>NC_082721.1:65855659-66554159 GCF_030144855.1 Hypanus sabinus | reverse complement strand
AATCTACTGAGGAGGGTGGAATGCTGTTGAGAGGCTGGCCAAGCAGTCACGGTGTCAGGAATAAAATCACCTGGCACTTGTAATGGCTGCTCATATACCAATTCAACTGTGGACGACTACAACTTCTCTTTGAGGGCTGTTCTGAACCCCAGCAGGACCCACGGGAGATGATCAGCCCAACACTCATCCACTGGGGAAGCCCTCAGAGCAGCCTTTGAGGAGTGGTGAAACTGCTCGGAAAGGCCATTGGACTGCATGTGATTCACCAGAGTGTGATGTACCCTCACCCCGAGATTCTGGGTCATTGCAGCCCAGAGGATTGATATGAATTGGGGATAGAGGTCAGAGGAAATGTCAGACGGTGTACCAAACCGAGCTGACAAAAGCCTGAGCCACGTCAGTGGCCGCTGTCGATGCTGGAGAGACGACCCCTGTCTGCCTCGTGGTACGATCCACCATGGTAAGGAGGGATGTAAAACTACGGGATGGGGAAAGAGGACCAAGAAGGTCCACATTGACATGGTCAAATGTTGCTCAGGAAAATCAGATGATGCCAATGGCAATTGAACATGACGGTTAATTTTTGCCGACTGGCATTCCCTACAAGCTGCAGTCATGTACGTCGTTCCTAATGTCATACCACACAAACGTCAGTGCAACCAGTTTCTGTGAGGCCCTCCAGCCCGTACACGAGAGGCCATATATGGAGTCAAAAACAGTTTGTCTCTAGTTTGTGGGCACAGTGGGGCGAGGGTGACTGTTTGAGATATTGCACGGGAGAGAAACCCCAGCTTCTCCGAACCTAAGGTCAGCAAACCGCAGGCCCGTGACTAATATTCGGTAAGTCTGGGCCTCTGGGTCAGTAGTTTGGTTGGCTGCCATGCTGGCATAATCAACCCCTATGTGTATGGCCTCTGTGGCTGGCCGTGAGAGGCAATCAGCCATGGCATTAATTTTCCCGTCGATACGTGGTACATCAGTTGTGAACTCTGAGATGTAGTCCAGCTGGTGTTGCTGACTTGCAGACCAAGAGTCTAACATTTTGGCCATCGCATCCACGAGGGGTTTGTGGTGCATAAACGCTGTGAAGTGGCGACCCTCTAGAAGAAAATGAAGATGGCAGAAAGCCAGATGGAGCCTGAGAGGCTCATGGTCAAACATCCTGTAATTCCTTTCAGGCGGTTCAGCCAGAATCATCAGGACTAGAAACAAAGGCCAGAATTCAGAATAAGAAGTTGGGGGAGGGGAAGGTCTCGGTCCGAAACGTCAACTGTTTACTCGTTTCCAGAGATGCTGCCTGGCCTGCTGAGTTCCTCCTGCATTTTGTGTGTTGCTTTGGATTTCCAGCAACTGCAGATTTTCTCATGTTTCTTATCTATTTAATCTTTACTGTGTGTGTGTGTGTGTGTGTGTGTGTGTGTGTGTGTGTGTGTGTGTGTGTGTGTGTGTGTGTGTGTGTGTGTGTGTTCCTGCACAATTCTTCAAGTTATGCTTTATTCAGAATCAGAATTAGGTTTAATATCACTGGCCTATGTCATGCAATTTGTTTTTCAGCAGCATTACAGTGCAATGCATTAAAAACTGTAAATTACAATAATCAATCTGAACAAAGATACTGAGGTGGTGTTCATGGGCTGGTTGCCTGTTCAGAAATTCAAAGCAGAGAGGACGAAACTGTTCCTGAGCGATGGGGTCCCCAATGATAAATGCCGCCTTCTTGAGGCATCATCTTTTGAAGTTGTCCCCGATACTGGGGAGGATAGTGCTGACAGTGACAGTGATGAAATGCTTTGAGAGGTTGGTCATGACTAGACTGAACTCCTGCCTCAGCGAGGACCTGGACCATTTCAATTGCCTGTCGCCACAAATATCAGACGGTGTACTAAGCTGAGCTGATAACAGCCTGAGCCATGCCACTGGCCGTTGTCGATGCTGGAGAGATGACCCCTGTCTGCCTCGTGTTATGATACACCATGGTAAGGAGGGATGTAAAACTACGTGATGGGGAAAGAGGAACAACAAGGTCCACATTGACATGGTCAAATGTTGCTCAGGAAAATCAGACGATGCCAATGGCACTTAAACATGTTGGTTAATTTTTGTCCACTGGCAGTCCCTACAGGCTGCAGTCCAATCACGTACGTCCTTTCTGATGTTGTGCCACACAAACTTCAGTGTAACCAGTTTCTGTGAGGCCCTCCAGCCCATACACGAGAGGCCATATATGGAGTCAAAAACAGGCCTTCTCCGGTTTTTGGGCACTATGGGGTGAGGGTGGCTGGTTGAGATATTGCACAGGAGAGAAACCCCAGCTTTCCCGAAATTAATATCAGCAAACCGCAGGCCCGTGACTGACACTCGGCAAGCCTGAGCCTCTGGGTCAGTAGCTTGGTCGGCTGCTATGCCAGTGTAGTCAACCCCTACGTGTATGGGCTCAGTGCATTTTGCCTATCACCACAACAGGCTTATGGTGGGTGCGATCTCATTGGCTCCTCATGTGGACTTGGATCAACTGGACAATATGAATATCTATGTCAGGATGCTCTTTAGCACAAAAGTTTCCTCTGTCCTGATTGAAAATCACCAGAACCTGGGCCTCTGTAACTCCCTCTGCAGTTGGATCCTCAACTTCAATCCACAGTCTGTTCAGATTGGAAATAACATCTCCAATCAACACTGACACACCTCAGAGATGAATACTTAGCCTGTTGTTCTACTCTCTACACTCATGACTGTATGACTAGGCATACCTCAAAAGTCATCCATAAATTTGCTGATGATACAACTATTGTTGACAGAATTTCAGATGGTGACAGGAAAGCATACAGGAGTGAAACTTATCAGCAACTTGAGTGGTGTCGCAGCAACAACTTTGCACTCAATGTCAGTAAGACCAAAGAGCTGATTGTGGACTTGAGAAAGGGTAAGATGAGGGAACACACACAGGTTCTCATTGAGGGTCAGAAACGGGAAGAGTGAATAATTTAAAGTTCCTGGGTGTCAATGTCTCTGAGGGTCTGTCCTGGACCCAACATACCAATGCAGCTACAAAGAAGGCCGGACAGTGGCTATAATCATTAGGACTTTGAGGTGATTAGGTCTGTCACCAAAGACATTTGCAAATTTCTACAGATGTGCTGTGGAGTGCATTTTAAATGGGTTCATCACCATCCAGGATGGGGGTGGCGGAGCTATTGCACAGGATCAAAATAAGCAGCTGAAAGTTATAAACTCAGTCAGCTCCAACATGAACAATGGCTTCCGTAGTGTCCATGACATCTTCCAGGAGAGATGCCTCAAAAAGGTGGCATCCATCATCATGGTCCCAGGGTCATGCCTTGTTCTCATTGCTACCATCAGGAAAGAGGCACACACTCAACAATTCAGTCATACCCTCTGTCATCTGATTTCTGAATGGCCATTGAACCATGAACATTACCTCACTACTTTTTTATTTTTATTTTTGCACTGCTTGTTTAATTCAACTATTCAATTATATATACATGCATACTTACTGTAATTCATGTTTTATTCTATTACTATGTAACGCATTGTTCTGCTGCGGCAAAGACAACAAATTTCACGACGTATGCCGATGATATTAAACCTGATTCTGATTTGAAACATCAGCTGTTTAATCCCCTGCAAAGATGCTGCCTGATTTTCTAAATTCCTCCAGCATGCTTTGTGACTTTGCTCAAGATATCCAGCATTTGCTAAATCTCTTGTGTTTACTTGTTCTCACTTGTTCCGCTAAGGTGAACCTCCACCCTTGAGTGGCAGATACATTCCTGTGGCTGCTAATTAACGAGTCTACCCTGCTCACACTGATCTATTCACTGGGACAGAGAGAGTTGACTTGGTGCACAGATCCTGTACAGGTATTTGGAATTGATTGATATTTGGGCCACAAATCCACAATGCCCAACTTTACACAAGAGATTGTGTAGGTGCTGAAAATGCAGTCAAACACACACAAAATGCAGGAGAAACTCAGCATCTATGGAGGGTAGTAAGGAGTTAACATTTTGGGCTTAGACTTCCATCAGGATTCTTGCCTTTAGTCGTTTTCAGGAAGGAAGTTTCATTTCGTTCTCCATTGTGGAGTCAGTGTGATGGTGAGATTATACAGAGTATAAAACCCAGAGCTCACAGTGACAGCTGACACGAGAAAGGGCGAGTTGTGCAGAGAATGGGTCTCGGCAACATGAACAGCTGCCTGCCTCTTCTGGGTAAGTGTTCATTCTGCAATTTTTCTCTTTCTGTCCCTGGCACACTCTTTTCCCTCCCCTCTACACTCCTCTCCCTCCCTGCCCTCCCCTCCCCATTAACTTTTCTCATCATATTTCTGGTGCTTCTCCATTCCTTTCCATTTCCAATTCTACAACACTACCCCCTTTTTTTCAGCAGGGTTGCAAAAATCTATCCAACCTTCTCTTAAATATATTTACTGAGGTAATCTCCACTGCTTCATTGGGCAGAGAATTCCCCCCTCTGGGAAAAGCAGTTCCTCCTCATCCCCATCCTAAATCTACTCACTGGAATCTTGAGGCTGCATACCCTAGTTCTAGTCCCACCTATAAGTGGACACAACTCTCCAGTCTCTACTTTATCTATCCTTTAAAAATTTTATATGTTTCTATGGGATTTCCTCTCATTCTTCTGAATTCCAGTGAGTACAGACCCAGGCGATTCAATTGGATTCAAAGTTGACTTGATCATTGAAGACAGAAGGTAGTGGTAGAGGGCTGTTATTCCGACTGGAGGTCTGTGACCAGTGGTGTTCCACAGGGATCAATGCTTGGAGCTCAGTTGTTTGTGATATTTAGAAATGATTTTAATGAAAATGTGGATGAGTGGGTGAGTAAGTTCGCAGATCATTCAAAAAAAGTTTGATATTGTTATGGATAGTCTAAAAGATTGAAACAGAAACATAGAAAACCTACAACACAATACAGGCCCTTTGGCCCACAACGTTGTGCCGAACATGTCCCTACCTTAGAAATTACTAGGCTTACCCAGAGCCCTCTATTTTTCTAAGCTCCATGTACCTATCCAAAAGTCTCTTAAAAGACCCTATCGTATCCAGCTCCACCACCACTGCCAGCAGCCCATTCCACGCACTCACCACTCTCTGAGTAAAAACTTACCCCTGACATTTCCTTTGTACCTACTCCCCAGCACCTTAAACCTGTGTCCTCTTGTGGCAACCATTTCAGCCCTGGGAAAAAGCCTCTGACTATCCGCACAATCAATGCCTCTCATCATCTTGTACACCTCTATCAGGTCACCTCTTATTCTCTGTCGCTCCAAGGAGAAAAGGCCGAGTTATTCAACCTATTCTCATAAGGCATGCTCCCCAATCCAGGTAACATCCTTGTAATCCCCTCTGCACCCCTTCTATGACTTCCACATGCTTCCTGTAGTGAGGCGAATAGAACTGAGCACAGTACTCCAAGTGGGATCTGACCAGGGTCCTATATAGCATTACCTCATTACCTCGGCTCCTACATTTAATTCCACAATTGATGAAGGCCAATACACCATACACCTTCTTAACCACAGAGTCAACCTGTGCCATCATATTTGACCTACCTAAATGAACTATTTCACACTTACTTGGGTTGAACTCCATCTGCCACTTCTCAGCCCAGTTTTGCATCCTATCAATGTCCTGCTGTAACCTCTGACAGCCCTCCACACTATCCACAACACCTCCAAACTTTGCGTCATCAGCAAACTTATTAACCTATCCTTCCACTTCCTCACCCAGGTCATTTATAAAAATCATGAATAGTAAGGGTACCAGAACAGATCCCTGAGGCACACCACTGGTGACCGACTTCCATGCAGAATATGACCCGTCTACAACCACTCTTTGCCTTCTGTGGGCAAGCCAGTTCTGGATCCACAAAGCAATGTCCCCTTGGATCCCATGCCTCCTTCCTTTCTTAATAAGCCTTGCATGGGGTACTTTATCAAATGCCATGCTAAAATCCATAGACACTAAATCTACTGCTCTTCCTTCATCAATCTGTTTAGTCACATCCTCAAAAAATTCAATCAGTCTCGTCAGGCATGACCTACCCTTGACAAAGCCATGCTGACTATTCTAATCATATTATACATCTCCAAATGTTCATAAATCCTGCCTCTTAGGATCTTCTCCATGAACTTACATGAGGTAAGACTCAGTGGTCTATAATTTCCTTTGTTATCTCCACTCCCTTTCTTGAATAAAGTGACAACATTCGCAACCCTCCAATCCTTCACAAACTCTCCCGTCCCCATTGATGATGCAAAGATCACCACCAGAGGCTCAGCAATCTCCTCCCTCGCCTCCTACAGTAGCTTGGGGTACATCTCATCTGGTCCCACCAATTTATCCAACTTGATGCTTTCCAAAAGCTTCAGTACATCCTCTTTCTTAATATCTACATGCTCAAGCTTTTCAGTTCCATACACACTTTCCCTCTGTCACACTTGATATGTCCTGTTCTTTCAAGTCTTATCCTCTTGCTCTTCACATACTTGTAGAATGCCTTGGGGCTTTCTTTAATCCTGCCTGCCAAGGCCTTCTCATGGCCCCTTCTGACTCTCCTAATTTTCTTCTAAAGATCCTTCCTGTTAGCCTTAAAATCTTCTAGATCTCTAACATTACCTATCTCTCTGAACTTTTTATAAGCTTCTTTTTTTCTTGACTAGATTTATTACAGCCTTCGTACACCACGGTTCCTGTACCCTACCATAACTTCCCCATCTCATTGGAACGTACCTATGCAGAACTCCACACAAATATCCCCTGAACATTTGCCACATTTCTTCTGTACTTCTCCCTGACATTGTTTTGGCAGAAAGGAAGAGTTTAGTTTAGTTACTGGTTTCATTAGTTCAGTAGAATACTAAAGGGCCTGTTCTTTGGTCCTTGGCCAATTGGATGAGTCCAGAGTCCAGTAAAGGTGCTCTTGGCCCATCCTTTGAGCATCTTCTCCTGGTTGAAGAGGGAGAGGAAATCAGTGGACCAACCTTTTGAGGATGTTGGACCAGATCTCAGACGACAGACATCACCCTGAATGGACCCGACATGAATTCACAGTATTGTTGAGGGTGGATCACATGTGCCAGCACATGGCCCAGTGGGTGAATGATCTCTGGCAAAGATGCTGCCATTGGTGCTGAGGGAGGAGACTAGACTCGAGCTTCTGAGGAAGTGAGAGTCACCAGACCCAGGTTCAATATTGACCTCAGGTAGTGTCTGTGGACTTCACAATGTTCTTCCAGGAAATGTTCCTCTGGGTCCTCCAGTTGCCTCTGACATCCTAAGAATATTCAGGGTTAATTCTCACAGGAAACTACCTCTTAGTGTAGGTAAAGAGCAAAATAACCAAAGGGGAGCTGATGGGTATCTGAGGGAGAATGTTGCCAGGAAACAGGGAAATAAGAAGGGAAACAGGACAAATGGGATTGCTCTGCTGGAGCCGGTGTGGTATGGATGGGCTGAATGGATTTGGGTGCCACACAAGTCACTAACATGGCAATGACCACCCAGTGCCACGAGAGGGGCATCCGCCCAGTCACCTGGTTTTCCCGAGTGCTTGCTTCCAGAATCGTTGGGGATCTCCAAAGTCATTACGTCCTGGTGACTGATCTTGTTGAGAGCTGGTGGAGAACAATGGTCGGTTCCACCAGTGTTAGGGAGTATCTGAGCCAATGTTTGGAAGGTCGTCCCACAAACTGTGTGTGCATCCTGGCTGGATTGATTAGGCGAGAACATTTCTGTTAAAGGTACAGGCCTAGTCTCTTATACCCTCTGGATCCTTGACTGGGGACTGAGCAGGAAAATGGTCAGAGATGGAGGACCAGCTATAATTATCATACTGACAGCACAGGCTTGGAGGGTTGAATGGTCTCGTCTTATCTTCTATGCTTCTATGTGGAGGAGGGGCTGTCATCGAGCATATCTTCATGATCTGGTGATGAAGCCTCCACCATTTCCTCACTAGTTAGAAGTGAAGCACAGCCCAAATTATCTGGGACTTTCCATATGAGTCTTAGTAAATTATGAGCTACAGGTCTGTCAGTGGACTCTTCAAACCTCAGTACTTTTGTCCCGGCACAGGCTCATTCACAGCTTGTGTCTGAGTCTCAATCTGTGCCCCTGTCCAGGAATTCCACGCCAGACCTCAGCCTCTGGTCTGCCCCCTCACATCTGTGTGATTGGATGTGGTAGAGGTGGCTTTACTCTGTATATAACTCATGTTGTCTCTGCCCATGATATATTTATGGCACAATGTGAAGGGAGCTTCATTCTGTACTTACCCCATGATATCCCTGCTCAGGATGTTTGATGGGATGACACAGAGGGAGTGTTACTCTGTATTTAACCCACATAGTCATTGCTCTGGAAGTATTTGATAGGATAGTGTTGAGCAGCAGTTCCTAACCCTTTTTTATGCCATGGAGCCTGACCTTTTACCGAGGGTTCCATGGACCTCAGGATGTGAACTCCTGGTATAGAGGGAGATTTAAATTGTATTTAACCCTCTCCTGCCCTGTCTCTCTACATTTGCTTTGTGACACTGAGTGGATGAGCAAATCCCTGCCCTCATTTAGTTGGAGTTTCTGAGCAAACCCATTTGATCCTAGATCTGAGTAAACATCAGGAATGAGTATTATTCCAACTCTAACAATTGCTGGGTGAGTGGATTGTGCTGCCAGACTGGTGGTTCAAAGTCCAAAGTACATTTATTATCAAAGTATGTAGAAATTATAGAACCTTGAGATTTATCTCCCAACAGGCAGCCACGAAACAAAGAAACCACATATAAAGAGCAAAATAACCCATATAAAGACCATGGAACACCCAATGTGAAATGAAAAACAAACATCTTGCAGATGGTAACTGCAAACAAATAGCGTTTTGAACTGAAGTCTGTCAAGAGAGCCCCACAGTCCAGCGCAGAGCTGAGTAAAAGTTGTGGAGCATCGATCAGAACCGGCTCATACATTGCCCCAGGCTTCAACATCCTGATCTTTTCAATCTGGCCCTGTACTTAACTCCCTGTCCGAACAATGGGTTCTGCCACCTGGACACACAGGACTTTGCCTTCTTGATTCAGTTTGTATATCTCCATCCGCACATCGTGTTCAATTGTTTCAATACCATCTGGTGCCGGGACCCTATGGCTTCAATTCAGCCTATTCCTGACCTTTTACACTCTTCTACTCTCTTGTTGATGGGTTTGCCATGTTGAATTGACTGCAAATCCAAAGAGAAGTTGTCCTGCTTGGTGGCGCAATAAGATCAGCGCCAGACTCCGGAGCGAAGGTTCCCGAGTTGGAATCCAAGTTGGGTTGAGCGTCGAGCGAGCAACTCGGCCTCATAAAAACAAGAATAGCTAGCTACGGAAACAAAAGATGGTGCTCTGATAAGGGCTATTGTTCTTCTTCTTCTTCTTCCAAAGGGAAGTTATAGACAATTACTTGTGATGATTGTAGTATGTGTCATCCTATACCACCTAGGAATTCATTTTCTTGCAGCCGTTTTCTGCAACATAAACAAATGTGATAGAATTTATGAAAAACTATAAATAACAAAGGATGACTAAGAACTGAGTGCAAAAGAATTCAAATCATGCAAATAACAAAAAAGTAAATATATAATACAGAGAACATGAGATGTAGAGTTCCTGAAAGTGAGTCGAGAGGTTGTGGAATCAGTTCATCATTGAGGAGAGTGAAGTTATCCCTGGTAGTTTAGGAGCCTGATGGTTGCTGGGTAATAACTGTTCCTGAACCTGGTGTTGAGGGATCTAAGGCTCCTGTATCTCACCAACCAGGAGTTCCCCTCTTCTCAATAGTCCCATCAACAAAGCAGTACAGAGCCTGAAGACCCACACTCAATGTTTTCCAAACAGCTGCCATCAGTCCTGTCATCAGATTTCTGAAATGTCCATGAACTCACAAATACTATCTCATGACACCTTGTTTGGCTCACTCTACCTCACTGAGGCCAAACGGCAGCTCTCCGACACCTCCTCGTACTTACCCCTGGCACAGGACCCCACCGAAAAACATCAATCCACTGTCTCCCGCACCATCTCCACCCTCATCAACTCTGGACACCTTCAGCCAAAAAACTCATAATTCCCACACCCCGCACAGCTCGGATTTACCTCCTCCCCAAGATCCACAAGCTTGACTGTCCCGGCAGACCCATAGTTTCAGCCTGCTCTTGTCCCACCGAACTTGTGTCTGCTACCTGGACTCCATTTTATCCCCCATAGTTCAGTCCCTCCCCACCTACATCTGGAATACATCCCATGCCCTTCACCTCTTCAATAAATTTCAATTCCCTGGTCCTGACCATTTCATTTTTACCATGGATGTTCAATCCTTATACTCCTCTATCCCCCATCAAGAAAGCCTCAAAGCCCTCCGCTACTTTTTGGTTAACAGACCCCACCAGTTCCCCAGCACCACCACACTCCTCCAGTTGGTGGAGCTTGTTCTAACTCTTAATAACTTCTCCTTTGGTTCTTCCCACTTTCTCCAGATCAAAGGCGTAGCCATGGGCACTCGCATGGGCCCCAGCTATGCCTGCTTCTTTGTGGGTTATGTGGAACAGTCTATGCTCCAAATCTATACTGGCACCACTCCCCAACTTTTCCTCCGCTACACTGACAACTACATTGGTGCTGCTTCCTGCACCCATGCTGAGCTCGTCAATTTCATCAACTTTGCCTCTAACTTTCACCCAGCCCTTAAATTCACTTGGTCCATCTCGGACACTTCTCTCCCCTTTCTTGATCTCTTGGTCTTCATCTCTGTAGACAGACTATCCACTGACATCTTCTACAAACCCACTGACTCCCATAACTATCTTGATTATACCTCTTCCCACCCTGCCCAATGCAAAGATGACATTCCCTATTCCCAGTTCCTCCGTCTCTGCCACATCTGCTCCCAGGATGAGGCTTTCTGTTCCAGGACTTCTCAAAAGTCTTCTTTCTTTCAGGATCATGGTTTCCCTTCTGGTGTCATCAAAGAGGCCCTCATCCGCATCTCCTCCACTTCCTGCACTTCAGCCCTTAACCCATCCTCCCATCACCACAACAGGGACAGGGTTCCCCTTGTCCTCACCTACCATCCCACCAGCCTCCGGATCCAACATATTATCCTCCGCAACTTCCGCCACCTTCAACAGGACCCCACCACCCAGCACATCTTTCCCTCCCTACCCCTCTCAGCTTTCCGCAGGGATCGTTCCCTCCGTGGCTACCTGGTCCACATGTCCCTCCCCACAGAACTCCCACCTGGCACTTAACCCTGCAAGCGCAAATGCTACACCTGTCCCCACACCTCCCCCCTTACCACCATTCCGGGCCCCAGACAGTCCTTCCAGGTGAGGCAACACTTCACCTGTGAGTCTGTTGGAGTCGTCTATTGCATCCAGTGTTCCCGATGCGGCCTCCTCTACATCGGTGAAACCCGACGCAGATTGGGGGACCACTTCGTCGAACACCTATGCTCCGTCTGTCACAATAGACAGGACCTCCCGCTTGTCACCCACTTCAACTCTGCCTCTCATTCCCATCTAGATATGTTCATACATGGCCTCCTCTACTGCCATGATGAGGCCAAACTCAAGTTGGAGGAGCAACACCTCATCTACCGTCTGGGTAGCATCCAGCCTTGTGGTATGAACATTGAATTCTCCAATTTCTGGTAATTCCCTCCCCCTCTCCCTTCCCCTATCCCAGGTCCCTCTCTGCCTCTCTCCCCTTTCAACTTTCTGCTTCTTTATCTCTACAGTTCTTTCATGCTTATCCCCTCCCCTCCCCCCTTTATCTTTCCTCTGATTGGTTTTCCACCTGGCGCCTCTAGGCCCTACCCCCTCCCCCATCTCTATTACTGGGCTTCGGCCCTCTCTTTCCCCCATTCCTGATGGGGTCTCGGCCCGAAACGTTGGCTACTCTTTTCTCACGGATGCTGCCTGACCTGCTGAGTTCTTCCAGCGTTGTGTACATACACCTTGTTTGGCTATTAGTTAATTTTTATAATTTAAGTGTTCAAAGTAAATACATTATCAAAGTAGTTAAATGTTACCATGTGCCACCCTGAGATTTTTTTTTTTGAAGACATTTACATGAAAATAAAGAAATAAAGTAAATTTTATATAGAACTCTACATAAAGAAAGACTAACAAACAGCCAAAGTGCAAATGAAGGCAAACTTGTTTCTCACACCACCAGGTTCAGGAGTTATTACCCTATAACCATCAGCCTCCTGACCCAGTGTAGATAACTTCAACAGGTGATGTGGAGTCATGTGAGCTTTGGACACCCGTGTCAGAAGTCAACACCGGTGGCTGGATTTTGGTCTCTGAGAACAAAGCTCTGACACTCCTGTGTTCAACGCCATCAATCCAAAGAACGGTTTTACCCATCTCAGGAGGTGGGGCTATTAACTCTCTCTCCCTCCCATAGCTGTCATCAGCCCTGGCTATGTTCAGTATTGGGGTGTTGTGTTCCAGGAGAGAAGGAGTAAAAATGATGGAACAAAAGTCTAACTGCTTCATTTTCTTTCCTCTAGTTATCTTGTGCTGTGGTTTGTTCCGAGACATTCTGTCCCAAGATCACAAGTGTCAACCAGGTCATCGATTTGATCCATCACTAAACAAATGTTTCGGTGAGTTTTAAATTCCCTCAAGTGACTGAGATTGGTTGAGGTTTAAGTTGATGATACAGTCCAATTAATGGTGTCAATGAATGTACACTCAGTGCTCACTTTATTAGGTACACATGTACACCTGCTCATTAATGCAAATGTCCAATCGACCAATCATGTGGCAGCGACTCAATGCACAAAAGTATGCAGACATGGTCAAAGGGTTCAACTGTTGTTCAGACCAAATGTCAGGATGGGGTAGAAATGTGATATAAGTGACTTTGACTGTGGAATGATTGTTGGAGCCAGACGGGGTGGTTTGAGTATCTCAGAAACTGCTGATCTCCTGGATTCTCACACACAAGACTCTAGAGCATCCAGTGGTCGGCAGTTCTGTGAGTGAAAACACCTTGCAATGAGAAAGTGTTATGTTTTGTAACTCTGAAACATAAAACTAATTAAAAGCAAAACCACAGAGACACAGCCAGGGATAACTCATGTACATTTTGTTTCATTTAAAAGAACCAGAACACTTAATCAAAAAATATATTTACAATATTACTCAAATTACTCAGAGCCATGGGTAACTCATGAACATTTAATTTTGTTTTTAATTTAGTGGGATGTGCAAGTATGATGTGGTGGCATGATGACATATGCCATTCACATGCTTTTAGTTTTTACACATAACCCAGAATTAATCATTTAAATGAATACAAAATACTTATTCAAAGAATATATTTAGAGAAAGCTCAAATATTTCTGAGGTATTAAATAGACATCAGAAAGTTCAGAAATATAATTTAATTTATATTCCACTCTATATCTCTAAATAAAATATTCATTTCTTTGAGATGTAGAGTGAAACAGGTCCTTCTGACCCAACAAGCCACACTGCAGCAACCTATCTATTTAACTCAAGCCTAATCACAGGGCAATTTACAATAACCAATTGGCCTATCAACTGGTACGACCTGGGGCATTGGGAGGAAACCACAACACTTGGAGGAAATCTACACACTCCTGGGGAGTGTGTACAAGCTCCTCCCAGACAGTGTCGGAATTGATCTCTGAACTTCGGAATGCCCTGAGTTGTAATAGCGTTGTGCTAACCGCTACACTACTGTGGCGTTCCTGTGTTATTTTCTAAGTTCCACCAACTACAGTAGAATCCACTTGTAATGGAGAGCAAAATATTTACGATTGTAAAGAATGTTTCCTCTTTACACAGATATCAATGAATGTGAAAGGATTTCATGTGGACCTCGCAAAAAGTGTTGGAACACAATTGGTTCTTACAAGTGTCAATGCAAGGATGGGTACAATGCAATCATTCAGGGCTGTGAAGGTGAGGACTTTAAATAACTATGAAATCAAGAATAAAATTCTTAGTTACATTAGTTACAGGTCGATGGGAGTAGGCTGTTTAAATGGTTTGGCATGGACTGGATGGGCTAAAAGGCCTCCTTCAGAGCTGTACTTTTCTTTGACTCTATGAGGCACTACGGTCGAGAGGTGGTTAGTGCGACACTATTACAGTTCAGGGTGTCAGAGTTTGTAGTTCATTTCCAGTGCCATCTGTAAGGTGTTTGTACAAAAGTCTGGGCAGAGTAGTGGAGATGAAGTTTAACTCTGATAAGCGTGAAGGTGGAGATCTCAAAGGTTAGATATATACTGTGAATGGTAGGACCCTAGAGAGTATTGAAGGGTGAAGGGACCTTAATGTGTAGTCGAGTAATCCCTGAAGTGTTTCTCTGACTGTGCAGATATCGACGAATGTAATTCCTCTCCGTGTGCCCGTGAAGCAACTTGTCAGAACACAGATGGTTCATTCCAGTGCATCTGCAGCACCGGTTTTCAGTCGACTGAGAAGGCTGGCTCCAATGGAAGGAGGAGCTGTGAAGGTAAGGACCGTAAATAACCGTGACATAGAATGAAGGTCAAATTGCCAATCTCCAGGATGGTTATGTTCAAAGTCAAAGTTCAGGTTATTGTAATATGCACAAATATACGTACGTATGCATTAGTGGAATGTAAAACTTACCTGATGGGCTGAATGGCCTAATTCTGCTCCTATGTCTTTTGATTTTTCAATCTTACCTGCAGCAGCATCACAGGCACTTAGCATCATATAAACGTCATTCACAACACTCTGATTAATTGGTCCTGTTTGGGAGAACTCCGAAATAACAAAAACTAATCATGAAAGTTGCCAAGATTCCCTTTAGTTACTTGGGACAGTATGCCATATCCAAGAAAAGAGGTTCTGGTAATGGAGAGGGTTCACAAGGATGATCCCGGGAATAACACGGTTAATGTATGAGGAACGTCTGATGGTTCTAGGCCTGTACTCACTTGAATTTCTTTAGCAGAGGATGGTGAATCAGAGGAATTCATTGCCTCAGATGGCCATGGAGGCCAAGTCATTCGGTGTATTTAAAGTGCAAGTTGAGGGGGACGTCCGGTCGGCAGCCATATAGAGTAGTCGCAGAGAACAAGCGCTCCGTTCTATTTTCTATCTCCACACTCCTCCTTCCCCCTTCTCTCATACCAACCTGTTAGACTTTTTGCTCTTCCACCTGTCTGCAACTACACTTGCTTCACAATCACTTCAAGGAGTACTAAGCCTGGGAAAAAAGCCAAATCAGTGGCTGGCCTGACTGGAGGCCATCTCTACACTACTAGACCAACATCGTGCGGCGTTAGCAGCCGAATTCAAATCTTCTTTCAGCCTGCTGGAAGTGAAACTTGACCAAATACAATCCAAAGTGGAGGACAATGGCCAACGCTTACCTTCTCTCAAGCTCACCACGAGCGATCTGATCCAGCACGTCAGTGAACTGGAAACTATCTGCTCCAGCTTACATGAAAACAGTATCAGGTTAACGTCTAAAGTTACTGACTTGGAAGTCCGGAGCAGATGGCAGAACCTACGCACCCTGGGCTTGCTAGAATCTATCGAAGGCGGGCGTCCTACTGAATTTTTTTCCACTCTGCTTTGTGAGATTTTTGGGAAGGAGACCCTCCTGGCCCCGCCAGAGGTTGACAGAGCCCACCGTTCACTAGCAGCTAAATCAGCCCCAGGACAGAAACCATGTCTGGTTATTCTGTGCCTGCACCGCAACAAAATTAAAGATCTGCTGGTCAGAGAGGTCCGGCGGAGAGGGAAGCTAGAATACTACGGCCAACAGATTCGGGCTGTGGAAGACTACTCTCCTGAAGTTTTGAGCCTGTGAGCTGAGTACAGAGAAGTAATGATGGAGCTATGCATCCAAGGACTCAGGCCTCTCCTACTATCTCCTGCGCATCTCCGCATCACACTTCCCAGCGGTGATAAGAAGTGGCTACGCTCCATTGACAAAGCACAGAACTACATCAATAGCCTCCCCACTGCATGGAACTCTTACATACCCTCTGCAGGCAACGTTAGTAGTGCCTGGATAGCGAGGTCTGGTCTGACTTGGCCGGGTTAGGTGCTGAATACTATGAAGGGTGGAATAATATTCTCTCAAACTGCTCTCTCTCTCTCTCTCTCTCTCTCTCTCTCTCTCTCTCTCTCTGTCTCTCTCTCTCTCTCTCTCTCTCTCGTATTTCCTTTTATCTCCAATTCAATGAACTCTACAACCTTACATGGGAAGAGCTCTGGGTAAAGTCTGCTTTTTTAAGATTATTTTTTCACTTTTTTCAAATATAAGTTTATATTTCTGTTTTATGGTTCATTTTTCAGAGCCATGTTTAACAAACTTTGGGGAAATTGTTTACCTCTCATTAAGCACAATGTCAGTTTAGGTGTGTCAAATGCTTACTCTTTCCTTTAAATAATAATGGGGTGGCAGATGATGCTATGAGTGATAGCAAGTTGTACTGTTGGGTGACTATTGGTCTTAAGAGCTTGTTACTATGTTCTTTGGCAGCTGTCTTGTGGGTTGGGGTGGGGGGAGGATATTCTAATGCCAATACTGTTTTAAGAACCCTTAAAAGTCCTCGTTCTGCAGGATTTATTTCTGCTCTGCTTCTCTTTGTTTTACACTTTTGCCTCAGAGCTAATACCCGAAATCTTGATACTGCTTATGCCTATTAATCTGTATCTTTTTTAAAGGATAATGGTTACTCAGTTGAATTTTGTCATGTGGAATGTCAAGAGGCTGAAGCACCCTGTTAAAAGAAAGAAGGTGTTCTCGCATCTCAAACAGTTTAATACAGCAATTGCATTTCTACAAGAAATACACATTCACAGTTCTGATAATTCCTATCTTATGTCACGATTGACGGGGTAGCACTTCCACTCCACTTTTCAGGGGACACTCAATTCTCATTAACCAAAACGTTCCCTTTGAGCTCCACAACACAATATCAGACACAAACGGCTGTTTTGTCATTGTCTCGGGGAAATTATATAATACATTGGTAGTGCTGACTAACATATATGCTCCTAACTCAGACGATGTGGGCTTCTTTGAAGATTTTTTTCCTGCACTGCCTGATCTCAGTTCACACTCTCTCATACTAGGTGGAGACTTCAACTGTTAATTAGATCCGGTGCCAAATCAATCATCTCCTTTTCCCAGAGTACTAAGCAAATCTGCTTCATTAATTCAGTCCTTGCTTTCCAACTATGGGCATCTCCGATGTATGGCATTTTCTCCACCCAAATAAGAGAGAATATTCTTTCTTCTTATGCATTCATCACTCCTTTACTAGAACTGATTATTTTATAATCGATAATCAGCTGATTCCTTCGGTCTGTTCCCGTGTTTATCAGAGCTTAGTGATATCAGACCATGCCCTGGTTGTCCTGTCCATAACTCTTCCTGGCCTTCCATAAATAAATAAGCACTGGTGTTTCAATTCAACCTTACTGTCAGATAATGATTTTGTAAAATTTATGGAGGACCAGATAATCTTTTTCCTTAACACCAATATGTCACCTGAAACCTCAGGCCTGGTTGTTTGGGACACTATGAAAGCATACCTCAGGGGTCAAATAATCCCCTACTCTGCGAATATGAAAAGAAAGACCCATAAAGAATGACTAAATCTGGCCAATCAAATTAAAGAAATAGAGTAACAATATGCTCAATTTAAAAATCCAGAGCTATACAAAAAACGAGTGGAACTCCAAACTAAATTTGATCTCATTTCCACTCACCCAATTGAATGCCAACTTTTGAAGAGCAAGAGCCGGTTTTATATCCATGGTGACAAATCTAGCAAAATTTTAGCCAACCAATTAAGGGACCTTAAAGCCAAACAACACATCACAAAACTTTGAATGGAAAACGGAAGCATCACCTCGAATCACTCTGAAATCAATGACACATTCAGGAATTATTACTCCTGACTTTATTCTTCTGAATCCCCAAGCGATAACATTTTGGTCGAGAATTTTTTAATCAGCTTAAGTATCCCTACGCTCTCTCCTGATTTCAAAATGAGACTGAGTGAGCCAATATCATTAGAGGAAATATCCTCAGCCATCTAATCAGTGCAAACTGGTAAATCTCCAGGACCCGATGGGTTCCCAGTAGAATTCTTTAAATCATTTTCATCACTGCTCTTACCTCAATTAACCTTGGTTCTATCTGATTCATTTAAACAAAGTAAATTGCCAGCTTTATTTAATGAGGCACGCATCATTCTTCTAGCAAAGAGAGGCAAGGATCCAACAGAGTGCTCGTCATACTGGCCAATTTCTCTGTTAAATGTCGATGTCAAAATTTTAGCTAATGTCTGGACCTGTAGACTGGAGAACGTCCTACCCTCAATTATTTCTGAAGACCAAACTGGCTTTGTCAAAAACTGCTTCCCCCTTTTTTTAACATACACCGTCTCTTTAATTTTTATATTCAACTTCAATTGGAATCCCTGAATGTGTCACTTCCATTGATGCAGGGAAAGTGTTCAACCATGTGCAATCTTTGCTGCTTTAGAAAAATTTAGAAAAATTTGATTTCAGACCAAGTTTTATCATGTGGATTAAATTGTTATATTCGTGTCCCACTGCCTCTATTTTGACCAATGCTCAGCAATCCCAACCCTTCAACCTCAAACATGGAATCCGCCAAGGGTGCCCCTTAAGCCCTTTACTTTTTGACCTGGCCATAAAGCCACTGGCGATTGCGTTCTGTAGTTGTGCGGACCTGATGGTGATTTGGAGGGGGTGATTTGAACACAAAGTTTCCCTTTATGCTGATAATCTTTTACTTTTTATATCAAACCCAATCACCTCCTTACCCCCCCCCCCCATGTTCTCACTCCTTGACAAATTTAGCCAGTTTTCTGGATACAAACTTAACTTACACAAGAGTGAACTTTTTCCAATAAATAGAGAAGCACAAACATTAGAGTTTCATAACCTCCTTCTTAAGGTAGTGAATAACCAATTTACTCACCTTGGTGTTACAGTAACAAGGAAATATAGGTGTCTTTTTGGAGAAAACTTTATTAATTTGTTAAATCAAACAGAACAGATCCTAGTGCAGTGGTCACCCCGTCCATGTCCCTGATGGGCTGAATCAACGTCGTTAAAATAAACATCCTTCCTAAATGTTTATACCTTCTTTGATTCATACCAGTTTTCATTCCTAAAGCCTTTTTTGGCTCACTAGACTCAGTCATATTGCCCTATGTATGCAAGGGCAAGTGTCCCCGACTGAATAAAGTTCATCGTCAAAAATCTACAACCGTTGGGGCATGGCTCTGCCCAATTTCCACTTATACCACTGGGCAGCTAACATTCATTGTCTCATCTTTTGGTCTCATTTTTATAATCAGTTTGACTGCCCATTATGGGTGACAATGGAGCTGAACTCTACTAAGAATGTTTCCATCTCTGCATTTCTTGGATCCGCACTTGCTTTTCGTACATCTAAACCAATTGCTAATGCTGTCATCAGGCAGACCCTGAGAGTGTGGGCTCAGCTCAGAAAGCATAGTGGCCTCCATGGCTTCTCTCTTTCAAGTCCTATTCTCTCTTCCAGCCTTCTATACATGATTCAACATTTCAAGACTGGTACAGAAAGGACATCAGACACTTAAAGATCTTTTTTTTTTAGACAACTGCTTTGCATAATTTGAACAATTGTCTGCAAAGTTTAATCTCCCCAACACACATTTCTTCAGATATTTGCAAATTAGACATTTTATCTGGCCCTGATACCAAACTTCCGAGACACTCGACACAAACATCATTGATTTGTTTCTCTGTATGAATCCATTGCACAAGGGTCTAATATCTATTATCTGCAACAAGATGGCAGCTCTAAGGTAAGCCTATCATGACAAAATTAAAACTGCCTGGGAGAAAGATTTAAATTTTTCATTGTCGGAGGAGGCATGGGATAAAGTCCTCAAATTAGTTAACTCAACAGAGCCCGGGTACAAAAGGGAGCAATCCATGTTTACTATTGAGAGAGATTTTCCCTGTTCACACAGATATCGATGAATGCAAGTCCTCACCTTGTCATGAACATGCAACTTGTATCAACGTAATGGGATCCTACCAGTGCATCTGCAACGCAGGGTTTCAGGCATTACCTGCGACCGCCAACCTCACGGCAGGGAAAGTTTGTGAAGGTAAGGACTTTGTCTCAACGTGAAAGTGGTGAATAAATCCCATCTGATTGAGGATATCAGTCCTCCACAATTCACCTACAGAGTCTATTAACTAAAGAAGAATTTAATAGGCTCTGTCCTGTGTAAATTACACAGGGGAGTCATTGCGGGAGGTGGGGGAGTTATCATTGGTTTTTCTATTGTTTCCTTTGACAAATCTGATCATTAGTTCAAATGGGAAGGGGAAAGGGTCTGACAAGCAAATGGGAATAGCTCAATGTGGTCAGCATGGATGAGATGGGCCAAAGGGTCTTTTTCTCTGCTGTATTACTCCATGACTTTATATTTCAGAGTTTGTGAAATGAATTCATTGACCAGTCATGTTCCTTTCGGAACAAGAAACAGAGTACTGCATTGTCCAGGGACAGGTGTGACTGGAGGAGGCACCTCTGGCTGCCATGGTGATTACTATTGCAAACTTGATTCCCAAACTCCCACACAGTCTAATGTCAGCCTCTCAGAGCAGGTTCAGTGAGGGTCTGAGTAATCCATGGGGACACGGAGGGGAATAGTCAGAGATGGACCATGCAAAGATGAGAGGAGCTTGGAGTTTGGCATCTAAAATGGTAACATTTCTCAGTTCTGTATGATCGTAGGAAGCAGCATCAATGCAATTGTTGATGGACTGCAGAAAGCTGAGGGAGATGGTCTGGACAGGATTGAAACAAGGACTCATGTCCCACCAAAGTTCAGGTGTAGCTTGTCCCATGTGAATTCGTACAGCCATGCCGATGACCATGAGAAAGTGAGAGACGAGTAATGAGTAATAGATATCAATGAGTATGAAGCCTCTCCGTGTCACCCTCTCACAACTTGTTACAACATGTCAAGTTCCTACCTGTGCAACTGTAATGCAGGTTTTCAGGCAACTCCAGCGACAGTCAGCTTCACTGCAGGAAGGTTTTGTGAAGGTAGAGACTTTATATCACCATGAAAATGAAAATTAATCACAAGGCTCTGAGGGTGTCATCAATCTTCCTGGATTATCTTGAAGATATTCTTGGAATTAAAGAATTAACTCACAGGGTCTGCATTGTGTAAATCGCATGGTTGGTAAACGATGATGTTTTCTTTGTTTTATCATTATTTCCAGATATTTTTAGATACAGGGACAGAATTCATGGACTAGGCAGGTCCTTTGGACATAGGAGATCATGCAATACAACTGTGAGGACTGTCCAATCTGATTGACAGTGCTAGCTCCCATGGTCACTACTACTACAATCTTGCACCCCAAATTCCCACATGGACCAACATGTTACTCTCTGAGCCCATTCAGTGGAGAGGCTGGGATGTGATCAACCCCGTTCTGGGGTCAGGGCAACATTAAAGATGAGTAGAGCTACGGGCATCCAGTACACCTCTCCACTGGGAGGTTCAAAGGTCCAATTTAATGTCAGAGGAATGTATATAATATACATCCTGAAATGCTTTTCCTTCGCAAACATCCATGAAAACAGAAAAGTGTCCCAAAGAATGAACGACAGATAAACATAAGAACCCCAAAGTCCCCCCAGCTCCCCTCCCTCACGCGCGTAAGAGCAGCGAGCAACAATCCCCCTCCCCCACCAGCAAATAAAGCAAGCATCGGGACCGTCTCCGAGCACTCACCGTGAGCAAAGCAATAGCAAAGAGACAGTCTTGCAGTTACCCCACAGACTTCACATTTCATCTGGCATTTGACATTCCACAGGTTCTCTCTCTCCCTGATAAGGGAGAAGGAGGTGTCTCCATTTTATCCCCAGTGAGTGGGAGACATAACAAGAACCCGCTGGTTTATGACATTAAAGGTCTGTTACATTGCTTTTTTTTTAGCTCTGTGCCTAAAGGTTGCACAGATTCCGGGTCTTTGGGACCACAGCAGATATCCCGACTCCCCCAATGACACATGTGTCTCCTGCCGTGAAACCGACCCTCGATCCGCCCGTCTCCAGAGCCCTGAGATCTTAAGCTTCAGGATTCGAGCCGGACTCTCAGGCTGAACCCTCGGTGTGCCGAACAACGGGCATTCCTGAAACCCTGAGAACAGGTCCCATTCCCACAAAGAACCTATGTCAGTGTGTCACTCCGGGGCAGGGTCTTCACAAGAACCCTGAATGGGAAAAATAAAGATATTAAAGATGGAAAGAGAGCTGTTTTTGAAAATCCAACAAATCAGAATGCTCTCCATGGCACATCTTTAGCATTCTAACTAGTGACATCACTAGAGAAGGTGCGGCTACTGCTGATTCCTCCAGTGGGATCTGCAGGTGTTGATAGGCAGCTTCCAGATCCAATGACCAGGAGAGCAGGCTAGCAACCATCTCAGCCTCCAGCAGGTGGGAAGCTATTGGTTCCCTGATTCAATTCAATCCAGGCTGGTCTGGACTTTAACTCCACACACCCGTCTTTCTGCCACGACTCTGAAGTCCTTTCCCAAGAAAATCACTGAATTGTTTGTTCCAAGGAAGGTCTGGTCTGTGTTTAGCAACATGCCTATGTTTTGCTCCATGCAGACCCACAGAGCGTACCTGTAACAAGGAGCAAACAGTGTTTATCATTGTGAAAGATTTTGTCCTTTCTCACAGATATTGACAATTGTGAATACTCACCCTGTGACAAATATGCAACTTGTAACAACACAGTGGGTTCCCACCAGTGTAACTGCGTCATATTGTTTCTGACATTTTCTGTGACTGCCAGCCTCACCACAGGGAAGATCTGTGAATGTAAGGACTTAATATAACCACGATATAGAGAATCAATTCAAAGTAGTGGTTGTCATTGACATCCCTTCAACATTGTCCTTCAGATACCTCGAAGTAAAGAAGGATATTCTGTGCAAGTCCCTCAGGAGGGTTATTGTGATGGGCATGGATTTCATGACCTGTTGAGATTCTCCAGGAACAATTCTGTCCAGAATAGCCATTTGTATCTGGCATGGTGGTGACAATTCTGATCCTAGATCACAAACTCCACACGATCCGATGTGGAGACCATCTGGGAGCAGGGTCAGTGAGGGGCTGGAAAATCCATGGAGATACCGGTGTGATCCAGAGAGGGAAGGGGAAGAGTTAGAGATAGACCTTGTAACTGAAACTCCCTCACTGTAGGCTCACAATGAGTTAACTATCCCACCGTGAATTCAATCTCCGATGGTGATGAATGGAAAGGTGTGTCTTCTGTCACTATGATAGTGTGGTGAGTACTCATGGAACAACCAACAGCAATCTTGTCAGTAGGAAAGATGTCTTTGTGTTCCAACATCTTATCAGTTATTCTCTGTTCCCAATCCTCTGGTATTGGTGAGTCATCAAAGTTGACTGACTTCAATGTCAACTTTCCTAATAGAGGAGACTATTCCTTTGTTTTTCAATCTTTTGATTGAATTTTTTGAAAACAGATGCATAACAGTCATAACAGTAGAAAGGGAGTGAGATTACATTGTTGGCAGTTAACATATGAGTAAAAACTATCGGTAACAGCATATAATAGACCTCTCAAACCCTAAGTATAAACAGGATACCAGAAAAAAATAAAAAGATGGAAAAAACACTCTAAAATTAAAAAAAAACAAAAACATAGAAATAGGAGACTATTTCTCTTCCTTTTTCTTAACTGGGAAACTAGAAACTCCTGACACCTCCTCCTGAGGTGTTGCTGACAATCACTGTTCTCCTGTTAGTATAGACAGCCAAAGATTTCTGCAGTTCAGGTCTCACCAGCACTCCTGCAGACAAGTGTGGCTTTTCTTCCTGATCGTCAGGGGCATCCACAAAAGTGGCTGGGGCACTGGGCATTCCTGAAAATCTGGATGTTCCAGTCACTCGAACTCGTCCAGTAGAAGGTAAAGTGACTGGTTTAGACTGAGTACACCACACAGTTCCTCTTTTATTCTCATCACCCTGCACAGGAGAAACTTGCTCATTCACAAAAGCAGCTCTGAATACAGGGAGAATAGACAAAGTTCTCAGAAAGTTCTCTCCCTTTCTCTCTTTCCATGCTCCCGTGAGCTTTCTCACAATGGAAGTGTTTGTTCCCACAAGAATGGCAACTTTACCTTTGACAACTGGATCTGGGCAAAACAACACAAGTGTATCAATAGTCTCAGCTACCGCAATATCTGCTTCTGAATACACCAGTGACAACAACAAAAAACCATCATGAGGGGAATCATCAGCACTAAGCCCCCAAACCTCAAGGGCACTGATCAGAACCAACAGGAAATGAGTCAAATCCCTGTTGAAAAGGATCTGTAGAGTTAAATAACTTGAGAACCCGTGTCAAGTCTGACTCGATCATAAATACCTTCAGTCTGTCTGGAGACATCAGAACTTGGCCCCACTAAGCCTTCAGGAATAATGTTTTGCATCTTAGTATTGCTGTTAATACACTGACTGGAATGTGTTTGCTCCAGGATGTCAGACTGTCCCTTTACTGGGTCCCCCTGTTGTTTCCCATCTTTTTCTGTTTGATTATCCACTGATTTACTTTTCGAAGATTTTCCTGTCACTCACAATCTCATTTGGAATGTCCACCTTCTTCACAATTGTAACAGAAAATACCAGTTCTATCCTCAGTAAGGAAACCCTTTGCAGCAGCTTTCCTCTGCTTTGTGAGTTCCAAAGGTGGGTCGGGCTAGACTTAGCAAGCTCACCATGTATCCATCCCCGAGATTCAGGTGTTGAGATTCTCGATTGTAGATAAAACCGAGAGTGAAATGTGTCATTTGTGCTAACAACCAGCATACCCGAGGTTGTGTTAGGGGCAGCCCACGAGTGTCACCACACATTCCAGTGCCAACATAGCAAGCCCACAATGCTCAGAAGAACAGCACAGAACACAAGAAGTAACAAAGCAACAACAGCAAAAACAAGCCCAGTTCCTCCCTCCCACCGACGCACATACACAGTCCTTTAACCCCAGGACAGGCCTCGAGCAGACCGGACTTGGGCCTACAGACACCAGGTTTCTTCCTCCCCAGTGGACTCATGGAGATCTGCAGATCTGGCTCCAGCCAATGGGCCTTGACTTCTGGACTTCTGATTGGACCATCAGACCTCAATTGTCAGCATCGATTCCAGGGGACAGCATTCACCAAACACCAGGCCTCGAACATCAGACACCTATTTCCAAACCCAGGGGGTCATTCCAGGAGGATATTATGGATGACTTTTTAAGACACGTGTTCATTTTAGTGAGAGATGTCCCAATGACAAATCATTTCCTCAGTTGCAGCTGCTGTGGAGGAATTTGAATTCCGATTGGACCCGGGGTGCTGAGGCCTGTGGAGCAGCATCTGTAGTAGATGCAGCACTGTGCCTCCCTGATGCTAGATCCAGGGGAATCCATGCAGGAAATGGTTAATAATGTGTGATGTAGAGTATGAGGAACAAAGATCTGAGTGATGTTCCTGTGGGACTCCACACACCATTCACTTTCCAGTCGTCATTATCATCATCTTCACTCAGAGGGTGGAGTGAGAGTGGAACGAGCTGCCAGTGGAATTACACACTATCCTCATTATCTGCATCTTCAGACAATACAGATTCAGTTATGCAAGGAACCTATTTCTACCAACTTCTCCTAATATGCGTCGTAAACTCACAGTTATGCGAGGAGCACTGCTTTCCCACCAATACAAGTCAGGTGGACAAGCCTCACAGTCTCACCCCCGCCAGTCTCACATTGGTTTTGGCAATGTGTGTATGTGCGACCTTGCACTCTTAAACTTTTGCTGTTTTTACCTACGGTGCAGTGATTTTGTGCTCGATGTATTTAACTGTGCCTCCTAAGCGTCTGATGTCAATTTCTGGGCCATCAGCCAAGCAGCAGAGAACCACTTTAACACTTGAAAAGAAGCTGGAAATTCTAAACAGGGCATTGTCAGGTGAAAGTGACACAGCTCTGGGATGCTACTTCGGCCTGGGTGAGTCCACGATCAGAAACTTAAAGAAAAATGCTGAGAAAATAAAAAATGCTATAATTGATTCACTACAAGTGTCTTCAAAGATTGTTACCAAAGTGCATAACCCAATTATGACAAAAATGGAGAAAATGTTGAGTTTGTACATTGAGCATGAAAGAAAGGAAAAAACAACACTTAGTTCCGATCATCTTCACGTGAAAGCTTTGGAAATTTATGGTCGCCTTTGTTTAGAGGCTAGTGAGGAAGTGTCAAATGATATTGTTAGCTTTAATGCAAGTACGGGATGGTTTTCTAAGTTCGTTAATTGTCACAGGCTTCACAACTTAGCCGTGCGTGGTGAGCAAGCTAGTGCTGACCACGAAGCTGCTGATCGCTATCCTGTGTAGTTGCGGGCTATGACAGCTGAGTCAGGCATCACACCAAAGCAGGTGTTTAATGCAGACGAGACCGGGCTTTTTTGGAAGCGTATGCCGAAACACACTTACATAAGTAAGGATGAAAAGACTGCATCAAGTTTCAAGGCAGCAAAGGATAGATTGACTCTGCTTATGTGTTCCAATGCTGAAGGAGACTGTAACATGAAGCCTCACTTAGATTATCATTCACTAAACTGCCATGCTCTTAAGGGTTTGAGTACTGTACACCCTAGTATGTTAACTTTCTATGATTTATTACATTGAAAATTAGCTTAAGTTGCTGAAACATAATATGAACGTTGCCTTGTGGTACTGCTTTTTTGTCGTATTGATATGAAAATGTGAATAAGTCACAGATAAAACATATTTAGGAAGTTCTCCGGACGTAGCCCTATTTTCTCCATTTAAATAATTATTCACATTATGCATTTTCACATTATGAATTGACAGTGAGGAACGTACCCCCGCATGTATTGGAAGCAGGGTCAATTACAACATTTAACAGAAATTTGAATAAATACATAGATGGGAGGGGTATGGAGGGCTAAATTCTGGGTGCAGGTCAATGGGGCTGACAGAATAACAGTTCAGCACAGACTAGATGGGCAGCAGGGCCTGTTTCTGTGCTGTAGTCCTCTATGACTCTATGACTACATCTGTGTTGGTAATATTTGTACCTCTCTTCCTCTCTACAACAGATGTGGATGAATGCCAGGATGAAAATGCGTGCGGAGTGAACTTGACCTGTCGTAACTCTGCTGGGTCTTTTTACTGCGTCTGCAAAGCAGGATATCAGCAGAAGCAGGGAGACACTCAGCTGGCCTGTACAGGTGAAAATAAAATAATTACTGAGAGCTGAGAATTAAAACAAACAATGCTGGAAACACTACAGAAGTCCCCAGAACCTATGCAAAGAAAAAGAGTTTGTGTTTCAAAGACTGGCTCACACGGGCTTCTGTCATAGAAACTCCAGCTATTCCTGCAGTATTAATACTTACACTGCCTTTAAGTAATGCCACACAAGGGTGTATAGACGATACCGTAGCCTGAATCCTCCTTGTCGAACATGGGGTCCTCTCGGAGGTTTCTTGAAAGCCTGTATCACCCGCCCTTCGTTGTTGGTTAAAGGGGTTAAGATTAAAGGGTTCTCGCATGGTAAAGGAAGCTTCTCTTGGGTCTCTTCCCTTTTCACACGCTGCCTGCACACATCCCAACTCTTGTCCCCGTGCTTCGGCCCTTCTCTCAAATCCCCTCTTCTTCTCCGATGCACGTGCCGTCCCTTTACATATTAATAAGGAATGTTATGGCATCCTGCTAATTTTTGTTTTGCCATTCCCGACTGGCTAATTTAAAAGAATGTGCTACCTCTGCTTGGAGACAATTTATAAACGTTTGCACTGTCAGTGGGTCATTTCCTACTGAGGGTATCCCTACTCTAAATTCCCAAGTATCTTCAAAATGGACAATAAAATCAGTAATAATCTCTCCCCCCTTCTTTTGCTGACGTCTAGTTACTTTTCAGAAGTCAATGCACCGCCTGGCTCCTGTGAGAATGGCATAGTTTGCTCTGTTCAGCCAATCATTCATTCCGTCAGTAGGACTCCTCTCACCATTTCCTTCGCTCCCCGGTGGAGGGGCCCAGTCCTCTTGTGGTCCTCGGGTCGCTTTCGGAAATCCTGTTCGGAAGTTCCAGATAAAGGGAAGGGGTGTGATTCAAGGATATATGTCCGGTGTCTGAGGCCAACGGAGCCGAGAGCCCTGCTGGGGCCACCTCGGTCTTTTGCATAATTTGTTCGTCTTTAATATAGGTTTAACCTTTGGTGGCTGGTGTCACTCAACCACCTCCTTCCATTTGTTAAAACACCACATCATATACTCTAAATCCCAGTTAGGATCTCCTTCCCTAGCATTTGTTTCACTTCCCCAATACTGAGCATTGTTTAGACCAAATGGACCGCCATAAAGCCAATCGCTACCACTCCAGCACAGAGATCACTAAAAAAAAAGTTACAGAGTACCTGGGGCATCTCCCATTTCCAACCAAACCTTGTCTGCGGGTAAACCCAGGAACCAACGAGCTGCTCCGTCCTCCTATATTGTTTCCGTCTTCTGTCAGGTGTTCCTGTTCGTGGCTGCTGTCGTTACGGGATCAGCAGACTGAGTCCTGGCGTGCGGTGTTGATCCAGAATTCCTTTTCCGATTCCCTTTCTGGGGCTTGCCGTTCCTGTTAACTATTTTACCTGACTGTTAATTGTTCTGTACAAAGGACGTAAACACTCAAGAACATACAATCTAATATTCTATATACTGTAATCCCTTTTGCCCTTTTCTATTGGCCAGTGGGGCAGACTCCAATTTTGAGGTCTCAGCTGCCTTCGTTTTAATACCGTATTTTAAACAGAGCTCACAAGCCCCTTCTTCAAATCCCCGTCTTTGTCTGAGTCCGGTGTGGGGCAGCTCTGCTCCCTACCTCGGTCTGACTTCTATCTTACAATCAAGTCTCGCGGTGGGGAGCCTGGTCCGATGTTGACGATAAGCAGGTTTTTCGGATGGGTTCGTTGAGATCCCGTATCATCCTCGTCACCAGATTCTGTTCGAGAATTTAGTACCGATCAAACACAAAGCAGGCTCGAAGCTAGTTACCACCTTAATTCGTGAATTCACGGGGAACCTAACCACATGTCTCCGCCAACACGAGGTTATAATTCAAATTTATACAGTAAATTTAATCAGCCAGTCTCCAGACATCGTGGATCCGATCCTCTGAGAGACAACGTGATTAGCCGCTTGTTTGGTGCTCTGATCAATGCAGGACCGATCGTATAGGTGCTAATGTCCTGTACATTGCGGAAATTGATGACGTGATCAATTGTTATTACAAAGAAGACAGTCCCCACAATTCTGCCAACACCCAGTTCTCAAACCCTTTCCTCCACTAGAGGGTCATTGTTCGTCTCCGCACCACCCACCCTCAACTCCACAACTCCGCCCGATCCCCGGCACCTTTGGTGTCCAAAGGACTACAAAGGTCAGCCTTGAATCTCCATAGTGTTTTGAGAAACCAGATCTGACTGAATTCCAAAGGTCGGCAGCCCTCTGATGAGGAATTCCTCATGACCCCAGAGCGCCAGTCCTCAGACTGATCTCAGACAGGGACAGCTCACCCCACGATGTTCAGCCCCCTGGCCCCAGTCCTCAGACTGATCTCAGACACGGGCAGCTCACCCCACGATGTTCAGCCCCCTGGCCCCAGTCCTCAGACTGATCTCAGACACGGGCAGCTCACCCCACGATGTTCAGCCCCCTGGCCCCAGTCCTCAGACTGATCTCAGACAGGGACAGCTCACCCCACGATGTTCAGCCCCCTGGCCCCAGTCCTCAGACTGATCTCAGACAGGGGCAGCTCACCCCACGATGTTCAGCCCCCTGGCCCCAGTCCTCAGACTGATCTCAGTCACGGGCAGCTCACCCCACGATGTTCAGCCCCCTGGCCCCAGTCCTCAGACTGATCTCAGACACGGGCAGCTCATCCCACGATGTTCAGCCCCCTGGCCCCAATCCTCAGACTGATCTCAGACACAGGCAGCTCACCCCACGATGTTCAGCCCCCTGGCCCCAGTCCTCAGACTGATCTCAGACACGGGCAGCTCACCCCACGATGTTCAGTCCCCTGGCCCCAGTCCTCAGACTGATCTCAGACACGGGCAGCTCACCCCACGATGTTCAGCCCCCTGGCCCCAATCCTCAGACTGATCTCGGACACGGGCAGCTCACCCCACGATGTTCAGTCCCCCGGCCCCAATCCTCAGTCTGATCTCAGACACGGACAGCTCACCCCACGATGTTCAGTCCCCTGGCCCCAGTCCTCAGGTCAGTTGCAGGAGGAACAGGTTGGACTGGTCTCTGTGAGTGGTGGGAAGGTGATGAGTGAGCAGAGAGTGGGGTTGTAGAGATGGGGGAGTGTGAACAAGATTATTTAATGTATAATGGAGATAATTAAATTCAGCTCCTTGTCACTTGGTGCTGAATGGTCTCACCGCAGCCCATTGAAACAACTTCACATCAAACATGTGTCCTGATGTCACACACAGAAAATGTTGGAGGAACTCGCCGGTCAGGTAGCATCTAATAAAAGAAATAAACAGTTGTCATTTTGGGCTGAGACCCTTCATCAGGACTGGAGAGGAAGTGTGAAGAAGCCAGAATAAGAAGGTGGGGGGAGGGAAGGGGACAAGCTGACAGGTGATTGGTGAAGTCAGGCGAGGGAGAATGTAGGTGGGAGGGGGTGAGGTATGAAGTAAGAAGCTGGGAGGAGAGATGTGGAGAAAGTAAAATGGGCTGAAGAAGAGAAAGCTTTTAGTCGAGGAGAGTGAACTGAGGGAGAAAGGGGAGGAGGAGGGACACCAGAGGGAGATGATAGGTTGCTGAGGAGAAGAGAAGGGATAAGAGGAGATCCAGATTAGGGAATGGAAAAGAGAGAAGGGGGAGGGTGAGAAATTACTGGGAGTTTGAGAATTCACTGTTTATGCTGTCAGGTCAGAGGCTAACCAGACAGAATATGAGGTGTTGTTCCTCCAACCTGAGAGTGCTGATCACTTACACATTTAACTGGTTTCATGGCTGTGGAGATGTTTACAAATTGTCCCTCCCAAACCAGCAATGAGGCCCATACCAACATTTCCACATTAGTGTGGCTTGTGCCAACATTACAAGTACAATGCCAACCATGGTATCTGTTCCTTTGGGTGCCAGTGGGTGTGGGATTGGATGAGGCATTCACAGTTGTTCTTGGGGTCAGAAGATGTGGCGTCGAGTCACAGTCCTGTGTGTCCGGGTCTGATGCTGCTCGTTGTGGGAGTACACCAGCTTGGAGTTACAGAGGTCAGCGCTTCCCTGTCTGATCAGTGAACGGCAGGAAGGTTGGGGTAGAGTCGGCAGGTAGACGCACTGATCTCTAAAATGCCATCTTCATTCCAGTGGATCCACTTTCCTGTCCTGTCTCTGAGAAGCAGAACTCTACGCCGTCGCAGTGCAACTTCGATTATTCAGCAAACGCCAAGCAGGTATGAGAACTCACTCCGTTTCTCCAAGGAGCAAACTTAACTTCCATTATCCCTGGATGTGGATCTGTTGGAATGTTTTCCTGCATATGCAGTCCTCACCAGAGTCAACAGTGCTTCTTGGGCTGTCAGTGATCATGTGGGTACCGAAGAGAATTAGTTTTAATTTGGCATCATGTTCAGCACAGAAATTGTTGTGGGGGTCTGGAATGCACTGCCTCGGAAGGTAGTGGAGGCCAATTCTCTGGATGCTTTCAGGAAGGAGCTAGATAGGTATCTTATGGATAGGAGAATCAAGGGATATGGGGACAAGGCAGGAACTGGGTATTGATAGTAGTTGATTAGCCATGATCTCAAAATGGTGGTGCAGGCTCGAATTGCCAAATGGTCTACTTCTGCACCTATTGTCTATTGAATGGCCTGTTCCTGTGCTGCACTATGCTATGATCTATGTATTATGGAAAACAGAGCTAGAGAGGAGCAGATGTGAAGAGAGGAGTCTGGACGGGGTAGAGAGGGCAAAGGAAGGTCCCAGAACTAATGGGCAGAATCTGAAAGTTAGGGCTATGCCTTTCAGGAGTAAAATTTGAAAAGACTTGTACACAAAATGGTGGTAGAAGCTAATAATTAAACAACTCTCTAAACCAATCTGCTCTGCCTACACAACATTCATATCCATGATTCTCTGCACTTCCCTGTCCTTATCTAAGAGCCTCTTAAATGGCTCTGTCATAATGTAAAGAAGATATAAAGGAATGAGTTTAACATTAGCATCAAAGGGAATTTGAGGGACAGCATCCACAGTGGGCTGAAGGGCCTGTTTCCATGCTGTCTGAATTCATGACTGAATTTCAACTTGATCAGCTGATCGTTGGTCCATGCCTGTGGATCGTTTGGCCAAGATCTGTACCACAATTCTGCCAGACCCTGTACAACATGTTGGAATGCTCTGAGACTGTGAAGGGCATTGGATAAAGGGTAAGTCTGATTTTAGGCCATTCCTTCCTGCTTTTCCATTCTCAGTATGCAGTTTAACCTGGATTTTGTAACAAACTCTAAGCAGGTATGAGAACTTCTGACGTTCACTCACTCCGTTTCTCCAAGGCGCAAACTTAACTTCTATTACCCCAGACGTGAATCTATTGGAATGTTTTCCTCACTAGATGTATCCCTCTCCCTGCTTCTGTCCATCACTCTTTTCTGCATACGTCTCTTCTCCTCACCCATCAGAATAAACACTGTTCCTCACTCTTTGTGTAATTCCAGCTTGCTGCTTTTACATTTGAGCAGCGACCACATGTTCAAATTCACTCTCTAGATGTGGGTGTTGGTGCCACAGCAAACATTTGTTGTCCATCTGATTTATACTAATCCAAGACTCATTCTTTTTTATTCCATCTACTTTCCCATCGATATCCCCTAAATTCATCTCCTTACTTAGGGCAATTCACAGCAGGCAATTAACCAACTGACCTGCACATCTTTGGGATATGGGAGGAAACCTGGAAACTTTGCTGATTAGTGAAGCCACACCAGAGACCCAGGTTCTACCTGGACATTGGGTGCAGTTTGTATCGTCTCCCTGTGTTTGTGTGAGTTTATTCCACTTGTCCCAGTTTAAAACTTTCCTCAAGGAGAGACTGGTAAACTGGATCCATTTGTAAAGTGTTTAAAACTGTAACAGAAGTTATTTATTGATTCATTTGGAGATAGAACATGGAACAAGTCTTTCTGGCCAGTGAGCTGCATGACCCATCAACCTACTAATTTTACCATTAGCCTAACCACAGGACAATTTACAGTGACCAATTAACCTACTGACCGATGCATTTGGAAGGATCTGGAGCACCAGAGGAAATCCACAAGATTCACAGGGAGAAAATACAAACTCCTTCCAGACAACACCAGAATTGAATTCTGAACTCTGGAACACCCTGAGCTGCAATAGCCTTGTCCTAACTGCTAAGTTTCCTCAACAGCCTGTGATGCTGCCTGGCCTGTGGACTTCTGGGACCAAAGTGATGCAGGAACTCGGCAGTTCAGTCAGCATTAATGGAGAGGAATATGCAGTCGAGACTCTGACCTGAGACCCTTCAGCAGGACTGTTCAAAAACATCAACTGTTTATTCCCCTTCACAGATGCTGCCTGACCTGCTGAGTTCTTTCAGCATTTTGTGTGTGTTATACTGGATTTCCAGCATCTACAGAACCTCTTGTGTTTAGGATTTTCGGGACTATTAGAAAGATAAAACACTTTAAATAATTTTTTCTGCCCCTCAGAGTAAGTTTAACATTAGTATCAATGGGAGTTTGAGGGTCAACATCCACTCAGTGGGCTGAAGGGCCTGTTTCCATGCTGTCTGAATCCATGACTGAATTTCAACTTGATCAGCTAATCATTGGTCCATGCCTGTGGATTGTTTGACCAAGATCAGTCCCACAGTTCTGCCAGACCCTGTACAACATGTTGGAATGCTCTGAGACTGTGAAGGACAGTGAATAAAGGATATTTTAGGCCATTCCTTCCTGCTTTTCAATGCTCAGAGATGTCCTTTCATTGACCACGTGACCTTCAGTAGGAGTTGCCATCGGACACTATGTTAGAGTCACCTGTGAAGCCAAAGAGTTTTAAAGGCTTCATTTTCAAACATTTTTTTTCAGATTGCTTGTGATATTTGATTATTTCTTTGTTTGATTGCTGTTGTATTTTCAGATTGCCCAGTTAAACTCTGCAAAAGATGTGCTGAAGTTAGCTGATTGCTACCATGATAAAATCTGTCAGAATTTCAGTGGGACAAAAGATACCACGGTAAGGAATTAGAAGCCCAACAGTTTTATCCTGGGGTAAAAGTGGTGTGTTCCTGAGGTGGAGAGAGTAAAGAGGATATTTACAAGAATATAGTTAGGAGGATTTTGACTGAGGAATGATTGATAAAGTTGGCTTTCTTGAAGCAGAGAGTACTGAGGTTATGTAAAGGTCTTTTCACCTATCCAGAAACATCAGTAACAATGGACATGAAGTACTTGGCAGAAGGTTGGGAAGGAAGTTGAACAGATACTTTTCTCAGCCAGAGGATCTTGAATACATTGTCAGAAAGAGAGTCATAGATACTGTATCTAAAAAGTACAGTACTTGGGGGGGGGGGGGGGAATTTTTTTCTGCCAGAACTGGCAAGGTGATTTGTTGTTTTCACATTACAGTCTATAAGAAGACTTTGGACAAACTTGGGTCAGTTTCTCTGGAGCATCAGAGGCAGAGGCTGAGAGAGGCATAGACAGAGTAAACAGTCAGAATCTTCCTCCCAGGGTAGAAACACCAAATACTGTCGGACATGCATTTAAGATGAGAGTGGGAAAGTTTAAAACAGATGTGCGGGACAGGTTTTTACACAGTGTTGGATGTCAGGAACAGGCTGTCAGAGGTTATAGTGGTGTTTAAGACACTATTCAATAAACACATTAAGTTTCAGGGAATGGAGGGATATAGATCATATGGATACAGAAGAGAAATGGTTTTAATTTGGCATCATGTTCAGCACAGATATTGTGGGCTGAATGGCTTGTTCCTGTGCTGTACTGTGCTATGATCTATGTATTATGGAAAACAGAGCTGGAGAGGAGCAGATGTGAAGGGAGGGAATATGGAGTGTGGTCGGGGTCGGGAGAGCAGAACAAGAGGGCAGAGTCTGAAAGTTAGAGCCATGCCTTTCAGGAGTGAAATTTGAAAAGACTTGTACACTCAGATGGTGGTGGAAACTCAGAACACTCCTCAGTGTTGAGTCAAAGGTGGATTCTAGACACAAGATGGATGGGTTTTGTTAACTGAAGGTAGTAACGGGATGGGGGAAGATCACCAGATGGAGTTAGGTTACATGGGTGTTACGGAATAGCGGTATGTTCTTACAGCACCTTTCTCACTGAATCATAGGATATTCACAACACAACAGGGAGCCATTCTGCCCATTGTATCTGTGCTGATACAACCCAATCCCATCTCAGTGTTGGTATCGTAGTTTCTAAATGGAGAAAGAGTAAGAGTTGAGAAATTGGGAGCAGGGGAACAGAAGGCAATGGAGAAAGAAAGGAAGTCAAAGATGGGAAGCAAAGGGAGAGAAAAAGGGAGTGGAGTAGAAGGGGAGAAAAAAAGTGGAGAAATATTCAACAATTAGTGCAGTAGGAATAAAAACAGGAAGGGGTACAAATCCTTCCATAAAGAAGAGAACTTCTTAAAGGTAAGCTTTCAATACCCCAGGAAAATCAACAGCCATGGAAAACTAATAGAACTGCCAAAATTCAAAGTAAATTTATTATCAAAGTACATATACGTCACCATATGCAACACAAAAATGTAAATAAATAATACTGAGTCGTAGAGTCCTTGAAAGAGAGTCTGTTGGTTGTGGAGTCAGTTCAGTGTTGAGAATCACAGACCTGTCATGAAATCTGTTGTTCTGAGCAGTAGTACAGTAGAAGACGTAACAAATTACAGTATTATAATAATGATATCGTCTTCATTTTTAATGAGTTCTATCGGGTTTCTTTGTTTTGTGGCTGCATGTAAGGTTGTATATAGTATATGTACTTTGATATTAAATGTACTTTGAACTTTAAAATAAGGACAAATAAATAGTGCAGACGTGGAATAATGAGGTTCACGGACCATTCAGAAACCTGATGGTAGTGGAAGAAGCTGTTCCTGAAATGTTGAGTATGCATCTTTAGGCTTCTCTATCTCCTTGATGGTAGTTATGGGAAGAGAGCTTGTCCTGGTGGTGATGGTCCTGAGTGATGGATGCTGCATTCTTGAGGCACTACCTTTTGAAGATGTCCTCAATGGTAGGGAGGGTTGTATCATGATAGGTCTGGCGGAGTGGACAACCCTTTTCAGTCTCTTTCAGTCCTGTTTTTAGAGCCTCCATTTCTGAACTCTGCAGGCCAGGCAGCATCTGTGGAGAGGGAAACAAAACTAATGATTTTGCTCAATGACCCTTCATTGGAAAAACATCATTTTCCATCTTTGGAAAATACAATATCTGTAGTATTTTGCTTCTCAATTCATGAGGTGTTCTTTTTCATCTGCAGCCTATGACAACATTTGTAAACAGTGTTCTTAATACTTCTTGGCTGGAGAGCATGAACACCACTCAAAGACTGACAGTGGCAGCAGCCACAGTGGATCTCTTGGAGAACATGGCAATGGCGATTGCTCTGCAACTATCCAGTTCAAAGTCAAAGACCATAGAAACAGACTCTTTCGGTAAAGCATTGGACTCTGAAGATTATCGAGTCTGTGAAATTGGTTTCAAGTTAAGGGAAGGAAATGTGGAGGTTACTTTCTCAGTAATCAGCTGGTTTTGAAAATGATTAATATTTGGGCTCTTGATAGAAATCTTTGTTTAATATTTCTAAAGATTAAAAATCAATCAAGCTGCAGGAAATGTGGAAGAAAGAATAATGTTAGAAGTAGTCAGTAGTTCAGGCTGCATTTCTGGAAAGATTAATAGTTAAAGTTTCATGCTGACGAGGTTAACCATTTTTCATTCTAATGCTGATGCCTAACCTGCTGAATTTACCAACATTTTCTGCTTTTATTTCTGATTTCATGAGGTTGCTTTGGAAGGCTGTGCTGAAACATGCCACGTCACTGATTGTGAGTGTCTGCTCTCATGTTTTGCACAATTTACCCTCACCCTCACTGCTGCCTGTTGCTCACAATGTCTAGGCTGAGGGGATACCACACCGTCAGAGTTGCCTCATTTGCTTGGGACATTCTGTCATTTGCTCTGTTGGGGAGAATACAGGACACTATATCATAGAAGACCAGGAGAATTCTACCAAAGATCCCAGACAAGTTTATCCACAAACCCTCATTTACATTATATAATGAGCTATCTAATTTCTTTGTGACCTCACTGTCTGCAAACAAACTACTCCAAAGTATTTATCAGCAGTGTAGTATCATAGAAACATTGTGCAGAAGGCCATTCTACCCATTGAACCCATACTAGGTCTCGACAGGAACATTACAGTCTGATCATCCCCTGTTTCTCGATAACCCTATAATTATTTACTCTCCGACACTCCATGCGTTTTTCCATTTGAAAGCTCATGGTGAAATAATTCCACTTCCCATCCATGCAGTGAGTTCTGTGACCACTCACTTTGTGGAAAGGGTTTCTCTCCCGGCACCCCTGGTTCAACAATAGTCACCTTTAAACCTCTGGTTATTGGTTCTCCACCCTTCTTCAATGGAAGACCATTGCGTGAAATGCGCTTCCAGCAATGGTGGTGGAGGCGGATACGATAGGGTCTTTTAAGAGACTTTTGAATAGGTACATGGAGCTTAGAAAATAGAGGGCTATGGGTAAACATGGTAATTTCTGAGGTAGGGACATGTTCAGCACAACTTAGTGGGCCAAAGGGCCTGTATTGCGCTGTAGGTTTTCTATGTTTCATTCTCTTCATTAACTCTGCCCAAAGCATTGACAATTTTGAAGATTTTTATCAAATTATTTCTCAACCTTCACTGCTAAAGAAGAACAATGCCACATTCTCTGGTCTGTCAATGGATCTTCCTGCTCTATTTTCTCTGCACTCCCTCTAAGCATGATAGCCAAACACAAAGTAGCTTAATCGTCTCTTAAGTTAATTCCACCACACTTCAAAAATAACATCGAGAAGGACATGCTGAAGTTGAGAAAAAGACTGAAGTCATGAAACTTCAGTGTAGGTTCTGTGCTCGTGATATAGGAGCAGGAATCCTCACTACTTCTGGTAAGGAGTCAAGATCACTGTCTGTGCCAAGGATAGGAGGTGCTGGTAAGATATTAGACTTGGTGAACTAACATATTGGAGCCAGAATTTATCATTTTACCTGCTTTTAATCAGTGCCACCAGACGGTGAAGAACGTGCATGAGTATTTTCACTCAGTTCTGTGGGAACTGAGACTAATTAATTTCTTACTACAATAAGCTAATTCAGCCCAAGAAAGCCCAGTTGCAAATTGTATCCATCAGATGGGATTCTCAGAAAGCCTGAACAAGACTTTGCAGAGAGGCATTGATTAAAGAGTTATCAGTAGAGAGAGAGAGAGAACATCCTTTTTGCCTCTGAATGCTTCACCTTACTTTAACTTTCCTCATAGTTCTTAAGGTCAAGGTGCCTGAAAGGAACAGTGCGAGTACAGTCCAACTGGTGAAATTGGACACTCAGAATAATTCCTTCGAGATTTACTGGAGAACCATTGCTGGAGAAAATAACACTGGTAAATTTCCTGTCTCTTTCCCATGCTTGTGTACACGGTATAAGAATGAGTTTGGCCAGTGATCTACAGACTCATTCACAGGGGATGTTTTACCTTGCCCAGGTTGTTGACTGAACTATTACTCTGTGGGATCAGTCTGTGTTCCCCTACATCAAAATATGCTGCTGTGTTTGATTTTATTGTGTAAACCTCGGTGAAGACAAATCTGCCTTGAGTAGAAATCAAATGCAGTTCAGAACGAGCAGTGCTTGGCTACTGTTTTCAGTCCATGTGTAATCAACAGTAATATCCAGTTGACGATATCAAACTCTGTATTAATCTGAGAGACCTCAGTATGTAGTTTGCAGACCGACAGATATTTGCTATGTTCAGAATATCTGCTCATCTGATCATGGAGAGGGTCAGCAGGAAGTTCAATAGAATGATTGTGGGAATGAAAGGGTTAACATATGAGGGAGATGATAAGAATGAGGGCGGATCTCACTGAAACATATCGAAAACTGAAAGGCCAGGGAGAGTCTTGCACCAGAGAGCACCGTCTCTGCATACAAGGACATCCCTTGGGAAGAGAGGTGTGCAGGTATTTCTTTAGTCAGAGGCTGTGGAGGCCAAGTGATTGGGTATATTTAAAATGGGGCTTGATAGGTTACTGATGGTGCTGATAAGTGGCAACTCTTTGCATGCAACTCAGGTGGGAATCATGAGGGTGTGCCTTCAGGAACATAATGGACTTTACCAAACCAAACCCATGGATAAACCAGGAGATCTGTAGACTGCTGAGAGCTGGATATGTGGTATTCTAGATCAGTGATCCATAGCTGCACAAGAAGTCCAGGTATCATCTACTGAAGGCTATCGTAAGACAGAAAAACCCATGCCAATTGAAATTAGAGATGGAATCAAATGCATGTCAGCTCTGACAGGATTTACAAGCCATTTCTTTCTCCAAAGAGAAACCTAACTTCATGAATGGCTGTGATGCTTCTCTCCCAGATGAGCTCAGTGCCTTTTATGTGGGCTTTGAAAGAGAGAATAAATCTATGCCTGCGTGAATCCCTGAAGTATCTGGTGACCCTATGATCTCTGTGCCAGAGGACAACGTCAGAACAGCTTTCAAGAGGCGTAAGGTCCTGATGGTGAACCTGGTAGGGAAATAAAACCTGTGCCAACCAACTGGTGGGAGTATTCAAGAACATCTTCAATCTCTCACTGCCGGGCAGCCGAGTTCGGAGTTCAATTCCAGTGTCCTTCGGAAGCAAGTTTGTACAATCCTTCCCGTGTGCGCATGTCTTTCCACTGGGTGTTCCGATTTCCTCCCGCCATTCAAAGTCAGACCGGTTCGTAGTTTATTGTCCCGTGATTAGGCTAAGGTTAAATCAGTGGGTTGCTGGGTGACACAGCTCAAGGGGCCAGAAGGGCCTGTTAAATGCTGAATCTCTAAATAAAATAGAATAAACTGTGCCTATCGCTACAATTGGATGCAATCTCACTGGCACTCCACTTGGCCTTGGATCACCTGGATAATAGGAACACTTACGTCAGGCTGCTGTTTATTGATTCCAGCTCAGCGTTCAACACAATCGTATCCTCAGTTCTAATCAACAGACTCCAAAACCTGGGCTTCTGTACCCCTCTCTGCAACTGGATCCTTAACTTCGTCATCGGGAAACCACAGTCAGTGCAGATCAGAAATAACCTCCTCCTTGCTGATAATCAAGACTGGTGCACCTCAGGGATGCGTGCTTACCCACTGCTCTACTCTCTCTACACCCATGACTGTGTGGCCAGGCACAGCTCAAATTCCATCTATAAATTTGCTGACAACACAACTCTTGTTGACAGAATTTCAGATGAAGTTGGGGAAGTGTACAGGAGTGAGATAGATCAGCTGGTTGAGTGGTATCACAACAGAAACCCTATACTCAACATTGGTAAGACCAAGGAACTGATTGTGGATTCAAGGAAGGGGAAGTCAAGGAAACACACATCCTCATCGAGGGGTCAGCAGTGGAAAGGGTAAACAGTTTCAAGTTCCTGGGAGTCAACAACTTTGAAGGTCTGTCCTGGACCCATGTTGATGCAATTACAAAGAAGGCATGACAGCGGCTATGAGTGATTCAGAGTTAGAGGAGGATTGGTATGTCACCAAAGACGCACGCAAATTTCTACAGGTGTACTGTGGAGAGCATTCTAACCGTTTGTATCACTGTCCGGTATGGAGCAGCCACTTTGCAGGATTAGAAAAAGCTGCAGAGTGTTGAAAACTCAGCCAGCTCCATCAGGGACACATTCAAAAGGCAATGTTCAAACAGGTGGCATCTGTCATTAAGGAAACCCATCACCCAGGACATGTTCTCTTCCTATTGCTACCATCAACGACACAGAAACAGGTACTGAAGACACACTGTCAGCCTCCCAGGAACCTCTCCACCATTAGATTTCTCAATGGACAATGAAACCACGAACTCTACCATTTTACTTTATGCTATCTTTTCACATGACTTATTTAATATAATTTTCTTTATGTATTCTACTTAGTGTAATTTAAAGGTTTATTATTATTATTATTATTATTATGCATTGCAATGCACTAATGCCCTAAGAAACAAATTTCACAACATAAGCCGATGATATTAAATCTGCTTCTGATTCTGGTTACCAAGGCATCAAAGCTTAAGGGGAGAAGGAAGGAGAATGGGGTTGAGAGGGATAATAAATCAGCCATAATGGAATGGTGGAACAAACCCAATGGGCTGAATGGCCTAATTCTTATCCTTGGTCTTAAGGTCTTATCTCCTTTCACAGAAAGGCACCATTTTCTGTGGATCTCCAGATTTTGAACCATCCATAAGACACAGGTCAGGAATGTGATAGATTCCCATTTACCTGGAAGAGTATAGCTTAACCAACACAAATTAACTTAACACCATCCATGATAAAGCAGCCTTCATGATGAGCTCCATGTCCATCCCCACTGACAGCTGATTTTAATACCCAAAAGACTTACAAAGCGCTACTGCAGTGGACGTGTTTTGTGTTGACCTGCCTTTATATCCAGTTGCTGGAGTGTTTCAGTGATGTCTCTCCACATTCAGCAAAGGCTGATCTATTATCTCCACAGAGTTTCAAGCTGTTTCCTTAATTGTATTCAAAGACTTGGAATCCCTGCTGAACCAAGAGATTAAAGGCGGCCGTCCATCTCAGAACAATGTGTCATTAAACTCCAAGGTGATAGCCGCCACCATCAGCAACAAGGCCATCAGCTCTAATCGGAAGGAAAAGTTCAATTTGACTCTGAAACTCAACCAGGTTTGTAGTTACAGTCTGTGATGTTCCCCAATTGAAGATGAACTTCATGCTAAAATGCAAAATGTGAGGTTGAACAGGCACAGATCCTGGGTTTGGGTATAACATTTCCATGGGAACTGGGTTTGGGCCATTTCAGGTCAGTTTATAGTGGCCATTCCAGTCACCATTACTCAGGGACAGTACAATGGGGCCTGATAGAGGAAGTGGAGATCCCTCATCTGAGAGAGATGGGGGAATGTTTAGAGACTGGTCATGAGACATATCAGAGCAGGAGTCCTTTGCTGTAATTTCTCAGGTCATTGAGTAACTGGTTACAAAGTACAACCACCATTTCATTGAAAGGAAAATACCCATTACTGCATTGTAATTACCCATTCAGCCATCGAGTTTGCACAGTAGCAGAGTGTTGACATAACACTTCACAGTGCCAGCAATAAGACAGAGTACTAATTCCTGCCAGTGTCTGTGAGGAGCTTGTTCTTTCTCTTTGTGACCACATGGGTTCATCAAAGACTGTGTTGGTCATTGACACAAATAATGCATTTCACTGTACCTTTCAAAGGTTTGATGTTCATGTGACAAATAAAGGTAATCTTTTCTAATTTTATTGCCCTGCACTTCACAAGTTTGATGGGACAATGTAGATGGAGCTTTGCTCTGTTTCTAACCGGTGTCTACTGTCCCGTGGCTGTGAAGATTTAAGTTGTTATTAGAATTTGTTACACTACTGGCAAGAAGGGCGATCTTATTAAAATGGAAAGATATTTCTTCCCCTACATTAATTGAATGGTTTTCTCAAGTGATGTTATGTCTTAGTTTGGAAAAAATTAAAAGTAGAATTTTTGATCCTCAATATGATTTTGAGAGAAGATGGGGTTCTTTTGCCAAATATATTCATTTAATTATCCTTCCAATTTTATTTTTTTTATAAATATGAAATGGCAGTTGATGACTTTTTTTATATATTTAGATGATAGTTAAATGTATTGCTCTGGGAGGTTGATTCTTAATAGGTTTTTTTTGTAGTTAGTGGGGTTTTTTCCCCCCAGTTTAGATGGGGTTCTGTTTTTATTCCTTCTTTTTCCTTCTATTTTTTTCCATTTTTATATTTTAAGATCAGTTTTTTCAACCTTATTAATTGTATACATATTAATCTGTTGAAGTTTAGTATCATTTTATAGCTGTTGAAGATTATATATCAATAAAAAGATTCTAAAAATGAAAATGAAATGAGAATATTTTCAAAAATGGTTGAAAGAATATGTTCCTATCTGGAAACAGGAAAAGGAAGATGGTGAAGAGCCAGAATGTGTCTATTGGAGTAATACCAAAGAGAGAAGTGTCTGGTTATCTGATGGTTGTGAACGGATCCATTCCAATCAGACCCATGTAATCTGCCAGTGTAACCATCTGACAAGCTTTGCTGTTTTAATGGCTCCAGTTCAGACTGAGGTAAGAAATTATTCAACAGAAAAATCTGTAGTCAGATGAAAAGGGTGAACGAAGAGAGTCAGAGTGAGAGAGACACAAACACAGAAACAGATCCTTCGGCCCACATTCTCCATGCTGATCATCGAGGGTCACCTGCATTAAAATTTGTTCTGTAGCTTTCTATATTCTGGTGATACAAATCCTCATCTAGATGTCGCTGGATGTGGTGATGCACCTGCCTCTGCCACCCCCTCAAGGCAGTGTGTCCCAATGGGTGAAAACAATCCTTCCACAAATCCCTTCAAAATCCTTACCCCGTCCGGTCAACCTCTGTGACTGCATTTCGACACTTCTGCTATGGTGTAGATTTTCCCAGTATCTATTCACTCTGTGCTCCATCAGCACCCTCTGCTGCAAGGAAAACAAAACACTGATCCATGCAAGTCAAAAGGATGGTTCAGAAGGCATATGGTGTGGTGGCCTTCCTTAGTTAGGTGTGGTTAGATCACTGTCAGAGCACTGAGTTCAGTTCTGTTTGCCTTATTATAGGAATGTTAGAAACGTAGAAAGCCTACAGCACAATACAGGCCCTTCAGCCCACAAAGCTGTGCCAAACATGTCTTTACTATAGAAATTACCAAGGGTTACCCATAGCCCTCTATTTTACTAAGCTCCATGTACCTATCCAGGAGCCCCTTAAAGTACCCTATTGTATCTGCCACCAGCATCGTTGCTGGCAGCCGATCCCACGCACTCAACACTCTCTGCGTAAAAAAACTTACCCCTGACATCTCCTCTGTACCTACTTCCAAGCACCTTAAAGCTGTGTCCTCCCGTGTTAGCCATTTACAGCCCTGGGAAAAGCCTCTGACTATCCACACGATCAATGCCTCTCATCATCTCATACACCTCTATCAGGACACCTCTCATCCTCCGATGATGTGGAAGATTTAGAGAGGCTTCAGAGGGGATTTACGACTGGAAAGCATGTCTCATGAGGATAGGTTGGGTGACCTAGGGCTTCGTGAATCACCTCTTCACCCTCTCCACTGTTAGCAGGAGGCTTGTAAGAGGAGGAGTCCCTCTGTCACCATTTCTCAGGAAATTACGTAGCCACAGTTTCAGAGAACAAGTCCAGCAGCTCACTCAGCAGCACTCTAGCCGTGGTCTACACAATGTTGCTTAAAGATTTACCATTTCCTGTCTGTACTGTACTTATATTTTATTCCCTGACTAATGCTGGCAAGTAATCGATGCCTTCTTTACTGCCTCAGTGACCTTTATTCCACCTTCAGGAATACAATGACTTGTACACACTGTTCCTCCACACACCAGGTCCTCACCATTCATGATGTAAGTCCTCCCCTTATTACAGATACTCAAGGGACCACCGACGCTGGACTGAGGAGCAACAAATAATCTGCTGGAGGACCTTATTGGGTTGAGCAGCATCTGGAGGGGGAAAGGAATTGTGAAAATCTCAGTTCCGAACCCCGTATCAGGACTGAGTTGACGTTCTGGTTCTGATTCAGGGTTTCAAACCAAAACAGCGACAGTTCCTTTCCTCCCACAGACGCTGCTCGACCCGCTGAGTTCCTCCAGCAGATCAATTACTGCTCCTACCTTTGTTAGTTGTGCCAAGGTTATGGTATGGTATTAGTTATGGCTGGCACTGTAGCGTTATTGATGGTGCATCAATTAGTTGCGCCAAGGATAGAGTACGGTATCAGATGTGGACAACACGGTAACATAGTGGTGAGCAAAATCACTTTATAGCAACAGTGATCACCAGTTGTGGTTTGATTCCCACCGCTGCCTGTAAGGAGTTTGTACCTTCTCCGCACGATCACCATGTCTAATGCTGTCCCTGGAGACTCTATCACAGCCAATTCCTGAGCGTGGTTCCCACTTTGTGCTTGCAGATTGACGACAGGCACTTGGAGGTGATCACCTACATCGGCCTCATCATCTCCCTGCTCTGCCTCGCTGCCTCCATCGTCGTATTTGTCAACTGCAAATCCATCCAGAATGCGAACACCAATCTCCACAAGCACCTGAGTATCACCCTCTTCCTGGCACAGTTCATCTTTCTGATTGGAATACGGATTAAACAGCTGGTAAGAAAACCAAATTACTACCTCCAATTCTCATATAGCTCCTGAATGTGCAGTTAGTCATATTCTGCAGAAAAGCCAGACTTAACGTGGGAGTGGTGGTATCTCAGCCCCTGCTCTCCCACCACTCTCCTCTGGTGTCCTCTCCTTCCATTGACCCATCATGACCAGCGTGCCATCCCTTTAATCAGATCCTCATTGCAATGGTGGCCAAAGCCTCCAAGCATTGGAGACCCTCCCCTTCCCCACGGACCTGTCACCACAGAATGTTGCCCTTTCCCTCCCTCTGCCCTCCTGTCCAATGACCTCACGGGACACTCCAAACCTCCCTATTCACATTCACCCTGGGGTGCAGTGGATTAACCGTGTCACTGAGTTTCCCGGTCACTGGAGAATGAGTGACATCAGCACACTTTGCAGATCTGGAGCTGCAACAAGATATTTTGTAAAAAGTACCAAAGTTGTTCTAAGTTTATAGACTCACAAGAGTTTGTAAACACTGGAAACCTGGAGCAAATCACAAAGGAGCTGGAGGAACAGAGGAGGTCAGGTAATGTGAAACGTCTAACGTCCGTGTCCCTTCATAGATACCTACTGACCCTTGGAGTTCCTCCATCTCCTTTGTGTATTATTCTAATTGTATCACTGAATTACTACTCATTAATAAATCTTTGTTCTTTATATGTTTGCACATTATCTCTTCCATTGTGTACATGTGTTGGTGTACTGGTTTATTTCACTGTCTCTGTGTTGGTATCTCTGAGTTACACACACAAAACACTGGAGAAACTCAGCAGGTCAGGCAGCATCTATGGAGGGAATAAAGAGTTGAGATTTCGGGCTGAGACCCTTCATCAGGATTGGAAAGGAAGGTGGCAGAAGTCAGAATCAGAGGGAGAGGAGGGGGAAGGAATACAATCTGGCAGGTGATAGGTGAGATGAGGTGACGGGGAAGGAGTGTGGGTGGTGGGGGTGGGTACGAATGCAGCAGTTGGGAGGTGATAGGTGAAAAAGTTAAAGGGCTGAAGGAAAAGGAATCTGATCGGACAGGAACATGGAGCAGGAGAGAAAGGGGAGGATGGGAACCGGGGGGAGATAATAGGCAGGTGAGGAGAAGAGAAGAGGTAAGAGGGAGCTGGAAAAGGTTGTCAGTCCATTTCTGATGCCATGTTTTTCTCTGTGTCCGTGTGAATGTCTTCAGCTGTGGTTATCTCTCTCGGTTTCTTTCCACTTGTCTGTAACCGCCTGTGCGTCTCTGACCCGCCTCTGCATGTTCCTGCCTGCGTCCCTGTCTCTGACTGCCCTCTGCTTTTGCCCCAAGCTGCTCACTATCCACTGTGTTGCCTCTTTCTTTAGGTTGTGTGCGCCCTGATTGCTGGGTGTCTGCATTACCTCTTCCTTGCCGTCTTCGTCTGGATGTTCCTGGACAGTTTGCAGCTTTTCATCATGTCCAGACACCTGACAGTCACCAATTACACTCGCACACATATCATCAAACCAAGATACCTGTACGTTTCTGCTTATGCTGTTCCTGCTGTGATCGTCATTATCTCAGCGGCAGTAAACCCTGGAGGCTATGGGACAGAGACCGTGTGAGTATTAAACGATAAGGAAATGTGATAGAGTGATGCAACTGACTGATGCAGAAAGAGCCTTTCATTCTATCTGGTCCATGCTGGTTTCCTGCGGATTTAGCCCATCAGTCCCATTGCCCCTCTCCCTATCTCCCTCTACCCCTGCATCTTATCCTCCCATAAATTGCCATCCACTCCCCTTTGATGCTTTCTCCACCCACCCACAACAAGGGGTAAGTTACTGACAATAACACACTGTTGGGATGTGGGATCAAACCGGAGCTCTCGGAGAAATCCTGACATGGTGATGGAGAGAAAATGCAAACTCCACTCGGACAACAACCGAGGTCAGGATTGTCCCGGGTCCTGGAGGCAGCGGCCCAATTGGCTGCACCATTGCCCTCACACAGGACATGAGCTGAGTCCTGTACCAGCTCTGAGAACAAAGCATACAATTCACCCGATATCCTTCATCAGAAACCTTGACAATACTGTATTAAATATTCCCCAAGTGGTAATTGCATGGTGAGGTGTAGGAAGCTGCCGTGAAACTTGTAAAAAGGAAAACATTTGCGAGGGTTATTATGGATCGTGTCTGAGATATTCCCGAGACTGGGGAGGGTTTGACTTCACACGCTGACAGCTCCTGTCCCAACTGACCTCAGCTGCTGAGCCACTGAGGGGTCCGAGATTGTCTATAGGCCGGAGGAGAATCTTAAGAATGATGGGGGAAACAGGAGGAGACCATTTTGCATCTCAAGGAGTCTACCAATGAACCCTGACTGGAACACATTTCCCTAATCTAGGTCCACAGCTGTTGACACCCTTATCCAACAAGTGTCCACCCACCTCGGCAACCTGGGATCAAAGGGGAGAGTTTCCAGTGACCTGATATCCCACTGATCTCCATCCAGGGACCTGCAGAAGTGAGTCTGCCTGAGATCGCAGCATCACAGAACATTGCAGAGCTGATAGGCTAATGGCCAATCATTCCCTCAACTTCTTCTGGGATTGACCACAATGAGAGAGGCAAACAAGGTTTCTGTTGAAACACCAGCTGCCTGATGCTGTTGGACTTGGTCACTATCAACCCCAGTCTCTGCATGTGGAGCGAGGGGGAGACGGGGTGGTGCCCGTCCCTGTCCTTGTCAAGTCCGTCCTGTGCTAAGTGGCCCCACCCTCCCAGTTTAATGACAGATACTCAACTCTGGACGGAGGTTGAGTTCCAGTGCAGAGCTGAGGGGGAGTCACGTTGTCACTGGTGTTGTCATTGGAGGAGATATCACAGCCAAGTCCTGTCTGTAGTTTCGGATGGACAGAACTTATCAAACAAAACTATATCAAAGAAGAGCACAGGCCATTTTCCCCCACATTCAGACCAACATCCCGTAACCAGTGACATGATTGGTCATCAACGCACTGCTATTGTTTGCGATCTTGCCATGCAGAGATTGGCTGCCAATTTCCTGCGCTGTAGATCCGCTGATGTTCTCAATGTAATTCACAAACTGACTGCCACCCGGTGACGAAACGCTTCCATCTCCACAGCTGTTGGCTGAAGCACGAGTCGGGGTTTAACTGGAGTTTCCAGGGCCCGGTCTGTTTCATGATTCTGGTAAGCTTCCTGTTTCTCTCTACACACCAGCCATTCCAGACCAGGGTTCTCTCTTGTTGTGTGCTTCACTTTCAGGCCCCTGTGTGTGTCTACATGGTGTGTCTCTATGCCCAGGGTTCACAGACACCAGATATCACTGTGCACTGGAGTCTCTTGGTGTCCAGGGTTGAGAAGGACGAGCTTGGGGTTTGCACTGAAGCTCAGTGCTCAGTGGGGAAGGACCAGAGTCAAGGGTGGTGCCTCTGCACTGGGTCTGTGTCCAGTGTAACAACCCCTCATGAATTACTCATAGACTGTGAGAAGCATTGTGTCCTCTCAATTTTAATGTGTCTGACACTCAGTGTGGTCAGCACATTTGATAACTGAAGAAGTATCAGTGAACCTGGCCCTCAGGTGTGTGTGAATGGCACCTCTGACCTAGGGGCTGGCCTTTGACCTTTGATCTGTTGTTTTCAGAATCAGAATCAGGTTTATCACCTGCATGTATTGTGAAATTTGTGAACTTGGCAGCAGCAGTTTAATGCAATACATGATAGAAGAAGAAAAAAATAAAATAGTACTAATAAATAATTAAATCAATTACAGTTTACATATATTGAATTAATTAAAAATCATGCAAAAACAGAAATAATATTGATGCACCATCAATAGCTCTGAGACGTGGGTTAAGGTAGGCTTTTATTGCCTGGAAGAAAGCACAAGCAGCAAGTGACCATCACAAAACATCCTGGAGACTGAGGAAGGGTCTGTGCCTCCAATCGCCTTTATACTGGGGTCTGTGGGAGGAGCCACAGGAGCAGTCAGCAGGGGGGCGTGTCCAGACAGGTATATGTAGTTCACCACAAATATATATTAAAAAAGTGAGGTAGTGTTCATGGGTTGAATGTCCATTTAGGAATCGGCTGCCAGAGGGGAAGAATCTGTCCCTGTATCACTGAGTGTGTGCCTTCAGGCTTCTGTACCTCCTACTGATGGTAACAGTGAGAGAAGGGCATGGTCTGGGTGCTGGAGGTCCTTAATAACGGACACGACCTTTCTGAGACATCTCTCCTTGAAGGTGTCCTGGTTACTTTGTGGGCTAGTGCCCAAGATGGAGCCCACTAAATTTACAACCCTTTCTCCTAACCCTGAGCTTCCTCTCCTAACCCTGAGCCATTGCCCCTAACAACTCCAACCCTGTGTTATCCTCAACCCCAGTCACTGACCAACACAAAAGATGCACACAGCCTGCACATCCTGGGTAGTTCCCTCCATTATTTGCCCATCCCCAGACCCTCTCTGAGTCGTGTGTGCACTGGGCCCAGTGATAACGGAATCTTTATGGTTGCTTTCATCCCTTTGAGACATCGGCACATTTGCAGATTAGATACCACTTTACCCCAAGTGTTGGGACAGTTCATCAAATGCTTCACACTTTGGAGATGATGAAAGATTTGATCTAAAAGCAATTCCTGTTGTTGAAGTATGGTATCTCTTTCCACCATCTTCATCATCCTATTATTTATCACTGAGTAGGGTGGGCCTAGTCCTTGGGTTTGGTTGTGTCTGTCTGCATAATTAAGAAGAACAGTGAGGAGGAATAGGCAGGTTGAGGGGCACCGGGTCATTGATTCAGGGCAGGATGGAGGAAAGAAGCAGAGAAGCTGGGGGCCTGCTTCCCAACCTTCTGGCCTGGAATTCCCAGCTCACAGATCCCACTGACTCAGCATAGTGGTTGAGGGTGAACAATTCCCAGTTAATTCCTCTCCTGGGTTTCATAGTCATCCCAGTGCATTTGGGTTCTGTGGAAAATCCCACCCCTTGGAAGAATGTTGGTTTTCCAAAATGTATGAGTGGAGAGTCTGAGGGGGAGACATGGGGGACAAGCAGAAACAAGAGAAAATCTGCAGATGCTAGAAATCCAAGCAAGATTTCTCTCACTCTTCTCTCGCTTTTTCCCTCCATCATTCTCTTGCACTCTCTCTCTCTCACACACTCTTTCTTGCAATCTCTCCCTCTCTCGCACTCTCTCTTTATCTCTCTCCAGGTCAATACAGTCCTTTTATTTTCCGCTCTCTACTTACTGAGACGCCATTTCAACTCACGCAACAAGGAGGTGTCGAAGCTTAAGGAAACCAAGTAAGTGACTTGATGGATGTATATAAGATGATATGAGGCATGGAGTGGACAGCCAGCATCTTCCTCCCAGAGCAACAATGGCTAATACGAGATGGCATAATTTAATGTGATTGGAGGAAGAGTATTGGGTGGAGGGTGGGGTGGAATCTCAGAGGTAAGTTGTTCACACAGAGAGTGGTGAGAGTGTGGAACACATTACCAGGGTGGTGGTAGAGGGGGGTACATTAGGGGCATTTGAAAGACTCTTAGATAGGCACATGGATGAAAGAAAAATGTCACATGAAGTTGCTGGAATTTTGTTCCATTCCTCCAGACAGAACTGGTGTAACTGAGTCAGGTTTGTAGGCCTGCTTGCTCGCACATGCTTTTTCTGTTCTGCCCACAAATCTTCTATCGGATTGAGGTCAGAAAATGATGTCAAGTCTGGTTCATCCTTGGGAGCAATTTCCAAACACCTGAAGGTACCACATTCATCTGTACAAATAATAGTACGCAAGTATAGACACCATGGGACCACACAGCCATCATACCGCTCAGGAAGCAGATGCATTCTGTCTCCTAGAGATGAAAGTACTTCAGGGCAAAAAGTGCAAATCAATCCCAGAACAACAGCAAAGGACCTTGTGAAGATGCTGGAGGAAACAGGTAGACAAGTATCCATATCCACAGTAAAACGAGTCCGATATTGACATAACCTGAAAGGCTGCTCAGCAAGGAAGAAGCCACTGCTCCAAAACCGCCATAAAAAAGCCAGACTACAGTTTGTAAGTGCACATGGGGACTTTTTGGAGAAATGTCCTCTGGTCTGATGAAACAAAAATTGAACTGTTCGGCAATAATGACCATCATTATGTTTGGATTAAAATGGGTAAGGCTTGCAAGCCGAAGAACACCATCCCAAACGTGAGGAAGGAAAATTGTGTGGATATATTGATGCAACATCTCAAGACATCAGCCAGGAAGTTAAAGCTCGGTCGCAAGTGGGTCTTCCAAATGGACTATGACCCCAAGCATATCTCCAAAGTTGTAGCAAAATTGCTTAAGGACAACAAAGTCAAGATATTGGAGTGGCCATCACAAAGCCCTGACCTCAATCTGAAAGAAGATTTGTGGGCAGAACAGAAAACGCATGTGCGAGCAAGGAGGCCTACAAACCTGACTCAGTTACACCAGTTCTGTCTGGAGGAATGGAACAAAATTCCAGCAATGACCCAAAATGTTTGACCCAAGTTAAACAATTCAAAGGCAATGCTACCAAATACTAGCAAAGTGTATGTAAACTTCTGACCCACTGGGAAAGTGATGAAAGAAATAAAAGCTGAAATGAATCATTCTCTCTGCTATTATTCTGACATTCCACATTCTTAGACTAAATTGACCCAATTGGTCCCAATTGACCTAAGAAAGGGAATGATTTCTAGGATTAAATGTCAGGAATTTTGAAAAACTGAGTTTAAATGTATTTGGCTGAGGTGCATGTGAGCTTCTGACTTCAACTGTATACTTGAATTAATGAACAGGTTTACAGATGTGCCTAATGAAGTGACTACTGGGTGTATGCCATGTTATCTGTTGTCTTGTAACAGCAAATTGACTTTATCTTTTATATTAGAATTATATTGTTTTACATTTGATCCCTGCTGAGTAAGTGGGGTGACAATTAGCAGTTTCCCAGGAAGGGCTTCTGTCCATGGTGCTGATCTCTGCGCATGGTGACACTGGAAGTGGGGAGCTAGTCAGCCAGAGTTCAGATCATTGACCAGAGATTGCATGTGGAAATCTTCTTGTGTACATGCCACGTGAGAACAGTGTCAGGACTGACATAATTGCTGCCACTTAACTCTCAAACCCAATGACTAGGAATGGGTGCAAAGACAATGTAAAATTGATGGTATCAACAGAAGATGGGACACAGCATTAAGGTCTCACTCAGAAGGCACTTCAATAATCTGAGCATGACCAGGCAGAGCCAACATTGTATCGTGAAGGGAAACTCATGTTTCCTATTGTGAATCTAATAATAATTATAGTAGCGAAGGAGGAGCCATTGGGTTTTCAGAAGGCATTTGGACATTATGGCAGAAGTACTCCTTCTGGGGATAGATCACATAGACAGATGAGGTGATTCTCAGCAGCTCTGAAGGCTTCTTCCCACTCACCATCAGGATCCATTCTTGGTTATGTGCACAAATTGACAAGTGTGCACTGTGGTGAAGGTTTACCAGGCTGATCCCTAGGCTGGATAGCTTGATGTTTGAGAGATATTTAAGCAGAATGGAACTTCACTCATTATAGATTAGAAGGGTACAAAGGGCCCCCTTTGAAAACAGATGATTATGAAAGGGATACAGAAGATGTTGAGCAGATGACGAGGCATTTAGAGCAAAGAACAGTTTCTGGATGGAGGTGACACGTTTGAAAATCGAATCATGAGGGACTTCTTACCTTGAAAGATTGTAAATCTGTACCCCAGAGTGATGCAGATATGGAGTTATTGAATATTTGAAAGACAGAAATTGACTGAGATTTGAGCTATGGGAGAGTCAATGGGTTTGCAGAGAGCAAGTGAGTATTGTGGAAACCAAGATTAGACCAACCATGATTTTACCAAATCACAGGGAAGATTCATAGTGGTAATTTCTACACCTAATTCATGACTTATGTAGCACAGCATCCTGAATTGGAAATATATCACTGCTCCTCTGTTGTGACTCGGTCTAAATCCTGGGACTCATTTTCCCACCATTTCATGGGAGCACCTGCACCAGAAGGAAAGCATCACTTCCAGGCAGTGACACACCACCGCCTTCTCAAGGGCAGTTTTGATGCAATAGGCAATGTCCTTTCCAGTGATGCCTGGGGCCCAGCAATGTATCTAATAAACACAAGAATGTGCTGTTGGCTGTTGAGAAAACCCTGAGGGTATGAAAGATCCCACATGAAGGGAATTTCTTCATTCCTGTGTTTTTCATTCTCCTGGTTTCTTTTTCCTTCTTCTCTACAGAACCCTAACCATTAAGGCTGCAGCACGGATGTTTGTTTTGGGATCCACGTGGATCTTTGGAATATTTCACGTTGATCAGAGCACTGCAGTGTTCTCCCACTTATTCACGATCATCAACAGTCTCCAGGGTCTGTTTGTTTTCCTTATTTACTGCGTTTTCAATCACCAGGTAAGAATCTCTTCCTAAGGACACATACTGTGAATGGTTGGGTACTCGGGATGTAAAGAAACAGAGGAACCTAGGAGTATGAGTTTGAAAGCAGTGTCAGAGGTGGACAGGGTTCGGAAAAAGGCATTTGGCACACTGACCTTCAGGGCAATGAGCATTGGAGATTGGACATTATTTTGCTGTTTCATAAGTTGTTGGTGAGGATGCAATTGGAATACAGTGTGTACTTCTGGTCACCCTGTTATCAGTAGTTAAATTGGAAAGAGCTCAGACAATATTTGAAGATGCTTCTGGATTAGAGGGCCTGAGTTATATGGAGAGGTTGACCAGCTTAGGTCTCTATTCCTTGGAACGTAGGAAAATGAGAGTCAACCTTGCAGAAATGTTTAAAAGTATGAGAAACATATATTGTGTAAGATGGGTGATAAGTCTTTTCCAGAGGGTTAGGGAGACCCGAACTAGGGGGCATAGATTTAGGGTGAGAGGGGAAAAATTTAAAAATGGACCTGAGTGGTAGAGGATGGTGAGTATATGGAGTAAGCTGCCAGAAAATGTGGTTGAGGCAGGTACAGTAGTATAATTCAATAAGTATTTGGATATGCACATGGAAGGTTGGGGGTTGAAAGGAGCAGACTCAATGTGCTGAATGGACTAATTCTGCTTCAGTGTCTCATGGTCTAAAACAGGAATTTGGAACTAACGGGTGGGCATCATGGTTGGCATGAGCTTGTTGGGTTGAACGGTCAGAAATCCTTGAAGATGATAGCATGGAGAGTTATGTACTTGGATCCTAAGTTGCCTCTGCACATTCATTTAGTCTTTTGATATGTGAATCTATCCTCTTCTTTTGATGTTGGTGGTTTGGCATGACACCTGAGCAAGCTGCTTCCTGTAAGCCTCAATGCACTTTCCAGTCCCAGTATTAGTTCCATGAACTTCTTCCATGGGAGGCAATGTGGAAAGTCTAATCCTATCTGAACGAGTATCTTGGAGATTTCCTTCTCTCTGAGTGATCCACTGAAGGTGCCAATGGGACACAGTGACTACGTAAATTGTAATTCTTACTTGGTCTGGGGACTCTGAAGGGTGATTGAAAGATAGTTTTATTCTACTAGGTAGGAATTAACAAATTCTTTAAAGCATGCTACAAAATAATAGTTAGTATGTAAAGGTTTCTCTCACCACTCATAACTGTGTTATGATACTTACAGAATCATTACAAAAATAGATAGAGAGGACCATTGCAAAAATAAATATCAGCAAATGGAAACAAGTGCAAATTCACAATTAGCACAAAGAATCAAACAATTTTATTGTGTAGAAATAAAATTCATTAAAACTGGGTGTGACTAATGTATCATTCTCATTTTATTGAAGGTGGTTGCTGAATTACGGAAGTGGTTGACCAGTAAACGGAAGAGCATCTCCATCATGTCCACAGAGGTGGAGATGAGCATTACTGAGGTGAGAAGGACAGAAATCTTCAGAAGGTCAGGCTGTGTCCGCGGAGGCAGAAATAAACTAAGTGTCTTGGGCCGATGACAGTAATGGTTCTCTTTTGACATCTGTAGAAGGAGAAAGAGTGAATGTTTCAGGAACTTCATTCCTCCAGTCAGGCATGGGCTGAGAAGTGGGAAATAATTCACAATTGCCCCCTCCATCAAGAGCACATCAATCCACTTATCCCTGAGATTCAATGATGTAATTGAGTCCCTTCCATCAACATCCTGGAGCTGTCACCATTAACTAACTGAACCTGACCAGCCACATTTACTGTAGAATACATGTGGAATGAGCAGCCAGAGGAATTGCTTGAGTTAGGTACAAAAACAACTTTTAGATGGTAGTTGGATGTAAATGGATAGGAAAATTTTAGAGAAATGGGATAAGCTTGGATGGGGCATCCTGGTTGGTATAGGCTAGTTCGTGACGAGGCCTGTTGCCATGCTGTATCAGCATCAGATTTCAGAATCAGTTTCTTGGAACAACCTGAAAGATCTCAGAGATGGTATTTGAAATAATGGGCAAATCGATTAAAAACCGACGCACACCATGCTATTGCTTGCATGTTGGCCGGGGGTGAGGTGGAGCAGTGTCAGTGCTTTTGCTGGTGCAAGTGGTGGAGGAAGCTGAGGGGGAGGACCTTTACTTGTGCATGGGAGGGGGAGGGTGGGTCATTGGGATTCTCATATTCCTGTCAGTCAATCCTTGGTGTAATTTGTTTTGTGGATGTCTATGAAGAGTGAGAGTTTCAGGCTATACTCTGCATACTTTCTCTGATATTAAATTAACCATTTAATCACCAGGAAACCAGGCAAAGCTGATCTAGCTGAACATGAATTTGATGCAGCTTTTACATTTTCAGTTGATGAGATTACCTGTAAAAGTACATTTTGACAACAGAATGACATCTAGACGAAGAGTTAATTGAGGAACAGACAAGTTCCAGATTGCAGAATAAAATGATTACCACAGGTATAGCAATAAATCCAATTTTCTGACACAATGATGAGGACATGCTATTTCATAATTAGTGAAGTCCCTGAAACTTGGGCAGCATCGCTGCTGCATTCAATGTCTCTACTTTAGTCTGCGGTTTCCTGTTTCCACATTAGAACAACACACATCACTATTTATTAATTATTAGACCTCACAATTCATTCCCCTACAACACAGTTTTATTATCACTGACATATGCTGTGAAATTACTTGTTTTCTGGTCCCAGAACTCTGCAAAACATAAAAGTTACTAAGAGTTACAAAATAAATAATGCAAAAGGCAGCTGGATAGAGTTCATGGTGTGTTCAGAAATCTGATGATAGAAGACTCCTATCCTCGTCCCTGATGGTGGTAACAAGAAGAAGACATCTCCTGGATGGTGAGGGTCTTTAAAGATGGATGCACCTTCTTGAGTCTCCTCGAACTCCTAATGAAGTAGATGGTATTTGAGCAGGGCCAAGCCACAGGATTTTGGACAGAGTAGAGCCATGAGCTCAGCACACATCCTTGACTGTCAGTGAGGAGGAGATGTTATGACTGATCCATAATGATCGGTCTCCTGATAAGGAAATCTATGACTGTGAATCACTTGGTGATAATAGTGGGCCCGACACACTGCTGGATTCCTACAACATCCTCTCGTGATCTCAGCTCGAGACCCACACCCCATCCCCGAACCACCTATTTAAGTCCCACATTGGTGGGGTTACTGCTCCTGACAATGGACAGTGAACCCTCACAGCTGAAACTCTGATCCATGCAAATAATGAGATTGTTTCTGCCTCCACTTGGCTTTTTGCTGCACTCTGCTGTTGCATGAGATCTGATGATTGAATAACAAGTCAGTTTGCTCTCCTTGCTGGGAGTGGTGTCTGCAGGGTCTCGGCAAGGTACCTTGGCCTTGCCCCATCCTCTGCCCACCACACACGAGTAGGCACCAGCTTCCCAACAGACCATTGTGGGCCAACACAGGTGATGAGCACACTGTGGTTCTTGTTCCCATTCAAGCCCTCCTGCTGACCATGAATGCCAAGGAGCTTTGACTCTTCTGGCAGAACCCCCAGGGCAGTGAATAGAAGAATTTTACCTCCTTAAAGTTGGTCTTAACCCAATTTTGTCTGGAGTAAGACAAATAATGGCAATCTCATTTTGTTTTATCTAGACTTATAAAGTAATACAATCAGATTCATTCATGACCCAATGACAAGATTCTTCTAAGTGGAGTTTCTCTCTTTCATTCTCTTTGGCTCTCGCTCTGCGTCTGGCTCTGAAGATTGTGGGTTCAAGACCCACTGCCAAGAATGGAAAGCTACTTTGCGGGAGTGGTCTCACCAGCAGAATTATTTGGCTTGTACTGAGCTTGTAAAAAGGCAGAATCTAACTGGAATTCTAGACGTGTGTGCATATGAAAGTGAGTCTGTATAAGAATATGTGTGATATTTGCTGTTATGATGAGTGTGATTATCAATAAATGTCAGGAATTTTGCTAAGTTTTAGCAAGTTTTACACAGATATCCTGTTATTTTAATTGCTGTTGCTTATGAGATTTATGAGTTCCCATTTTATCCTGTGATTGGCTAACTCAGCACCAGAGAAGCATCACGTCTCTCCTCTTCTGCCTTTATAAATGGCAACTCAGTGCCAGTGTTGTGCGCTACATCCCTTTTGAAACCATCTATACAAGAAATAAATATGATATTTTAGTGGGAATAAAGCTCTTTATTTATGAATTTGTTCATGCTTGAAAATCACTGTACTATTGATCAAAATTCATAAAATAAAAGTGTCTTAAATAAATAAATTTTATTGTACTGAGTCCACTGTGTAATAATTAAAAGTGATGAGATTTTGAACTGTAGAAAGATGGTTGTACATGGATTATCACACGGTGAGAGGAATGACCCCCCCCCCCCCATCATACTAGAGAAATGGGTGTGGCAACATGAGTCAGTGTTACATCAGGGGTCTGTCCTCGACTGACCTGAAGACACATGAGATGTGTTCTTGGTGGAACAGCGGTCACCTTCACTCCCCACAGACACTGGACATCACTGTCTCCAAGCAAGGCCACCTTTCAGCCCAGATATTCCCCACAACCAGCACAGCTTCTGGGGGCTGGGGCTGGAGGGATCAATGTCTCCAATGGAATGACCATGGAATGGTTTGCAAATCCCACCACTAATCCCTTTCCCCTCTTCCCCCATCAACTCACCAATGTCTGTTGTAGGAGGCCCAGTAGAACTGGAACCTCAGGGAATTGGAGAAGGAGTCTGTCTCTGTTGGTCCATTGACCCTGTTTTGGGCCAGATCAATGCCTCCTGGTCCTAAGGATATTCCCTCAGTTTTTTGAGTTGAGGCTCAATTCCAAGGAATTATAGGAACAGTCATTATTGCCCACTTTTTCCTTCCATTGCAAACCCCCCTGAAGCTGAAGGTGGCTTGTTGAAGACATTAATGCTGGCCCATTTCTACTAAAATTCCTGTACTCTGCTGAGTGACATTCCTGACCTCTCCCAAGCCCCTACTTTTCCTTACCTAACTCTCCTTTCAACCCCTATCTTCCTGACCTTCTCAGTCCAACTAACTTCTCTTAACTCCACCTCTGGTGCTTTCCTACAACCTCATCCTTCATAGATTCCTCCTCCTCCCACGCCCCCCCCCCCCCCATCGTCTCTGCTCTGGGTGGAGTGGGAAACGGTGGAGACCACAAAGTGAAAATCTTCCTCCTTTGGGACCTGGATCTTGGTGAGTTTATTGTTGTTCTCTGGGCCTTCAGTTACAATAAATCCATAAATAAGCAGTAGAAGAGAATAGTGTGTTACTGTTCATGGATTCATAGACCATTCAGAAATCGAAGGGTGGAGAAGAAGAAACATTTCCTTAAATGTAGGTCTGGGTCTTCATTCTGAAGCTGTGGTGTTTTAAGAAGGGACAGTCCATCATTTAGAACCCTCACCATCTGGGACATTCCCTTTTCTCATTTCTACCATGGAAGGAGGAACAGGAGCCTAAGGCCCTACACCCATCATTTCAGGAATAGCTACTTCTCCTCTGCCATCAGATTTATGAATGGTCCATCAATTCTACCTCACTATTCCTCCTCTGCTCTATTTATTTATTTTTGTAACATATAGTCAGTTTTATGTTTGCACTGTACTGCTGCCACAAAAGAATTCATTTCATGATATACTGAATGTCAGTGTACTAAGCCTGATTCTAATTCTGCCCTTGGTGAATTCATTGTTGGGTCTCTCACCATCAAGCCTGTGTTTGGGGGTGGTCCCCATGTCTCACTAATTCTCACAGGTCCACCAGAAGTTGCCCTCCTCCTTTATGAACTCGGACCTCAGGAAGTTGTGGGCTGCAGACTCCCCACCAGAGAGCTGCGTCTATATGAAAGGGTTTTCTTTCCTTCCACTCCTGAGGACCCGCTCTGCGTCGGTCTATTCATTGTGGTGCAGAGAGCTGTCACATTCCTACGGCTCCCAATGTCTCCCCCCACACGTGACAGCCCAGGCACTGTAGACACACACACACCTGTTCTCCTGTTGTCCAATCCTGTCCCTGCAGTCTCGTCCCGTCCTTTCCTCCAGTTCAACAACAGCCTGCAATTGCCTGTCATTCTGGGTAAAGATGTAGATCAGCTTTATTTATCACATGTACATCAAAACATACCATGAAATGTGTTGTTTCTGTTAATGTCCAACACAGCTCAATCATGTGCTGGGCGTCCCACCGGTGTTGCTACACTTCTGCACCAGTGTAGCATGCCCACAGCTTACCAACCCTGACCCGAATGTCTTTTTGGAATGTGGGGGAAAGTCGGACCACCTGATGGAAAACCACGTGATCACAGGGAGAACTTAAAAACTCCTTAAAGATAATGTCAGGAATTGAACCCAGATCATTTGTGCTATAAAGTGTTATGCTAACTACATTACTGTGCTGCCCTCAAACAGCACCGTGCCATCCTATTCCTCCAGGGACTGACCTAGACGTCAATCTCTGGGCGAATCCTGAAACAGAAGATCTCTCCGTGCAGCATTTCTTTCACAGGCCCTGATGTTTGACATTTACCACCGTCTGAAATGACCCAGCAAGTGACTCAGTTGCAACTTTACTGTAAACAGAGGAAGAGTAAAATGGGGTGAACCACCCAGCATCAACCTGGACTCTGGATTGGAACCCAGTCAGGTTGTTCCAAGCGAGATTTTCCTCCTGAAGTTGCTAAGAAACATTCTGGATTTGCTCCGGCTATGTGTATGGCTTATCAAAAAAAGCTGTATCCATCACTTCAATACCCAGCTAAATTAAGGCTTTTTCTGTAGGGACAGGAATGGACAACAGGAGAACGGATGTGTGTGTGTCTACAGTGCCTGGGCTGTCACGTGTGGTGGGAGACATTGGGAGCTGTAGGAATGTAACAGCTCTCTGCACCACAATGAATAGACCGACGCAGAGCGGGTCCTCAGGAGTGGAAGGAAAGAAAACCCTTTCATATAGACGCAGCTCTCAGGTGGGGAGTCTGCAGCCCAAAACTTCCTGAGGTCCGAGTTCAGAAAGGAGGAGGGCAACTTCTGGTGGACCTGTGAGAATTAGTGAGACATGGGGACCACCCCTAAAAATTCTGGGTTCATATTTTTGATGACCCAGCTGAAGCATTGCATTTTATTAATTCTCTGCCTGATGAGTCTGAAGCCTGAATTTAGATGATTTCAACTGTTTGATTGTCTCACGATGTAAGCAGTGATGAAATCAGAAGATTTGATGGTTATACAAAGCCTTTACCTTAAAATGTACTTTTATCTCTGAAATAGACTGGTTTGGATGGTTTTAACCTCAGAAGACATTTCAGGAGAACTGTTGAAAGACTGTAGATAACTTTGAAACATCTAGAAATTTTTATTCTGTTTGTAGCATTTAAATGAATTAATTGCTTTTTTGCTCTGTATGCTTTTGTCAAGATCTTTTAAGTAATTATTTGGATTTCTTAATTTTTAAAGATAGATTGGTTAATTTAAAGGTGGCGATTGTTTTTCTTCTGTGCAAATATTTCATGAATTTTTTTTGGACTTATCTAATATTATGAAAGTTATTCTCAATATTGAAGGTCATTTTTCTTTAAAAATAAAACAATGTTCCTTCCAAGTCAATTATATTGAGTTATATGTCGACTGTAATGAGTTTTATATCTGGAAGAGGGAGAAATGAATTTTTTTCATTTTTACTCTTTATTTAGGCAGGTGGAGTTTATAATTGCTTTGTATGCATTCTTTGGGGCTTGCATCGATTGATATCGACTTATTCCTGGGCTTTGTCGTTTGGGTGGATTTTTTTATTTTTTATTTTTTAATTTTTTATCCCCATTATGGAATTCCGGAGCGTACGCTAATTATTATTACTGTTGTTTATTTCCGCCATTCTCGATTATCTGATCCTGACATGCATCTAACTATTTTGTTTAGATACAAAGTCTCATGATGATATTTAAACAGTTAAATGTTTTAAGTTGGAATGTCCATGCTTGGAGCCATCCTATTAAGCGCAAGAAAACATTTAAAACTATTAACCGATTCCAACCTGATACAATCTTTGCACAAGAGATGCATATTAGGTTATGTGATAAAAATTGATTTTTTAAATTTTGGGAGGATTCTCAGTTTCATGCAAGCTCTCAAAGTTAAATTGCAGGTGTTTCTATTTTTATTGATTCCAATATTCCTTTTAACCAGGAGGATAGTATAGCTGATATTAATAGTAGATTTTTGATCATAAAAGGAACAATTCATAACAGGAAAATGGCCTTGGTTAATACTTATGGACCAAATTATCCCTCATTTTTTAAAGCTGTCTTTGCTCTATTACCTGATCTAAATAAATATATGTTATTAGTGGGTGTTTAATGGATAAGTCATCATCCAAACATCAACACCCTAATCATTCTGCATCACTTATTAATTCTTTTTTAATTGATTATGGATTACTTGAAATTTGGAGGCATATGCATCCTAGAGATACAGAATATTCTTTTTTCTCACATGTTCATAATAAATATTCAAGAATTGACTATGTTATAGTCAACCCTCGACTTCTATTTCATGTTCAGAAATGTGAATATGATGCAATTGTTATCTCTGAACATGCTCCTCTAAACCTAATATTTGAACTGAAAGATGTTGCTTCTACCAGACCACTTTGGCGTTCTCCAGAACATTTGTTACAAAGTTCAGAATTTGTTGAGTTTATTGAAACTCAGATAAAAGAGTTTATTCTCCTTAATAATATAGGAAATGTCTCAAAGTTAGTAATTTGGGATACATTAAAAGCTTACTTATGTGGTCATATTATTTCATATATAACTAAGTTGATGAAACAGACAAGAATGGAATTAGATAAAATCTCTAAACAAATTGAAGACTTAGATAACATTATTGCAACCTCTCCTGTTGTTTTGTTTAAAAGAAGAGTGGAATTACAATCACAATATAATTTATTATTAACTTATCCTATTGAAGGATATTTGCTTAAATTGAAAAGTTAGTTTAATATTTTTGGGGATAAAAATAATAAGCTCTTAGCTTCCCAATTAAGGGGAGCTAGAGCTAAGAGACAAATTTTAAAGATTCATAAGGAAAATAGAGATAAAGCAAGTAACCATGAAGACATCAATAATACTTTTCAGGATTTTTATTCTGATCTTTATAGATCCCAATTTCCTGCAAATTCCTCCAAAATGAAGGCTTTTTTTTACATAAGATTAAATTTCCTCAAATTACTGTTGTTGAAGATCAACAGATGTTTGATGCTCCAATTACTGAGCATGAAATTCAGAAAGCTATGTTGTCAATGCAATCAGGTAAAGCTCCTGGGCTTGATGGTTATTCAGTAGGATTTTACAAAAAATTTGGAAGATTACTTTTTCCATACCTTTTGGAAATATTTCATGAATCCTTTGAGAAGGGTAGTTTACCTTCTTCTTTTTATGAAGCTTCTGTTTCCTTAATCCTTAAGAAAGATAAAGATCCTGCTGAATGTCCATCTTATCAACCTATTTCATTATTAACTATGGATCGCAAAAATTCTCTCTAAGACAATGGCTAACCATTTGGAAAATAGTTTAACTAATATCATCTCTATGGATCAAATGGGCTTTATTAATGGCTCTTACTCTTTCTCCAATGTTCAAAGATTGATGAACATTATATATTCATCATTATCTAAGGAACCCCAATGTGTTATTTCTCTTGATGCAGAAAAGCATTTGATAGAGTTGAGTGGTCATATTTGTTTAAAGTATTAGAAAAATTTGTTTTTTGTAATAATGTCAATAGGTAGATTCAAATGATCTATAAGAATCCTATTGCTATGGTCATTGCTAATAATTTCAGGTCTTCTTTTTTTCACTTTCACTTGGTACTAGACAGGGATGTCCATTAAGCCCTTTATTATTTAATCTCATACTGGAGCCTTTGGCCATGATACTCCGTGAAGCTAAAAATATTCATGGTATTTCTATGAATGGGACCATACATAAGATTTCTCTTTATGCAGATGATCTTTTGGTTTTTATTTTGAACCCTGAGGAATCAATTCCTAATCTTTTGGAAATACTAAAAGATTTTGGAAAATTTTCAGGATATAATCTTAACTTGAATAAAAGTGAATTGCTTCCATTAAATCCTCCTGTTTTTATATATAATATTTTATTTATAATTGTTAATTCTTTTAAATATTTAGGTATTATGATTACTAAAGAATATAAAATCTTTATAAGCTAATGTAATTCCTTTAATGGACTCCATGAAACAACTATTTTCTAGATGGAATCCATTTACTCTTTGTTTAGTAGGTCATATCCATGCTGTGAAAATGATGATGTTACCTAGATTTTTATATATTTTTAAAAATATACCTATCTTTTTAACTAAAAATGTTTTTGATCAAATTGACTATTATTTCGTCCTTTATTTGGAACAATATAAGACCAAGAATTCATAAGTATCATTTACAAAAATCTAAAAAAGATGGTGGACTTGCTCTTCCTAAATTAAGATTGTACTATTGGACAGTTAATATCTGAAAATTATGTTTTTGGATATATTTTTGGCTCGATAAGAGCCAAAAACCAGCTTGGATTGATTTGGAATTAAAAGCTGCCAAACAATTTTAACTAACCTCATTATTAGGAGCTCCATTATCTTTACAGCTTTCTAAACTTCCAAATTTAAATCTCTACCCTGTTATTAAACAGTCCTTACAGATTTGGTTTTAGTTTCACAATTTTTAAAATATTAAACAACTTAAATTGTCTAGTTCTCTATATCGAAATTTTTTTATTTAAGCCTTCAATAACCAATCCCAATTTTCTCTGATGGAGAAATAAGGGGATACATTCTTTTACAGATTTATTTTGTGATGGTCGATTGATGACTTTTAAAGAGTTAATTAGCAAATATTCTCTCTCTCATTCACACTTTCTGCAATATTTTCAGACTAGACATTTTTTACAACAATACTTATCTAAGTTTCCATGTCTGCAAGAATCTGATTTGTTGGATACCATTTTGAATTTGAATCCTTCAATAAGAGGTTCCATTGGTAGAATTTATAACTTATCTTTACTACAAAAAAGATAACCTCTCACTAAAGATTAAGCAAGATTGGGAGAGAGAACTTAATATGACCTTTGTTAATGAAGATTGGTTGTGAGTTCTGAAAATGATAAATTCTTCTTTGATATGTGCCAATCATTGTTTAATTGTTCACCGTTATTATTTAACAAAGGAGAGACTATCCAAAATATTTCCTAGTAGAGACAATTACTGTGATAGGTGAAAAACTGAAGTGGCCACTTTGTCACATATGTTCTGGTCATGTTCTTCATTAACATCCTTATGGCAATCTTCATTTTCTACAATTTCTAAAGCTCTGAAAATCAATTTACAAGCGAATACATTGACTATTCTATTTGGAACAGATCCACATCATATTCAGGGTATTTCATCTTCAGCTCAACATGTAATTGCATTTGTTACATTGTTGGCAAGAAGGGCTATTTTATAAAACTGGAAATATACCTCTGTCCCAACATTAATTCAATGGTTTTCTCAAGTAATGTTATGTCTCAGTTTGGAAAAAAATTAGAAGTAGAACTTTTGATCCTTGATTCAATTTTGAGAGAAGATGGGGCTCTTTTGCCAAGTATTATCATTTAATTTGAATTATTTTATATGGTTTCTTCCAATTTTATTCTATATAAACATGAATTGGCAGTTGATGATTATTTTTCTTTATTTTTATAGATGATGGTAAGACTTCTTGCTCCAGGGGTTGATTCCTAATGGGTTTTTTCCCTCCTTTCTTTTTTTTTGGAGTTAGTGGTTTTTTTTTAGATAGTTGGGGTTCTCTTATTTTCCTTTTTCTCCCTATTAAAATTTTTTTTCATCTTCATATATTACGATCAGCTTTTTTTCTTCAGCTTTATTAATTGTACATATATCAATTTGTTGAAGTTTTGTATCATTTTATAACTGTATCAATAAGCAGATTCTAAAAATGAAAATAAAGTACACTCAGCAATGAACAGAGAGGCAGATGATAGGTGGAGCACAATGAGACACAGGTGGCAGTAATACAGGCAATAATGAGAAACAAATGAGGGCGAATTAATCAGTATTACAGGGGCTGGAGTAGGGTTAGGGTCGGGACAGGAGCACATGGGGCATAAAAACAAATGAGAGCACATGGCAATACAAAACCACAGACTGATGGCTAGGGGAACACACACAAAAAGACTGAGTTCACCTGCAGGTACCGACACCTTTTGGGCTACAATGGCCCAGAACCTCAGTGATAGGCTACATCACATCACGGCGTATCACACAAGTCTAAGGGCCTATGCAAGCAGTATCATCTCTGTTGGCCTCTCAACTGTATTGCTCCCCTAATCAGTAATTCCTTTGCTCATATTCCTGCCTCCCATCATGGTGAACAGCATTGTTGCATTCCTGTTGATTTACATTCTTCCTTGTTTGTTTTGATCCAACATGACAGCCACCGACATCCCCTTATGATGGTCAGTTCCACATCTTGGAACTGAGAAAACAGAATTTTATTGTTGATAAGAAGGGTAAGCGGGAATATATTTCAATAGATTGCCTTAAGCTGGCCCACCATGAATTGGAGAATTCTGCTACCATGTCCTTTATGAGAATGTCAATGCATCTCTGGATGACCCAGAGGACTCTGCTGTTCCTCTGCCCATGGAACATAGGACCTGAGCTGGGTAGTTTGTCCAAGCTCCAATCAGGCTCACAATTCTGGCTTAAGTGATTTCCATGTGGGCTGTGGTGGGTAACATAATTGGATGATACCTCCATAATTGATAACCATCGACATTATATGGGCTTCATTTGAAGAGGTTGTTTTGATACTATGGCACAATTATGCAACGGAGTTTTATTCCATGTCATGTACAGTTCCTGATGTTCAATAAATGAGTTGCTACGGTGTTTCATAAACACAAAATGTCTCTGCCATTTTAGTTGTAAAAAGCTGCATGGTTATATGTTGGGCATGTGTCCATCATTGGTCAAGGGGTGTGATTGTAGTTTCAGGGTGGGTCTGTTGTTCATCAGCAGTGTAGTTCTATGTTGTGAACATGTCTGTAATTGGCAATGGTATGGTTATATGTTTGAAATTGGTTCATCATTGGCCAGGTATGTGGTTCAATTTTGGGGAAGTGTCTATTATTGGTCATGGTCTGTGCATCACTGGTCAGGGTGTAGTTGTAGTTTTGTGTGGGTGTATCATTAGTCAGTGGTGTAGTGATATCTTGTGGCTGTGTTTGTAATTGGCAATGGTGTGTTTGGGATTGGTTCATCATTGTGTAGTTGTAAGTTGGCGATGTGTCTGTCATTGATTTGGTGTGTGGTTATATGTTGGGGATGTGTCCATCATTGGTGAGGGATGTGGTTATATGTTGGGGGTTTGTCCGTCATTGGTGAGGGATGTGGTTATATGTTGGGGGTGTGTCCATCATTGGTGAGGGGTGTGGTTATATGTTGGGGGTGTGTCCGTCATTGGTGAGGGATGTGGTTATATGTTGGGGGTGTGTCCATCATTGGTGAGGGGTGTGGTTATATGTTGGGGGTGTGTCCGTCATTGGTGAGGGATGTGGTTATATGTTGGGGGTGTGTCTGTCATTGGTGAGGGGTGTGGTTATATGTTGGGGGTGTGTCCATCATTGCTCTGGGGTGTGTCGTGTGTGTGTCCAACATTTGTCAAGATGTGGTTTTATGTTAGGGATGAGTCCATAATTGATCAGGGAGTTGTGTGTTGTGTGTGACTCCATCGTTTGGGTAGATGTGGTTATATGTTGCAGTGAGACCATCATTGATCAATCTGGTTATAGGTTGGTGAGAGTCCATCACTGTTTTGTATATGGTTATATATTGTGGCTGTTTCCATCAATGGTCAGTGTGTGCTAATACGTGGGAGTGTGTCTATCATTATTCAGGGTGTGTTTATCAATCGCAGACATATATTCGCTGGGGTGTGGTTATGTGTCAGAGGTGTGCCCATTATTGGGCAGCATGTGGTTATATGTTGCAGTTTCTCCACTATTGGTCAGGTGCATTGTTACACAATTACTGGTGATTTTATTAGGTACAAGAGTGGAAGATGGTGAGGTTTTCTGCTGTGTAGCCCATCCACTTCAAGCTTCGATGTGATGTGTATTCAGGGACACTCCTCTGCACGCCATTGTTGTAACATGTGGTTATTTGAGTTACTATTGCCTTCCTGTCAGCTTCAACCAGTCCAGTCATTCTCCTCTGACCTCTCCCATTCACAAGGTGTTTTCACCCACAGAACTACCGCTCATTGGATTCTTTTTTTTCTGCTTTTGGCGTCATTTTCTGTAAACTCTACAGACTGCTGTGTATGAAAATCCCAGGACATCATCAGTTTCAGAGATATTCAAACCAACCCATCAGCGCCAACAATTATTTCACTGTCAAAGTAACTAAAATTACATTTCTTCCACATTCTAATATTTGGTCAGAATAAAAACTGAACCTCTTGATCATGTATGCATGTTTTAATGCATTGATTTGCTGCAACATGATTGGCTGATTAGGTATGTATTAACTAGCAAGTGTACAGGTGTACCTAATAAAGTGTGTGTGTGTGTGTGTGTGTGTGTGTGTGTGTGTGTGTGTGTGTGTCTGTGTGTGTGTGTGTGTGTGTGTGTGTGTCTGTGTGTCTGTGTGTGTGTGTGTGTGTGTATGTATACATACATATACACACACACACTTCAATTCCCCATCAAGAAGGCCTCAAAGCCCTCCGCTACTTTCTGGAAAATAGACCTCACCAGTTCCCCAACACCACCACACTCCTCAGGTTGGCGGAACTGGTACTCACACTTAATAACTTCTCTTTTGGCTCTTCCCACTTTCTTCAGACCAAGGGTGTAGCTATGGGCACTCGCATGGGCCCCAGCTATGCCTGCCTCTTTGTGGGTTATGTGGAACAGTCTACGCTCCAGATCTATACTGGTACTGCTCCCCAATTTATCCTTCAATACATTGATGACTACATTGGTGCTGCTTCCTGCACCCATGCTGAGCTCATCAATTCCATCGACTTTGCCTCTAACTTTCTCTCAGCCGTCAAATTCACTTGGTCCATCTCAGACACTTCTCCCCCCCTTTCTCGATCTATTGGTCTCCATCTCTGGAGGTAGACTGTCCACTGGCATCTTCTATAAACCCACTGACTCCCATAACTACCTTGATTATACCTCTTCCCACCCTGCCAAATGTAAGAATTCTATTCCCTATTCCCAGTTCCTCCGTCTCCACCACATCTGCTCCCAGGATGAGGCTTTCCATTCCAGGACATCCCAAATGTCCTCTTTCTTTAAAAATCGTGGTTTCCCTTCTGCCATCATCAATGATGCCCTCACCCACACCTCCTCCATTTCCCACACTTCGGCCCTCACCCCATCCTCCCGTCACCACAACAGGGACTGTGTTCCCCTTGTCCTCACCTATCATCCCACCAGCCGCCGGATCCAACATATTATCCTCCGCAACTTCCGCCACCTTCAACAGGACCCCACCACTAAGCACATCTTTTCCTCTCTACCCCTCTCTGCTTTATGCAGGGATCGTTCCCTCCGTGACTGCCTGGTCCATACGTCCCTCCCCAAGGATCTCCCACCTGGCACTTATCCCTGCAAGTGTAAGTGCTGCACCTGTCCCTACACCTCCCCCCTTACCACCATTCAGGGCCCCAAACAGTCCTTCCAGGTGAGGCAACACTTCACTTGTGAGTCTGTTGGGGTAATCTATTGCATCCAGTGCAGCCTCCTCCACATCAGCGAGACCCGACACAGATTGGGGGACCGCTTCGTCGAGCCCCTCCGCTCCATCCGCCAAAACAGACAGGATCTCCCGGTTGCCACTCACTTCAACTCTCCTTCACATTCCCATTCGGATATGTCCATACATGGCCTCCTCTACTGCCATGATGAGGCCAAACTTCGGTTGGAGGAACAACATCTCATATACCGTCTGGGTAGTCTCCAGCCCCTTGGCATGAACATCGGATTCTCCAACTTCTGGTAATTCCATCCCTCTCCCTTCCCTCATCCCACCTTCACTCTGTCTCCTCTTCTAGCTGCCTATTACCTCTCATGACTCTAGCTTCTCTTCTACTACCCATTGTGCTTTCCCCTTAGATTCCTTCTTCACCTCTTCTACCTATCCCTTCCCCCACCCCTTGATCTTTCCCCTGAATTGTTTTCCACCCTCCCCCCACCTTCTTCATAGGGCCTCTGCCCCCTCCTTCTTTAGTCCTGACGAAAGGTCTCGACCCGAAACATTGACTGCTTCTTTCAATGGATGCTGCCCGACCTGCTGAGTTCATCCAGCTTTTCTCCTCTAGCAGTTGTATGTGTTACTTTGGATTTCCAGCATCTGCAGACACTCGTGGTTATGTGGTGTATGTTACAATGTATCCATCATTAGTCAGCGTGTTAACAATTGGGAGTATTTTCATTATAGGTCAAGTTGTGGTTGTATGTTGGTGTGTTTCCATCAAGTGTCAGGGTGTCGTTATATGTTGGGAGTGGAGCTATGATTGGTCATTGGTGTGGTTATATATTGGAGGTGTATACCCATGACTGTGTCACCAACCAACGCTCCAATCTGCTAATTAAATTTGCTGGCTACACTACACTCAAATAATAAAGAGGCAGCTTACAGAGAAGAAGTCATCACCCTGACACAGTATTGTCAAGAAAACAACCTCTCCCTCAGTGTCAAAAAAACAGAGGAGCTGGTTGTGGACTACAGGAAGAATGGAGACAGGCTAACCCCTCTTGACATCAATGGATCTGGGATCACTGGAGACCCGAGTCACCCCAACCACAAACTGTTCCAGCTGCTACCATCTGGGAAATGGTGCTGCAGCATAAAAACCAGGACTAACTGGCTCCAGGACAACTTCTTCCACCAGGCAATCAGACTGATGTACTCATGCTGACACAACTGTATTTCTATGTTATATTGACCATCCTGTCTATGTAATACTATCCTATTACATTCTACTTGTTATAATTACTATAAATTGCACATTGCACATTTAGACAAAAACATAATGTAGAGATTTTTCATTTCATTTTGAAATCTTTTTCATTAATTATTATTGAAGATTGACAAAAAGATACATTAAGTCAATATATCATTATGTACAATATGGAATTAAATTAGCAAATAATACATTAACAAAGCTAAGCAATATATGAATAATAATGAGAAAATAAAGTGTTAAGAATATTTTTTGAAAGAAAAAGGAAAAAAAGAACCCCTGCTAACTATAAAAAAACCCCCCAAAAAAAAACCATTGGGAACACAACCCCAGAGCTATACATCATACAAACTTAGACAAAAAAAAATCAAACTGCCAACTCAAATCTACTTAAAGAAAAAAAAATCGGAAGGAAACCATATTAATTAACTCAAATCAGATGATAGTAGCGGGCAAATGAGCCCCACCTTTTCTCAAAATCAAGTCGAGGATCAAATGTTCGGCTTCTGATTTTCTCCAAAATGAGACATAACATCACCTGAGAAAACTGTTGTATCAAAGTAGGAGCGGAAGCATCTTTCTATTTCAACAGAATAGCCCTTCTGGCCAATAATGTAACAAATGCAATTACATGTTGGTCTGAGGGAGAAATACCATGAATATATTGAGGCATTATACCAAATAAAACTGTCAATTTATTAGGTTGTAAATTAATTTTTAGAACTTTAGAAATTGTGGAGAAAGCAGACTTCCAAAAACGCTTCAATACAGAACATGACCAAAATGTATGTGTTAATGTGGCTGTCTCAGTTTTACATCTGCCACACTGACTGTCAACATTAGGAAACATTCAGACACTCTCTTCTTTGTCAAATAGTAATGATGTACAATTTTAAATTGAATTAAAGAGTGATTGGCACAAATCGAAGAAGAGTTAACCAACTTCAAAATCCGCAACCAATCTTCTGTTATCAGGGTCATGTTAAGCTCTCTCTTCCAATCTTGCTTAATCTTAAGTGAAGGGTAATTGTGCTGTTGTAACAATAGATTATAAATTTCCCAATAAAACCCTTCACTAAAAGATTCATTTTTAAAGTAATATCTAACAGGTCAGAGTCTTGTATATATGGAAAATTACTTAAGTGTTTTTGTAAGTAGTGTCTGACCTGAAGATATTGCAGGAAACGTGAATACGAGAGAGAGTATTTAATTACTAATTTCTCAAAAGACATCAATCGGCCATTTTGGAACAGATCCGTGAAGGAATAAACTCCTTTATTCTTCCAAAGAAGAAAGGTAGGATCACTTAATGAAGGTTTAAATAAATAATTTTGATAAATTAAACTAAAAAGTTTAAATTTTTTGAGATTAAAAAAATTACAAAACTGGAACCAAATTTGTAATGACTGCTTAATCACAGGATATAAATTTAAATTAGTAATTTTGGCCATTTGTACAGGTAGAGAAACTCCTAATAATGAGGTTAAATGAAACAGTTTCACAGCATTCAATTCCATATCAGCCCAAGGCAGTTGTTCATTTCTATCAGCCCAATATAACCTAAAACACATATAACATATATTAACATCCCAATAATAAATTCTTAGATTAGGTAAAGTGAGATTTTCATCTTCTTTTAATTTTTGTAAATGATATTTATCAATTCTTGGTCTTTTATTATTCTAAACAAAAGATGAAATAATAGTCAACTTAATTGAAAAACTTCTTAGTTAAAAAAGGGATATTTTGAAATACATATAAAAATTTTGTTAGAATCATCATTTTAACTCAATGAATTCGGCTGACTAACGAAAGTGTAAGTGGATTCCATCTACAAATCTAGCTAAAAATTCTCCAGCCAATTATCCATTATTTTTGAAAGAATTTTAGCATCCACATTTAACAATCAAATAGGTCTACATGAAGCACAGTCAGTAGAGTCCTTATCTTTCTTAAGAATTAAAGAAATCGAAGCTTCATAAAATGTGGGAGGTAACTCTCCTATCAAAAAAGAATCTTTAAGCGTCTCCAACATATATGAAGAGAGCAATTTTTTCAAAGTTTTTATAAAACCCTACAGAATAACCATCCAGTTCAGGAGCTTTACCAGACTGCATTGAAAAAAATAGCTTTCTGAATTTCACTTTCAGTAATAGGAGCATCAAGAGTTTGTTGATCTTCAACAGAAATTCGAGGAAAATTGATCCTTTGTAAAAAGGCATTCATTTTAGAAGAATCAACTGGAAACTGAGATTTATAAAGTTCAATATAAAAGTCTTGAAAAATTTTATTAATATCTTCATAATTACATGCTAAACTACTATCTCCCTTATGAATTTTAAAACTTTGTCTTTCAGCTCTAGCTGCTTTTAATTGAAATGCTAATAGCTTATTGTTTTTATCTCCAAACTCATAAAATTGACTTTTCAATTTAAGCAAATTTCTTTCAATAGGATAAGTTAATAATAAATTATATTGTGATTGGAGTTCAACTCTTTGTTTAAATAAATCAATGTTGGGAGAGATTGCATAAATATTACCCAAGTCTTTAATTGGTTTGGAAATCATTTCTCACTCTGTTTTTGTCTCCTTCTTAAGCTTAGCTGAATAGGAGATTATCTGAACACACAAATATGCTTTAAATCTATCCAATATAATCAATTTGGACACATCTCCTGTATTATTAAAAAGAAAAAAAAATCTTTTATCTGAGTCTCAATAAATTTTACAAAGTCCGGACATTGTAATAAATTTTCTGGTAAATACCAAGGCAAATTTGCAATAGCGACATCATTCAATTCAAAGGCTAAACTTAAAGGTGCATGATCTGAGAGAGCTATCGCATCATTTTCACATTTCTGGACTTTGGACAAAAATCGGAGATCAACTATAAAGTAATCAATTCCCAAATATTTTTTGTGAACATGTGAATCTCTATCATTAGGATGTAAATGTCTCCAAATTTCAACCAGACCAAAATCAATTAAAAGAGAGTTAAGAAGTGATGCAGAACAACTTGGAAGCTGCTGATTAGTTGAACTCTTGTCAATTAAAGGATTTAAGCAACAGTTGAAATCACCACCCATTAACAACATATATTCATTTAAATCCGGCAGTAAAGCCAATACATTTTTTTAAAAAAAGGATCATCTACATTAGGCCTATATAGGTTGACCAGAACAAATTTTGTATTACAAATTGTTCCTTTAACAATTAAAAATCTACCATTAATATCTGACACAATATCTTCTTGGATAAATATTAGTTTTAATGAAAATAGATACTCCCTTTGTTTTATTTTGAGAAGTAGTGTGCAATTGAAGGCCCTTTCACATTTTAATCTATTTAATCTATTTTGATCGCCTGTTTTGATATGCATTTCTTGAGGAAAGATTATATCACTTTTGAATCTATTAATAATTTTAAAAGTCTCCTTTTGCTTAATAAGATGGTTCCAACCACGTACATTCCAACTTATAACATTTATCTGTTTAATTGCTATAAACATTTTATTTTATTTAACACATAAACACACGCATACCAGAGCAGGCTAATCAAATCTGGCGGTGATAAGTATAACCATATACAAAATATGCATGCTCTGGAACTCCATAATGGGAAAAAAATGCAAAAAAGAAAACTAAAATTAATCTTATAATTAAAAGTATAAATCAAAACTAACCCCAATCCTCCCACCACCCCAAAAAGCCCAAAATTCGGCAAAAGATAAAATGCCTCCCTATAGAGTAAAAAAAGAGACTCCGCAAGCTGCCCATTTTATAATAGTGGTTTTAAATAGCTTTCCTCAATTCCTCCCCCCAGTTACAAAAAAAGACAACATACAACACTAAAATAGAAAAGCTCTGCAAAGGAAAGAAAAATATTTTACTAAATATAAAAAGCCAAACACTACAAAGCAACACACCACCATATCAAGTCATATTAACTGGTTCTTCTGCCCACTTACTGGCCTTGCTTCTAACTGATATATATGCAATTTAAATATCAATTGGCTTTAATGCCTTCCATTACTTTACAGAGTATTATTGTGCTGGAAAATGGACACTGTTGAGCCTGGGTAATCATTAAAATATGAAACAGATTCCCAGCTAAAATGGTTAATGCAAGAGGGCACGACTTTACAATGATCAGAAGAAAATGTAGGGATCTCAGAGATATTTTTTTCCGAGACCAGTGGGTCCATGGAAAGATCTGCCATGGGTTGTTATAGAGGCAGACACAACATGGACGTTCAAGAATCCTGAATAGGCTCATAGTAAAAGATGAATAGAATTATCTACAGGACAGAAGCATTAGATTAATCATGAAGTAGATTAAAAGGTAAGCAGAACGTCATGGGCCAAAGGGCCTGCACTGTTCAGTTTTTCTCTACCACTTCTAGTTCCCCATATTCAGCATAAAAGTTCAGAGAAAGAAATGTTTATATTTAATCCTTAAAAGCATGCTGGGAGAATTCAAAAACAATCTCCAAGGACACCAAAAACAATAAAATTAAACAGAGAAAAATACCGATGTAATCTCTAGTGAAGAAAAATCAGCACTATTTTCCATTTAACTGACACGCCCAATGAAAAACTGATTTAAAGGAAAATTATCATCTGTCGATTAAGCACTTCCAACTAATATATATGTGTGTGTGTGTGACCTTATGAACTATGAAAACTATCACTTAATTAATGAAAAAAGGAGGATAAGAGCAAATAATCAAACAATCTGTCCATTGTCTTAATTCGCTCAGTAGACTGAACAGATTTCGGAAAAGTCATTCATCATTCACAAAGTTCACATCTTCTTTAAATGGTCGATTGAGCAAAACACATCTTAAGCAAATCAGAAATATTGAAAGCTTATCTTCTTTCTGAAAGAACGATTATTCTGCAGATCTAAAACCATTCAAACCTCAGCTACAACCGGAATAGAGTTAACATAATCCAATGCCTCTTTGGGGTCCAGAAAAGCAGATGGAGTCAAATCTTTGGAAAATAATTTTAATCAGGCTGTATATTGAAGTGATGGGAATAATCTCATTATTAGCTCATTGCTGTTTACACTGCTAACACATGACTGTGCAGCCAGATTCAAGGAGAACCTGATCATTAAATTTGCTGATGATACCACAGTGGTGGGGCTCATCAGCAAAAATGATGAAACAATGTACAGGGAGGAGGTTAAACACCTAGAGCGCTGGTGCAGTGACAACAACTTGATGCTTAATGTCACCAAAACCAAGGAGATGATCGTCGATTTCAGACGGTCTCAGCCTGAGCACACACCCCTCAGCATCAGCGGCTCCACAGTGGAGAGAGTGGAAAACATCAAGTTCCTTGGGGTTCAGATCTCGGACAATCTCATCTGGTCCAGGACACCACTGGGATTGTGAAACGGGCCCTGCAGTGATTGCACTTTCTGAGGAAGCTTAAACGAGCATCACTCCCCGCTAACATCTTAACTACATTCTACAGAGGCGTGATTGAGAGTGTGCTGACCTTTTGCATCACAACCTGGTACTCCAGCTGCAGTGCTGCCAACAAAAGAGCCTTGCAGAGGGTGGTTAGAGGAGCAGAGAAGGTTATTGGGGTCTCCCTACCTTCTGTCCAAGACCTCTTTCAGAGTCGATGCCTCCGGAAGGCACGGTACATCATTAAAGACCCCTCACACCCTCTGCATGAACTGTTTGTTCTTCTGCCATCAGGTAAATGTTACAGGAGCATCAAAACTAAAACTACAAGGCTACTAAACAGCTTCCTCCCACAGGCAGTCAGACTGCTAAATAGCTGCTCTACCTGACTCTGCTTTGGACACTTTTAACTTGCACTGGACACTTATAACTTGTTTTTAACTGACATGTGGCTGCTGTGTTTTACTATTTATTGTTATGTTTATTATTTAGTGTTGCATTTGTTATGTTATGATTGCACTGCTCCTGGGAAACGCTGTCTCATTCTGCCCTGCAGAGCTGATGTATGGTTAGAATGACAATAAAGTTTTAAAATCTTGAATCTTGAATCTATATCGTGCTGAATTATGTTTGGGCTTAATATTTAAATATACTGCTGCATGGTCAGAAAGAGCGATATTTCCAATTGTGCAGGATACAACTAAGCCTAGGAGCATTTTGGAGGTTAGAAAAAGGTCAATTCTGGAGTAACACTTGTGTGGATTAGAAAAAAATGTGAAGTCTTTGTCTGAGGGATGTAACAACCTCCAGATATCCACAAGTCCTAGTTCTCCACATAAACCCATGATTTGTTTGGACTGTGAGGAGAGCAATGGGGGGCCAATAGGTACTCTGTCCATCAATGGGTCCATGAGACAATTAAAACCCCCGCCTACAATAATGTTTTGTATTGAAATGTATTGAAAAGCTTGTAAGTTTGGAAAAAAGCATCTGTTAGGAATTTGAGAGGATGAGCTGGAGAGCAGTACACATTGAGAATACCATATTCCTCTCCATATATTGAAGCCTTAACAATCACAAATCTCCCATGCTTGTCCTTAATGCAGTTTAATAACGTAAAAGTTAAGTTCTTCCAAATTAAAATGGCCACCCCCCTGCTCCTGGTATTAAAGGATGAAAAATAGACTTGATCAAATCCACTCTGCTGCAGTTTCAGATGTTCTTTATGATTTAAATGTATCTCCTGCAATAAGGCTATGTCCACCCTCTCCTTTTTCAGGTTTTGTAGGATTTTCTTTCTCTTAATTGGTGAATGACTCCCCTTAATGTTCCAAGTGCACAATTTGTGAATATTACTGGTCATAACCCTTTATAACAATCATTTGAATCCGGAGGAGAAGAAACCTGACTTAAGGTCAGCTGAGCAGCAATAAGTGAACAAAAAAACAAACAAAAAACCCCAAAGTCCCAACAGCGCTGAACAAGAGGACTTACCCCACACTTAAAGGGGATATCTGAACCTTCTAGCACCCCATATTTTGTCCCACTACCAATACGGCATTTAACATAGTCAAAAATGAAAACCGGGCATAATTTATCAATCCACCGATTTCTTACCATCATGTTTAAACTCCTTCAGGCTGGAGCAGCACTGCTAATTTAAACAAATAATGAAACTGTATTAATCAAAACAAACACGTTACCCATCCTATAAGATATCTTGCCGTCAAGTAATGAAAAAGTAAATTAAAGCAATCATCGAGCATGTTATCGTCCATAACCAGGGCTACACAATATACTGTATACATTCTTTAGCCTAACGTGTCCACAAAGGTTTTAGCTTTGTCAGGAGAATTAAATATCTTGGTGGTCTCGTTGTAGGTGATTTTCAGCAAGCCTGGGCATAGCATAAAGTACTGGATTCTGGACTCTGTCAGCCGCTTCTTCACCTGGTTGAATCCTTTGCGTTTCTGAACAACAGCCGCCGAGAAATCTTGAAGCGTCTCAAAGCCTCCACCACACTTTGCTTATCACCGAAATTATGGAACCACATGAGGACGGGTCGAACTGATGTTCCGTATGTTCTTCCTCCTAACTGTCTTCTCAAGATCATCAATATAGTCAGACAGGCTTTGAACTTGCTTTTCTAGCTCCTGGATACAGCTTTAGGCTTGATCAGCTACACCCTCTAACATGGAGACTCGGCCATTCTTGTATCAAGATTTTTAAGCTCCAATGTGTGGTTTTGGAGTGTTAGAGAGGGTGGACCCAGCTTCTCGTCCATCATTTTGGATATGTTCTCCGTAACTTCCTGAATTATTTGACGGAAAGCAGGGTCCAGCGTGTTAGCAGAGCTAGCAGCAGCTAGCTCCCCAGCCCCGGGCGAGCGCTCTTTGCAGTCTGTCTTGGTCATCTTTTTAGTACTTTTCAGTGACATGGTGCAGGAACAGCTCAAAAAATACTCATCAATGTTCATGTTATTAAACCTGACATTTGGGCACTTTAAAAAAAAGTTGAAACAGATAGGTTTATATGTGAAATTATCAGTGTTGTGGTGCTGAGCTCAGCAAAGCAGGCCGTTCACTGCGCCGCCATCTTGAAAACCCTTATTTGGTTTTCTAACTAACTAGGGATAAGTCAAAAGGAATGTTTAGTCTGTAAACTTTAGATAGAATTAGTTAGAGAAATTGTAGTAACAAAGGTTAATCTAATGAAAATCACTGATTCTAATTAAAAAAAGAATTTGTTGTGGTTTGATATCTAAGATTTGGAACCTAAACAGAAAGTTTGAATTTTGAATTGTTCTTGCTCATGTAAATATTCTGTACATATTGTTCTTTTCTTATAAACAAAACTTATCTCAAGAAGTGTGTGGTTTCTTTTCACTGCCTCCTTCCAATACCTGGATTCTTCTGATGGTCTACCAGCTCCTAGTGTAAATTGATTTTCTCAAAGAGTGAGGTGTCTAGTCTCACGTGGTAAGACTGGTGCTACATGGGTGTTGCACAGGCTTCTCTGGGTCCAGTCTACCCGCCCTGGAATGGACTGGCGTGCCATTGTGGAAATGTGGTGCTCAGCCCACAGAACTGCTGTTCGTTGAATGGTTTTAGCACCATTCTCCGTAAATTCAAGTGGCTTTATTGGCCAGAAGAAACTGCAGTCTGATCAAGGACAGGGGAAGCAGACAAGCCAGTTTTCCTTGTTTCCCCCATTTTGTGGACTCTGAACAGTATCTTGCTCTTGGATAATCTAACCAGAGCAACTGAATGTGGACACAGGAAGCTTCAGGTAATGGTATGCTAAACCTGAGCCCATTCTCAAACAAATAGCTATTTGTTATGCAAAGGGATGGACTCTGAACTGATCCTTGCTCTGGGACAATCTAATCAGAGCCATAAACCTGAGACCATTCTCAGAGGAGTAGCTACTTGATATGTAAAATACCAGACCTGCAATCGGTAATCTCGTTAGACTCTGTCTGGGTTCCTCATTGAACTGGTTTGGACCAGTCAGGGTGTAAAGACAGAAATACACAAGGCCTGGAAGGGCAGAGCCATGAAATAATATTGGCTGTAGCTCTGTACAATGACCATTAAGAAGGTGACCCAGGTAGGTCAGATGACCTTGAGCCAATGGGATGGAGATCCAATGGTTCAATTGATGAGGAACAGTACAAGACTCAGGAGCTCCAAATACACAGGACCGATAACTCTCCAGCAGCCTGAGACAAACCATTGTGGATACGGAGGACCCCACGGACACGTGGAGATCGAGACCACGAGGAACACCTGGCCAGTGTAGACTCCTTTCCTGGGTAATATCCTTTTCTCTTCATTGACTTCATGGACTGTCAGGGAATTCTAGAAGGGTGCACACAGACAGTTTGTGAACCCACGTGCTTTTAGTTGAAACAATCAAAGTTACTTGACGGTAACTACAGATTTTCTGTGCCTCACTATTACAAGTGGTGATTCTTGTAGCAGGTTTTATGTGAAAATCAGAGGAAATCAGCAATTTCTGAGATACTCAAACCACTAGGTCTGGCACCGTCAGTCATTCCATGGTCAAAGTCATTTTGATCACACTTCTCTGTCATTGTGTTGTTTGGCCTGAACAACAACTGAACCTCTTGATCATTTCTGTTCGCTTTTATGCATTGAGTTGTGGGCGCATGATTGGCTGATGAAATATTTGCATTATTGAGCAGGTGTCCAGGTGCACCTCATAAAGTGGTCACTGAAAGTAAATCCAACATGAGCACAGGACAACAGAATGACACAACGATGGCCATGCATTCTGAAACGGTACTGAAAGCAATGTGAAAGGTACCGGGAGAGGTAGAGTGAAGAGTCCAAGTGTATGGTAACCTTACTGGGAAGGGTGTGTGGAAGAGGTGATTGGTGCAGGAATCTGATTGCAGTGGGGAAGAATCAGTTTTTGAGTCTGGAGTTCCGAACTTTCAAGTTCCTGTATCTTCTCCCAGAAGGCAGAAGCGAGAAAAGGGAATAGCAAAGCGTGGCAGGGAGGATTACAAATTACAGCAGGAGACAGAAAAGGCGTGTCGGATAGGCAATGTCACGATAATCATTGGGGGTTTTAATATGAAAGTGGATTGGGAAAACTAGGTCAGTACTGGACCTCGAGAGAGAATTAATAGAAAGTATAAGGGATGGATTTTCAGAACAGCTTGTTGTTGAGCCCACTAGGGGATTGGCTGTGCTGGACTGGGTGTTGTGCAATGATCCAGAGGTGATAAGAGAGCTTAAGTTTAGGGAACCCTTAGGGAGCAGTGATCACAGTATGATTAAGTTCGCATTGAAATTTGAGAAGGAAAAAAGAAAATCCAATGTGTCAGTATTTCAGTGGAATAAAGGAAATTAACACGGCATTAGAGGGGAACTGGCCGAAGTTGACTGAAAAGGGACGTTTGCAGGCTGAACAGCAGAGCAACAATGGCTGGAGATTCTGCAAATAATGAGGGAAGTGCAAGACAGACATATTCCAAATAAAAAGAAATTTTTAAAGGGAAGAAGGACACTATCATGCCTGACAAGTGAAGTCTGAGCCAAAGTAAAAGCAAAAGAGAGGGCATACAAGGGCACCAGAGCCAGTGGGAAGATAGAGGATTGGGAAGTTTTTAAAAGCTTGCAGAAGAAAACTAAGAAGGTCATTAGGAATGAAAAGAAAAGCTGTCAACTAATATCAAATATGATACTAAAAGCCTTTTTAAATATCTTGGTGGTCCCGTTGTAGGTGAAGGATAAAGGATAAAAGAGTCAAGGGTAGATATAGGAACAATGCAGAATGACACTGGGGATACTGTAATGAGAGATGCAGAGATGGCAGAGGAACTGAATGCGTATTTTTGCATTTCGTGGTCACTTTATTGTGTACAGGAGGTAACCCATAAAGTGGCCACTGAGTGTAGGTGATTGGACAAAAAATATAAACAAGATGGATCCAACACAACATCACTCCTTGCTGTTCCTGGAGGTAAAATGCAGGCTGCAAATTTTCTCCACCACGCCCACCCCCATACATGGATGTTGATGCATATCGGTAGTTTCCTGCACGATAACAAACTTTTAGCAGCTAACAGTGTGAAGTGGCACCTCCGGGCCCGGATGCAGTCATTTTCCAGCTAGCCCTCCCAGCAGCAGCTCTTTGAAGGGAGGAGCAGTCAGTGGGAGATGTGGGGGGTGTTAAAGTTGTTTCCACGATACTGTAATGCTTTCACTCCCCATTCTCACTGCACCGTGTGTTCTCACTGCCCAGGGCTGGTCTAAACCTCAGCTCAAACCTTGAGCCCAGTTTCTGTAAATTTCTTGGTTATCTCTTCAACATCCTTCTCACAATGGTTTTAGAGTAGCAGAGACAAAATTAATCGTTTACTGTATGTCGTTTGGACTGGGTGGTGACCATAACCTTCATTTGTTGAAGGATGTTAATTGTGTTTTCTTGATAAGCCCTCAATGTTATGGTCACTATAACTGCAGAAGACCAAATGTCAGTGAAACAAATAAAACTCATTCAGGACTTCCATTTGGAAGCTCCTCCCACAGTAGTGCCCTGTGCACTACTTTGAACTGTATCAACAAATGCTGAGCACATATAGAGGATGAGTTAACTAATCGAAGCTTTTTTCCCATTTTTTGATAGGTAAAGCAAGCTTAAGTTCCCTTTCTCAATCATTTTTAATTTTATTAGGTGTATCTAAATGAATTTTCATAATTATATTGTGGATAGTTCCTGTTGCACCTTATTGAAAAGGATTTTAATCTAAAAAAATTTCCAAACTATCCATAGAGTATAGATTCAGGAAAGTAGGAAGGATGGTATTTAAAAAAGTTTCTAACCTGTAAATATTCAAAGAAATGGGTTTTAGGTAAATTATAGTTGTTAGATTATTGTTCAAATGACATGTAACAATTATCCAAAAATAAATCATAAAATTGTAATATACCTTTAGTTTTCCAAGTCAAAACTAGTTTTGCAAGTTTACCTTTAGTTTTCCAAGTATGGCTTGGTCCATAATAGAGGGATAGAAAAAAAAGTTAGATATAATAGGACTTGCTAAAATAAATCGATTCAACGCAAAAATTTTCTGAAATTGAAACCATATTCATAAAGTGTATTTAACTATTGGATTATCTAATTGTTTATGCAATTTAAAAACGGCAAAGGGAAGCAAAGTCACTAAAATAGAACCCAGTGAAAACCCTTGTACCGATTTACATTCAAAGTTTACCCAATGAGGGCTTGAAGTTATATCCAAGTCCCATAGCCAAAATTTCAAATAGCGGATGTTAATTGCCCAATAACAAAATCTGAAATTTGGCAGCGCCAGACCACCCTCCTTTTTGGACTTCTGTAAATATCTTTTGCCTCGGCTCGAATTTTTATTCTGCCAAATATAAGAAGAAATTTTAGAATCAACACTACCAAAAATGATTTTGGAATAAAAATTGGTACCGCTTGAAATAAATATAAAAATTTAGGTAATATAATCATCTTGATAGCATTGATCCAAACTATCAATGACAAAGACATTGGTGACCAATTGGTAAATAAATGTTTAATCTGATCAATTAAAGGTAAAAAGTTAGCCTTAAATAAATCCTTATTTTTTTTGTAATTTTAACCCCTAAATATATAAAATAATCAGTAACCAATTTAAAGGGTTAACATCCATAAATAGGAATCTGCATATTTAGAGGAAACAGTTCGCTCTTATTAAGGTTCAGTTTGTAACCCGAAAAATTGCTAAACTGAGCCAACAAAGATAAAACTGTGGGAATTGATTCCTCAGGATTAGAAATATACAATGATAAATCATCTGCATATAATGATAGTTTATGTATCTCATACCTGCGGGTAATGCCAAGAATATTAGGTGATTCTCGAATAGCAATTGCTAAAGGCTCCTGAGCAATATCAAATAGTAATGGACTAAGAGGACAACCTTGCCTGGTGCCACGAAATAAGCGATAGAAGGGAGATCTTTGATTATTAGTACTTACCGAAGCTACTGGGGCATTATATATCAATTTAATCCAAGATATAAATGTCTAAAATTAAATTTTACAATTAAATTAAACTGATTTCTGGTTTTCATTAATTGATTTTCAATTGAGGACGTAAGTAATATATTGAATTTGAAGCTCGACTTTCTGTTTATAAAGCTCCTTGCTAGGAGCGATAGAATATTTCTTTTCAATTTCTTTGACCTTATCAACCAATAATAATGTTTCATTCTTAATACATTTCCTCATACCAACAGAATAGGAAATAACCTGACCATGGATATATGCCTTAAAAGTGTCCCAAAGAGTCCCATTGGAGATTTCTTCAGTAAAATTAGTTGATAAGAAGAAATCAATCTATTCCTTCATAAACTTAACAAAATCCGAGTCTTGAAGCAGATTGGAATTAAATCCCCATTGTCTAATACTAGGAGCTGTATCCATTAATTTGATAGAAAGTTTCATTGGAGCATGATCACAAATGACAATAATGTCATAGTTACAGTCAATCACAGATGGGATGAGACGAGAGTCAATAAAAAAGTAATCAAGTCTAGAGTAAGAATGATAAACTTGTGAAAAAAATGAAAAGACTTTATCCTTGGGGTGTAGAAATCTCCAAATATCCAAAATTCCAGAATCATTCATGATGGAATTGATAAGAGTAACCAACTTGTTTGGTAAGGCTTGAGTAGATATGGATCTATCCATCGAGGGATTCAAACAACAATTAAAATCACCATCCATTATCAGCATATATTCATTTAGATCAGGGACAGCAGTAAATAAATTCTTAAAAAATTCGGGACAATCCTCATTTGGAGCATAAATATCAGCCATAACCACTTTTTTATTACAAAGTAACCCAGTAATAAACAAGAATCTGCCATTCGGATCGGCAACAGTATCATGATGAATAAATGTAATTGAGGGATCAATAAAAATTGAAAGTCCTCTCATTTTAGCATGCAAATTTGAGTGAAACTCTTAGCCCTTCCAAAACCTGAAAAACACTGATTATCCTCTTTCCTCCCATGAGTTTCTTGTACAAAAATAATATGAGCATTCAGTCTTTGGAATACTTTAAAAGTCTGCTTCCATTTAATTGGATGGTTTGTATTCCAAGAGACAAAATTAATAATCTGAGCCATAATTTCATAGAATCAACCCTTTGGTATGTAAAGAGTTAACCATAATGCGAAATCATGAACCTGGAAGAGGAACAAAAGCTCAGGAAAGAACTGGAGGCGACGACACTGCAGACATCTTTGTAGTTCTAAATCAGCCCGAATGGGAAAACTAGAAGTATAGAAAGACCCCACACCCTCCATCCGCAAAGACTCAAGACTAAGCCTAAAGGAGGCCAGAAAGAGAAATAACACTAATTCTACCCCCATTTCTCCAGAAGGCAACTCCAAAAATATATGTTTAAAAAAAAGACCACCCAAAATCCAGAAAAAAAAGATTATAGCATAACAATCTTCATAAAGTGATTTCTGAAAATGGGAAGAAAAAGTAAATGTCAGCGTATATTATAAATCAGGAAAAAAACATAAGCAATTAAAAATAACCTTTCAAAAAACAGAAAGGCATTATGGGAAGAATTCAAGAAGAAAAAGAAATGGTGAAATGAAAGAACAAGAGGAAGTATGAGATAAGAAAAATGAACTGCCATCTTGATTATACGAAACAAGAAGAGAAACAAGATATTCCTCCAAAAAAATAAAAATCCCCCATCAATTGTTAATAGAAATGTCAAAAATCAAATAATTAAGAAAAAGATTAGCAAAATTAAAAGGAGAAAAAAAAGATGAGTACATCAAGTAAAACAAACTATAGTTAAAATGTAAAATATCACTACACCAGTAACGAAAAACAAAAATCTTAAACTTATAAAGATCGAACCTCATAGGAAAATTGTAGGCTTTAAAAAAAAGGTGCATAAGTTCAGAGCCAGGACTACAAAACCATAGATTAATTAAAAATGAGTGTCTAAAGCAGATGGATAATGTTCATCCAAAAAACTTCAATCTGCGCTTGTAGAGTGGAAGATATGGCATCGTCCTTCCAGAGTAGAAATTCTGAAACGCGCAGTATGAAGTAATGCTGGTTTGAGACCCCATAACATTCCGACATCAAAGATTTAAAAGCCAATCGCGCCTTCATCACTTCTGGGCTATAATCCTCCACGAGACGGATTGATATTTTTGAAATTTAATCATACCTTGCCGACGAGCGATGCGGATAAGCTGTTCTTTAACATGCACATAATGAAACCGGATAATCACTGCTCGAGGTCTGGCCCTGGGGCTCAGATATCGGGGAAAAGAGCGATGGGCATGGTCGAGTAATGGGGTACATTTGGAAATTCAGAGGTAAGCACATCCTTTAAAAGTTGAGAAAAGAATTTTGAAGGATCCCCTTTCTCGATATCTTCGGGGAGACTGATTATACGTAGATTCTGTCTTCTGGATCGATTTTCAAGATTGATGATCTTGGATTTGCAACTCTCCAACTGTTTAACTGTTGAAGACAGAGTTTGTTCCAAACGATCAATTTTCTGATCTCTCTTCTGAGCTTCGTCCAGTAGTTCTGTAATTTTGGATTGTTGTTGTTTAACTTCGTGACTAAGCACAACCAAAGAGTCCTGGAGTACCTTAAAATCTTCTTTAATATTTTGGCGTAGCTCAATAGATTGTGCATTTAAAAGTTCCAACACTGTCTCATAAGTTAATTCAGTTTGCTTAGGTTCACCTCTTTTCTTCTTACCATTCCCGTCGGCATCTTTCCTGTTTTTTGAATCTGTCTCTTCAGATCTTGTGCTCATCATACTTTTTTCTGTGCTCGTTTCTTCAAAAAATTCATGATCAAAGCTCGAGAAAAAGTTCAAAAGTAAAAGTCTTCTAGCATTGATAAAAATGGGTTAAATAAGGGTGATCATGGATTTAAAAAAATAACAGTAATGGAGATAAGCCGAATCAAAACTCACTCCATGAGTACCTAGTGGAGAATCCCCCTTCATTTCCAGACCTGATGAAGGGTCTTGGGCTGATTGGGAGGGATTTCCAATCTCTCGTTGCTACAGTGGGAGTTCCCACCTGCTTTAAAGGAGAGCAATTATACCAGTGCCCAAGAAGAGCAGGGTGAGCTGCCTTAATGACTATCGTGCAGAAGCACTCACTCATATATTGATGAAGTGCTTTGAGTGGTTAGTTATTGCTACAATTAACTCCCCTCTCAGCAACAACATGGTCCCAGTTCAATTTGCCTATTTCCACAATAGGTGGATGCGATCTCATTGGCTCCTCATGCAGCCTTGGATCAACTGTACAATACAAGTACCTATTCAATTGATTTCTTAAGTTCCTCCACAATGTTTTGCGTGTTTTGCTCAAATATATCCAGCTCTAATGCTCTCTCTCCCCATTTACACTGCATCCTGTGTTCTCACTGCCCAAGGCTGATCTAAACATCAACCCAAGCCTTGAGCCCAATTTCTGTAAATTTCTTGCTTATCTCTTCAACATCCTTCTCACAATGGTTTTAGAGTAGCAGAGACAAAATTAATCGTTTACTGTATGTTGCTTGGACTGGGTGGTGACCATAACCTTCAGTTGTGAAGGATGTTAATTCTGTTTTCTTGATAAGCCCTCAATGTTATGGTCACTATAACCGCAGAAGCCCAAATGTCAGTGAAACAAATAAAACTCATTCAGGACTTCCATTTGGAAGCCCCTCCCACAGTTTGAATCGTTCCAGCAGCTGGAACTTGACTGAAACCCAGCAGGTCACGTATCATCTATGGAGGGGAATAGACAGTCGATATTTTGAGTTGAGACCCTCTTCTGGACGGGAAAGCAAAGGGGCAAGAAGGTGGAGGTGGGGAGTGGAGGGGAATCAAGTTGGCAGGTGATAGGTGAGACCAGGTGAAGGGGAAGGTGAGTAGGTGGGATGACGTAAGAAGATGGGTGGGGGAATAGGTGGAAGAGGTAAAGGGCTGAAGAAGATGAAGGAATCTGATTGGAGCGGACAGAGGACCATGGAAGAAAGGGAAGTAGGGAAGAGGACTAGAGGGAGGAGATGGGAAGGTGAGAGGAAAAAGGGTAAGAGGATGACCAGGGGAATGGAAAAAGAGAGAAAGGGGAAGGCGGTTAGAGGAATTTACCTTTCTCCCTCCTCTTGCTTCCCCTCCCTCCTTCTCTATTTTTCCATTCTGGTTTCCCTCTGCCCTTTCTCCTCACTTGCTTGTTCCTGTCCTCCTTCCCTTTCTTACCTGGTTTTACCTTTATCTGTTCCTTACCTCTTCCAATGATCACTCCCCAGCTTGTGACTTCATCCCCCTCCCCCACACACTCACCTTCCCCTTCACCTGACAGCTTGTACTCCTCCCCTCCCCCACCTCCTTATTCTGGCTTCTTCCCCCTTCATTTCCAGACCTGATGGGCTGATTGGGAGGGGTTTCCAATCTCTCGTTGCTACAGTGGGAGTTCCTACCTGCTTGAAAAGGGCAGCAGTTATACCAGTGCCCAAGAAGAGCAGGGTGAGCTGCCTTAATGACTATCGTGCAGAAGCACTCACATATATAGTGATGAAGTGCTTTGAGAGGTTAGTTATTGCTACAATTAACTCCCATCTCGGCATTGACATGGGCCCAGTGCACTTTGCTTATCACCACAAAAGGCCTACAGTGGATGCCATCTCATTGGCTCCTCATGGGACTTGGATCTCCTGTACAATACAAATACCTATGTCAGGATGCTACTTACTGACTACAGCTCAGCGTTCAGCACAAAAGTTCCCATTGTTCTGATTGAAAATCACCAGAACCGGGGTGTCTGTACTTCCCTCTGCAATTGGATCCTCAAATTCAATCCACAGTCTGTTCAGATTGGAAATAACATCTCCAATCAACACTGACAATCAACACTGGCACACCTCAGAGATATTCTACTTTCTACACTCATGACTGTATGACTAGGCATACCTCAAATGTCATCCATAAATTTGCTGATGATACAACTATTGTTGGCAGAATTTCAGATGTGAGAAGAAGGCATACAGGAGTGAAATTTATCAGCAACTTGAGTGGTGTCGCAGCAACAACTTTGCACTCAATGTCAGTAAGACCAAAGAGCTGATTGTGGACTTGAGAACGAGTAAGATGAGGAAACACACACAGGCTTTCATTGAGGGATCAGAAACGGGAAGAGTGAATAATTTAAAGTTCCTGGGTGTCAATGTCTCTGAGGGTCTGTCCTGGACCCAACATACCAATGCAGCTACAAAGAAGGCCGGACAGCGGCTATATTCATTAGGACTTTGAGGTGATTAGGTCTGTCACCAAAGACATTTGCAAATTTCTACAGATGTACCATGGTGAGCATTTTAACTGGGTTCAACACCATCTCGTATGGGGGTGGGGGAGCTATTGCACAGGATCAAAATAAGCAGCAGAAAGTTGTAAACTCAGTCTCAGTCAGCTGCAACATGAACAATGGCCTCCGTAGTGTCCATGACATCTTCCAGGAGAGATTCCTCAAAAAGGTGGCATCCATCATCATGGTCCCAGGGTCATGCCTTGTTCTCATTGCTACCATCAGGAAGGAGGTACAGAAGCCTGCAGGCAAACACTCAACGATTCAGAAATAGCTTCCTCCCCTCTGACATTGCTTTCAGAATGGCCATTGAACCAGCAACATAACCTCACAACTGTTTTTATTTTTATTTTTGCTCTACTTGTTTAATGTAACTATTCAATTTATTTGCTAAGTTCCTCCATCATGTTTTGTGTGCTTTGCTCAAGATATCCAGTATTTGCATAAACTCTTGTGTTTACTTGTTCTTACTTGTTCTGTTATTGTGAACCTCCACCCTTGAGTGACAGATACATTCCTGTGGCTGCTAATTAATGAGTCCACCCTGCTCACACTGATCTATTCACTGGGACAGAGAGTGTTGCATCTACCACATTCCCGGCTGTCAGACTGATGACTTGGTGCACTGATCCTGACCAGGTATTTGGACCTCTGTTGGGCCACAACCCCACGATACCAAACTTCACACAAGAGATTGTGTAGATGCTGAAAATGCAGTCAAACACACACAAAATGCAGGAGGAATGAGCAGTCAATGTTTCGGGCTGAGATCCTTCATCAGGACTGAAGAGGGAGGGGGCAGGGGCCCTATGAAGAAGGTGGGGGGTGGGTGGGAAGGAGAACGGTGGTGGGTGTCAGGTTAAAAACCAGTCCGAGGAAAACTGAAGGGTGGGGGAGAGGAAGCAGGGAGGGGATAGGCAAGAAAGATGAAGAAGGAATGTAAGGTGAAAACACTGTGTAGGTAGAAGAAGGCAGAATCATGAGAGAGGTGATAGGCAGCTGGAGGAGGAGACAGAGTGAAAATGGGATGGGTGAAGGGAGAGGGAGGGAATTACCGGAAGTTGGAGAATTCAATGTTCATGCCAAGGGGCTGGAGACTACCCAGACGGTATATGAGGTGTTACTCCTCCAACCTGAGTTTGGTCTCATCATGGCAGTAGAGGAGACCATGTATGAACATATCTGAATGGGAATGTGAAGCTGAGTTGAAGTGAATGGCAACCAGGTGATCCTGTCTGTTGTGGCAGATGGAGCAGAGGTTCATGCCCCTTGGCATGAACATCAAATTCTCCAACTTCCGGTAATTCCCTCCCTCTCCCCTCACCCATCCCAGTTTCACTCTGCCTTCCTCCCCCAGCTGCCTAGCAGGCAAGTAACCGATGCCTTCTTTACTGCCTTAGTGACCTTTATTTCCACCTTTGGGAATACATTGACTTGTACACACTGTTCCTCCACACACCAGGTCCTCACCATTCATGATGTAAGTCCTACCCTTATTACAGATACTCGAGGGAGCACCGACACTGGACTGAGGAGCAACAAACAATCTGCTGGAGGAACTTATTGGGTCAGGCAGTGTCTGTAGGGGGAAAGGAATTGTCAAAATTTCAGGTCCGAACCCTGTATCAGGACTGAGTTGATGTTCTGTTTCTGATTCAGGGTTTCAAATCAAAACAGCGACAGTTCCTTTCCTCCCACAGACGCTGCTCGACCCGCTGAGTTCCTCCAGCAGATCAATTATTGCTCCTATCTTTGTTAGACGTGCCAAGGTTATGGTACGGTATTAGTTAATGGTGGCACTGTAGCGTTCCTGCCTTTATTAGTTGTGCCAGGGATACACTGCAGTATCAGATGTGGATGACATTGTAGTGTAGCGGTGAGTGCAATTGCTTTGTACCACCAGTGTTCACCATGTCTAATGCTGTCCCTGGAGACTCTATCACAGCCGATTCCTGAGCATGGTTCCCCACTTTGTGCTTGCAGATTGACGACTGGCACTTGGAGGTGATCACCTACATCGGCCTCATCATCTCCCTGCTCTGCCTCGTTGCCTCCATCGTCGTATTTGTCAACTGCAAATCCATCCAGAATGCTAACACCAATCTCCACAAGCACCTGAGTATCACCCTCCTCCTGGCACAGTTCATCTTTCTGATTGGAATACGGATTAAACAGCAGGTAAGAAATCCAAATTACCACCTCTAATTCTCAGCCCCTGCTCTCCCATCACTCTCCTCTGGTGTCCTCTCCTTCCATTGGCCCATCATGACCAGCGTGCCATCCCTTTAATCAGAGCCTCATTGCAATAGTGGCCAAAGCCACCGAGCATTGGAGACCCACTCCTTCCCCATGGTATCGTCACCACAGAACATTGCCCTTTCCCTCCCTCTGCCCTCCTGCACAATGACCTCACGGAACACTCCAAACCTCCCCATTCACATTCACCCTGGGGTGCAGTGGATTAACCGTGTCACTGAGTTTCCCAGTCACTGGAGAATGAGTGACATCAGCACACTTTGCAGATCTGGAGCTGCAACAAGATATTTTGTAAAAAGTACCAAAGTTGTTCTAAGTTTATGGACTCACAAGAGTTTGTAAACACTGGAAATCTGGAGCAAATCACAAAGGAGCTGGAGGAACAGAGGAGGTCAGGCAATGTGAAACGTCTAATGTCCGTGTCCCTTCATAGATACCTACTGACCCTTGGAGTTCCTCCATCTCCTTTGTGTATTATTCTAATTGTATCACTGAATTACTACTCATTAATAAATCTTTGGTGTGTATCACCACCGTGTTCTTTATATGTTTGCACATTATCTCTTCCATTGTGTACATGTGTTGGTGTACTGGTTTATTTCAGTGTCTCTGTGTTGGTATCTCTGAGTTACACACATACAAAACACTGGAGAAACTCAGTGGGTCAGGCAGCATGTATGGAGGGAATAAACAGTTGAGATTTCGGGCTGAGACCCTTCATCAGGATTGGAAAGGAAGGGGGCAGAAGTCAGAATCAAAGGGAGAGGAGGGGGAAGGAATACAAGCTGGCAGGTGATAGGTGAGATGAGGTGACGGGGAAGGAGTGTGGGTGCTGGGGGTGGGTACAAATACAGCAGCTGGGAGGTGATAGGTGAAAAAGTTAAAGGGCTGAAGGAAAAGGAATCTGATCGGACAGGAATGTGGAGCAGGGGAGAAAGGGAAGGATGGGATCCAGGGGAGATAATAGACAGGTGAGGAGAAGAGAAGAGGTAAGAGAGAGCTGGAGAAGATTGTCAGTCCGTTTCTGATGCCATGTGTTTTTCTCTGTGTCTGTGTGAATGTCTTTATCTCTCTCTGTTTCTTTCCACTTGTCTGTAACCGTCTATGTGTCTCTGCATGTTCCTGCCTGCGTCCCTGTCTCTGCCTGCCCTCTGCTTTTGCCCCGAGCTGCTCACTATCCACTGTGTTGCCTCTTTCTTTAGGTTGTGTGCGCCCTGATTGCCGGGTGTCTGCATTACCTCTTCCTTGCCGTCTTCGTCTGGATGTTCCTGGACAGTTTGCAGCTTTTCATCATGTCCAGACACCTGACAGTCACCAATTACACTCGTAGACATATCATCAAACCAAGATACCTGTACGTTTCTGCTTATGCTGTTCCTGCTGTGATCGTCATTATCTCAGCGGCAGTAAACCCTGGAGGCTATGGAACAGAGACCGCGTGAGTATTAAACGATAAGGAAATGTGATAGAGTGATGCAACCGACTGATGCAGAAAGAGCCTTTCATTCTATCTGGTCCATGCTGGTTTCCTGTGGATTTAGCCCATCAGTCCCATTGCCCCTCTCCCTATCTCCCTCTACCCCTGCATCTTACCCTCCCATACATTCCCATCCACTCCCCTTTGATGCTTTCTCCACCCACCCACAACAAGGGGCAAGTTACTGTCAATAACACACTGTTGGGATGTGGGATCAAACCGGAGCTCTCGGAGAAATCCTGACATGGTGATGGAGAGAAAATGCAAACTCCACTTGGACAACAACCGAGCTCAGGATTGTCCCGGGTCCTGGAGGCAGCGGCGCAATTGGCTGCACCATTGCCCTCACACAGGACGTGAGCTGAGTCCTGTACCAGCTCTGAGAACAAAGCATACAATTCACCCGATATCCTTCATCAGAAACCTTGACAATACTGTATTAAATATTCCCCAAGTGGTGATTGCATGGTGAGGTGTAGGAAGCTGCTGTGAAACTTGTAAAAAGGTAAACACTTGCAAGGGTTATTATGGATCGTGCCTGAGATATTCCCGGAGACTGGGGAGGGTTTGACTTCACACGCTGACAGCTCCTGTCCCAACTGACCTCAGCTGCTGAGCCACTGAGGGGTCCGAGATTGTCTATAGGCCAGAGGAGAATCTTAAGAATGATGGGGGAAACAGGAGGAGACCATTTTGCATCTCAAAGCGTCTACCAATGAACCCTGACTGGAACCCATTTCCCTAATCTAGGTCCACAGTTCTTGACACCCTTATCCAACAAGTGTCCACCCACCTCGGCAGCCTGGGATCAAAGGGGAGAGTTTCCAGTGACCTGATATCCCACTGATCTCCATCCAGGGACCTGTAGAAGTGAGTCTGCCTGAGATCGCAGCATCACAGAACTTAGCAGAGCTGATAGGCTAATGGCCAATCATTCCCTCAACTTCTTCTGGGATTGACCACAATAAAAGAGGCAAACAAGGTTTCTGTTGAAACACCAGCTGCTGGATGCTGTTGGATTTGGTCACTATTAACCCTAGTCTCTGCATGTGGGGCAGGGGTGTAAATGGGGTGGTGCCCATCCCCATCCTTTTCATCCTGTGCTAAGTGGCTCCACCCTCCCAGTTTTAATTTAAGTCAAGTTTATTGTCATTTCGACAATAAACTGCTGGTACAGTACACAGTAAAAATGAAACAACGTTCCTCCAGGACCCTGGTGACGAAACTCTTCCATCTTCACAGCTGTTGGCTGAAGCACGAGTCGGGGTTTAACTGGCCCCAATCGCCTTTATACCGGGGTCTGTGGGAGGAGCCACAGGAGCAGTCAGCAGGGGAAGTGTCCAGACAGGTATATGTAGTTCACCACAAATATATATTAAAAAAGTGACGTAGTGTTCACGGGTTCAATGTCCATTTAGGAATCGGCTGCCAGAGGGGAAGAATCTGTCCCTGTATCACTGAGAGGCTTCTGTACCTCCTACTGATGGTAACGGTGAGAGAAGGGCATGGTCTGGGTGCTGGAGGTCCTTAATAACGGACGCGGCCTTTCTGAGGCATCTCTCCTTGAAGGTGTCCTGGTTACTTTGCAGGCTAGTGCCCAAGATGGAGCCCACTAAATTTACAACCCTTTCTCCTAACCCTGAGCTTCCTCTCCTAACCCTGAGCCATTGCCCCTATCAACTTCAACCCTGTGTTATCCTCAACCCCAGTCACTGACCAACACAAAAGATGCACACAGCCTGCACATCCTGGGTAGTTCCCTCCATTATTTGCCCATCCCCAGACCCTCTCTGATTTGTGTGTGCACTGGCCCCAGTGATAACGGAATCTTCATGGTTGCTTTCATCCCTTTGAGACATCGGCACATTTGCAGATTAGATACCACTTTATTCCAAGTGTTGGGACAGTTCGTCAAATGTTTCACACTTTGGAGATGATGAAAGATTTTGATCTAAAAGCAATACCTGTTGTTGAAGTATGGTATCTCTTTCCACCATCTTCATTGTCCTATTATTTATCACTGAGTAGGGTGGGCCTCGGTCTTGGGTTTGGTTGTGTCTCTCTGCATAGTTAAGAAGAGCAGTGAGGAGGAATAGACAGGTTGAGGGGCACCGGGTCATTGATTCAGGGCAGGATGGAGGAAAGAAGCAGAGAAACTGAGGGCTGCTTCCCAACCTTCTGGACTGGAATTCCCAGCTCACAGATCCCACTGACTCAGCATAGTGGTTGAGGGTGAACAATTCCCAGTTAATTCCTCTCCTGGGTTTCCTAGTCATCCCAGTGCATCTGGATTCTGTGGAAAATTCCACCCCCTGGAAGAATGTTGGTTTTCCAAAATGTATGAGTGGAGAGTCTGAGGGGGAGACATGTTGGACAAGCAGAAACAAGAGAAATTCTGCAGGTGCTGGAAATCCAAGCAACTCGCACAAAATGCTGGAGGAACTCAGCAGGTCAGGCAGCATCTATGGAAAAAAGTACTGTCAACGTTTTGGGCCAAGACCCTTTGGCACTGTTCTCCATGTGTTGCTTAGATTTCCAGCATTCGATTACCACACTGCTAAGTCTCTTCCAGGTAGGGCTACCCTGAACAAGTCTAAATCTCCCCAGAGCTGCTGAAATGTCTGAGCCCGAAACACCTTTCCATAGATGCTGCTGGCCCGTTGAGCTCCTCCAGAATTCTGTGGGACAGGGAGAATTTTAGATAAAGAAAGAGAGAGTGTCACGGGTAAAGCCAATAATCATTGAGGAGTAAGTGTGAGTGTCAGTGAGTGAGAATGGAAAGTAGGAGGGGTGAATTCAAAGTGCAATTTGGGAAATCCGTTATGCCTTGCTAATGAAAATCAAGATTTCTCTCACTCTTCTCTCGCTTTTTCCCTCGATCATTCCCTCACTCTCTCTCTCTCACACACTCTTTCTTTCTTGCAATCTCTCCCTCTCTCGCACTCTCTCCTTATCTCTCTCCAGGTCAATACAGTCCTTTTATTTTCCGCCCTCTACTTACTGAGACGCCATTTCAACTCGCGCAACAAGGAGGTGTCGAAGCTTAAGGAAACCAAGTAAGTGACTTGATGGATGTATATAAGATGATATGAGGCATGGAGTGGACAGCCAGCATCTTCCTCCCAGAGCAACAATGGCTAATACAAGATGGCATAATTTAATGTGATTGGAGGAAGAGTATTGGGTGGAGGGTGGGGTGGAATCTCAGGTAAGTTGTTCTCACAGAGAGTGGTGATAGTGTGGAACACATTACCAGGGTGGTGGTAGAGGGGGTTACTTTAGGGACATTTGAAAGACTCTTAGATAGGCACATGGATGAAAGAAAAATGAAGCCCTACGTGGGAGGAAAGGGTTAGCTTAATCTTGGAGTAGGTTAAAAGTTTAGCACAACATCATGAGCTGTAGGGTCTGTACTCTGCTGTGTTCTCTATTCTATGTTCCACTATGTGTCCATCACTAGCCCAGCCTCTCGGGACCCCGACATGGGGCAAAGTCCTGACATGGAAGCTGCTGTTGTTCGTGACCTGGCAAAACACAGAGACACTCCTACTGAGAGCCAACAGCACATGACCCATGTTGCTAGATCCCAAATGATTGAGGCATCCTTGATGTTACAAAGTAAATGTATGCATTTACATCCTCTTTGGATAAGTACTGCGAAGGGACACCAAGATCTCCTTGCAAATACCTCACCTTTCAGAATCAGTATCAGGTTTGTTGGCACTGAAAAACTGTACTATCACTGACATTCTAGTGGTCACTTTATTAGGCATGTCTATTACATACACCAACATCTTCTGCTGCTGTAGCCCATCTGCTTCAAGGTCTGATGTGTTGTGTGTTCGAACAATCTTTGCTGAACATCACTGTTGTAATACATGCTTATTTGAGTTACAGTTACGTTCCTTTCAGCTTCAACCAGGCTGCTCATTCCCCTCTGACTATCATTAACAAGGTGTTTTTGCCCACAGTATTGCCACCCACTGGATTTTTTAAAAACAAAATTTGCACTATTCTATGTAAATTCTAGGTACTGTTGTGCATGAAAATCCCAGGATATCAGCAGTTACTGAGATACTCAAGCCACCCCATCTGGCACCAACTGTTATTCTATAGCTGAAGTTACTTACATCAGGTTTCTTCCCCATTCTGATTAACAACGGAAGCACTAGACCATGCCTCTTGCTTGTATGTATTGAATTGCTGCAATGTGATTGGCTGATTATATAGTTGAAATCAGAAGTTTCCATACACCTTAGCCAAATACATTTAAACTCAGTTTTCCACAATTCCTGACATTTAATCCTAGAATACATTTAGAATGTGGAATGTCTGAATAATAGCAGAGAGAATGGTTTATTTCAGCTTTTATTGTTTTCATCACTTTCCCAGTGGGTCAGAAGTTTACTTACACTTTGTTAGTATTTGGTAGTGTTACGAAACCCCGTAACTGAGTCACTTACCAGCAAAGATAGAGAGATCCGTTGAAGTCTGATGGTACTATTTTTAAAAGTATTTATTGATAAAGGGGCACAAAAATAAGATTAATGCAAACATACAGATAATATACATCGTCAATACTAAATCTAAAGCGTGGGTATAATAATAACCAATAAGAAATAACTCTATCGTTGTCTAGGGGATAATGTATTGTCCAATGGAAAGATAACAGTCACTGTTAGTTCGTTCAAGCTGCCGCGTTTTTGGGTTTAAGAACGAGGCGGTTTAAACTTGCCCAGGTCTTTTATGATGCCAATCCGTTGAGTCAGGGGAGTGGGTTTCCCCGTTTTTAGCTAAAAGCCATTTTCCGTGGTTCCAGCCACCAGTTCCAGCAACGGAACTGAACGCATGTGGCCTCCTTCAGATGACTTCCTGCTGTTACGTGGTCCCTTAAAGTTTCCTCTGGTGCATCTGAGGGCTGTTCCTACTGACCCTCTTTTATCCTGACTCGCAGGGTCGTAGATGTCAATCAGGTTGGGGGTGATGCAATCTCTCCCTCAACCAGCCCACTTTGCCTGAGGGCATTCACGTAGCATCGTCTTCAATCCACACTTCGCCTTCCGGAGACAATGGCCATGTCCCGTAGCTTTACATCGCTGGGGAAACGAGACATTCTGCACATCTCTTCTCTCATTTCCTGGGCCCCTTGACCCAACCCAACAGTGATCTTGCGATTCTCACAAAGGAGGGGGCTACAGACGTAACACCTCCTTTCTTCAACGCGTTTTTTACCATCGGGAAAAAACGAAGTAATGCAGAGTCTTACAGAGTGTTAGAATCTAACACAACACCAAAGTTTATTTTTCTACAGACTAATACAGTTATACATTCAATTCAGTATCTAAACAGTTAACGATTACAGTGTCACTTTCTTTAATATCTTAACATCTTGTACCGTACTAAAATCTTGTAGCATCAGACTTGAATTTAATAACCACCTATTTTTATTTCTTTCCTTCAGCAACAAAACTAAGGAGGTGTGATCTTAGCTTACATGCATCTCCAAAAGTGTATGTAAATACTAATCTTTCGGTTGTTTTCAAACTGAACGAGCAGGCTTCCAGGGAGTTGTCTTTATTATTCACAGGCTTTGTCGAAATTGCGTACAACCGGCTTTGCTTTTTAAAAATGGCGTCCCCATTAACTGTCGCCTCTTTTCCGGTGAGTTCCCACGTGGGGAGCTTGGGTAATGCGGCGAGTTAAACCCTCACCCGCCTTTTCCATGGGAATTATTTTATCAACACCGTGTCCCAAACTTAGACCATCTTCTGAATTTCCACCCAACTCTTTAATTTTACACAGGTGGCTAGCCCTCTCATCAGGACCCTTCAGGCTATGTGTTTTCAGTTCGACCTCTTTGCTCAAGCAGCATTTCAAATTCTGCCTTTTCACACCACACTCTGGAATAACAATAGCCTGGGGGGCCCTGTCGTCTCCCGGCTTAATCTGTAAGTGATCTGCAGGGTTTAAAAGTTCTTCATTCGATTTGGGAACTACAGATTTCCCATTTCCTTCAATGATAATATTTATCTCCCCATTTTTGAACTCTGCATTAACTTTTAACACACCTTCGAGCAGAAACACCTGGGAACTCTCACTTCCCACTATTACCAAGGTTAACCCTTTCTTCACTGAACTGAGTCTATCTGACCCACAAGGACGGCCGTCTCGTCCCACTGAAGCAAATACCTCAGACTTTTTCTGAGCTCCGTTACTAGGTTCAGTACCACGTGCATCTCCATCTTGGACACACTCAAATGGGACATTGACCTCTTCCAGGCTTTCAATACCCGTACCCTTTTCAAATTCTAAGTTCCCCCGTTTCTCCCAGTTACTCTCTGGGCAACTCCCTTCCGGAGTAAACTCAACCCCGCGGGCTCAAACAACCTCATCTGCCAACCCAGCAGACTTCTTCAAGGCAAGGGCACTCTTTTCATCTAGGATTGCCCTCATTTCATTATCGGGAACACCTTCAGAATTTTCAACTTCTTCAAACAGTTCTGCCAAACCAGACAGATCATCCCTGTCCAACTCTGGACCTCTTAACTGCTCTATCGGTTCCTCATCTTTATTTTCTGCCTCTAGGACCTTTCTCCTCGCTAAGGACAGATCTACCTCTGCTCCCTTACCCTCTTTCACTGCACTACTCTTCGTTTTACTACCCTCTAAACCCTCGTGGTACAGGGTCGGTAGAAACGTTTCGGCCAAATCAAAACTGACCAGATTTAAACTGCTCTCATTCTCAGCTGCCTCTCTTGGCAGGCTGCGAGTGACCGCACAGCGGGATAGATCTTGGAATCTAGGGGCGGGGCCACAGCACTCACCGGCCGGCGTGTTGGCATCATGGCTGCCCAAACCTTACCACCTGCTCAATCATTACCGAGAACGATGTCCGCGCCAGTTCTCAGGAATTCTGATCTCACCCCTATTTCAACTGGTCCAGACACCAGCTCACAATTCATAATGACCCTATGTAAGGGCACCATTTCCGTCCCTTTACTTATTCCCTTCACAGCTACCATTCCCGTCTTGCGACCAAACTCTAGTACCTTACTGCTGATCAACGACAGCTCAGCCCCCGTGTCTCTCCAGATCAGTACGGGAACTGGGGTGTCGCCCTCCCTCACAGACACGGTTCCGTGTGACAGACAAGTCTCAGACCCTTCTCGAACTCTGTTTACCTGGGGCTCTCTTGTCGATTTACTGATTACCATGGCACATCCGATAGGGACAGCTGCTTTCCCTTTTCCTGTCTCTTTCCTCGGAGCAAAGCACCAAGATGCAATATGCCCCCCCCCCTTCCACAATTAAAACAGGTCAAGCCCGGAAATCTCTGGCCGTCTGGCCTTTCCCCCCCAACCTTACCACTAGCTTCCGGCGGGACCTCTGCCTCAGCCGGCGGACTTTCTCGATCATTCCCACGGTCTCTCTGGGAACTTTTATCCGGGAAAACTTTGTCTTGTGGGTTAGGGCATATTCATCTGCAAACCTGGCAAATTCCAAGATGGACCTATGCGGTTCTCATTCAAATACGTCCGGATATCCTCTGAAACACAACCTTTAGATTCCTCAATCAGAATTAACTCCCTGAGAGCCCATAATCCTCTTCCACTCTCTCTGCGGTGCACCACCGGTCCAAGAGCACTCCCTTCTCATAGGCAAACTCGGTATATGTCTGATTCCACACTTTCTTTAAATTTCTAAACTTTTGTCTATATGCCTCAGGTACTAGCTCATAACTCCGGAGAATGGTCACCTTTACGTTGTCATAACTCTCCTCCTCTCCCTCCTCCATGGCCAACGCCGTATATGCCCGCTGTACCTTACCCTTTAACACACTTTGTAACAGTGCCACTCACTGACCTCTGGGCCACTTCTGATTCACTGCCACCTTTTCAAAAAGCAAGAAATAACTATCAACATCCGTCTCCTCGAATGGAGGTACTAACCTCAACTCTCAACTAACATTGAACCGCTCCTCTTGGTCTGACCCCGGAACTCATGGCTCCTGCCATAACTTCTCCATCTCCAACTCATGTTTCCTCTGTTTCTCTTTCTCAGCTGCTTCCAGCTGTTTTAACCTCATTTCATGCTCTCGTTTCACCTCTAACTCCTTCAGCTGAAGTGCATACTCCCTCTCTTTCTCTCTCTCGGTTCTTTCCCTCTCCTTCTCTCTCTCAGCCCTTTTCTTCTCTTTCTCTTTCTCGGTCCTTTCCCTCTCTCTCTCTCTCTCTCTCTCTCTCTCTCTCTGCCCTTTCCCTCTCTTGCTCTCTCTCTCTCTCTCTCTCGGCTGCCTGTAGCTGCTTTAACTTAATTGCATGTTCCAACTTTAATTTCTCCAACTCTAACTGAGCTGTCCCACTAGCGGGTACCTTTTCAGGTTTTCAGGGATATTCTCCAATACCGCAGCCGCAAACACATTCTTCCTGATATAATATTGAGTTATTGCCCTTCGCACCTCTCACTTTTTCATTGACAACCTCACCTCTGTGATGTTTAACCCCTTTGCCAAATTTATCAAGACCGATTTGGAGGTTGCCTCCAGCGCCTCCAGAGTCGGGTTTTCTATAAATTCACCCACGTCCATCTTTGCTGGTTTCCCGTCTGGCTACCCGCTATCCTCACTGGCCTCCCAATTTGGTGTCAAATCTCGAGTCGAGAACCCCAATTTTGTTACGAAACCTAGTAACTGTGTCACTTACCAGCAAAGATAGAGAGGTCCATTGAAGTCTGATGGTACTATTTTTAAAAGTATTTATTGATAAAGGGGCACAAAAATAAGATTAATGCAAACATACAGATAATATACATCGTCAATACTAAATCTAAAGCGTGGGTATAATAATAACCAATAAGAAATAGCTCTATCGTTGTCTAGGGGATAATGTATTGTCCAATGGAAAGATAACAGTCACTGTTAGTTCATTCAAGCTGCAGTGTTTTGGGGTTTAAGAGCGAGGCAGTTTAAACTTGCGCAGGTCTTTTATGATGCCAATCCGTTGAGTCAAGGGAGTGGGTTTCCCCGTTGATAGCTAAAAGCCATTTTCCGTGGTTCCAGCCACCAGTTCCAGCAATGGAACTGAACGCACGTGGTCTCCTTCAGATGACTTCCTGCTGTTACATGGTCGCTTAACGTTTCCTCTGGTGCATCTGAGGGGCTGTTCCTACAGACCCTCTTTTATCCTGACTCGCAGGGTCGTAGATGTCAATCAGGTTGGGGGTGATGCAATCTCTCCCTCAACCAGCCCACTTTGCCTGAGGGCATTCACGTAGCATCGTCTTCAATCCACAGCTTCGCCTTCTGGAGACAATGGCCATGTCCCGTAGCTTTACATCGCCGGGGAAGCGAGACATTCTGCATGTCTCTCTCTCATTTCCTGGGCCCCTTGACCCAACCCAACAGTGATCTTGCGATTCTCACAAAGGAGGGGGCTATGGATGTAACAGTAGCATTGCCTTTGAATTGTTTAACTTGGGTCAAACGTTTTGGATAGCCTTCCACAAGCTTCTCACAAGTTGCTGGAATTTTGTTCCATTCCTCCAGACAGAATTGGTGTAATTGAGTCAGGTTTGTAGGCCTGCTTGCTTGCACATGCTTTTTCTGTTCTGCCCACAAATCCTCTATCAGAGTGAGATCAGAAAATAATGTCAAGTCTGGTTCTTCCTTGGGAGTAATTTCCAAACACCTGAAGGTACCACATTCATCTGTACAAATAATAGTACGCAAGTATAAACGCCACGGGACCACACAGCCATCATACCGCTCAGGAAGCAGATGCATTCTGTCTCCTAGAGATGAAAGTACTTCAGGGCAAAAAGTCCAAATCAATCCCAGAACAACAGCAAAGGACCTTGTGAAGATGCTGGAGGAAACAGATAGACAAGTATCCATATCCACAGTAAAACTAATCCGATATTGACATAACCTGAAAGGCTACTCAGCAAGGAAGAAGCCACTGCTCCAAAACCGCCATAAAAAAGCCAGACTACAGTTTGTAAGTGCACATGGGGACTTTTTGGAGAAATGTCCTCTGGTCTGATGAAACAAAAATTGAACTGTTTGGCCATAATGACCATCATTATGTTTGGATTAAAATGGGTAAGGCTTGCAAGCTGAAGAACACCATCCCAAACATGAAGCATGGGGGTGGCAGCATCATGTTGTGGGAGTGCTTTGCTGCAGGAAGGACTGGTGCACTTCACAAAATAGATGGCATCATGAGGAAGGAAAATTATGCGGATATATTGAAGCAACATCTCAGCACATCAGCCAGGAAGTTAAAGCTCGGTTGCAAGTGGGTCTTCCAAATGGACTATGACCCCAAGCATACCTCCAAAGTTGTAGCAAAATTGCTTAAGGTCAACAAAGTCAAGGTATTGGAGTGGCCATCACAAATCCCTGACCTCAATCCGATAGAAGATTTGTGGGCAGAACAGAAAAAGCATGTGCGATCAAGGAGACCTACAAACCTGACTCAGTTACACCAGTTCTGTCTGGAGGAATGGAACAAAATTCCAGAAACTTATTGTGAGAAGCTTGTGGAAGGCTACCCAAAATGTTTGACCCAAGTTAAACAATTCAAAGGCAATGCTACCAAATACTAGCAAAGTGTATGTAAACTTCTGACCCACTGGAAAGTGATGAAAGAAATAAACGCTGAAATGAATCATTCTCTCAACAATTATTCTGACATTTCACATCCTTAGACTAAAGTATCTAAGACAGGGAATATTTTCTAGGATCAAATGTCAGGAATTGTGAAAATTTGAGTTTAAATGTAGTTAGCTAAGGTGGATGTAAACTTCTGACTTCCACTGTATACTTGCATTAATGAACAGGTTTACAGATGAGCCTAATGAAGTGACTACTGGGTATATGTCATGATATTTGTTGTTTTGTAACAGCAAATTGACTTTATCTTTTATATTAGAATTATATTGTTTTACATTTGATCCCTGGTGAGTAAGTGGGGTGACAATTAGCAGGTTCCCAGGAAGGGCTTCTGTCCATGGTGCTGATCTCTGCGCATGGTGACATTGGAAGTGGGGAGCTAGTCGGCCAGAGTTCAGATCATTGGCCAGAGATTGCATGTGGAAATCTTCTTGTGTACATGCCATGTGAGAACAGTGTCAGGACTGACATAATTGCTGCCACTTAACTCTCAAACCCAATGACCAGGTATGGGTGCAAAGACAATGTAAAATTGATGATACCAACAGAAGATGGGACACAGCATTAAGGTCTCACTCAGAAGGCACTTCAATAATCTGAGCATGACCTAGCAGAGCCAACATCGTATCATGAAGGGTAAGTCATGTTTCCTATTGACAATCTAATAATAAATAAGTTTGAGAAGAAGAAGCCATTGGGTTTTCAGAAGGCATTTGGACATTATGACAAAAGTATTCCTTCTGGGGATAGATCACATAGACAGATGAGGTGATTCTCAGCAGCTCTGAAGGCTTCTTCCCACTCACCATCAGGATCCATTCTTGGTTATGTGCACAAATTGACTGGTGTGCACTGTGGTGAAGGTTTACCAGGCTGATCCCTAGGCTGGATAGCTTGATGTTCGAGAGACATTTAAGCAGAATTGAACTTCACTCAGTATAGTTTATAAGGGTGCAAAGGGCCCACTTTGAAAACAGATGATTATGAAGGGGATAGAGAGGATGTTGAGCAGATGACGGGGCATTTAGGGCAAAGACCAGTTTCCGGATGGAGGTGACACTTTTGAAAATTGAATCATGAGGGACTTCTTACTTTGAAAGATTGTAAATCTGTACCCTAGAGTGATGCAGATATGGAGTTATTGAATATTTGAAAGACAGAAATTGACAAATATTTGAGCTATGGGAGAGTCAATGGGTTTGCAGAGAGCAGGTGAGTATTGTGGAAACCAAGATTAGAGCAAACACGATTTTACCAAATCACAGGGAAGATTCAAAGTGGTAATTTCTACACCTGCTTCTTGTCTTATGTAGCGCAGCATCCCTGAATTGACAATATATCACTGCTCCTCTGCTGTAACTGGGCCTAAATCCTGGGACTCATTTTCCCACCATTTCATGGAGCACCTGCACCAGAAGGAAAGCATCACTTCCAGGCAGTGACACACCACCGCCTTCTCAAGGGCAGTTTTGATGCAATAAGCAATGTCCTTTCCAGTGATGCCTGGGGCCTAGCAATGTATCCAATAAACACAAGCATGTGCTGTAGGCTGCTAAGAAAACCCTAAGGGTATGACAGATACCACATGAAGGGAATTTCTTCATTCCTGTGTTTTTCATTCTCCTGGTTTCTTTTTCCTTCTTCTCTACAGAACCCTAACCATTAAGGCTGCAGCACGGATGTTTGTTTTGGGATCCACGTGGATCTTTGGAATATTTCAAGTTGATATGAGCACTGCAGTGTTCTCCCACTTATTCACGGTCATCAACAATCTCCAGGGACTGTTTGTTTTCCTCATTTACTGCGTTTTCAATCGCCGGGTAAGAATTTCTTCCCTACAGACACATATTGTGAATGGTTGGGCACTCAGGATGTAAAGAAACAGAGGAACCTATGAGTATGATTTTGAAAGCAGAGGCGGACAGGGTTCAGAAAAAGGCATTTGGCACACTGGCCTTCATTAGTCAAGGCAATGAGCATTGGAGATTGGACATTATTTTGCAGTTTCATATTTGTTGGTGAGGATGCAATTGGAATACAGTGTATGCTTCTGGTCACCCTGTTATCAGTAGTTAAATTGGAAAGTGCTTAGACAATATTTGAAGATGTTTCTGGATTAGAGGGCCTGAGTTATATGGAGAGGTTGACCAGCTTAGGTCTCTATTCCTTGGAACGTAGGAAAATGAGAGTCAACCTTGCAGAAATGTTTAAAAGTATGAGAAACATATATTGTATAAGATGGGTGATAAGTCTTTTTCAGAGGGTTAGGGAGACCCGAACTAGGGGGCATAGATTTAGGGTGAGAGGGGAAAAATTTAAAAATGGACCTGAGTGGGAGGATGGTGAGTATATGGAGAAAGCTGCCAGAAAAAGTGATTGAGGCAGGTACAGTAGTATAATTTAACAAGTATTTGTAAATGTATATGGAGGTTTGGGGCTTTAAGGGATGGGGGTTGAAAGGAGCAGACACAATGGGCCGAATGGACTAATTCTGCTTCAATGTCTCATGGTCTAACACAGGAATTTGGAACTAATGAGTGGGCATCGTGGTTGGCATGAGCTTGTTGGGTTGAAGGGCCTCTATCCAAACTGTATTTTTTTTTACAGGGTATAAAAGGAAGACCCCAGCCTGTGAGGAGGGGCAGTTTGTGGCTGGATTTGCCAAGCTGACTTCATGCCACTGCGTGATTTAATGTGATGACGCAGTTTAGTTGAAAGATGAAGTTATCTAATGTCTAAAGTTTAAAAGGTCATTGCCAGCAGTTTCTTTACAATACTGCTAGTTGAGAATCAGTGGAGAGTGAAGATCGGAGTTCGGGTGTTAAAGATCGAGGAGATCTATTTCGACGGTGAAATGGGTTCGACCTTGTTTAATCCTTATTCGGAAGGAATTCGTTGACTGTTCTCGTGTTAATCTCTGCGGGATAGCAGAAAAGATTGGGGACAGTGTGATAAAGGAAAGGTCAGTGCCTTTAAGCCGTTATGTTCCGTAAGTTCTTCATGGGAAAAGTTCGACATCGGGGATCGAAGCAAAACGACGTGAAAGAGAATTTAAATCGTCTCAAAAAGTCTCTCCCTTAAATGGACTGTGAGCATTTTGAACTTGTGGCAATACTACTTTAAAGAACTGTTTTTGCAACACCGCTTTAAGAACAGTTTAAGCTGCTGCACAGCAGCTGATTTCCAGTTACATTAGTGTTTGTTTACTTTTGGAGGGGTTTGTTTTCAGTGTTTAATAATAAAAGTGTTATTTGTTATATAAACCCTTGCCTAACTCATATATTTATTGTTGCCTGAATCCGTAACATAAATGTGAAGTGATGAGAACAAGTAAGGGTTGGATATACACAATGAATGATATGTTCTGAAGGAATTTTGAGGGACAAGGAGCCCTTGACATGCAGTTTCAGAAATCCTTGAAGATGATAGCATGAAGAGTTATGTACTTGGATCCTAAGTTGCCTCTGCACATTCATTTAGTCTTTTGATATGTGAATCTATCCTCTTCTTTTGATGTTGGTGGTTGGGCATGACACCTGAGCAAGCTGCTTCCTGTAAGCCTCAATGCACTTTCCAGTCCCAGTATTAGTTCCATGAACTTCTTCCATGGGAGGCAATGTGGAAAGTCTAATCCTATCTGACCGAGTATCTTGGAGATTTCCTTCTCTCTGAGTGATCCACTGAAGGTGCCAATGGGACACAGTGACTACGTAAGTTGTAATTCTTACTTGGTCTTGGGACTCTGAAGGGTGATTGAAAGATAGTTTTATTCTACTAGGTAGGAATTAACAAATTCTTTATAGCGTGCTACAAAATAATAGTTAGTGTGTAAAGGTTTCTCTCACCACTCATAACTGTGTTATGACACTTACATAATCATTACAAAAATAGATAGAGAGGACCATTGCAAAAATAGATATCAGAAAATGGAAAAAAGGTGCAAAATTCACAATTAGCACAAAGAATCAAACAATTTTATTGTGTAGAAATAAAATTCATTAAAACTGGGTGTGACTAATGTATCATTCTCATTTTATTGAAGGTGGTTGCTGAATTACGGAAATGGTTGACCAGTAATCGGAAGAGCATCACCATCCTGTCCACGGAGGTGGAGATGAGCGTTACTGAGGTGAGAAGCTTTATCCAGAAGGACAAAAATCTTCAGAAGGTCAGGTTGTGTCTGCAGAGGCAGAAATAAACCGAGTGTCTTGGGCCGATGATAGAAATGATTCTCTTTTGACATCTGTAGAAGGAGAAAGAGTGAATGTTTCAGGAACTTCATTCCTCCAGTCAGGCATGGGCTGAGAAGTGGGAAATAATTCACAATCACCACCTCCATCAAGAGCACATCAATCCACTTACCCCTGAGATTCAATGATGTCATTGAGTCCCTTCCATCAACATCCTGGAGCTGTCACCATTAACTAACTGAACCAGACCAGCCACATTTACTGTAGTATACATGTGGAATGAGCAGCCAGAGGAATTGCTTGAGTTAGGTACAAAAACAACTTTTAAATGGTAGTTGGATGTAAATGGATAGGAAAATTTTATAGAAATGGGATAAGCTTGGATGGGGCATCCTGGTTGGTATAGGCTAGTACGTGACGAGGCCTGTTGCCGTGCTGTATCAGTACCAATTTTCAGAATCAGTTTCTTGGAACAACCTGAAAGATCTCAGAGATGGTATTTGAAATAATGGGCAAATCGATTAAAAAAAACGATGCAGACCATGCTATTGCTTGCATGTTGGCCGGGGGTGAGGTGGAGCAGTGTCAGTGCTTTTGCTGGTGCAAGTGGTGGAGGAAGCTGAGGGGGAGGACCTTTACTTGAGATTGGGAGGGGGAGGGTGGGTCATTGGGATTCTCATTTTCCTGTCAGTCAATCCTTGGTGTAATTTGTTTTGTGGATGTCTGCGAAGAGTGAGAGTTTCAGGCTATATTCTGCATACTTTCTTTGATATTAAATTAACCATTTAAACACCAGGAAACCAGGCAAAGCTGATCTAGCTGAACATGAATTTGATGCAGCTTTTACATTTTCAGTTGATGAGATTACCTGTAAAAGTACATTTTGACAACAGAATGACATCTAGACGAAGAGTTAATTGAGGAATAGACAAGTTCCAGATTGCAGAATAAAATGATTACCACAGGTATAGCAATAAATCCAATTTTCTGACACAATGATGAGGACATGCTATTTCATAATTAGTGAAGTCCCTGAAACTTGGGCAGCATCGCTGCTGCATTCAATGTCACTACTTTAGTCTGCGGTTTCCTGTTTCCAGATTAGAACAACACACATCAATATTTATTAATTATTAGCCCTCACAATTCTTTCCCCTACAACACAGTTTTATTATCATTGACATATGTTGTGAAATCACTTGTTTTCTGGTCCCAGAACTCTGCAAAACATAAAAGTTACTAAGAGTTACAAAATAAATAATGCAAAAGGCAACTGGATAGAGTTCATGGTGTGTTCAGAAATCTGAAGATAGAAGTCTCTTATCCTCGTCCCTGATGGTGGTAACAAGAAGAAGACATGTCCTGGATGGTGAAGGGTCTTTCAAGATGGATGCACCTTCTTGAATCTCCTCGAACTCCTAGTGAAGTAGATGGTATTTGAGCAGGGCCAAGCCACAGGAGTCTGGACAGAGTAGAGCCATGAGCTCAGCACACATCCTTGACTGTCAGTGAGGAGGAGATGTTATGAATGATCCATAATGATTGGTCTCCTGATAAGGAAATCTATGAGTGTGAATCACTTGGTGACAATAGTGGGCCCGACACACTGCTGGATTCCTACAACATCCTCTCATGATCTCAGCTCGAGACCCACACCCCATCCCCGATCCACCTATTTAAGTCCCACATTGGTGGGGTTACTGCTCCTGACAATGGACAGTGAACCCACACAGCTGAAACTCTCATCCATGCAAATAATGAGATTGTTTCTGCCTCCACTTGGCTTTTTGCTGCCCTCTGCTGTTGCATGAGATCTGATGATTGAATAACAAGTCAGTTTGCTCCCCTTGCTGGGAGTGGTGTCTGCAGGGTCTCGGCAAGGTACCTTGGCCTTGCCCCATCCTCTGCCCACCACACACGAGTAGGCACCAGCTTCCCAACAGACCATTGTGGGCCAACACAGGTGATGAGCACACTGTGGTTCTTGTTTCCATTCAAGCCCTCCTGCTGACCATGAATGCCAAGGAGCTTTGACTCTTCTGGCAGAACCCCCAGGGCAGTGAATAGAAGAATTTTACCTCCTTAAAGTTGGTCTTAACCCAATTTTGTCTGGAGCAAGACAAATAATGGCAATCTCATTTTGTTTTATCTAGACTTATAAAATAATACAATCAGAGTCAATCATGACGCAATGACAAGATTCTTCTCAGCGGAGTGTCTCTCTTTCATTCTCTTTCGCTCTTGCTCTGTGTCTGGCTCTGAAGATTGTGGATTCAAGACCCACTGCCAGGAATGGAAAGCTACTTTGCGGGAGTGGTCTCACCAGTAGAATTATTTGGCTTGTACTGAGCTTGTAAAAAGGCAGAATCTAACTGGAATTCTAGAAGTGTGTGCATATGGAAGTGAGTCTGTATAGGAATATGTGTGATATTTGCTGTTATGATGAGTGTGATTATAAATAAATGTCAGGAATTTTGCTACATTTCCAAGTTTTACACAGATATCCTGTTATTTTGATTGTTGTTCCTTATGAGATTTATGACTTTGGTGCCAACATTGTTGAGAGTTTACCTGAAGTCACAGTGAGATACCAGATTTGAACTTGACTTTGTCCTAACATATTGCATCTGTAGAGGTTCGACGTAAAGATCAGATACACAATGTACATCAGACTCTAACGGATACAAAACCCATGTAGTAGATTGGCACAGAACTTGGATATGTGCACAATTCATGTTCGCACATAGGCACTCACTACACAGACCTAAAGCACATGTATAGCAGAAACATACACAGATGCAGACAGACATACAGTATGCATGTGTACAGGTGCGCACGCACACACACACACACACACACACACACACACACACACACACACACACACACACACACACACACACACACACACACACCCGTTCTCCTGTTGTCCATTCCTGTCCCTACAGTCTCATCCCATCCTTTCCTCCAGTTCAACAACAGCCTGCAATTGCCTGTCATTCTGGATAAAGATGTAGATCAGCTTTATTTATCACAAGTACATCAAAACATACAATGAAATGTGTTGTTTCTGTTAATATCCAACACAGCTCAAACATGTGCTGGGGGCATCCCAACATCACACCTGCCACCAATGTAGCATGCCCACAGCTTACCAACCCTGACCCGAATGTCTTTTTGGAATGTGCGAGAAAACTGGACCACCTGGAGGAAAACCACATGATCACAGGCAGAACTCAAAAACTCCTTAATGTCAGGAATTGAACCCAGATCACACGTGCTATAAATTGTTATTCCAGCTCCGTTACTGTGCTGCCCTCAAACAGAACCATGCCATCCCATTCCTCCAGGGATTGACTTAGACGTCAATCTCTGGGCGTGTCCTGAAACTTCAAATCTCTCCGTGCATCATTTCTTTTAGAGGCCCTGATGTTTGACACTTACCACCCTCTGAAATGACCCAGCAAGTGACCCAGTTGCAACTTTACTGTAAACAGAGGAAGAGTAAAATGGGGTGAAGCACCCAGCATCAACCTGGACTCTGGATCGCAACCCAGTCAGGTTGTTCCAAGCCTGGCCAACCTTGAAACATTCTCCGCACAAATATCCAGGGACAGGGACAGGAAGAGCCGTTTCCCAGACTGAGGGGATGTGATTGCTCTGTACACATCACCTGATGGACAGATACAGAGCCGATCGTCAGGAAAAATCATCCCACACAGAGGCAGCAACCGACTCCTTTCATTGACTCTCAGGTGGGGAGTCTGCTGTCCACTCCTTCATGTGGTATGAGTTCAGGGAGGAGAAAGACAACTTCTGCTGGGCTATCGAAGAATACAAAGACATAGAGATGACACCAAGGATGGGAAAGGATCATGAAATTTTCCGGTTATTTTCTCCAGCAATAGTTCTGCAGGAAACCTCTGAGGAATTATTCTGAGCTTCTAATTTCACCAATGGGTTCACACTCACATTTTTCTCTCCAGATGTAAGAAGGTAGCATCTCATAGGTCGCTTGTGACCCTGGCTATTTTTTAAAGGTCATAGCAGCTATAAGCTTGAGAAAAAAGTATAAATGTATTAATGCTTTCCCATAAGATAAGCTGAGTGGGTGACAGCAGCCTTGGTGTGAGAAACGTATTGTGCCTTGTGTTTCTTATGGCACCTGCAAGATAAGCATAAGGAAGGAGTGACTATTTACAAAGGCAACAGGCTTTGGTCGGTAAGCCTGTGCCTGTCTGCATCCAGACATAGTAGCAATTAAAACTGTTATACAAACAATTTATGACTGATAAAGTTTACAATACTCATCTGTAGAGAAACTAAGGGGGGTGAACCCACATGTATCTGTGTACGTGACTGCATGATATAAAAAGAACTGTATTTGCTTCAGGAGAGAGAGACCCTCGAAGCAGCCTCCGAGAGAGAGTGCTTAAGGAGGGTTCTCTCGAGTAACTTGCTAATAAAGAGTTAAAGTTACTTTCACTGTAGTATGTGGTGTCTTTGCATCGAGTAGATCGAAAGAAGTTTTCGAGCCAGCCAGGAGCTCAAGACAAGGTACACCTGTAAAGACGGCGTCAGTGGTCGACTCTGTGGCAACGACCTGAGGTGGAGGGGCCCACGAGGTAAGATTTGCCTCGATCCCTCTCATTGGTTGACCACTTTGGTGACCCTTTCGTCTGACGGGTGACTCTTTGACGAACTCCTGAAGAACCACATTTAAACTACCCGAGTACTACGGTAACTCAGAAAGTGAGGTTCGAGTCCTCAAACTTAAGGTGTACGAAGGTGAGGTTCGAGTCTTCAAGGTATAAGGTATCTGGGGTTAGAGTCCTGAAAACTTTGAAGTATAGTGGATAATATTGTTTGAAAGTGCCTGTTTGGGACACCCTGCCTTAGACCGGTCGTTAAGAGGGGAAATCCCCCACGTGAAGGCCAGGACCCTGAAGTGGGTGCAGAGAGACACGACACTAGGTTACAAAAGGGTGAATAATCTGAATTCTGAAATGGGTCAGACCCTTGATAAATCAGGGTCTAATACCCCTTTATTTAAACTTTGTAAAGACAACCCAGGGGATGAAATTGGTTTCCACAGACTGTCGGCGTCATTAAATAGAAAAACTAGGGATGAGATATGGCCACTAGCTGTCAGCGGGGATTTGGATAAATGTATCAAAGCAAAGCAAGGGCTGTGGAAACGGGGGTCTGCAGAAAGGTGGAAATTATTAATGTCGACATGGAGAAAGACAGCCGAGGATTTAAGCACCAGGTCTAGATATGCAGTTGGGAACATAATGCCAGTAGGAGGGGGATTAGTGTATATGACAAACAGGGTAATCCTAAATCTAGGGAGGTTTTGAAGTAATTGTGTGAGGATAATGATGTTGACCAGAGTAGGAGAGAGAGAAAGGGAGAAAGACATGAAAGGAAAGTGAAGCGGGAAGTAAAAATGGTGATCACAAAGGTAAAGCGGAGGTACCTCCCGACATGTCTGGTTTGTCCCTGCTGTTTCAAAATGACGATACAGATGAAACTGGGGAGGATTGGCTGATCCTCTCAACCGCTCCAATATACCCCCTGATCCCGCGTACCTCTCAAAAGGACGCAACAACCTCACCCCAGGAAGAGTACCGTGACCCTATTGCAACATGGACCAGGAGTCAATTGAACCAAACAAAAACCCGTACATGTACTACCAAGAGTTTGAGCAAGCGACGGAACTTCTTGGTGGGTGATGGACCCTTGGTTGACCCCAATACGGGCACTGAGTATGACCCTGACACTGATGTTGATGATACAATTTCCCAACAGAACGGTTCCCAATCCCAATGCAGGACAAGGGCAGGATGCTAGACCTATCATTCAGGTGTATACTCCTTGGAAACCTCAGGAGATGTGTCCAATTATGAACTGAGCGCCTATCCGCAAGAATAATCTCTAAGGTTTTATAGAATACATAATCAGAGCTATTCAGATATATCAGGCCAACCCCCAAGACCTTTTCAGCCCTTGCTGTATGGCCCTTACCCAAGATGAGCAGACTAGGTGGACAGAGCACATGCAGCATTCTAACTGGCAGGACTTTGCGGCAGCAGCCCCAGAGTCAAATGACCAGATTGACAAAATCAAGCAGGCTCTTAGGAACACCCTGCAGCAGCCAGTAGATGTCGCCAAAGTATTAGAATGCAGGCCGAAGTGTAAGGAGGACGGCCCTGATTTCTGGGACCACTTCTGTTCTACTTATGCTGCATAGGCGGGAGATGCTGTCTGTGATGCTGGAAGCTCCATGCCCTAGTTTAATGCTCTCCTTTTGCAATGTATCCCTGAAAGTGTTACTACAGCCGTTAGAACAAACAATATGCATTGTCCTGATAACACTCGTCCCCAGATGAAAAGGGCACTCATTTATTATTGGAATACCGTTAAGGAATCCAAGCCTACTAAAGTAAAACATGAGTTGGTCCAGAGGCCTTCCCAGCCCCGATGTCCCTGTCCTGATAATGTAGGGTATCAGATGGAACCTCAGTTTTGAGTCCCTGGATGGGTTGATCAATCCGGAGGCCAGTACCTTACACATCCCATAGGTCCCAGAGCCCCATCACATGGATCCCTGTATGCACCACCACCCAATTTCCGCTGCCGACCTATGCCTAAGGGAAACCCTAACTATGGACTTCCGCCATCTGGACCCCAGCAACCACCCTTAGCAAGCATTAGGGTTACAGGATGCTACCTCTGTGATGCCTCTGATCATTGGCAAAGGGAATGTCCCGATTGCCAACCACAGTCCAGGCCCCCAGGTTGGCGGCAACCATTCACCGCCCATAACCCGTTTTCTGCCTGACTAGTGGATCAGCCGGATACTGGCTTGATGTTCCCTGTCCTCACTGATAACCCTGAAGAGGAGCCCATATTTAACCTACTAGTAGAAGGCAGCAGTATCCCCTTTATGCTCGATACTGGAGCAACTACGTCAACACTTGAATCTTCCTGCATCAATCAACATGGTTTCAGGGTGTCAGACACCTCAGTGACTCTGAGTGGTTTAATGGGACTAGAAAAATCCTACCCACTGACGAAACCCCTACGAGTCCAATTTGGGGACCACCAGAGTACAATCCAGTTTGCCCAAACCCCGGACCTCGGAGTTAACCAAGCAGGGAGAGACCTGCTGTGCTCCCTCCGACTTAAAATAAAATGCCTTGATGCTGGAATTACTGTTAGTGGTCCCGACTCCAGAAGGACTTTTTGGGTCTATCATCCTCCTCAGTGGTGGGCTGTGGACCTTTGACCCGAAGATTTCGACCCACCCCCTGCAGGTGCCCGACCCACATGTAACACCGGCGTATGACCCCTCAGGGGTTTCACAGGAATTACAAACCCAGTATGCCCCCTTTGTGGACAGCATGGTTAGCATTACTGTTCTGGGAGATGTAAAGGGTAAGGAGGGAGCAGCATTATTAGTTCAGGTGCCTACCGAGATATGGAGCCAGTTGGGTGTTGTGTCCCCCCAAATCACCTTGTCAGTGGCTGCGGGACACAAGCCAAAGGAGTTAGGGTTTCTAGCAGGAACAGGCAGACCCGAGCCTCCTCAGAACTCCCCAGATGTTACTGGATGGAATTTTGACTTATTACCTTACCCCTTTTTCGGTAACGGGCTGTGTCCATTGTCACCAGTCTCACCGCCTCGTCTCGGATGAGCCAGCCCCTGACTTATGGGCCGCATCAAAGGTAGGACTAACTTCTGTGACCCCAGTGCAAATTCAGGTGAAACAGGGGGTACAACTGCCCTCCATTCCACAATACCCCCTTTGGAAGGATGCTGTTGACAGTGTCACTTCCCTGGTGGACTCCTTTTGCAAACAGGGCATCTTGGTCCCTTGCCAGTCACCTTGTAACACCCCTATTCTACCCGTCCCCAAACCTGGACAGAGAGAGTGGCGCCTGGTACAAGATTTACAGAAGATCACTGAAATAGTTGAAGCTTTACATCCCGTCTTCCCCAACCCCGCCACTATTCTTAGTGATGTCCCTGCGGACTCATGTATTTTCACTATTATTGACCTGCAGCATACGTTTGTTGCAATTCCCTTGTCCCCTGAATCCCAGTATTTGTTTGCCTTTACTTTTCAAGGCCAGCAATATGCTTGGACATGCCTTCCACGAGGATTTGTCCACTCCCCGATCATTTTCTCTCAAATCCTACATAACCAATTTAAGGACTTGCGGCTGCCAGGGAGGTCATCCATTATCCAATACATAGATGACCTGTTGCTAGCCAGCTCTTCTGAACCTGCCAATAAACAAGATACTAACAGGCTTCTTAATGCCCTCCACTCCTGGAGACATCTAATACCCCCTTATAAGGTAAGACATGCTCAACAGGTGAAATTTCTGGGCACCCTATTGAGTGCATATGAGAGGAAGCTCACCCCTGTACAAGTAACCTCCATCATTGCTACCCCACCGCCAACTACACCGAAGAGTATGAGGGCCTTCTTGGGTCTAGTGAACTTTTGCAGACAGTGGTTACCCAACTTTGCCCTCCTACCTAAACACCTCTCACCCCTGGCGTCCAGCCAGATGGCGGGACCTTTCAAACTCATACAAGAACAAAGGGATGATTTTGACCAACTCAAACAGGCGCTGGCCAGTGCTCCGGCCCTGGGACGTCCCCTCTATGACCGCCGCTTCCAGTTATTTGTTAATGTCCTGGAAGACTGTGCTGCAACAGTCCTTACACAGACCCATGGAGACAGGAAAAGACCAGTGGCATATTTCACCACCCACTTAGACCCAGAGGTAAGGGGTCTCCCACCATGTTCACAGATGCTCCCAGTCATCTACTGTCTCGTAACAGCAGTCTGTAGTTATTTATTCCTCGCACATTGTAACTGCACTTTTGACCTCTCATCAAACCCAGCACCTCACCCAGGCTAGATTGAACAGATATGAGGTAGCACTCCTTAATAACCCACTTATCACCTTTGCTTACTGCACTACCATCAACCCCACCACCTTTTCAGAAAGTCCACCTGAGGATCTCACAGAGCCACACCATGACTGTTTAATGAGGAACCACTTTCTGACTGCCCCCGGCCTGGGTCTCTCAGATAAAGCTTTCCCATCGGCAGGTTTAATCCTTCACAATGACGGTAGTTCCTCTGTCTCTGAGCAGGGCAGCCGCCTCAGTGGCTACGCGGTTGTAAATGACTCGGCTGTGCTCGAGTCCGCATCCTTGCAGCCCCCTGTATCAGCCCAAAAAGCAGAACCTTTTGCCTTAACCAGAGCTTGTATTTTGGCTAAAGATAAAGTGGCCAACCTTTTTCTCTTTCAATATGTTTATTAATGTATACAAGAATATATAACAAATACAGAGTATATATATAAAAAATTACTAACAGAATACAGACAATAGAAAAATTGAACTGTATAGGACTGAGTAACATACGTGTACATGGTACTCCGGTAATGATTACTAATACTGCAAATTTATAAAGAGTATACATTAGGAATTTTATATATATAAAAAAATCTAACCCCTACCAAGAAAACCAATGAGTAAGAACAAGGAAAAAAATATCTTAAAAAAAGTGTCGCTGAGTTGTTAACAAAGAATAACATAATTAATAACATCTACATAGAAAAAGAACCTTTCACAAGTTAGAGTAGTAGTTCATAAAAGGACCCCATGTTGTATAAAAGTACTGTACTGAATTAGAAATAGAACACTGATTCTTCTCCAAACTAAGATGAGTCATAATGTCCTCTAACCACTGCATATGAGTAGGGGAGACTGCTTCTTTCCATTTAAGCAAAATCCGTCTTCTCGCCATAAGTGAGATAAAAGCTAGAACATACAAGTCTGAGGGAGTTAAAGTTATATCTTGAGTTCCGAGAATACCAAAGAGAGCAGTAATAGGATTAGGTTCAAAGTTAGTGTTAAAAAGTTGAGAAAAAGTAGAAAATACATCTTTCCAAAATTTTTCTAAGATGGGACATAACCAAAACATATGAATTAATGAAACATTGGCTGAATTACATTTGTCACAAATTGGAGAAACATCAGGATAAAAACAGGATAATTTCTCTTTAGATAAATAGGCTCTATATACCACTTTAAATTGTAAAAGCGCAAAAAGGTGACTTATTCACTAATTTCAAAATGGCATTCCAATCTTCATCAGAGATTTTCATATTCAGATCATGCTCCCAAGCTTGCCTAATATTATGTAAAGAAAGCTGCTTAAACATAAGCAGTTTATTATATATAATAGAGATTGATCCATCAAAAAAAGGTTTCAATTTAAAATATCATCTAAGAGATTCTTATCTAAACTTGAAGGAAAGGTAGCCAATTGAGAATGTAGAAAATCTCTAATTTGAAGGTAACCATAAAAATGAGTTTAGGGTAAACCAAATTTGATGGACAGCTTCTCAAATGACGCTAAGTTCCCATCAACAAATAAATCCAAAAAAATGTTGAATACCCAATCTATTCCATTCTAGAAAAACTTTAACAGTAGAAGAGGGTAGAAAAAAATAATTACAAGGAATGGGACTAGAATGGGAAAAATGAGACAAACCAAAAATCTTCCTAAATTGCGACCAGATTCTCAAAGTATGTTTAAGAACTGGGTTATCAGTAATTTTACTGAAGGGTAAAGGAAGAAAAGATCCAAGAAGAGAAATAATTGAGGCATTTTTAACCGATTGAGCTTCTAGTAAAGTCCATGGTGGGCAGTTGACCCTATTGATATAATATGACCAGAATGTGATATTCCTTATATTAGTTGCCCAGTAATAGAATCTGAAATTAGGTAAAGCTAGACCACCATCTTTATTTTTCCTTTGAAGAAAGACTTTGTTCAGTCGGGGTTGTTTATTATTCCATATGTAAGAAGAGAGAATTGAGTCCAAAGAGTTGAAAAAACTCTTTGGAATAAAAATAGGCAATGCTTGGAAAAGATATAAGAACTTAGGTAACACATTCATTTTAATAGAATTAATACGGCCAAGGATAACAAGGATAAAGAAAGAGGAGACCATTTACTAAATAGCCTTTTAAGGTAACTCAGTAGTGGAATAAAATTAGCTTTATACAAACGTTTAAAATTTTTAGTAATAGTTATTCCAAGATAAGTAAACTGATTAGTCATAATTTTAAGATTGGTGTTTATTGGTATCAGGTTGTTTAAAGGAAATAATTTGCTTTTATATAAATTCAACTTATAACCTGAGAATCAACTAAATTGAGAGAATAAAGAAAGAGTGGAAGCTAAGGAGTCATTCTCATTAGAAATAAGAAGTAAAATATCATCTGCATATAAAGAAATGTTATGAATAGTCTTACCTCGGGTGATAGCTGTAATATCCTTGGAATTACAGAGTGCTATGGCTAGAGGTTCTAGAGCCAAAGCAAGCAACAGAGGACTAAGGAGACAGCCTTGTCTAGTACCTCGATATAGGTTAAATGGTTTAGAGAGTTGAGAGTTAGTAAGGATCTGAGCTGTAGGTGAAAGATATAGTAGTTTAACTCAACGAATAAAATTAGGTCCAAATTTAAATTTTTCTGAAGTCTTGAATAGATAATTCCATTCCACTCCTGCAAAGGCTTTCTCTGTGTCTAAAGGTAATATACATTCTGAAAACTTGTTAGAGGGGAATACATCACATTTAATAAATGCCAAATGTTAAGATATGAATAGCGGTTTTTAATAAATCCAGTCTGATCATCTCGTATAATGAACGGTAAAATATTTTCAAGCCGGTGGGCTAAAATTTTAGACAGAATTTTAGTATCTACATTAGGTAAGGAGATTGGTCTATAGGAGGAATATTCAGCAGGATTTTTATCTCTCTTCAAAATAAGCGAAATAGTTGCTTGATAAAAGGATTGCTGAAGTTTACCTAAGTTAAAAGATTCAGAAAAAACAGCGGATAATTGAGGTATAAGTAGTTTAGAAAAAGTTTTATAAAATTCACAAGGAAAACTGTCTAGTCCTGAAGTTTTACCAGAGTGAAGAGCCGCAATAGCTTCGGCAATTTCGGCACATGAAATGGGTTGATCAAGTTGGGTCAAGGTAGGATCAGAAAGCACTGGAATATCAATTTTACTAAAGAAGCTGTGCATTTCTGTGTCATCTGAAAAGGATTCAGAACTATATAGCCTTGAATAAAATTCTCTAAAAGTATCATTAATTTCAGAGAGATCTGAAGCCTTGAAGCCATTAACCTTAACAGTCTCTGTAATTTGTCTGCTAACTATTGAGGACTTTAATTGATTGGCTAACAATTTACCTGATCTGTCTCCATGTATATAAAATTGACTTTTATTACTTAGCAGGGTTTTTTTTAACTGGATATGTCAAAAGACAGTAATATTTAGCCTCAGTTTCAACACGTTCTTTATATATATATATATATATATATATATACAGATCATGGGAGGTAGCATACTTTAAATACAAAGCTTTCAATTTCCGTGCTAACGCATCTCTTTCTCCATCAGCTTTTTTCAAAATACTAGAGGAATAAGAGATAATTTGTCCTCGAATATTAGCTTTGAAAGCCTCCCAAACAATCAAGATAGAAGTCTCTTCCTGGATATTCTCCTGGAAAAATAATTAATTTGCTTCTCCAAAAAGTCTAAAAAATCTTTATCTGATAATAAGGTTGGGTTAAAGTGCCAGGTTCTATTTATTGCAGATCTAACAGGCAAAGCTAACACAAGAAGAACAGGAGCATGATCAGACAATGCAATCTCTTTATATTCATAGGATTTAACTGAAGACATCATGTGTCTATCAATAAAAAAGTAATCAATTCTAGAGTACATGTGATGGACATGTGAGAAGAATGAGTATTCCTTTCTCTGTGGGTAAAAAAAAGCACCAAACATCCAGAATATCACACTCTTTCAAAAAAGAATTAAAAGGTGAAACTGATTTACTAAGAGCAGAGTTTTTATGGTGAGAATGGTCTAATAGTGAATCTAAACAAAAGTTAAAATCTCCCCCCATAATTAATGAATAACGATTTAGATCAGGAAGAAGGGAGATAAAATGTTGAAAAAAATAGAATTGTCTATATTAGGGGCATATAAATTGGCAAATACAATTAGTTTATTCTCTAGACTTCCTGAGAGTATAACAAAGCAACCATTTTTATCAGAAATTAAGTCATGTACAGCAAAAGGGATCTTATCATCTATAAAAATAGAGACCCCTCTTGATTTGACTTGAAATGAGGAATGAAATTGCATTTCTTTCCATTTAGTAAAGAAACGTAAAGTGTCTTCATGTCGAAGGTGCGTCTCTTGGAGGAAGAAAATTCGAGCTTTAAGTTTTTTTATATAGGCAAAGATCTTATTACGTTTCAAATGATTATTGAGACCTTTTACATTACAACTAAGAATTTCAAAAGTGAGATCTATCATATAACATAAAAATAATCATACAAGAGAGGAATAACAAACATCTCTTGAGACAAATTAGTGACATACACATAGCAGACCCAAATGGCTTCGAGAGAAGTCCCCAACCCCCATCCCTCCACCCAAAGATGAAAAACAGCCAAGCGAGACTTCAGCCAACTGTGGGCCCACCGGGGATTTCTCACTTCCACTATGTACAGAACCTCCTCAAGGCCATCCTCCTCCCAAAACAATTGGCTATTGTTCAGTGCTCAGCACACCTCTCCGATTCCTCCGCAGTCACCCAGGGCAACAAGCAGGTGGACAGGGAAGCCAAATTAGTGGCACAAACAGCCATTCACATTGTCTCCACAGCAGAGAAATTGGTCTTGGCCTGCAAGCCGAACACAACGACGAAGGGTATCCCAGACATGAGCATTGTGCATCGATTCCAGGGGGACACCCCGACTCAAAAAAACCATTATGGAAGATGCATGGGTGCTTGCTCTCTGCGTCGGCAAGCTTCTGGCTTACGCCAGTCGGCCAAGTGTGTATACCTGATGCTTTATTATCAATGCTCATTGACTGCTTACATACTGATACACACCTTGGCAAGGAGGGAATGAGTAACATCTTGCTACGCACCTGGTGGCACCTTAGGTTGAATGAGATGGCACACAAAAAAATACGGTCTTGTTTAATATGTAAAATTTAATGCGGGATAAGGGGTAAAGTGCGCCTCAGGAAAAGCCTCCTTGCCAGGTGGACCGTTTGAATGCATCCAGCTTGATTTTATTGAATTACCGTGTGTACAATGTTGCTTAATAGTTGTAGATGTGTGCAGTAGATGGATTGAAGCCTATCCAACCACCAACAACAAAGCCTAAACAGTAGTGAGACTGTTACTCACAGAGATTACACCAAGATTTGGGGTACCCCGACAGATCAGCTCAGATAATGGTCCTCACTTTGTAGGAAGGATAAATAAGGAGTTGTGTGAGGTGCTGCATATCAAGCAACAGTTCCACTGTACCTACCACCTTAGGGCAGCAGGCATAGTGGAAAGAGCTAACAGCACCTTGAAAAACAAATTGGCCAAACTGATGTCTGAAACTGGCCTAAATTGGCTAAAGGTTCTCCCATTGACACTGTACCACATGAGGATCACTCCCATTCGACTACTGAGGTGTTGGCCGCCGAGGTCATTTATGGGCACCTGGGAAGAACCCCATGGGATGCCAATACCCAACTCCCCACCCAAGCTGATCTCAACATCATGGAGGATGAGTTACATAAGTATTTCAGACAATTAACATCCTCTTTAAAGTTCCTTCATTCACAGGTACAGGAGGCATTCACACCACAAAGGGGATCGGAGGCAGGGTGGCCTGACTTAAAGATTGGAGATGTGGTACTGATAAGGAACTGGGAGTGCCCTAAGCTTGGACCTCGGTGGAAGGGACCCCTCCAGATACTTCTCCAGACACCCATGGCGGTAAAGGTACAAGGTCACGACTGTTGGGTTCACTTGAGTGATTGCAAGCAACGGCCACCGGAAGAGAAGTGATTATTGTTGGACTTGGACACTTTATCATTGCCATCATCTTTATGGTGACCGCTCTAGAGGAAAATCTGTTCTATAAAAACCATATGCATCTGCATGGTCATCGCACTCTATGTTATCCGCTTGCCAAATCAGTAGAAGCCCTGTTTGTAGCCACCCTGAGATGGAACCCTACAAGCCTGTACACCATTGTACACCCACTGCTTAGGAAGGACAGGCAGGTTCTGGCAGGGGACAATAGGGCAATGTGTAGAACTTGTATACAATGATAGGAGGAAATCCCCACGACCCAACTGTGTTGAGTCTCATCCCATTAAAGGAACAAAAGCTAACTGTTCTGACCCACAGAGTTACCCCTACTGTTTTGGAGGGGAAGTCTGGGGCTGTGTAGTAGCTCTAGTTCCTAACAATGTCTCTTGTGCAATCACTCATTGCATACACCGTAGATGCAGAATACAAGGAGGATGGCTTAGTTGCATATGTGCAGAACAACAGTGTGTTAATGTTACCATGGGACCACAGAGGGTCTGTGGGAAGTATAACGGGACACATGTTACGACAGGTTCCCTGATATACCCATATAACACTTCATATTTTAATCCATATGCAGGTATCAGTAACTGGCATAAAACACAGATGATGGGAACAGGGAAGTGTACCATAAAATGCTACTAGGCTAAGGAGGGGTTCGTTTCCCTTAATGGGACTTTTACCACTGTCACATCCACTCTGCCAGCTTTGTTTGCGGTGGGAACGATTGGGCCAGTCACGGTCCCCTGCCCCATAAGGCTCATTTTCAATGAAGACTCATGGCCTGGTCAGTAAGTAAGGAGTTCTGTGCGGACTGGAAGGATCTGGTCACGCTGGGCTCCTCTTTAGGCTATGGGTTTCTGAGTACTCTCTCTCTAGGGTTTCAGCAGGGACCATAGCTGCAAAAACTCGGAACTACCTTATTTGTGGGCTGACTGTGCTGGGGGACAGTACTATGGAAGGACTGGAGGCCATAAATAAAGAGCTGGCAGAGTTGCGACTGTACGCCCAACAGATCTGGTATGCTTTAGACTACCAGTTGGCTCAGCAGGGAGGAGTATGTGCCTTAGTAGGGGACAAGTATATCACCCACGTCACAAATAACACACACTATTCAGTCTATCAAGAATCAATTAGATAATTTCAGGCAAGGTCCCAAACCAGGGGATGGGTGGTTAGGTTCGCTACTAGGAGGTTCCTGGGGTTCCTGTTTGCTACATGGACTTATTACAGTCATGATTGCTCTTATTGCTATGTGTGTGTTATTAGTTTATATTAATACGTGTTGCAAGTTGTGTCTGCATGAACTAAAAATTTCATTCTTGGCCCTAATCTGAATGTATTATCATGGAATGATAAAAGAAGGGAATGTAATGTAAGAAGTTGGCATCTCGTAGGCTGTTTGTGACCCTGGCTATTTTTAGTAAGGGTCATAGCAGCTATGAGCTTGAGAAAAAGACTATAAACACATAAATTCTTTCTCATAAGATAAGCTGAGTGGGTGACAACATCCTTGGTATGCGATCTGTGCTTAACCAGTTTTGCTTAGAGTAACTTGTATCATTGTTTGATTAATTGCTGTGAGAAACCTATTTTGCCTTGTATTCCTTCTGGCACCTGCAAGATAAGCATAAACAAGAGTGGCTGTTCTCAAGGGCAGGAGGCTTTGGAAGTGCCTGTCTGTATCCAGACATAGTAGCAATTAAAACTGTTATATGAACAATTTATGACTGATAAAGTTAACAATACTCACCTGTACAGAAATTAAGGGAGTGAACCCTCATGTATCTGTGTACGTGACTGCATGATATAGAAAGAACTGTATTTGCTTCAGGAGAGAGAGACCCTCGAAGCAGCCTCTGAGAGAGAGTGCTTAAGGAGGGTTCTCTCGAGTAACTTTCTAATAAAGAGTTAAAGTTACTTTCACCGTAGTACGTGGTGTCTTTGCATCTGGTAGATCGAAAGTAGTTTACAACAAGGAGAGGTCAAGAATGGGTGTGTAAAAGTCAGCAAAGTAGCAACGACTTCAGTAGAAATGGGCCAGTAGCAATGTCCTCAACAAGCCACCTTCATCTTTAGTAGGGTGTGCACAATGGAAGGAGCCAGTGGTCAATAATGACTGTTCCTATAATTCCTTGACTCACAGAACAGAGGGAGTATCCTTAGGGGCAGAAGGAATTGACTTGGCCAAAAATAGGGTCTAAGGGCCAACAGAAGGAGACTCCTCTGATTTTCAGAGATTCCCGTTCTACCAGGCCTCCTATGAGAAACGTTGGTGGGATGATGGGGGAGACAGGAGAGGGGATTTGTGCTGGTATCTGGGAATCATTCCAGGGTTATCCCATCAGAGACATTAATCCCTCCAGCACCAGCCCCCAGGAGCTGTGCTGGTTGTGGGGAATATCTGGGCTGAAAGGTGCCTTGTTTGGAGACCATGATCTGGTGTCTGTAGGCAGTGAAGGAGACAGCTGTTCCAATGGGCTGTGCCAAGAACACACCTCAGGGGTCTTCAGGTCAGTCGAGGACAGACCCCTGATGTAACACTGACTCGTGTTGCCACACCCATTTCTCTAGTATGACAGGGGTGGGTCATTCCTCTCACCGTGTGATAATCCATGTAGAACCCTCTTTCTACAGTTCAAAATCTCATTCACTTTTACACATTGTTACACATTGCTCTGTTAGTCCGATAAGGTTTATTTATTTAAGATACTTTTATTTTATGAATTCAACAGTACAGTGATTTTCAAGCATTAACAAATTGGTAAATAAAGAGCCTTATTCCAATTAAAAAATATATCATATTCATTTCTTGTAGAGATGGTTTTAAAATGGATGTAAAAAGCAAGACTGGCAGTGAGTTTCCATTTATAAAGGCAGAAAAGGAGCAGGCGTGATGGTAAAGTGGTGCTTTGCTACCCAATCACAGGCTCAAAATCGGCCCTTGAAGAAGTGGTGTGTGTGTGTGTGTGTGTGTGTGTGTGTGTATGTGTGTGTGCGTGTGTGTGTGTGTGTGTGTGTGTGTGTGTGTATGTGTGTGTGCGCGCGCGCGTGCGCATGCATGTTTGTGTCTCTGCTGCACGTGTGTTTCAGGGCGTTGGGTGCATGTGCGCGTTTCCCTTTTATGTGCAAGTGTGTGCACATGTGCATTTGTGTGTGTGTTTCTGCTCTACATGTGCTTTAGTTCTGTGTAGTGAGTGTCTGCGTGTGAACATGAACTGTGCACATATCAATCTACTACGTGGGTTCTGTATCGGTTAGAGTCTTCTGTACATTGTGTACCTGATCTTTATGTCTAAACTGTACAGATGCAACATGTTAGGTGAAGGTCAGGTTCAAATCCCATATCTCACATTGAGTTCAAGTAAGATCTCAACAATGTTGGCACCAAAGTCATATATCTCAGAAGGAACAACAATCAAAATAACAGGATATCTGCGTAAAACTTGGAAATTTAGCAAATCCTGCAATTTATTCATAATCATACTCATAATAACACCAAATCTCATACATATTCCTATACAGACTCACTTTCATATACAGACAGTTCTAGAATTCCAGTTAGATCGTGCCTTTTTACAAGCTCAGTACAAGCCAAATAATTCTGCAGGTATGATCAATCCTTCAACAGAGCTCTCCGTGTTTGGGAGTGGACCTTGAACCCACAATCTTCAGAGCAAGAGCGAAAGAGAATGAAAGAAAGAAACTCCGCTGAGAAGAATCTTGTCACTATGTCATGAGTCCCTCTGATTGAATTACTTTCTAAGTCTAGATAAAACAAAATGAGATAGCTATTATTTGTCTTGCTCCAGACAAAATCGAGTAAAGACGAACATTAAGGAGGTAAAATTCTTCTATTCACAGCCCTGGGGGTTCTGCCAGAAGAGTCAAAGCTCCTTGGCATTCATGGTCAGCAGGAGGGCTTGAACGGGAACAAGAACCACAGTGTGCTCATCACCTGTGTTGGCCCACAATGGTCTGTTGGAAAGCTGGTGCCGACTCATGTGTGGTGGGCAGAGGATGGGGCAAGGCCAAGGTACCTTGCCGAGACCCTGCAGACAACATTCCCAGCAAGGGGAGCAAACTGACTTGTTATTCAATCATCAGATCTCATGCAGCAGCAGAGGGCAGCAAAAGGCAAGTGGAGGCAGAAACATTCTCACTATTTGCATGGATTAGAGTTTCAGCTGTGTGGGTTCACTGTCCATTGTCAGGAGCAGTAACCCCACCAATGTGGGACTTAAATAGGTGGTTCGGGGATGGGGTGTGGGTCTCGAGCTGAGATCAAGAGAGGATGTTGTAGGAATCCAGCAGTGTGTCGGGCCCACTATTGTCACCAAGTGATTCACACTCATAGATTTCCTTATCAGGAGACCAATCATTATGGATCAGTCATAACATCTCCTCCTCACTGACAGTCAAGGATGTGTGCTGAGCTCATGGCTCTACTCTGTCCAGTCTCCTGTGGCTAGGCCCTGCTCAAATACCATCTACTTCATTAGGAGTTCGAGGAGACTCAAGAAGGTGCATCCATCTTTAAAGACCCTCACCATCCAGGACATGTCTTCTTCTTGTTACCACCATCAGGGACAAGGTATAGGAGACTTCTATCATCAGATTTCTGAACAGCCCATGAACTCTAAACAGTTGCACTACTTATTTTGTAACTCTTAGTAACTTTTTTGTATTGCACAGTGCTGGAACGAGAAACCAAGTAATTTCACAATGTATGTCAGTGATAATCAACCTGTGTTTTAGGGGAAAGAACTGTGAGGGCTAATAATTAGTAAATAGTGATGTGGATTGTGCAATGTGGTAACAGGAAACTGCAGACATAAGTATTTATGTGATTGAATGTACTCATTGGTGTGATAGAAAATTGGATTTACTGTTAGACCTGTGGATCATCATTTTATTCTGCAATCTGACCTAGACTCAATTAACTCTTCCTATAGATACCATTCTGTTAACAAAATATAGTGTTACGGGTAATCTCATCAACTGAGAATATAAAATCTGCATCAAACTCTCACTCAGCTAGATCAGCTTTGCCTAGTTTCCTGGTTTTAAGATGGTTAATTTAATATCAAAGAATGTATACAGTGTACAGCCTGAAATTCTTACTCTTCACAGACATCCACAAAACAAAAAATATCTGAAGAATGACTGACAGAAAGATTAGAATCCCAAAGACCCACCCTCCCCTCTCCCATGCTCAAGCACTGACCCTCCCCCTCACCCTCACGGCAGTTTAACGGGGCACGATTGTGCAAGCCCATGTAAGTTGGACCGTGAGGCAGCAGGAGTATTTAAAGAGAACAGTTAGATGGAGCGGGCGATGTTGTAGTGGGCGACAGAGTAGAGGGAGACAGAGTAGGAAGGCTTTGTCTCGAGAGGCTTTGGCGAGCAGAGGCTGAGGACGAGCTTCACTCCAAGTGAGGTAAGGCCGGGTAAGTTCCTTTCAAAGGAGAACGTTTCAACAGTTGAGGTAAGTATTGGGTAGGTCCTGGCAGCTGAGATCAGCCCCGTGGTTTGTTCATCCTGCAGCATGTGGGAAATCAGGGATACTTCCAGTGTCTCTGACGACGATGTGTGCAGGAAGTGTGTCCAGCTGCAGCTTCTGGCAGACTGCATTGAACATCTGGAGCTGCGATTGGATTCATACTGGAGCATTCGTGATGCTGAGAAAGTCGTGAATAGCACGTTCAGTGAGTTGGCCACACCGCAGGTAAAGGCTACACAGGCAGAAAGGGAAGGGGTAGCCACTAGACAGTGTAGCAGTAGGCAGGTAGTGCAGGAGTCCCCTGGGGTCATCTCCCTCCTAAACAGATATACTGTTTTGGATACTGTTGAGGGAGATGTCTCATCAGGGGAAGGCAGCAGCAGCCGAGTTCATGGCACCATGGGTGGCTCTGCGGCACAGGAGGGAAGGAAAAGGAGTGGGAGAGCTATAGTGATAGGGCATTCGATTGTAAGGGGAATAGACAGGCGTTTCTGTGGCCGCTAATGAGACTCCAGGATGGTATGTTGCCTCCCTGGTGCAAGGGTCAAGGATGTCTCTGAGCTGCTGCAGGACATTCTGGAATGGGAGGGTGAACAGCCAGTGGTCGTGGTGCACATAGGTACCAATGATATAGGTAAAAAATGGGATGAGGTCCTACAAGGTGAATTTAGGGAGTTAGGAGATAAACTAAAAAGTAGGACCACAAAGGTAATAATCTCAGGATTAAAACCAGTGCCACGTGTTAGAGTAGAAATAGGGGGATACTTCTGATGAATACATGGCTTGAAAAATGGTGCAAGGGGGTGGGATTCAAATTTCTGGGGCATGGGAACCAGTTCTGGGGGAGGTGGGCCTGGTATAAACAGGATGGTCTGCACCTGGGCTGGACTGGAACCAATGTCCTAGGGGGAGCGTTTGCTACTGCTGTTCAGGAGGATTTAAACTAATGTGGCAGGGGGATGGGAGCAAGTGCAGAGAGACAGAGGGGTGTAAAATGAGGGTAGAAGCAAAAAGTAGTAAGATGAAAGGTAAAAGTGGCAGGCAGGCAGGCAAATCCAGGGCAAAAGGCAAAAAGGGCCACTTTTCAACATATTTGTATAAGGGCTAAGAGTGTTGTAAAAACAAGCCTGAAGGCTTTGTGTGTCAATGCGAGGAGCATTCGTAACAAGGTGGATGAATTGAATGTGCAGATAGTTATTAATGAATATGATATAGTTGGGATCACAGAGACATGGCTCCAGGGTGACCAAGGATGGGAGCTCAACATCCAGGGACATTCAATATTCAGGAGGGATAGACAGGAAAGAAAAGGAGGTGGGGTAGCGTTGCTGGTTAGAGAGGAGATTAACGCAATAGAAAGGAAGGACATTAGCCTGGAGGATGTGGAATCAATATGGGTAGAGCTGCATAACACTAAGGGACAGAAAATGCTGGTGGGAGTTGTGTACAGGCCACCTAACAGTAGTAGTGAGGTTGGGGATGGCATTAAACAGGAAATTAGAAATGCGTGTAATAAAGGAACAGTAGTTATAATGGGTGACTTCAATCTACATATAGGTTGAGTGAACCAAATCGGTAAGGGTTTGAGGGTTGAGGAAGAGGATTTCTTGGAATATATGCGGGATGGCTTTCTGAACCAACATGTCGAGGAACCAACTAGAGAGCAGGCCATTCTAGATCGGGTATTGAGCAATGAGGAAGGTTAGTTAGCAATCTTGTCGTGCGAGGCCCCTTGGGTAAGGGTGACCATAATATGGTGGAATTCTTCATTAAGATGGAGAGTGACATAATTAATTCAGAAACAAAGGTTCTGAACTTAAAGAAGGGTAACTTTGAAGGTATGAGATGTGAATTAGCTAAGATAGTCTGGCAAATGATACTTAAAGGGTTGACGGTGGATATGCAATGGCAAGCATTTAAAGATCGCATGGATGAACTACAACAATTGTTCATCCCAGTTTGGCAAAAGAATAAACCAGGGAAGGTACTTCACCCGTGGCTGACAGGGGAAATTAGGGATAGTATCAAGTCCAAAGAAGAAACATATAAATTAGCAAAAAAAAGTGGCACACTGTGGACTGGGAGAAATTCAGTGACAAGCAAAGGAGGACAAAGGGCTTTATTAGGAAAGGGAAAAAAGATTATGAGTGGAAGCTGGCAGGGAACATAAAAACTGACTGTAAAAGATTTTATAGATATGTGAAAAGAAAAAAAAATTGGTCAAGACAAATGTAGGTCCCTTACAGTCAGAAACAGGTGAATTGATCATAGCGAACAAGGACATGGCAGACCAATTGAATAACTACTTTGGTTCTGTCTTCACTAAGTAGTACATAAATAATCTTCCGGAAATAGTAGGGGACCGAGGGTCTAGTAAGATGGAGGAACTGAGTGAAATACATGTTAGTAGGGATGTGGTGTTAGGTAAATTGAAGGGACTAAAGGCAGATAAATCCCCAGGGCCAGATGGTCTGCATCCCAGAGTGCTTAAGGAAGTAGCCCAAGAAATAGTGGATGCATTAGTGATAGTTTTTCAAAACTCCTTAGATTCTGGATTAGTTCCTGAGGATTGGAGGGGGGGGGGGCTAATGTAACCCCACTTTTTAAAAAAGGAGGGAGAGAAAAACTGGGGAATTATAGACTGGTTAGTCTGACATCGGTGGTGGGGAAAATGCTAGAGTCAGTTATCAAAGATGTGATAACAGCACATTTGGAAAGAGGTGAAATCATCGGACAAAGCCAGCATGGATTTGTGAAAGGAAAATCATGTCTGACGAATCTTATAGAAGTTTTTGAAGATGTAACTAGTAGGGTGGATAGGGGAGAGCCAGTAGATGTGGTATATTTAGATTTTCAAAAGGCTTTTGACAAGGTCCCATACAGGAGATTAGTGTGCAAACGTAAAGCACACGGTATTGGGGGTATGGTATTGATGTGGATAGAGAATTGGTTGGCAGACAGGAAGCAAAGAGTGGGAGTAAACAGGACCTTTTCAGAGTGGCAGGCAGTGACTAGTGGGGTACCGCAAGGCTCAGTGCTGGGACCCCAGTTGTTTACAATATATATCAATGATTTAGACGAGGGAATTAAATGCAGCATCTCCAAGTTTGCGGATGACACGAAGCTGGGCGGCGGTGTTAGCTCTGAGGAGGATGCTAAGAGGATGCAGGGTGACTTGGATAGGTTAGGTGAGTGGGCAAATTCATGGCAGATGCAATTTAATGTGGATAAATGTGAGGTTATCCACTTTGGTTGCAAGAAGAGGAAAACAGATTATTATCTGAATGGTGGCCGATTAGGAAAAGGGGAGGTGCAACGAGACCTGGGTGTTATTGTACACCAGTCATTGAAGGTGGGCATGCAGGTACAGCAGGAGGTGAAAAAGGCAAATGGTATGTTGGCATTCATAGCAAAAGGATATGAGTTCAGGAGCAGGGAGGTTCTACTGCAGTTGTACAAGGCCTTGGTGAGGCCACACCTAGAGTATTGTGTGCAGTTTTGGTCCCCTAATCTGAGGAAAGACATTCTTGCCATAGAGGGAGTACAAAGAAGGTTCACCAGATTGATTCCTGGGATGGCAGGACTTTCACCTGAAGAAAGACTGGATCGACTAGGCTTATACTCACTGGAATTTAGAAGACTGAGGGGGGATCTTATTGAAACATATAAAATTCCAAAGGGATTGGACAGACTAGATGCAGGAAGATTGTTTCCGATGTTGGGGAAGTCCAGAACGAGGGGTCACAGTTTAAGGATAAAGGGGAAGCCTTTCAGGATTGAGATGAGGAAAAACTTCTTCACACAGAGAGTGGTGAACCTGTGGAATTCTCTGCCACAGGAAACAGTTGAGGCCAGTTCATTGGCTATACTTAGGAGGAAGTTAGATGTGGCCCTTGTGGCTAAAGGGATCGGGGGAATGGAGAGAAAGCAGGTACAGGGTTCTGAGTTGGATGATCAGCCATGATCATACTGAATGGCGCAGGCTCGAAGGGCCGAATAGCCTACTCCTGCACTTATTTTCTATGTTTCTATGTTTCCCCCACTTGCACTAGCAAAAGCACTGACACTGCTCCTGCCCCCCAACAATGCAATGAAAAGCATGGTGTGCACCAGTTTTGAATAACTCACACATTATTTCAAATGTCAACTGTATGATCTTTCAGTTTATTCCTACAACCCAATTCTGACTCTGATACAGCAAGGCAAGGCCTGTGGACGAACTAGTCCACGCCAACTGAGAAGCCCCATCCTAGCTAATCTGATTTGCCTACTTTGAGCCCCTATTTCTCTAAACTTTTCTGATCCATTTACATCCAACTACCATTTAAAAGTTGTTTTTGTACCTGACTCAAGCACTTCTCTGGCTGCTCATTCCACATGTATACCACAGTAAATGTGGCTGGTCTGGTTCAGTTAGTTAATGGTGACAGCTCCAGGATGTTGATGGAAGGGACTCAACAGCATCATTGAATCTCAGGGATAAGTGGATTGATGTGCTCTTGATGGAGGTGGTGATTGTGAATTATTTCCCACTTCTCAGCCCATGCCTGATTGGAGGAATGAAGTTCCTGAAACATTCACTCTTTCTCCTTCTACAGATGTCAAAAGAGAACCATTACTATTATTGACCCAAGACGCTCAGTTTATTTCTGCCTCCACGGACACAGCCTGACCTTCTGAAGGTTTCTGTCCTTCTGGATAAAGCTTCTCACCTCAGTCGTGTTCATCTCCATCTGTGAGGAATTTGTGGTGATGCTCCTCCGTTTACTGGTCAACCATTTCCGAAGTTCATCAAATACCTTCAATTAAATGAGAATGACATGTTAAAATACCATTTTAATGAATTTTATTTTTGCACAATTAAGATGTTTGATTCTTTGCACTAATCATGAATTTTGAACCTGTCTTTCATTTCCTGTTATTTATTTTTGCAATGGTCATCACTATCTATTTTTGTGATGGTTTTGAGTGGTGAGAGAAACCTTCACACACTATTATTTTGGAGCATACGTTAAAGAATTTGTTAATTCCTACCTAGTAGAATAAAACTACCTTTCAATCACTCTTCAGAGTCCCAAAGGCAAGTAAAAATTACTTTTTATATTGTCACTGTGTCCCATTGGCACCTCCAGTGGATCACTCAGACAGAAACAAGTCCACCAAATTTCTTTTATCAAAGAGCAATGAAATCATAATCCTTTTTTTCGTGCTGGAAATCCAGAATAACACAAAATGCTGGAGGAACTCAACAGGTTAGGCAGCATCTGTGGAGAGGAATAAACAGATGATGTTTCGGGTCAAAATATGAGCTGACCATACCCGAACCAAGTTCCTCCAGCCTTTAAAAAAAAAATTATTGGTTTTTTAATGCATTTTCTACAACACTACAGATAAGGAAAAAAACCCAAACCAAAATAAAAAAAATTAATACAGTGCAAAAATAAACACAATAATAATATAATACAGAAAAGATAATTGCGAAAGCACCCAAATTGAAATCGTGTAAAGTTAGTATCCTCCCCAAGCCTCACAACAAAAAAAAAACTCCAGACCAACCACAACACAATATAGAGAATATAAATCAGGACATTCAAACCCCCAAAACTGTAAATACACTTGAAAACAGAAGATAATAATGCCTACTACCAAAAAAAAAGAGCTGAAAGTAAGGGACTGAAAAAATCCTTAATTAAGAGGAAGGTTATGAAAGTATTCAATAAAAGGTCCCCAGACCTTATGAAACTTTATATCTGAATTAAGAATTGAATAATGAAATTTTTCAAGGTCTAAACAGGACATAATATCATTAAGCCATTGAGCATGCGTGGGCAGGGCAACATCTCTCCATCTAAGGAGGATTAAACGTCTAGCCAGGAGAGAAGCAAAAGATAATATTCGACACTTAGTCGAACTCAAACATATATCTGTCTCACCCAAAAAACCAAACAGAGCAACTAAAGGGTTAGGTTCTAAGTGGTGATTCAGAATACAGGATAAAGTTATAAAAACATCTTCCCAAAATTTCTCTAAGCTAGGACAGGACCAGTACATATGAATAAGAGAAGCCTCACCCCTTTTGCATTTATCACAAAGAGGACTAATATTAGGGTAAAATCGAGATAATTTAGATTTAGACATATGGGCTCTATGAACAATCTTAAACTGTAAAAGGCAATGGCGAGCACAAAGAGAGGTTGAATTAACTGATTTGAGAATCGAGTCCCAAATCTCATCAGATAAAGAGATATTTAAATCATGCTCCCAAGCCATTCTAATTTTATCCACAGGGGCATGCCGTAAGAATGCTAATTTATCATGAATAAGTGATACTAAACCTTTACCCAGTGGATTAATAGAAAGAAATAAATCCATAACATTTTTCTCGGGCATTTCAGGGAAGTTAGGAATTAAAGGATTAATGAAGTGTCTAATTTGGAGATATCTAAAAAAAATGAGCATTAGGGAGATTGAACTTAGCAGAGAGCTGTTGAAAAGATGTGAAGTAATTATCAATAAAAAGATCTTCAAAATGTCTAATGCCCTTCCTATACCAATCTTAAGATGTTGAATCATACATAGTAGGTAAAAAAGGTGATTATGTAAGATAGGACTAGACAGAGAAACACCATAAAAACCATAAAATTTCCTAAACTGAGCCCATATCCGCAAAGTGTGTCTAACAAGAGGATTAACAATTAGTCTAGACAAACTACTGGGGACTGCAGAGCCAAGAAGTGCAGAAATAGATAAATCTTTAGTGGAACTCAACTCCATTGCCACCCAATTAGGGCACTCGGGTTGGCCATGGAAAAAAGACCAAAAGGTAGTACAACGTATGTTAGCTGCACAATAATATAAACAAAAGTTAGGTAAGGCCATAGATTTTTGAAGATAAACTTTATTAATTCTATAACGCTTATTCTTCCACAGATATGACAAAATAATAGAGTCTAAGAAATCAAAAAAAGTTTTACGAATAAAAATTGGGATTGATTGAAATAAATATAAAAATTTAGGGAGAACATACATTTTAACAACATTAATATGACCTACCAAGGACATAGATAGAGGTGACCATTGTGACAAACTCTGTTTTGTAGTATATAAAAGATAGGCAAAATTTTCACGAAAAAGATCTTTAAACTTCCTTGTAACTGTAATCCCAAGATAAGTAAATTGATTATGAACTACTTTAAAAGGGAGGTCACGAAATGCTAATTTTTGTGCTTTTTTATTTATTGGGAAAAGTTCACTCTAATGTAAATTAAGTTTATAGCCAGAAAACTGGCTAAACTGATCAAGAAGTGAAAACATTGGAGGTAAGGATGTGGAAGGATTTGAAAGAAAAAGTAATAAATTATCAGCATAAAGAGAAACTTTATGCTCAACACCCCCTCTCCAGATCCCGGTCAGTTCAGGACAGCTTCAGAATGCTATCGCCAGAGGTTCTATAGCCAAATCAAAGAGAAAGGGACTTAAAGGGCATCCTTGACGGGTGCCACGTTTAAGGTTAAATAACTGAGATTGCTGAAAATTAGTCAAAACAGAGGCAGTAGGACACAGATACAGCAATTTGATCCAAGGGATAAAACTTTGACCAAAGTCAAATTTTTCTAAAACTGCAAAGAGGTAGTTCCACTCTATACGATCAAGTGCTTTCTCCACATCAAGAGAAATAACGTATTCAGGAATCCCAGTTGAAGGTGACTATAAAATGTTAAATAAACGCTGAATGTTAAAAAAAGGAAGACGGTTTTTTTAATAAAACCAGTTTGATCATCAGAAATAATAGAGGGAATAACAGTTTCTAATCTATGAGCCAAAACTTTGGCCAAGATTTTAACATCAACATTAAGCAAAGAAATCGGCCTGTACGAGGAACACTCTTTTGGGTCTTTACCCTTTTTTAATAAAAGAATAATAGATGCCTCATTAAAAGAGGGTGGCAATTTACCATAATTAAACGAGTCAGATAGTACTGAGAGTAACTGAGGAGAAAGAAGTGAAGAGAATGATTTATAAAATTCTACGGGGAACCCATCAGGTCCAGGAGATTTTCCTGAAGACAATGCAGAAATTGCAAAAGATATTTCTTCTGATGATATAGGCTCATTGCTTTAAAATCAGATGAAAGCGAAGGAATATTCAGATTATTTAAGAAAAGATCAACAGAAATATTCGCATTCAGAGATTCAGAGGAATAAAGCCGAGAGTAAAAATTTTTTAAAAATGTCATTGATTTCTAAGTGATCCGATGTAAAATCCCAATTTTTCTTCCAGATCTTTGTAATATGTTGTCTAGCTTTAGAACGCCTCAGCTGATTAACTAGAAATTTACCAGATTTGTCACCATGAATATAAAAGCGACTCTTACTTTCAAGAAGTTGGCGTACAACAGGTTGAGTAGACAGAAGATTAAACTTAGTTTGAAGTTCTACATGCTTCTTGTATAATTCAGGATTCTTAGTTTGAGCATACAATTGATCTAATTCTTTAATCTGATTAATTAGGTCTAATCGATCTATACGGGACTTTCTATTAAGATTTGCTGTATAGGAGATTATTTGACCCCTCAAATATGCTTTCATGGTATCCCAGACAATCTGGGATGATATTTCAGATGATGTATTGGTGTTAAAATAAAAAGTTATCTGATCCTTAATAAATTTTAGAAAATCATCATCCGATAATAAAGTCGAGTCAAGACGCCAGTGTTTATTCCTCTGAGGGAGACCAGGAAAATTTAAAGACAAAGTAAATGGGGCATGGTCAGAAATCAGTATACTCTGATAATCACAAGAATAGACAAATGGAATAAGTTGATTATCAAGTAAAAAATAGTCAATTCTAGTAAAGGTATGGTGAACATGTGAAAAAAAAAGTATAATCTCTCTCAGTAGGATGAAGGAAATGCCATATATCTGAGATACCATAATTAGAAAGAAAAGAGTGAATAGCTAAAGCAGATTTAATAGGTGATCTAGTAACAGAGGACAATCGATTCAAATTAGGATCTAACCAACAATTAAAATCGCCACCCAGTATAAGAGAATATGAATTCAAATCTGGTAGTGAGGAGAAAAAATGTTCAAAAAATTAACATCATCAAAATTGGGAGCATACAGGTTTGCTAGTACAACTTTAGTATTATATAATTTACCAGAAACAATAATAAAATGGCCATTTGTATCAGATATCTTATTATGGAGTTCAAAAGGAATATTTGAATTAATAAGGATGGAAACCCCCCTGGCTTTGGCGGCAAAGGATGAATGAAAATGCTGACCCACCCACTTTGACAAAAGCTGAGAATTATCAAAACTACGAATATGAGTTTCTTGAAGGAAAGCAATGTCAGCTTTGAGTTGTTTAATATGAGAGAAGACCTTCCTTCTTTGAACAGGATGATTCAATCCCTTTACATTCCAGCTCACAAATTTAAGTGTATTAACCATTATCAATTGTTAGTGCATAGAAGGTAGCAGGCATATAAAAAATCAAACAGTACAATAACAGTCTGGGAGCAAAAATGTAAAGATAAATCAGTAGAATCAAAACAGAGACATGTCCTGAATAACAAGGGAAAATAAAAGAAACAATGAGTAGTGTTGGAACTGGAGAATCCACCCCATCCTCGCAACCCAAAACTAGACGGCTACCTAAAAAAGCAGCTAGCTCTACCAAAAAAATGACTATCCAAAAATGACTTCCAGTTCCATATCGTTAACAAAGGTTTTGTATATATAATATAGCAAATAATAGCTAATTTATGCACTAGAGAGCAGAATTACAAATAGGAACAACTTCAACAGAAAAGGTATAAAACTTAATACAAAAAAAATCAGAAAAGAAAACTAAAACTAACCTACCTGCGAGAAATTATGAAAGATTGAAAGAAAAAACAATTAAAAGAGGGTGGTAAAGGGGGAAATTATAAATTTAAAGAGAGTACTTATCAACTGTTTACAGAAAAAAAGCAAATCTTATACTATAAATCAACCAGCAGGGAGTCCTTCAATAAAAAACTCTAAGCCTCCAAAACAAATTAAGATCAATTGTAATTCTCTATAGATGAAGTTATACAGAAGTAAAATAAATCACACGGGTAAAATCTAAAAGTCTGCAGGGAAACATTAAACTTAAATCATCTATTTAGGAAAAACACACAGAGTCCAGGGAGAGATTAACTAGAGCCCTTAGAATCTCAATAGTTAATGTCTGAATTATTCAAGTAAAGTCTGAGTTCGGAAAAAAGAACTTTACTTCGAAAAGTACTTATCAACCATTTTAGAAGGTCAGACCGGTTCCGAAGAAGATAAGATGGCTGGAAGATTTCCAACAAACAACTCAGCCTCCTTCACTGATTTAAACCACTTATATTCTCTAGTGGTCAGCGTAATTCGAAGATCGGCTGGATTTCGAAGAGAAGGTCTGAATCCATGATCTAAAAGCACTTTCATTACACCTTTAAACTCAGCAAGCATCTTCAGAACCTGGGGGGCATAATCTTCCACAAAACAAATGACTGTATTTTGAAAAGCAAAAGTACCTCTGCGGCGTGCCTCCATAATCAAACAGTTGAACTCATGATCTTTGAAAAAAATTACAGAGAGGTGGAGAGCTTCTGAATAAGGAGGTAAAAGTTTATCAAGCTGAGATGAAAATGAACTTTAGAGGTCACAATCTCATCAGCCTGATCTTATTAAATGGCGATGAAGACCTGAAGGACAATGTTCTGACACTTGCTTCAAATTCACGGTTCAGTAAAAGACTCTCTAACCATTCATCACTATGGTGATTCTATGCAGTGAGTAAGATCAGGTGGATAGTATTGTGGAGTCATAGAGCAGTTTTGGATAGGGGTGCTTGGACCCAACAAGCTTATGCCAAGCACGATGCCCACCCATTAGTTCCAAATTCCTGTGTTAGACCATGAGACACTGAAGCAAAATTAGTCCATTCGGCCCATTGAGTCTGCTCCTTTCAACACACAACTCTCAAAGCCCCAACCCTCCAGGTACATATCGAAATACTTCTTAAATTATACCACTGTACCTGCCTCAACCACTTCTTCTGGCAGCTTATTTCATATACTCACCACCCGCTACCATCCAAGTCCCTTTTAAATTTTTCCCCTCCCATCCTAAATCTATGCCTCCTAGTTCTGGTCTCCCAACCCTCTGGAAAAGACTTACCATCTATCTTACAAATGTTTCTCATACTTTTAAATATTTCAGCAAGGTTGACTCTCATTCTCCTATGTTCCAAGGAATAGAAACCTAAGCCTAACCTCTCACTCTAACTAAGGCCGTCTAGTCCTGGAAACATCCTCAAATATTTTCTGTGCTCTTTCCAATTTAAAAATAACTTTCCTACAACAGAGTGACCAAAACTATACACAGTATTCCAATTGCATCCTCACCAACAAATATGAAACTGCAAAATAATGTCCAATCTCCAATGCTCATTGCCTTGACTAATGAAGGCCAGTGTGCCAAATGTCTTTTTCAGAACCCTGTCCGCCTCTGACACTGCTTTCAAACTCATACTCCTAGGTTCCTCTGTTCCTTTACGTCCCAAGTGCCCAACCATGTGTCTGTAGGGAAGTGATTCTTACCCGGCGATTGAAAACGCAGTAAATAAGGAAAACGAACAGACCCTGGAGGCTGTTGATGACTGTGAATAAGTGGGAGAACACTGCACTGCTCTGATCAACTTGAAATATTCCAAAGATCCACGTGGTTCCCAAAACAAACATCCGTGCTGCAGCCTTAATGGTTAGGGTTCTGTAGAGAAGAAGGAAAAAGAAACCAGGAGAATGAAAAACACAGGAATGAAGAAATTCCCTTCATGTGGGATCTTTCATACCCTCAGGGTTTTCTTAGCAGCCAACAGCACATTCTTGTGTTTATTGGATACATTGCTGGGCCCCAGGCATCACTGGAAAGGATATTGCTTATTGCATCAAAACTGCCCTTGAGAAGGCGGTGGTGTGTCACTGCCTGGAAGTGCTGCTTTCCTTCTGGTGCAGGTGCTCCCATGAAATGGTTCAAAAATGAGTCCCAGGATTTAGACTCAGTCACGGCAGAGGAGCAGTGATATATTTCCAAATCAAGGTTCTGTGCTACATAAGACATGAAGCAGATGCAGATGTTGCTTCTTTGAACCTTCCCTGTCATTTGGTAAGGTCATGGTTGGCCTAATCTTGGCTTCCACAATACTTTCCTGCACTGCACAAACTCCCTGACTCTCAATGACTCCATATCTGCATCACCCTGGGGTAGAGAGTCACAATCTTTCAAGGTAAGAAGTCCCTCATGATTCGATTTTCAAATGTGTCACCTCCATCCGGAAACTGTTCTTTGCTCTAAATGCCCCGTCATCTGCTCAACACCCTCTCTATCCCCTTCATAATCATCTGTTTGCAAAGTGGGCTTTTTGCACCCTTATAAACTATACTGAGTGAAGTTCCATTCTGCTTAAATGTCTCTTGAACATCAACCTATCCAGCCTAGGGATCAGCCTGGTAAACCTTCACCACAGCACGCACCTGTCAATTTGTGCACATAACCAAGAATGGATCCTGATGGTGAGTGGGAAGAAGCCTTCAGAGCTGCTGAGAATCACCTCATCTGCCTATGCGATCTATCCCCAGAAGGAGTACTTCTGCCATAATGTCCAAATGCCTTCTGAAAACCCAATGGCTCCTCCTTCTCTACTATAATTATTATTAGATTCACGATAGGAAACATGAGTTTCCCTTCATGATACAATGTTGGCTCTGCCTGGTCATGCTCAGATTATTGAAGTGCCTTCTGAGTGAGACCTTAATGCTGTGTCCCATCTTCTGTTGATACCATCAATTTTACATTGTCTTTGCACCCATTCCTAGTCATTGGGTTTGAGAGTTAAGTGGCAGCAATTATGTCAATCCTGACACTGTTCTCACATAGCATGTACACAAGAAGATTTCCTCATGCAATCTCTGGCCAATGATCTGAACTCTGGCTGACTAGCTCCCCACTTCCAATGTCACCATGCGCAGAGATCAGCACCATGGACAGAAGCCCTTCCTGGGAAACTGCTAATTGTCACCCCACTTACTCAGCAGGGATCAAATGTAAAACAATATAATTCTAATATAAAAGATAAAGTCAATTTGCTGTTACAAGACAACAGATAACATGGCATACACCCAGTAGTCACTTCATTAGGCACATCTGTAAACCTGTTAATTAATTCAAGTATACATTTGAAGTCAGAAGCTTACATGCACCTCAGCCAAATACATTTAAACTCAGTTTTTCAAAATTCCTAACATTTAATCCTAGAATATTTTTAAGAATGTGAAATGTCAGAATAATTGTAGAGAGAATGATTTATTTCAGCTTATTTCAAGTTTACATACACTTTGTTAGTATTTGGTAGAATTGCCTTTAAGTTGTCTAACTTGGGTCAAACATTTTGGGTCATCTTCCACAAGCTTCTCACAACAAGTTGCTGGAATTTTGTTCCATTCCTCCAGACAGAACTGGTATAACTGAGTCAGGTTTGTAGGCCTCCTTGCTCGCACATGCTTTTTCAGTTCTGCCTACAAATGTTCTATCGGATTTGTTATGAGAAGTTGAAATAACTTATTATGAGAAGCTTGTGGAAAACGACCCAAAATGTTTGACCCACGTTAAACAATTCAAAGGCAATGCTACCAAATACTAACAAAGTGTAAGTAAACTTCTGACCCACTGGGAAAGTGATGAAAGAAATACAAGCTGAAATAAACCATTCTCTCTACTATTATTCTGACATTCCACATTCTTAAATGTATTCTAGGATTAAATGTCAGCAATTGTGAAAAACTGTGTTTAAATGTATTTGGCTAAGTTGTATGTAAACTTCTGACTGCAACTGTATAATCAGCCAATCACATGGCAGCAATTCAATGCATAAAAGCATACAGGCATGGTCTAGAGCTACAGTTGTTAATCAGAATGGGGAAGAAACCTGATGTAGGTGTCTTTGGCTGCGGAATAACAGTTGGTGCCAGATGGGGTGGCTTGAGTATCTCAGTAACTGCTGGTATCCCAGGATTTTCATGCACAGCAGTATCTAGAGTTTACAGAGAATAGTGCAAATTTTGTTTTTAAAAAAACATCCAGTGAGTGGCAGTTCTGTGGGCAAAAACACCTTGTTAATGATAGAGGTCAGAGGGGAATAAGCAGACTGGTTGAAGCTGAAAGGAACGTAACTGTAACTCAAATAACCATACATTACAACAGTGATGTTCAGCAAAGATTCTTCAAATGCACAACACATCAAACCTTGAAGCAGATGGGCTACAGCAGCAGAATACGTTGGTGTATGGAATAGACATGCCTAATAAAGCAACCACTAATATGTCAGTGATAGTAAAGTTTTTCTGTGCTAACAAATCTGATTTTGATTCTGAAAGGTGAGGTATGTGCAAGGAGATCTTGGTGTCCCCTCCCTATACTTATCTAAAGAGGATGCAAATGCATATATTTACTTTGTAACATCAAGGATGCCTCAGACATTTGGGACCTAGCCACATGGGTCATGTGCTGTTGGCTCTCAGTAGGAGTGTCTCTGTGTTTTTACAGGTCAAGAACAACAGCAGCTTCCATGCCAGGACTCTGCCCCATGTTGGGGTCCCGAGAGGCTGCACTAGTGATGGACACATAGTGGAACATAAAACAGAGGACAGGCACAGTGCAGTCCCTACAGCCCATGATGTTGTGCTAAACTTTTAACCTACTCCAAGATTAAGTTAACTCTTCCCTCCCACATAGGGCTTCATTTTTCTTTCATCCATGTGCCTATCTAAGAGTCCTTCAAATTCCCCTAATGTAACCCCTTCTACCACCACCCTGGTAATGTGTTCCACACCCTCACCAATCTCTGTGTGAACAACTTACCTCTGAGATTCCACCCCACCCTCCACCCAATACTCTTCCTCCAATCACATTAAATTATGCCATCTCGTATTAGCCATTGTTGCTCTGGGAGGAAGATGCTGGCTGTCCACTCCATGCCTCATATCATCTTATATACATCCATCAAGTCACTTACTTGGTTTCCTTAAGCTTCGACACCTCCTTGTTGTGCGAGTTGAAATGGCGTCTCAGTAAGTAGAGAGCGGAAAATAAAAGGACTGTATTGACCTGGAGAGAGAGAAAGAGAGAGTGCGAGAGAGGGAGAGATTGCAAGAAAGAGTGTGTGAGAATGAGAGTGCGAGAGAATGATTGAGGGAAAAAGCGAGACAAGAGTGAGAGAAATGCTGATTTTCATTAGCAAGGCATATAACTCCTCAATAATTATTGGTTTTACCCATGACACTCTCTTTTTTTTATCTAAAATTCTCCCTCTCCCCACAGAATTCTGGAGGAGCTCAACGGGCCAGCAGCATCTATGGAAAGGTGTTTTGGGCTGAGACATTTCTGCAGCTCTGGGGAGATTTAAATTTGTTCAGGGTAGCCCTACCTCAGGGGTCAGCAACCCTTACCACTGAAAGAGCCACTTGGACCCGTTTCCCACAGAAAAGAAAACACTGGGAGCCGCAAAACCCGTTTGACATTTAAAATGAAATAACACTGCATACAACGTTTTTTTTTGCCTTTATGCTATGTATAAACAAACTATAATGTGTTGCATTTATGAAATTGATGAACTCCTGCAGAGAAAACGAAATTACATTTCTGCATGCAACAAAAACATTTTGAACTCCGAAAAAAAGACATTGGGTTGAAGGTTACTTTTAAGTAAAATACTCAACGTCTATTTGAGTCCTTCTTGTATTTACGAAAAACGCCAAACTTAAATTTGCCGCCAGCAGCAAACCAAAAATAACATCAGCCAGCTGTCAGCCTGAAAAATAAAAGGACTATTTCACTGAACAATGAAAAAATATGAATTTCCATAAAATAATAGGCAATTAAAATATTTATCATACTTGGTTAATGGGATTTCTGCTCCTGGACCTCAGCGCACAGCGTCTGCACATCAGGGCTGTATGACGTCACCTTCATCTTTACACAGGATCGCAAGCTGTCATCTGTGAGGCGTGCGCGATGTTTGTTTTTAATAAAGTTCATGTTGGAGAACACCTGCTCACATACATATGTGGATCCAAAGATCGACAGGACTCCAAGCGCATACTTTTTCATGTTTACATAAATGTCTGGCATAGCATTCCATGTTTCGAACACAAGTTTGTCCGGTTTTGGAAGGTTTTCAATATCACTCCATTTGTGATTCTGAGCAAGAACGGCCTTCTGACGGGCAACATCTTCAAGGTCTGCTGTCAAGCGTCTACGCTTGGACACCCATATGTCTTTGTCGGCTATGTCGGCCAGTTCCATCTCAAGATCAGGTTGACTCACACCTGCCAATGCAGTCGTATTCAGTAGGGAAGGATCGATGCTTAAGGGAGTGACCGGGAAGGATAATGTGTTTTTTTCCTCTCTGAACTCACAGAAGCGTTTCCCAAACGATGTTTGCATTGCGATGATTGCAGAATGTAAATACTCCGAATTTATCATGTCGTGACCTTGTTTGAACTCTCTCAAATTGGGGAAGTGAGACAATGTGCCTTTCTGTAAATCTCTGGGAAGCACTGTCAACTTGCGCTCGAATGCCAAAACATCCTCCAACATGTGCAGGGCTGTACGTCCTTACCCCTGAAGAGCTGTGTTCAGCGTGTTCAGGTGCGCTGTCATGTCTACCCTGAAGTGTAGCTTTTCCAGCCACTCTGGCTGTTCCAGCTCAGGAAAGGTGAGCCCTTTGCTGCCCAGGAAAGTTTTCACTTCTTCCAGACATGCGACAAAGCGTTTCAGCACCTCCCCTTTGGACAGCCACCGGACTTTGTTGTGCAGCAGGAGATCAGAATATGCGCTTTCCATCTCGTCCAGTAACAAACGGAATTGACGGTGATTTAAACTTTTTGCCATTATTTTATTGACAATCTGAATGACAACATCCATTACTTCTGTGCATTCCGGAGGAAATGTTTGAGCGCACAGTGCCTCTTGGTGCAAGATGCAGTGAAAAGTCAGCAGCTTTCTGTCCAGCGACTTCTGCAGTAAAGCCACAAATCCCTTGTGCATTCCCGTCATATTCGGCGCCCCATCAGTATCTACTGATACCAGATGGGTGGTCTTTATTCCTTTGGCTCTTAAACAATTCAAGACAGCCTCACAGATGTCCTCCCCCCGTGTTTGGTCTTTTAGAGGTATCAACTCAATCAGTTCTTCCTGTGGCCCGGCAGAGTTTACATACCGGCAGAACAACGCTATTTGTTCAATATCACCTTTGTCTTTAGACTCGTCACAGGCAATCGAGTAAGCCACAGCTGAATTGATGTCTTTAATTTGCTGTCTTGTGATGTCTTCTGCCATTTTTATGGTTCTGTCTTTGACAGTCTTTGCAGAGAGGGGCATATCCCTGATTTTCTGCACAATTTCACTCTTGTTTTTAAAGTCCGTGAATAGATGTTCTGAAATCTTAATGAAAGATTCTTTTATATATTCACCATCTGTAAACTGCTTCCCGTGCCTGACTATTTCCTGAGCGGCAATATAACTGGCGTATGTCGTTGATTTTCCAGACTTCATCCATTTCTGGAAATGATTTTTGCTCAGATCAACCTTCCGCATCAGTTCCGAAACGGCTTTTTTTCTCTCATCTCCATCCGGATATTTTTGAGCAAAGGCTGCGTGTTTATTCTGGAAATGTCTTGCGACATTTGACTTTTTGTTGTTTGCTAGTTTCTCATTGCATATTAAGCATACCGGTAAACCAGTCTCGTCAACAGTGAAAGCAAATGAATCTGTCCACGTATCATTAAACGTTCTGTTTTCTTCAGTCACTTTTCTTTTTTTAGAATTCTCCATAGTTGGCTTACCTTGGATCGAAAAATTAAAGAAATCGCGCACTGGCGGGTGTCAGGTATTGGCAGTGGTGACGTATATTAATAGCGATAAAAACACGTTGTAGCGGTGTGCTCACGCAGTCAGTAAACTGCAGTCGAATAACTTTATTCGAACTAAACAGCCTTGCTTTTAAGCCTCCCTCAACCCAGCCCCCATGGACGCAGATGCTGCAAAAGACGCGTACTCACAACCCCCCGTAGGCTATCTCCCTTAGCCGGAATGCTGGCTAATTGTGAGCCGTTTCGGATGTGCCAGGAAATGTGTCGCCACACTTAGATTGTACAAGATCACCATAATCTTCAAATTTAGAATTACATTTCAAAAGCTAACAAACTAACATAAAATACATTTTAATTAAATACTGACCAATTATTTCCCAAAGCCACAGGGAGCCGCAGCACAGAGGTGAAAGAGCCACAAATGGCTCGGGAGTCGCAGGTTGCCGACCCCCGCCCTACCTGGAAGAGACTTAGCAGTGTGGTAATCGAATGCTGGAAATCTAAGCAACACATGGAGAACGGTGCCAAAGGGTCTTGGCCCGAAACGTTGACGATACTTTTTCCATAGATGCTACCTGACCTGCTGAGTTCCTCCAGCATTTTGTGTGAATTGCTTGGATTTGTAGCATCTGCAGAATTTCTCTTGTTTCTGCTTGTCCACCATGTCTCCCCCTTAGACTCTCCACTCATACATTTTGGAAAACCAACTTTCTTCCAGGGGGTGGGATTTTTCACAGAATCGAAATGCACTGGCATGACTAGGAAACCCAGGAGAGGAATTAACTGGGAATTGTTCACCCTCAACCACTATGCTGAATCAGTGGGATCTGTGAGCTTGGAATTCCAGGCCAGAAGGTTGGGAAGCAGGCCCCCAGCTTCTCTGCTTCTTTCCTCCATCCTGAATCCATCCTCCATCATGAATCAATGACCCGGTGCCCCTCAACCTGCCTATTCCTCCTCACTGTTCTTCTTAATTATGCAGAGAGACACAACCAAACCCAAGACCTAGGCCCACCCTACTCAGTGATAAATAATAGGACAATGAAAATGGTGGAAAGAGATACCGTACTTCACCAACAGGAATTGATTTAGATCAAAATCTTTCATCATCTCCAAAGTGTGAAGTATTTGACGAAATGCCCCAACACTTGGGGTAAAGTGGTATCTAATCTGTAAATGTGCCGATGTCTCAAAGGGACGAAAGCAACCATGAAGATTCCGTTATCACTGGGCCCAGTGCACACCCGACTCAGAGAGGGTACTGGGAGGGGCAAATAATGGAGCGAACTCCCCAGGATGTGCAGGTTGTGTGTATCTTTTGTGTTGGTCAGTGACTGGGGTTGAGGATAACACAGGGTTGGAGTTGTTAGGGGCAATGGCTCAGGGTTAGGAGAGGAAGCTTAGGGTAAGGAGAAAGGGTTGTAAATTTAGTGGGCTCCATCTTGGGCACTAGTCTACAAAGTAACCAGGACACCTTCAAGGAGAGATGTCTCAGAAAGGCCGCTTCCATTATTAAGGACCTCCAGCACCCAGACCATGCCCTTCTCTCACCGTTACCATCAGTAGGAGGTACAGAAGCCTGAAGATGCACACTCAGTGATACAGGGACAGATTCTTCCCCTCTGGCAGCCGATTCCTAAATGGACATGGAACCCGTGAACACTACCACACTTTTTTAATATATATTTGTGGTGAACTACATATACCTGTCTGGACATGCCCCCCCGCTGACTGCTCCTGTGACCCCTCCCACAGACTGTGGCTCCTCCCACAGACCCCAGTATGAAGACGATTGGAGGCACAGACCCTTCCTCAGTCTCCAGGATGTTTTGTGATGGTCACTTGCTGCTTGTGCTTTCTTCCAGCCAATAAAAGCCTATCTTAACCCACGTCTCAGAGCTATTGATGGTGCATCAATATTATTTGTGTTTTTGCACAATTTTTAATTAATTCAATATACGTAAACTGTAATTGATTGAATTATTTATTAGTACTATTTTATTTTTTTCTTCTTCTATCATGAATTGCATTAAACTGCTGCTGCCAAGTTAACAAATTTCACAATACATGCAGGTGATAAACCTGATTCTGATTCTGAAAGCAACAGATCAAAGGTCAAAGGCCAGCCCCTAGGTCAGAGGTGTGATTCACACACACCTGAGGGCCAGGTTCACTGATATTTCTTCAGTTGTCAAATGTGCTGACCACACTGAGTGTCAGACACATTAACATTGAGAGAACACGATGCTTCTCACAGTCCATGAGTGATTTGTGAGGGGTTGCTACACTGGACACAGCCCCACAGCAGAGGCACCACCCTTGACTGTGGTCCTTCCCCACTGAGCTTTTGCAGTGTCTGCACCGAGCTTCAGTGCATCCGCCAAGCTCGTCCTTCTCAACCCTGGGCACCAAGAGAGTCCAGTGCACAGCGATATCTGGTGTCTGTGAACCCTGGGCATAGAGACACACCATGTAGACACACACAGGGGCCTGAAAGTGAAGTACACAACAAGAGAGAACCCTGGTCTGGAATGGCTGCTGTGTAGAGAGAAACAGGAAGCTTACCAGAATCATGAAACAGACCGGGCCCTGGAAACTCCAGTTAAACCCCGACTCGTGCTTCAGCCAACAGCTGTGAAGATGGAAGAGTTTCGTCACTGGATGGCAGTCAGTTTGTGAATTACATTGAGAACATCAGCAGATCTACATTGCAGGAAATTGGCAGCCAATCTCTGCATGGCAAGATCCCAAACAATAGCAGTGTGCTGATGACCAATCATGTCGCTGGATATGGGATGTTGGTCTGAATGTGGGGGAAAATGGCCTGTGCTCTTCCTTGATATAGTTTTGTTTGATAAGTTCTGTCCATCCAAAACTACAGACAGGACTTGGCTGTGATATCTCCTCCAATGACAGCATCAGTGACGACGTGACTCCCCCTCAGCTCTGCACTGGAACTCAACCTCCGTCCAGAGTTGGGTATCTGTCATTAAACTGGGAGGGTGGGGCCACTTAGCACAGGATGGACTTGACAAGGACGGGGACGGGCACCACCCCGTCTCCCCCTCGCTCCACATGCAGAGACTGGGGTTGATAGTGACCAAGTCCAACAGCATCAGGCAGCTGGTGTTTCAACAGAAACCTTGTTTGCCTCTCTCATTGTGGTCAATCCCAGAAGAAGTTGAGGGAATGATTGGCCATTAGCCTATCAGCTCTGCAATGTTCTGTGATGCTGCGATCTCAGGCAGACTCACTTCTGCAGGTCCCTGGATGGAGATCAGTGGGATATCAGGTCACTGGAAACTCTCCCCTTTGATCCCAGGCTGCCGAGGTGGGTGGACACTTGTTGGATAAGGGTGTCAAGAGCTGTGGACCTAGATTAGGGAAATGGGTTCCAGTCAGAGTTTTTTATTTTTTTAATTTTTTTATTTATTAAATTTTAGAAATTACAAAGAATAAATGTAATAGTAAAATAGTAAGAAAAATAATACTAACCCTCCCCCCTCCCCTTACCCCTCCCCCCCTTAACCCTTATCTGAAGAGAAAAAAAAAGAAAGAAAGAAAGAAAGAAGAAAAAGATTGCCTGGATATCGAAGGATCCCCACATGCTCCATGGAGTTCAAGATAATTTTGATATTTATTTTTTACTTTCCCCAATTACTATAATTTTATCTTCAAAGGACCTATGTATTTAATCCTTTGTAAGTATGGGAGCCAAATTTTCAAAAATATATCATATTCATTTCTTAAATTATACGTAATTTTTTCAAATGGAATACAACTATGTATTTCATTATTCCATCGATCCATAGTTAAATATGCATCAGATTTCCAACTAACTGCGATAACTTTTTTGGCTACTGCCAATGCAATTTCTATAAATTTTTTCTGATACTTGTTCAATTTAAGTTTCGGTATTGTCCCTTCAATGTCTCCTAATAAAAATAATAGTGGACTATGTGGGAGTTGTACTCCAGTAATTTGTTCCAATAAAAGTCTTAAATTTATCCAAAATGATTGAATTTTAAAACAAGACCAAGTAGAATGTAAAAAGGTACCAATTTCTTGATTACATCGAAAACATTGGTCAGACATATTTGAATTTAATCTATTTATTTTCTGTGGTGTTATATATAATTGATGTAAAAAATTATATTGTATTAATCTAAGTTGAACATTTATTGTATTTCTCATACTATCAAAACATAATCTTGACCAGTTTTTCCTAGCAATTTTAACATTCAAATCAGATTCCCATTTTTGTCTTGATTTATGAATTCCTAATTTAATTTTTTGCTTTTGAATCAAATTATACATACAAGATGTAAATTTTTTAATTCTTCCTTTCTGAATCAATATTTCTATTTCACTAAGTTTTGGCATCAACATTGTTTGTCCCAGCTTTTCTCGTAAATAGGCTCTTAATTGAAAATAACAGAAAAGAGTGTTATTTGATATTTTATATTTATTTTTTAATTGATCAAACAACATCAAAATACCTCCTTCGAAACAATCACCTATATATTTAATCCCCTTTTAGAACCAATTATGTAAGTTTATTGTCCATTGCAAAAGGAATAAGCCTATTTTGAATTAAAGTTCTTTTTGCTAATAAAGACTTCCTTATCTCATCATCTATATTTACCTTATTCCATAAATCAATCAAGTGTCTTAATATAGGAGAATCTTTTTTTTCCCGTATCCATTTGGATTCCCATTTATAGATAAAATCTTCTGGTATATTTTCTCCTATCTTATCCAATTCTATTTTAATCCATGCCGATTTTTCTTCATCAAAAAAAGACGCAATAAATCTAAGTTGATTTGCTTTATAATTCTTAAAATTTGGAAGTTGTAACCCTCCTAGATCAAATTTACATGTCAATTTTTCCAGTGATATTCTTGACATCTTACCTTTCCAAAGAAATTTCCTTACGTATTTATTCAGTTCTTGAAAAAACTTCTGAGGTAATTGTATTGGTAAATTTTGAAATAAATATTGCGATCTAGGAAATATATTCATTTTTACAGCATTATCTCTACCTATTAATGTTATTGGTAATGTCATCCATTTATCAAGATCCTCTTTTATTATTTTTAATAATGGCAAATAATTTTGTTTATATAAATTTTTTACATCATTATCAACTCTAATACCTAAATATTTTATCCCATTCATTGACCATCTAAATTGAGTTGCTAATCGACATTGATTGTAATTTCCTTTGGTGAGGGGTAAAATTTCACTTTTATCCCAATTTACTTTATAGCCTGATACTTTCCAATATTCTTCCAATCTAAAAGATAATCTTTGCAACGATTGCAATGGGTTTGTTAAATAAATCAAAACATCATCAGCAAATAAATTAATCTTATATTCTTCTTGATTAACTCTGAAGCCCCCAATATCTGAATCGTTCTAATTATTTCTTCTAATGGTTCTAAGGCCAATACAAATAAAGCAGGTGATAATGGGCAGCCTTGACTAGTTGACCTCAATAAGCAAAATGGTGTTGAAATCTGACCATTTGTAACTACTTTAGCTTGAGGATTAGTATTTAAAGTTTTAATCCATTTTATAAAAGATATTCCTAACTCATATTTTTCCAATACCTTAAATAAAAAATCCCATTCCAATCTATCAAATGCTTTTTCTGCATCCAAAGCAACTGCCACACTCATTTCCTCTCTTTTTTTGTGCCAGATGAATAATACTAAGTAACCGAGTTATATTATCCATTGATTGTCTATTTTTAATAAAACCTGTTTGATCCATATGTATTATTTTTGGTAAATATTTAGATATTCTATTAGATAAAATTTTTGCTAGTATTTTATAATCTGTGTTCAACAAAGAAATAGGCCTATATGATGTTGGTTTTAAAGGGTCTCTATCTTTTTTTGGCAATACAGTTATGATCGCTGTTAAAAAAGATTGCAGGAGTTTATGCATTCTTTCCACTTGATATATTAATTCCATAAAAGGAGGAATTAATAAATCTTTAAACTTTTTTATAAAACTCAGGAGGAAAACCATCTTCTCCTGGGGATTTATTACTCTGAAGTGATCCTAAAGCTTCTTCAACCTCTTTTAATGTAAAGGGCAAATCTAATCCTTTCTGTTCTTCCAAATTTAATTTTGGAAGGGTTATTTGTGATAAAAATTTATCTATCTCAGCAGTCTTATTTTGTGATTCTGATTGATATATTTCAGTATAAAAATTTTTGAAAGTTTCATTAATTTCTAAAGGCTTATAAGTAACCTTATTTACACTTGTTCTAATTGCATTTATTGTTTTAGAAACCTGTTCTGTTTTCAACTGCCAAGCAAGAATTTTATGTGATATTTCACCTAATTCATAATATTTCTGTTTAGTTCTCATAATTACTTTTTCTATATGATATGTCTGGAGTGTATTATATTGTAGTTTTTTTATTAACAAGTTGTCTTCGTTTTTCTTCTGTCATATATCTTTGAGATTTTTTTCTAACTTTATGATATCTTTTTCCAATTGATCTATTTCTGCTGCATATTCCTTTTTAATTTTAGAGGTATCTTATAATCTGACCCCTTAAATATGCTTTCATTGCTTCCCATAATACAATTTTATTCTCAACTGAATTAGATTTGTATCCAAAAAAAATTGAATTTGTTTTTTCATAAAATCACAAAAATCTTGATGTTTTAATAGAGTTGAATTAAATCTCCATCTATAAATTGATTCTTCCTTATCCATCATTATCATTATCATTATCAAGGGGGAATGATCTGACAATATTCTTGCTTTATATTCCACACTTTTCACTCTATCTTGAATATTTTTTGATAATAAAAAAAATCAATCCTTGAGTAAGTTTTATGTCTGTTTGAATAAAATGAGTAATCTCTTTGTCTTGGATTAATTTTTCTCCATATATCAATCAGATTTAAATCTTTCATTAATGATAAAGTTAGTTTTGATACTTTTGATTTTATAGCAACTTTAGTTGATCTATCCAGAACTGGATCTAAACAAAAATTAAAATCTCCACCTATTAATATTTTATCATGTGCATCAGCCAAGTTCAAAAAAACTTCTTGTATAAATTTTGCATCATTTTCATTTGGTGCATAAATGTTTATAAAAGTCCATAATTCTGAAAAAAATTTGACAATGTATAATCACATATCTCCCCCCAGAATCAATTATTACATTTTGTATTTTAATTGGTAAAGATTTATTAACCAGAATTGCAACTCCTCTCGATTTTGAATTAAATGAAGCTGCAATGACATTTCCAACCCAATCTCTCTTTAATTTCTTATGTTCTGTTTCTGTTAAATGAATTTCTTGTAAAAGGAGCTATATCTCTTTTCATTTTCTTAATATATGTTAAAACACTTTTTCTTTTCACAGGTCCATTAATTCCATTAACATTATTCATTGTACCTTGGGAATTCTTTAAAATTCTCCATGTTGCTATGAGTCTCTCCCCAATCATCCAGGCAAAGAAGAAGAAAAATAGAAAAAAGATAACTAATATATAAGAAAAAAAAACAAAATACCCCCCCCCCCCCACTAATGTTGCGAATAAAAAGAACACAACATTACCCCCCTCCCCATTTTACGGGTCATGGCAATCGCCATGATTGTACACGTGAAACTCGCAGCTATCGATCAGGAGCTCCCCCAGCTCCCCCGCAAAAAAAAAAAGAAAAATATATTAATAAATAAAAGAAAAAAATAATAATTAATGTCTCTACTCTCAATTAATACTCATTGACCGTTTTTTTTTCTTATAAATGTCCATCAGGTCCAACCTTGTTTCAGTCTTCATCATTAGTCCATTTTATTTCTATAATTCTTTAGTCCTCTTCATGGACATCAGGTAATTCTTGTACAAATTCCTCCACTTTCCGGTAGTCAACGAAGAATCCTCTTTCTCCATTATCCAGGAAAATTATCAATTTTGCTGGGTAGCTCAATAAAAATTTATAGCCCTTTTCCCATAAAGATTTTTTCACTGGATTAAATTCCTTCCACCTCTTCAACAGATTGTAGCTTATGTCTGGATAAAAAAAACTCTTTTCCCTTCTACTACCAATGGCCCATTTCTCTTTTTAGCACCTTGAGCAGCTGCCTTCAAGATCATTTCTTTATCTTGGTACCTTAACCATTTTATCAAAATTGATCTCGGATTTTGATCTTGTTGAGGTCGTGGTCTCAAAGCTCTGTGTACTCTTTCAATTTCAATTACTTGACTTGCTTCTTTCATTTCCAAAATTTCCGGAATCCATTCTTGAAAGAATTTTATTGGATTTTCTCCCTCTGTACCTTCCATAAGACCAACAATTTTAATATTATTTCGTCTACTAGAGTTCTCAAGCGCATCCATTTTTTCCATCATCCGTTTTCTTTCTGTTGTCCAGGCAAGCTTATCATATCCTATCTTATCTATTCTTTCTGTGATTTCTTCTATTTTTACTTCCATCTCTTTAACTTTATTATCCATCTTCTTTTGTTCTTCCACCACATTATCAAGTGTATTCCGTATGCTTCTTATATCTGTTCTTATAGCTTTAAATTCATTAGCCATATCTGTTCTTATAGCTTTAAATTCATTAGCCATATCTGTTCTTATAACTTTTAATTCATTCATTATATATATCAGGATATCTTTTATGTCTCCTTTAATCTCTTCCTTCATTTCTTCTTTTTCTTCTGGATTTCCCAAAGAGTCTGTTTCAACTTTCGACTCACTTTCGATTTCACTTCTAACCTTAGTTGAAACTTGTAATTTTGTTAACATCTGTTCATGCATACTTTCGCGCATGTGTTGTTCTTGCCGTTTCTTCTTAGAGACCGCCGACATTGCTGCAACTTCTTTTCCCGCATCATTAGAAATGCCATGCACTTCATCGGGAGAAGATCCAACTTGAGTCCAAGGCTTCGCCAAGATGGCTAGGCCTTTCTCCCCGCCGATTTGCGCAGTCTTCGAAGTAGTAACTTTCTTCTGTTTCAGTTTAGGAGCCATATCAAAAGATAATCCTGAGTTGCTTATAAATAGTTTCTAATAGATATTTGTTAACTCTTCATTTAAACCCTATTTCATTACTTTTTATGAGGGAGCTGGAATCCCAACGTCTCGACCCTACGTCATCACGTGACGTCCCCGGTTCCAGTTAGAGTTGATTGGTAGATGCTTTGAGATGTAAAATGGTCTCCTCCTGTTTCCCCCATCATTCTTAAGATTCTCCTCCGGCCTATAGACAATCTCGGACCCCTCAGTGGCTCAGCAGCTGAGGTCAGTTGCGAGAGGAGCTGTCAGCATGTGAAGTCAAACCCTCCCCAGTCTCCGGGAATATCTCAGACAAGATCCATAATAACCCTCGCAAGTGTTTTCCTTTTCACAAGTTTCACAGCAGCTTCCTACACCTCACCATGCAATCACCACTTGGGGAATATTTAATACAGTATTGTCAAGGTTTCTGATGAAGGATATCGGGTGAATTGTATGCTTTGTACTCAGAGCTTGTACAGGACTCAGCTCACGTCCTGTGTGAGGGCAATGGTGCAGCCAGTTGGGCCGCTGCCTCCAGGACCCGGGACAATCCTGACCTTGGTTGTTGTCCAAGTGGAGTTTGCATGTTCTCTCCATCACCATGTCAGGATTTCTCCGAGAGCTTCGGTTTGATCCCACATCCCAACAGTGTGTTATTGACAGTAACTTGCCCCTTGTTGTGGGTGGGTGGAGAAAGCATCAAAGGGGAGTGGATGGGAATGTATGGGAGGATAAGATGCAGGGGTGGAGGGAGATAGAAAGAGGGGCAATGGAACTGATGGGCTAAATCCGCAGGAAACCAGCATGGACCAGATGGAATGAAAGGCTCTTTCTGCATCAGTCGGTTGTATCACTCTATCACATTTCCTTATCGTTTAATACTCACGCGGTCTCTGTTCCATAGCCTCCAGGGTTTACTGCCGCTGAGATAATGACGATCACAGCAGGAACAGCATAAGCAGAAACGTACAGGTATCTTGGTTTGATGATATGTCTGTGAGTGTAATTGGTGACTGTCAGGTGTCTGGACATGATGAAAAGCTGCAAACTGTCCAGGAACATCCAGACGAAGACGGCAAGGAAGAGGTAATGCAGACACCCGGCAACTAGGGCGCACACAACCTAAAGAAAGAGGCAACACAGTGGATAGTGAGCAGCTTGGGGCAAAAGCAGAGGGCAGTCAGAGACAGGGACGCAGGCAGGAACATGCAGAGACACACAGACGGTTATAGACAAGTGGAAAGAAACCGAGAGAGATAACCACAGCTAAAGACATTCACACGGACACAGAGAAAAACATGGCGTCAGAAATGGACTGACAACCTTTTCCACTCCCCATTACGTCTTCTCTCCTCCTCACCTGCCTATTATCTCCCCCGGTTCTCATCCTTCCCTTTCTCTCCTGCTTCACATTCCTGTCCGATCAGATTCCTTTTCCTTCAGCCCTTTAACATTTTCACCTATCACCTCCCAGCTGCTGTATTTGTACCCACCCCCAGCACCCACACTCCTTCCCCCTCACCTCATCTCACCTATCACCTGCCAGCTTGTATTCCTTCCCCCTCCTCTCCCTCTGATTCTGACTTCTGCCCCCTTCCTTTCCAATCCTGATGAAGGGTCTCAGCCCGAAATCTCAACTGTTTATTCCCTCCATAGATGCTGCCTGACCCGCTGAGTTCCTCCAGTGTTTTATGTGTGTAACTCAGAGATACTAACACAGAGACACTGAAATAAACCAGTACACCAACACATGTACACAATGGAAGAGAGAATGTGCAAACATATAAAGAACACGGTGGGGATACACACTAAAGATTTATTAATGAGTAGTAATTCAGTGATACAATTAGAATAATACACAAAGGAGATGGAGGAACTCCAAGGGTCAGTAGGTATCTATGAAGGGACACGGACGTTAGACGTTTCACATTGCCTGACCTCCTCTGTTCCTCCAGCTCCTTTGTGATTTGCTCCAGGTTTCCAGTGTTTACAAACTCTTGTGAGTCCATAAACTTAGAACAACTTTGGTACTTTTTACAAAATACCTTGTTACAGCTCCAGATCTGCAAAGTGTGCTGATGTCACTCATTCTCCAGTGACCAGGAAACTCAGTGACACAGTTAATCCACTGGACCCCAGGGTGAATGTGAATGGGGAGGTTTGGAGTGTCCCGTGAGGTCATTGGGCAGGAGGGCAGAGGGAGGGAAAGGGCAACGTTCTGTGGTGACCAGACCATGGGGAAGGGGTGGGTCTCCAATGCTCGGAGGCTTTGGCCGCCATTACAATGAGGATCTGATTAAAGGGATGGCACGCTGGTCATGATGGGCCAATGGAAGGAGAGGACACCAGAGGAGAGTGATGGGAGAGCAGGGGCTGAGATCCCACCACTCCCACGTTAAGTCTGGCTTTGCTGCAGAATTTGACTAACTGCACATTCAGAAGCTATATGAGAATTAGAGGTAGTAAATAAAAACACAAAATGCTGGCAGAACTCAGCAGGCCTGACAGCATCTAAGGGAGGAGGTAGTGATGATATTTCGGGCCAAAACCCTAATTTGGTTTTCTTACTGGCTGTTTAATCCACATTCCGATCAGAAAGATGAACTGTGCCAGGAAGAGGGTGATACTCAGGTGCTTGTGGAGATTGGTGTTCGCATTCTGGATGGATTTGCAGTTGACAAATACGACGATGGAGGCAGCGAGGCAGAGCAGGGAGATGATGAGGCCGATGTAGGTGATCACCTCCAAGTGCCAGTCGTCAATCTGCAAGCACAAAGTGGGGAACCATGCTCAGGAATCGGCTGTGATAGAGTCTCCAGGGACAGCATTAGACATGGTGATCGTGCGGAGAAGGTACAAACTCCTTACAGGCAGCGGTGGGAATCAAACCACAACTGGTGATCACTGGTGCTATAAAGTGATTTTGCTCACCACTACGCTACCGTGTTGTCCACATCTGATACCGTACTCTATCCTTGGCACAACTAATAAAGGCAGGAACGCTACAGTACCACCCATAACTAATACCGTACCATAACCTTGGCACCTCTAACAAAGGTAGGAGCAATAATTGATCTGCTGGAGGAACTCAGCGGGTCGAGCAGCGTCTGTGGGAGGAAAGAAAGTGTCGCTGTTTTGGTTTGAAACCCTGAATCAGAACCAGAACATCAACTCAGTCCTGATACGGGGTTCGGACCTGAAATTTTGACAATTCCTTTCCCCCAACCGATGCTGGTCGACCCGATAAGTTCCTCCAGCAGATTGTTTGTTGCTCCTCAGTCCAGCATCGGTGGTCCCTCGAGTATCTGTAATAAGGGTAGGACTTACAGCATGAATGGTGAGGACCTGGTGTGTGGAGGAACAGTGTGTACAAGTCATTGTATCCCCGAAGGTGGAAATAAAGGTCACTAAGGCAGTAAAGAAGGTATCGGTTACTTGCCAGCATTAGTCAGGGAATAAAATATAAGTACAGTACAGACAGGAAATGGTAAATCTTTAAGCAACTTCGTGTAGACCACAGCTAGAGTGCTGCTGAGTAAGCTGCTGGACTTGTTCTCTGAAACTGTGGCTACGTAATTTCCTGAGAAATGGTGACAGAGGGACTCCTCCTCTTACAAGCCTCCTGCTAACAGTGGAGAGGGTGAAGAGGTGATTCACGAAGCCCTAGGTCACCCAACCTATCCTCAAAAGACATGCTTTCCAATCGCAAATCCCCTCTGAAGACTCTCTAAATCTTCCACATCATTGGAGGATGAGAGGTGTCCTGATAGAGGTGTTTGAGATGATGATAGGCATTGATCGTGTGGATAGTCAGAGGCTTTTCCCAGGGCTGAAATGGCTAACACGGGAGGACACAGCTTTAAGGTGCTTGGAAGTAGGTACAGAGGAGATGTCAGGGGTATGTTTTTTACACAGAGAATGGTGAGTGCGTGGAATCGGCTGCCAGCAATGACACTGGTAGTAGATACAATAGGGTACTTTAAGAGGCTCCTGGATAGGTACATGGAGCTTAGTAAAATAGAGGGCTAAGGGTAACCCTTGGTAATTTCTATAGTAAAGACATGTTTGACACAGCATTGTGGGCTGAAGGGCCTGTATTGTGCTGTAGGCTTTCTACGTTTCTAACATTCCTATGATAAGGCAAACAGAACTGAACTCAGTGCTCTGACAGTGATCTAACCACATCTGACTAAGGAAGGCCACCACACCATATGCCTTCTGAACCATCCTTTTGACTTGCATGGATCAGTGTTTTGTTTTCCTTGCAGCAGAGGGTGTTGATGGAGCACAGAGTGAATAGTTACTGGGAAAATCTACACCATAGCAGAAGTGTCGAAATGCAGATGGCAGAGGTTGAGCGGACAGGGTAAGGAATTTGAAGGGATTTGTGGAAGGATTGTTTTCACCCATTGGGACACACTGCCTTGAGGGTGTGGCAGAGGCAGGTGCATCACCACATTTCAGTGACATCTCGACGAGGATTTGTATCACCAGTATATAGAAAGCTACAAAGCTACAAATTTTAATGTAGGTGACCCTCGATGATCAGCATGGAGAATGTGGGCTGAAGGGTCTGTTTCTGTGTTTGTGTCTCTCTCACTCTGACTCTCTTCATTCACCCTTTTCATCTGACTACAGATTTTTCTGTTGAATAATTTCTTACCTCAGTCTGAACTGGAGCCATTAAAACAGCAAAGCTTGTCAGATGGTTACACTGGCAGATTACATGGGTCTTATTGGAATTAATCCGTTCACAACCATCAGATAACCAGACACTTCTCTCTTTGGTATTACTCCAATAGACACATTCTGGCTCTTCACCATCTTCCTTTTCCTGTTTCCAGATAGGAACATATTTTTTCAACCATTATTGAAAATATTCTCATTTCATTTTCATTTTTAGTATCTTTTTAGTGATATATAATCTTCAACAGCTATAAAATGATACAGAACTTCAACAGATTAATATGTATACAATTAATAAAGCTGAAGAAAAAAACTGATCTTAAAATATAAAAATGGAAAAAAAAAGAAGGAAAAAGAAGGGAAAAAAAGAACCCCATCTAACTGGGGAAAAAACCCCACTAACTACAAAAAAAAACACCCATTAAGAATCAGGCCCCCAGAGCAATACATTTAACTATCATCTAAATATGTTAAAAAAAGTCATCAACTGCCATTTCATATTTATAAAAAAAATAAAATTGGAAGGATAACATATAACTTAATTCAAATTAAATGAATATATTTGGCAAAAGAACCCCATCTTCTCTCAAAATCAAATTGAGGATCAAAAATTCTACTTCTAATTTTTTCCAAACTACGACATAACATCACTTGAGAAAACCATTCAATTAATGTAGGGGAAGAAATATCTTTCCATTTTAATAAGATCGCCTGACTTGCCAGTAGTGTAACACATTCTAATAACAACTTAAATCTTCACAGCCACGGGACAGGTGACACTGGTTAGAAACAGAGTGAAGCTCCATCTACATTGTCCCATCAAACTTGTGAAGTGCAGGGCAATAAAATTAGAAAAGATTACCTTTATTTGCCACATGAATATCAAACCTTTGAAACATACAGTGAAATGCATCATTTGTGTCAATGACCATCACGGTCTTTGATGAACCCATGTGGTCACAAAGAGAAAGAACAAGCTCCTCACAGACACTGGCAGGAATTGAACCCCTGTCTTATTGCTGGCACTGTAAAGTGTTATGTCAACCACTCTGCTACTGTGCAAACTCGATGGCTGAATGGGTAATTACAATGCAGTAGTGGGTATTTTCCTTTCAATGAAATGGTGGTTGTACTTTATAACCATTCACTCAATGACCTGAGAAATAACAGCAAGGGACTCCTCCTTTGATATGTCTCACCACCAGTCTCTAAACATTCCCCCATCTCTCTCAGATGAGGGATCTTCACTTCCTCTATCAGGCCCCATTGTACTGTCCCTGAGTAATGGTGACTGGAAAGGCCACCATAAACTGACCTGAAATGGCCCAAACCCAGTTCCCATTGAAATGTTATAGCTAAACCCAGGATCTGTGCCTGTTCAACCTCCCATTTTGCATTTTAGCGGGAGTTCATCTTCAATTGGGGAACATCACAGATTGTATCTACAAACCTGGTTGAGTTTCAGAGTCAAATTGAACTTTTCCTTCCGATTAGAGCTGATGGCCTTGTTGCTGATGGTGGCGGCTATCACCTTGGAGTTTAATGACACATTGTTCTGAGATGGACGGCCGCCTTTAATCTCTTGGTTCAGCAGGGATTCCAAGTCTTTGAATACAATTAAGGAAAAGGCCTGAAACTCTGTGGAGATAATAGATCAGCCTTTGGTGAATGTGGAAAGACATCACTGAAACACTCCAGCAACTGGATATAAAGGCAGGTCAACACAAGACATGTCCATTGCAGTAGCGCTTTGTAAGTCTTTTGACTATTAAAATCGATGGGGATGGACAAGGAGATCATCATGTGGGCTGCTTTATTGTGGATGGTGTTAAGTTAATTTGTGTTGGTTAAGCTATACTCTATCACATTCCTGACCTGTGTCTTGTGGATGGTTCAAAATCTGGAGATCCACAGAAAATGGTGCCTTTCTGTGAAAGGAGATAAGACCATAAGACCAAGGATCAGAATTAGGCCATTCAGTCCATCGGGTTTGATCCACCATTCCATTATGGCTGATTCATTATCCCTCTCAACCCAATTCTCCTTCCTCCTCCCCTTAAACTTTGATGCCTTGCTAACCAGAATCAGAATCAGATTTAACATCATTGGCTTATGTTGTGAAATTTGTTTCTTAGGGCATTAGTGCATTGCAATGCATAATAATAATAATAATAATAATAAACCTTTAAATTACAATAAGTAGAATACATAAAGAAAATTATATTAAATAAGTAGTGTGAAAAGATAGTGTAAAGTAAAATGGTAGAGTTCGTTGTTTCATTGTCCATTGAGAAATCTAATTGTGGAGAGGTTCCTGGGAGGCTGAGAGTGTGTCTTCAGGTACTTGTTTCTGCGTCGTTGATGGTAGCAATAGGAAGACAACATGTCCTGGGTGATGATTTCATTAATGACAGATGCCACCTGTTTGAACATTGCCTTCTGAATGTGTCCTTGATGGAGCTGGCTGAGTTTTCAACACTCTGCAGCTTTTCCTAATCCTGCACAGTGGCCGCTCCATACCGGACAGTGATGCAAACGGTTAGAATGCTCTCCACAGTACATCTGTAGAAATTTGCGTGCGTCTTTGATGACATACCAATCCTCCTCAAACTCTGAATCACACACAGCCGCTGTCGTGCCTTCTTTGTAATTGCATCAACATGGGTCCAGGACAAACCTTCAAAGTTGTTGACTCCCAGGAACTTGAAACTGTTTACCTTTCCACTGCTGACCCCTCGATGAGGATGTGTGTTTCCTTGACTTCCCCTTCTTAAAATCCACAATCAGTTCCTTGGTCTTACTGAAGTTGAGTACAGGGTTTCTGTTGTGACACCATTCAAACTAGCTGATCTATCTCACTCCTGTACACTTCCTCAACTTCATCTGAAATTCTGTCAATAATAGTTGTGTTGTCAGCAGATTTATAGATGGAATTTGAGCTGTGCCTAGCCACACAGTCATGGGTGTAGAGAGAGTAGAGCAGTGGGTGAGCACGCATCCCTGAGATGCACCAGTCTTGACTATCAGCAAGGAGGAGGTTATTTCTGATCTGCACTGACTGTGGTTTCCCGATGACGAAGTCAAGGATCCAGTTGCAGAGAGGGGTACAGAAGCCCAGGTTTTGGAGTCTGTTGATTAGAACTGAGGATACGATTGTGTTGAACGCTGAGCTGGAATCAATAAACAGCAGCCTGATGTAAGTGTTGCTATTATGCAGGTGATCCAAGGCCAAGTGAAGTGTCAGTGAGATTGCATCCAATTGTAGTGATAGGCACAGTTTATTCTATTTTATTTAGAGACACAGCATTTAACAGGCCCTTCTGGCCCCTTGAGCTGTGTCACCCAGCAACCCACTGATTTAACCTTAGCCTAATCACGGGACAATAAACTACGAACCAGTCTGACCTTGATTGGCGGGAGGAAATCGGAACACCCAGTGGAAAGACATGCGCACACGGGAAGGAATGTACAAACTTGCTTCCGAAGGACACTGGAATTGAACTCCGAACGCGGCTGCCCGGCAGTGAGAGATTGAAGATGTTCTTGAACACTCCCACCAGTTGGTTGGCACAGGTTTTATTTCCCTACCAGGTTCACCATCAGGACCTGACGCCTCTTGAAAGCTGTTCTGATGTTGTCCTCTGACACAGAGATCATAGGGTCACCAGATACTTCAGGGATTCATGCAGGCATAGATTTATTCTCTCTTTCAAAGCCCGCATAAAAGGCACTGAGCTCATCTGGGAGAGAAGCATCACAGCCATTCATGATGTTAGGTTTCTCTTTGGAGAAAGTAACAGCTTGTAAGTCCTGTCAGAGCTGACATGCATTTGATTCCATCTCTAACTTCAATTGGCATGTGTTTTTCTCTCTTAAAAATAACCTTCAGTAGGTCATACCTGGACCTCTTGTGTAGTTCTGGATCACTGGTCTAGAATACCACATATCCAGCTCTCAGCAGTCTACAAATCTCATGGTTTATCCAAGGTTTTTGGTTTGGTAACATCCAGTCTGTTCCTGAAGGCACACCCTCATGATTCCCACCTGAGTTGCATGCAAAGAGTTGCCACTTATCAGCACCATCAGTAACCTATCAAGCCCCATTTTAAATATACCCAATCACTTGGCCTCCACAGCCTCTGACTAAAGAAATACCTGCACACCTCTATTCCCAAGGGATGTCCTTGTTTGCAGAGGCTGTGCTCTCTGGTGCAAGACTCTCCCTGGCCTTTCAATATTCGATATGTTTCAGTGAGATCCGCCCTCATTCTTATCATCTCCCTCATATGTTAACCCTTTCATTCCCACAATCATTCTATTGAACTTCCTGCTGACCCTCTCCATGATCAGATGAGCAGATATCCTGAACATAGCAAATATCTGTCGGTCTGCAAACTACGTACTGAGGTGTTTCAGATTAATACAGTGTTTGATATTATAAACTGGATCTTACTGTTGATTACACATGGACTGAAAACAGTAGCCAAGCACTGCTTATTCTGAACTGCATTTGATTTCTACTCAAGGCAGATTTGTCTTAACCACGGTTTACACAATAAGGCCAAACACAGCAGCATATTTTGATGTAGGGGAACACAGACTGATCCCACAGAGTAATAGTTCAGTCAACAACCTGGGCAAGGTAGAACATCCCCTGTGAATGAGTCTGTAAATCACTGGCCAAACTCATCCTTATACCGTGTATACAAGCATGGGAAAGAGACAGGAAATTTACCAGTGTTATTTTCTCCAGCAATGGTTCTCCAGTAAATCTCGAAGGAATTATTCTGATTGTCCAATTTCACCAGTTGGACTGCACTCGCACTGTTCCTTTCAGGCACCTTGACCGTAAGTACTATGAGGAAAGTTAAAGTAAGGTGAAGCATTCGGAGGCAAAAAGGATGTTCTCTCTCTCTCTCTGCTGAGAACTCTTTAATCAATGCCTCTCTGCAAAGTCTTGTTCAGGCTTTCTGAGAATCCCATCTGATGGATACAATTTGCATCTGGGCTTTCTTAGGCTGAATTAGCTTGTTGTAGTAAGAAATCAATTAGTCTTAGTTCCCACAGAACTGAGTGAAAATACTCATGCACGTTCTTCACTGTCTGGTGGCACTGATCAAAAGTAGGTAAAATGATAAATTCTGGCTCAAATATGTTAGTTCACCAGGTCTAATATCTTACCAGCACTTCTTATCCTTGGCACAGACAGTGATCTTGACTCCTTACCAGAGGTAGTGAGGATTCCTGCTCCCATATCACGAGCACAGAACCTACACTGAAGTTTCATGACTTCAGTCTTTTTCTCAACTTCAGAACGTCCTTCTAGATGTTATTTTTGAAGTGTGGTGGAATTAACTTAAGAGATGATTGAGCTACTTTGTGTTTGGCTGTCATGCTTACAGGGAGTGCAGAGAAGATAAAGCAGGAAGATCCATTGACAGACCAGAGAATGTGGCATTGTTCTTCTTTAGCAGTGAAGGTTGAGAAATAATTTGATAAAAATCTTCAAGATTGTCAATGCTTTGGGCAGAGTTAATGAAGAGAATGAAACATAGAAAACCTACAGCACAATACAGGCCCTTTGGCCCACAAAGTTGTGCTGAACATGTCCCTACCTCAGAAATTACCATGTTTACCCATAGCCCTCTATTTTCTAAGCTCCATGTACCTATTCAAAAGTCTCTTAAAAGACCCTATCGTATCCGCCTCCACCACCATTGCTGGAAGCGCATTTCACGCAATGGTCTTCCATTGAAGAAGGGTGGAGAACCAATAACCAGAGGTTTAAAGGTGACTATTGTTGAACCAGGGGTGCCGGGAGAGAAACCCTTTCCACAAAGTGAGTGGTCACAAAACTCACTGGATGGATGGGAAGTGGAATTATTTCACCATGAGCTTTCAAATGGGAAAACACATGGAGTGTCGGAGAGTAAATAATTATAGGGTTATCGAGAAACAGGGGATGATCAGACTGTAATGTTCCTGTCGAGACCTAGTATGGGTTCAATGGGTAGAATGGCCTTCTGCACAATGTTTCTATGATACTACACTGCTAGTGAATACTTTGGAGTAGTTTGTTTGCAGACAGTGAGGTCACAAAGAAATTAGATAGCTCATTATATAATGTGAATGAGGGTTTGTGGATTAACTTGTCTGGGATCTTTGGTAGAATTCTCCTGGTCTTCTATGATATAGTGTCCTGTATTCTCCCCAACAGAGCGAATGACAGAATGTCCCAAGCAAATGAGGCAACTCTGACGGTGTGGTACCCCCTCAGCCTAGACATTGTGCTCAACAGGCAGCAGTGAGGGTGAGGGTAAATTGTGCAAAACATGAGAGCAGACACTCACAATCAGTGACGTGGCATGTTTCAGCACAGCCTTCCAAAGCAACCTCATGAAATCAGAAATAAAAGCAGAAAATGTTGGTAAATTCAGCAGGTCAGGCATCAACATTAGAATGAAGAATGGTTAACCTCTTCCGCATGAAACTTTAACTATTAATCTTTCCAGAAATGCAGCCTGAACCACTGACTACTTCTAACATTATTCTTTCTTCCACATTTCCTGCAGCTTGATTGATTTTTAAGCTTTAGAAATATTAAACAATGATTTCTATCAAGAGCCCACATATTAATCATTTTCAAAACCAGCTGATTACTGAGAAAGTAACCTCCACATTTCCTTCCCTTAACTTGAAACCAATTTTACAGACTCGATAATCTTCAGAGTCCAATACTTTACCGAAAGAGTCTGTTTCTATGGTCTTTGACTTTGAACTGGGTAGTTTCAGAGCAATTGCCATTGCCATGTTTTCCAAGAGGTCCACTGTGGCTGCTGCCACTGTCAGTCTTTGAGTGGTGTTCATGCTATCCAGCCAAGAAGTATTAAGAACATTGTTTACAAATGTTGTCATAGCCTGCAGTTGAAAAGGAACACCTCATGAATTGAGAAGCAAAATACTACAGATGTATACAGATGTAGTATTTTCCAAAAATAGAAAATGATGTTTTTCCAATGAAGAGTCATTGAGCAAAATCATTAGTTTTGTTTCCCTCTCCACAGATGCTGCCTGGCCTGCAGAGCCCAGCAATGGAGGCTCTAAAAACAGGACTGAAAGAGACTGAAAAGGGTTGTCCACTCCGCCAGACCTATCATGATACAACCCTCCCTACCATTGAGGACATCTTCAAAATGTAGTGCCTCAAGATTGCAGCATCCATCACTCAGGACCATCACCACCAGGACAAGCTCTCTTCCCATAACTACCATCAAGGAGATAGAGAAGCCTAAAGATGCATACTCAATGTTTCAGGAACAGCTTCTTTCACTACCATCAGATTTCTGAATGGTCCGTGAACCTCACTATTCCACTTCTGCACTATTTATTTGTTGTAATTTTAAAGTTCAAAGTTTTAATATCAAAGTACGTATACTATGCACAACCTTACAGGTAGCCACAAAACAAAGAAACCTGATAGAATCCATTAAAAATGAAGACCAACAAATTTATTATAATACTGTAATTTGTTACGTCTTCTACGATACCACTACTCAAAACAACAGATTTCATGACAGGCCTGTGATGATAAACTTGATTCTGTGATTCTCAACACTGAACTGACTCCACAACCAACAGACTCTCTTTCAAAGACTCTCTTTCAAAGATTCTACGACTCAGTATTATTTATTTACATTTTTCACTATTTGCAAGATTTGTTTTCTTTTGCACATTGGTCATATGTCATCCTTTGCTTTTTATAGTTTTTAATAAATTCTATTGTATTTCTTTATTTCCCAGTGAATGCCTGCAAGGAAATGAATCTCAGTGACGTATATGTACTTTGATAATAAATTTACTTTGAACTTTGGCAGTTCTTTTAGTGTTCCATGACTGGCGATTTTCCTGGGGTATTGAAAGCTTACCTTCAAGAAGTTCTGTTCTTCATGGAAGGATTGTACCCCTTCCTGTTTTTATTCCTACTGCACTAATTGTTGAATCTTTCTCCACCTTTTTTCTCCCCTTCTACTCTACTCCCTTTTTCTCTCCCTTTGCTTCCCATCTTTGACTTCCCTTCTTTCTCCATTGCCTTCTGTTCCCCTGCTCCCACTTCTTCAACCCTTACTCTTTCTCCATCTCTTTATGACTCCCTTTCACTTTTCCGTCATTCTCTGGTCACCAACCCAGTGCAGACACTGTGGGCAAGAGCAATGAACGTTGCCCCATAAAGCTGTCATTTCCAGTCCTGTGCGGCTCTGGATGTAAGTGCATCTTCTGCAACAACACACACTACAAGCTGGAGGAACTCAGTCAGTGTCAAACAGCATCTATACAGGGAAATGGAGAGTCAACATTTCAGGTCAAGACCCTTCATCGGGGCTGGGCAAACATCTGTGATTCTGGGATGCAAATGCATTTTCTGGTGTCACCTAATTTTATCCATATTCAATGTCTGCTTTAGGACACCTGTATCTCCAGTACATCTGTTCAACTGTCCATATTACAGAGTGGCAGAAATACGAGGCACATCAGGCTGGTGGATGAAGAAACCCTCACCACATTTAGAAAGTACAATGCCAACACTGAGATGGGATTGGGTTGAATCAGCACAGATACAATGGGCAGAATGGCTCCCTGTTGTGTTGTGAATATCCTATGATTCAGTGAGAAAGGTGCCATAAGAACATACCGCCATTCCGTAACACCCATGTAACCTAACTCCATCTGGTGACAATTGCCCCATCCCATTACTACCTTCGGTTAAGGTAGTTTAGAATCCAAATTTGACCCAACATTGATGGGTTACTGAGGAGTGTTCTGAGTTTCCACCATCATCTGGGTGTACAAGTCTTTTCAAATTTCACTCCTGAAAGGCATGGCTCTAACTTTCAGACTCTGCCCTCTTGTTCTGCTCTCCCTACCCCGACCACACTCCATACTCCCTCCCTTCACATCTGCTCCTCTCCAGCTCTGTTTTCCATAATACATAGATCATAGCACAGAACAGCACAGGAGCAGGCCATTCAGCCCACAGTACCTGTACTGAACCTGATGCCAAATTGAAACCATTTCTCTTTTGTATCCACATGATCTATATCCCTCCAATCCCTGAAACATCACGTGTTTATTGAATAGTGTCTTAAACACCACTATTTCCACCTTTACCTCTGACAGCCTGTTCCTGACATCCAACACTTTGTGTAAAAACCTGTCCCACACATCTGTTTTAAACTTCCCCACTCTCACCTTAAATGCATGTCCTACAGTAGTTGGTGTTTCTACCCTGGGAGGAAAATTCTGACAGTTTACTCTGTCTATGCTTCTCTCAGCCTCTGCCTCTGATGCTCCAGAGAAAATGACCCAAGTCTGTCCAGCGTCTTATAAATTGTAGTGTATAAATTGACCTCATAAAAAAAAACACTGCCACCTCCAGTTTAAATTCCCACGTGGAATATTGTGGAGGATCAAATACCCAAACCCAGCACAGCCTCCACTTGTCACATTTAACCTGTCTCAGTGCGGTGCAGATTAAGACCCCGGGAAATCGGTGTGGTGGTCCTTAGGACCCAGTGGACCTCAGGAGCCAGCAGAGGTCGGGACCCGCTGCCCTCAGTGTTTCTGTTCCATTGACGGGAAGAAAATAAAGTGATTGAAAATAAAGCGGAAATAGTAAAGTGTTTGGAAAGAAGTGAAACACTATCAGTCATTGGAAGAGTGTTAGGCTACAGTTGGTCAATGATTGGAATAATTTCAAAGGATAATGGATAAAGTGAATGGCCCTTCCCCGATGAAAGCTACAATTATTACAAAGCAACTCAGTGGTTTAATTATTGTAATAAATACGTTTCTTAAGTGTTTTATATGCATATAAAGATAAAATACATACAATACACTAAGACAAACGTTTGACTAACTGACGCTAAATAATACCCGAACTACTTGTTCTGACTTACATACAAATCCAACTTAAAGACGGACTCAGGAATGGAACTTGTATGTAACCTGGGGACTGCTTGTATCCTTGTAAATATCCTCTTTACTCTCTCCAGCTCATGAACACACCACTTTTACCCCAGGATAAATTGTAATTTCTAATTCCTAATTTCTAATTCCTTACCTTGGTATCGTCTGTCTCACTGAAATTCTGACAGATTTTATAATGGTAGCAATCAGCTAACTTCAGCACATCTTTTGCAGAGTTTAACTGGGCAATCTAAAAATAGAACAGCAATCAAACAAAGAAATAATCAAATATCACAAGCAATCTGAAAAAAAAGTTTGAAAATGAAGCCTTTAAAACTCTTTGGCTTCACAGGTGACTCTAACATAGTGCCGGATGGCAATACCCACTGCAAGTCACGTGGTCAATGACAGGACATCTCTGATCATGGATTTAGGAAGGAATGGCCTAAAATATCCTTTATCCACTGCCCTTCACAGTCTCAGAGCATTCCAACATGCCTTATAGGGTCTGGCAGAACTGTGGTATAGTTCTTGGCCAAACAATCCACAGGCATGGACCAACGATTAGCTGATCAAGTTGAAATTCAGTCAGCACGGAAACTGGTCCTTCAGCCCACTGAGTGGATGCTGACCCTCAAACTCCCATTGATGTTAATGTTACACTTACTCTGAGTGGCAGAACAATTTATTTAAAGTGTTTTATTTCTCCCAAAAGTCTGAAAAATCCTAAACACAAGAGGTTCTGCAGATACTGGAAATCCAGTATAACACACACAAAATGCTGAAGGAACTCAGCAGGTCAGGCAGCGTCTGTGGAGGGGAATAAACAGTTGATGTTTTTGAACAGTCCTGCTGAAGGGTCTCAGGTCAAAGTCTCGACTGCATATTCCTCTCCATTAATGCTGACTGAACTGCCGAGTTCCTGCATCACTTTGGTCCCAGAAGTCCACAGGCCAGGCAGCATCACAGGCTGTTGAGGAAACTTAGCAGTTAGGACAAGGCTATTGCAGCTCGGGGTGTTCCAGAGTTCAGAATTCAATTCTGCTGTTGTCTGGAAGGAGTTTGTATTTTCTCTCTGTGAATCCTGTGGATTTCCTCTGGTGCTCCAGATCCTTCCAAAAGCATCGGTCAGTAGGTTAATTGGTCACTGTAAATTGTCCTGTGATTACGCTAATGGTAAAATTAGTAGGTTGATGGGTCATGCAGCTCACTGGCCAGAAAGTCTTGTTCCACGTTCTATCTCCAAATGAGTCAATAAATAACTTCTGTTACAGTTTTAAACACTTTACAAACTGATCCGGTTTACCAGTCTCTCCTTGAGGAAAGTTTTAAACTGGAACAAGTGGAATAAACTCACACAAACACAGGGAGACAATGCAAACTGCACCCAGCATTAGGGTAGAACCTGGGTCTCTGGTGTGGCTTCACTAATCAGTAAAGTTTCCAGGTTTCCTCCCATATCCCAAAGATGTGCAGACCAGTTGGTTAATTGCCTGCTGTGAATTGCCCTAAGCGAGGAGATGAATTTAGGGGGTATCGATGGGAAAGTAGATGGAATAAAAAGGAATGAGTCTTGGATTAGTATAAATCAGATGGACAACAAATGTTTGCTGTGGCACCAACACCCACATCTAGAGAGTGAATTTGAACATATGGTCGTTACTCAAATGTAAAAGCAGCAAGCTGGAATTACACAAAGAGTGAGGAACAGTGTTTATTCTGATGGGTGAGGAGAAGAGACGTATGTAGAAAAGAGTGATGGACAGAAGCAGGGAGAGGGATACTTCTAGTGAGGAAAACATTCCAATAGATTCACGTCTGGGGTAATAGAAGTTAAGTTTGCGCCTTGGAGAAACGGAGTGAGTGAACGTCAGAAGTTCTCATACCTGCTTAGAGTTTGTTACAAAATCCAGGTTAAACTGCATACTGAGAAGGGAAAAGCAGGAAGGAATGGCCTAAAATCAGACTTACCCTTTATCCAATGCCCTTCACAGTCTGAGAGCATTCCAACATGTTGTACAGGGTCTGGCAGAATTGTGGTACAGATCTTGGCCAAACAATCCGAAGGCATGGACCAACGATCAGCTGATCAAGTTGAAATTCAGTCATGAATTCAGACAGCATGGAAAAAGGCCCTTCTGCCCACTGAGTGGATGCTGTCCCTCAAACTCCCATTGATGCTAATATTAAACTCATTCCTTTATATTTTCTTTACATTATGACAGAGCCATTTAAGAGGCTCTTAGATAAGGACAGGGAAGTGCAGGGAATAATGGATATGGATGTTTTGCAGGCAGAGCGGATTAGTTTAGAGAGGTGTTTAATTATTAGCTTCCACCACCATTTTGTGTACAAGTCTTTCCAAATTTCACTCCTGAAAGGCATAGTCCTAACTTTCAGATTCTGCCCACTAGTTCTGGAACTTCCTATACCCTCTCTACCCCGTCCACACTCTCTCCATTCACAACTACTCCTCTCCAGCTCTGTTTTCCATAATACATAGATCATAGCACAGTACAGCACAGGAACAGGCCATTCAGCCCACAATATCTGGGCTGAACATGATGCCAAATTAAAACTAATTCTCTTCGGTACCCACATGATCACTGACAGCCCAAGAAACACTGTTGACTCTGGTGAGGACTGCATATGCAGGAAAACATTCCAACAGATCCACATCCAGGGATAATGGAAGTTAAGTTTGCTCCTTGGAGAAACGGAATGAGTTCTCATACTTGCTGGGCGTTTGCTGAATAATCGAAGTTGCACTGCGACGGCGTAGAGTTCTGCTTCTCAGAGACAGGACAGGAAAGTGGATCCACTGGAATGAAGATGGCATTTGAGAGATCAGTGCATCTACCTGCTGACTCTAACCCCACCTTCCTGCTGTTCACTGATCAGGCAGGGAAGCACTGACCTCTGTAACTCCAAGCTGGTGTACTCCCACAACGAGCAGCATCAGACCCGGACACACAGGACTGTGACTCAACGCCACATCTTCCTGAGCCCAAGAACAACTGTGAATGCCTCGCCCAATCCCACTCCCACTGGCACCCAAAGGAACAGATACCATGGTTAGCATTGTACTTGTAATGTTGGAACAAGCCACACTAATGTGGAAATGTTGGTATGGGCCTCATTGTTGGTTTGGGAGGGAGAATTTGTAAACATCTCCACAGCCATGAAACCAGTTAAATGTGTAAGTGACCAGCCCTCTCAGGCTGGAGGAACAAAACCTCATATTCTGTCTGGTTAGCCTCCAACCTGACAGCATAAACACTGAATTCTCAAACTCCCAGTAATTTCTCACACTCCCCTTCTCCCGTTTCCATTCCCTACTCTGGCTCTCCTCTTATCCCTTCTCTTCTCCTCAGCAACCTATCATCTCCCTCTGGTGTCCCTCCTCCTCCCCTTTCTCCCTCCGTTCACTCTCCTCCCCTATAAGCTTTCTCTTCTTCAGCCCATTTTACTTTCTCCACCTCTCACCTCCCAGCTTCTTACTTCATACCTCCTCCCCCTCCCACCTACATTCTCCCTCACCTGACTTCACCAATCACCTGTCAGCTTGTGCCCTTCCCTCCCCCCACCTTCTTATTCTGGCTTCTTCACACTTCCTCTCCAGTCCTGATGAAGGGTCTCAGCCCAAAATGATGACTGACTGTTTATTTCTCTTATTAGATGCTACCTGACCGGCGAGTTCCTCCAACATTTTCTGTGTGTGACATCAGGACACATGTTTGATGTGAAGTTGTTTCAATGGGCTGGGGTGAGACCATTCAGCACCAAGTGACAAGGAGCTGAATTTAATTATCTCCACTATACATTAAATAATCTTGTCCACACTCCCCATCTCTACAACCCCACTCTCTGCTCACTCATCACCTTCCCACCACTCACTGAGACCAGTCTAAACTGTTCCTCCTGCAACTGACCTGAGGACTGGGGCCAGGGGGCTGAACATCGTGGGGTGAGCTGCCCGTGTCTGAGATCAGTCTGAGGACTGGGGCCAGGGGGCTGAACATCGTGGGGTGAGCTGCCCGTGTCTGAGATCAGTCTGAGGACTGGGGCCAGGGGGCTGAACATCGTGGGGTGAGCTGCCCTTGTCTGAGATCAGTCTGAGGACTGGGGTCAGGGGGCTGAACATCGTGGGGTGAGCTGCCCGTGTCTGAGATCAGTCTGAGGACTGGGGCCAGGGGACTGAACATCGTGGGGTGAGCTGCCCGTGTCTGAGATCAGTCTGAGGACTGGGGCCAGGGGGCTGAACATCGTGGGGTGAGCTGCCCGTGTCTGAGATCAGTCTGAGGACTGGGGCCAAGGGGCTGAACATCGTGGGGTGAGCTGTCCCTGTCTGAGATCAGTCTGAGGACTGGGGCCAGGGGGCTGAACATCGTGGGGTGAGCTGCCCGTGTCTGAGATCAGTCTGAGGACTGGGGCCAGGGGGCTGAACATCATGGGGTGAGCTGTCCCGTGTCTGAGATCAGTCTGAGGACTGGGGCCAGGGGGCTGAACATTGTGGGGTGAGCTGTCCCGTGTCTGAGATCAGTCTGAGGACTGGGGCCAGGGGGCTGAACATCGTGGGGTGAGCTGCCCGTGTCTGAGATCAGTCTGAGGACTGGGACCAGGGGGCTGAACATCGTGGGGTGAGCTGCCCGTGTCTGAGATCAGTCTGAGGATTGGGGCCAGGGGACTGAACATCGTGGGGTGAGCTGCCCGTGTCTGAGATCAGTCTGAGGACTGGGGCCAGGGGACTGAACATCGTGGGGTGAGCTGTCCCTGTCTGAGATCAGTCTGAGGACTGGGGTCAGGGGGGCTGAACATTGTGGGGTGAGCTGCCCCTGTCTGAGATCAGTCTGAGGACTGGGGTCAGGGGGCTGAACATCGTGGGGTGAGCTGCCCCTGTCTGAGATCAGTCTGAGGACTGGGGCCAGGGGGCTGAACATCGTGGGGTGAGCTGCCCCTGTCTGAGATCAGTCTGAGGACTGGGGCCAGGGGGCTGAACATCGTGGGGTGAGCTGCCCCTGGCTGAGATCAGTCTGAGGACTGGGGCCAAGGGGGCTGAACATCGTGGGGTGAGCTGCCCCTGGCTGAGATCAGTCTGAGGACTGGGGCCAGGGGGCTGAACATCGTGGGGTGAGCTGCCCCTGTCTGAGATCAGTCTGAGGACTGGGGCCAGGGGGCTGAACATCGTGGGGTGAGCTGCCCGTTGCGTGGGTGTTAATCGTCTGAGAGACAACAACAGCTTGTTTGGTACTCTGACCAATGAGGAACTGATTGTATAGGTAGTAATATTGTATGAATTGAGGAAACAGTGTCTGGAGACTGGCTGACCTCGTGTGATTGGATTTACTGTATAAATTTGAATTGTAACCTCGTGTTGACAGAGACTTGCGGAAAGGTTCCAGCTGAATTCACGAATTAAGGCGGTGACCGTCTCTAAGTTTGGACTCAGGACAAGACAGGCTTTGGAAGAAGGGGCCTGAGAACTCTGATTAAAAGACAGTACTAAAGACGACAGCAATTAAAGGATGTTATTACAACAAAGGCAACTGAGACCTTGGGATCAGAACCTAGATCCATTGGCCAATGGAAAAGGGAGAGAAAATTATATGGAGAATACGATTGTATGTCTTTGAGTGTACGTCTCTGTTTGTCAGAAGGGTTTTTACGTCCTTTGCAGAGAACAATTAACAGGCAAGTAAAATGGTTAACAGGAACGGCAAACCCCAGAAAGGGAATCGGAAAAGGAATTCTGGATCAACACCACACGCCAGGACTCAGTCTGCTGATCCCGTAACGACAAAACCCACAAACAGGAACACCCAATAGAAGATAGAAACAATATACCAAGACGGAGCAGCTCTTAGGGGACCTGCTTGCTCCCTGGGATCACCCGCGGACAAGGTTTCCTTGGAAACGTGAGACAGCAGGTCTTCTAACTTCTTCCAGGGATCTCTCTGGGTGTAGTGGTGAGGACTGGTTTTATGGCGGACCCTTTGATCTAAAATAAGATTCAGTATTCCAGACTCACTCCCCTGCACACCCCTGTCTGACGCAGACCCAGCCTCACTCCCCACTACCTCCAACACACATTGCACTGACCCAGACTAACTGTGCACTACCCCAATCCACGGATCTACCTGCAGAACCACTCCCCATCGTCCCTGACACATCCCAAACTGACCGAACCTCACACCGACCGTCCACCTCACACTCAGCTGTTCCCCTGTCTCAGCCTCCACCCCCACTGTCTCCTACACTCCCCCATACCGAGACACAAACTCACTCCCCACCGTCCCCATACATCCCCCTTTGATACAGACTCACTCTCCACCATCTCCTACACTAACACAGTCTCAGACTCACTCTCCATCATCCCCGACACACCACATTGTCTACTACACAACCCAAACAGACCCAGTATCAAATGCAACCACCAACCCCGACACACCCCACACTGACCCAACCACAACCCCCACCCCCCACCCAACTGCCCCTACACACCCCACACTGACCCAACCTCAAATACCCACCCCACTGCCCCTACACACCCCACACTGACCCAATCTCAACCTCCAACCCCACTGTCCCTACACACCCCACAGTAACCCAACCTCAGCCCCCCACCCCACTGGCCCTACACACCCTACACTGACCCAACCTCAAATACCCACCCCACTGCCCCTACACACCCCACAGTGACCCAACCTCAGCCCCCCACCCCACTGACCCTACACACCCCACACTGACCCAACCTCAGCCTCACACCCCACTGTCCCTACACACCCCACAGTGATCCAACCTCAGCCCCCCACCCCACTGTCCCTACACAACCTACACTGACCCAACCTCAGCCTCCCACCCCACTGTCCCTACACACCCCACACTGATCCAACCTCAGTCTCACTCCCCACTGTCCCTGACACACCCACACTGACCCAACCTCAGCCTCACACCCCACTGTTCCTACACACCCCAGACTGACCCAGCCTCATTCCCCACTGTCCCCGACATACCCCAAACTGACCCAGCCTCACTCCCCACTGTCCTACACACCCCACACTGACCCAGCCCCAGCCTCACTCCTCACATTCCACTACACACCCCAAAGTGTCTCCTTGACAGTCAATGATACTCAGAAACTTGTAGAGACACAAGATGCTCTGCAGATTCTGGAAATCCAGAGCAACACACCTACAACTCAGCAGTTTTGTCAGAGACTGCGTAGGGAGAAATGGAGTTGATGTATCAAAGTTTAAATCTCATTAACACTTTGAAACACAAATTCTTTTGCTTTGCACAGGTTCTCCCTGACTTGTGTAGTGTTTCCAGCATTGCTTGTCCTGATTCTCAGCTCTCAGTAATCATTCTATTTTCACCTGTACAGACCAGCTGAGTGTCTCCCTCCTTCTGGTGATATCCAGCTTTGCAGACGCAGTAAAAAGACCCAGCAGAGTTACAACAGGTCGTGTTCACTCCGCACACATTTTTATCCTGGCATTCATCCACATCTGTTGTGGAGAGGAAGAGAGGAACAAATATTACCAACACAGATGTAGTCATAGAGTCATAGAGGACTACAGCACAGAAACAGGCCCTGCTGCCCATCTAGTCTGTGCTGAACTGTTATTCTGTCAGCCCCATTGACCTGCACCGAGAACATAGCCCTCCATACCCCTCCCATCTATGTATTTATTCAAATTACTGTTAAATGTTGAAATTAAACCCGTTTCCAATACTTCGACTGGCAACTCGTTCCACTCTCACTCCACCCTCTGAGTGAAGATGATGATAATGATGACTGGAAAGTGAATGGTGTGTGGAGTCCCACAGAAACATCACTCAGATCTTTGTTCCTCATACTCTACAGCACAGGTTATTAACCATTTCCTGCACGGATTCCCCTGGATCTAGCATCAGGGAGGCACAGTGCTACATCTGCTACAGATGCTGCTCCACAGGCCTCAGCACCCCGGGTCCAATCGGAATTCAAATTCCTCCACAGCAGCTGCAACTGAGGAAATGATTTGTCTTTGGGACATCTCTCACTAAAATGAACGAGTTGTCTCAAAATGTGATCCGTAATATCCTCCTGGAATGAGCCCCTGGATTCACGATAGGTGTTCAGTGTTCTGCGTGATGGGAACCATCAATGTATAACTGTCACATTTCCCGGAGTCTGGAAGTCGTGCAATGAGAGCAGTTTTCACAAATACAAACCAAGTCTGCAGAAAGTGCTTAGCAGATGAAGTTGTGTCAGAGAACAGGAAGTGTGAAGGGTGAGCACTGTTCAGTTGAGCTGCTTTCATCAGCGTTTTGATACTGAAGTCCATGAGTATAGGCAACTTGGCTTTGCTGTTTCCTTCAGAATTGGCTTGTTCTACTGTAATTTATCAGTGTGCAGTGCTTCACACTTCTTGACCCCTGACGTAACTTGATCTGCTCAGCACTTTCTGCAGACTTGATTTGCATTTCACTCTGGAGAGTTTGTTTAGTGTGATTTGCTCACAATGCATGTAGAATGAGCAATCGTTCTGCTTATGTTAATAATGACACTTTAGTTAAAGCCTTTGATGTTGTCAAAGTTCTGGGAAAAGTTACAATGAATGATCAACATCTGAACAAATTATTTGGCAAATATTTTGTGCTAGTCCAGACCTCGAGAGATGTGACTGAACTCACTCTGCCTGATGTGATGGGAATAACAGGGGAGGCAGCGACACGGCCAGTTCATGTGTTCAGAGTTGCACAGGAAACAACTCCAGATGCTGCTGAAGGTGAAGATTTTCAGTTCAAGTTGCTCTCTTTTCTGTGGAATGAAGCCAAAACTCTGACTGATGTTAACAATCTACTAACTCCTTCAGTTGTTGATCTAAATTCTAAGCTGGTTTCTGCTATCACATGACTGGTCGAGAAATGGCAAAGTCTACCTGCTGAGATCCAAGGTTACCATAGGCTGAGAATGTTCTCTGGGGTCAAGCGCAGAGAAGAATGATCAGGCTTAAGCTGAGCTGGATGAGAGGCAGTGCTCAGACAATATAAAGAAACAGAGACTGCTAGAGAGTTTAGAGGGCACTGCTGCTGATTATAGTGAGGTTTCGAAAGGCAGAAAATCCTTTCACCACATCAGTTAGCTCTAGGTAAGCTTTGAAGATTGCTTTTGGCACCATGGAAAGTTCAGCGGAACCCCTGGTAAGAGTCAGATACACATTCCAAGAGGAAGGAGAGAAACTCTCTGCTTCCCTCCTCCAGCTGGATAAACTGTTGCACTGTTTATGCCACAAAGGATGCATTCAACTTTCTGAGGTAAATTCCTTGATGGTGGAGCAAGTTATGAAAGGCTCACTGTCACAAGTTATGGTTGCTCTACGTATTCTAATGACCCACAAGGTGTGTGATCCACCATTTTGCTGAGTCACTAAGAAAATATGATTGAGGAGTGAAATGTTTCCAAAAGCCAAGTAATGTCTTCAGTTGTAGGCCCTGTTGCTAAAGTAACCATTGATGCCACAGAAGTAGAACTTTTGAGAAATGAGGTGAGAAACATTCAAGCTGATAGGTCTCAATAGATGTCTGTTAATGCTGCAGATAAACATGACGTGTCCACAGGTGAAAGCCCAACCCTCCTGCGGAAATCACAAAGCAGAGGAATGCTGCTGCATAGGGTGAAGGATAGGACTGGTATTTTCTGTTACAAGTGTGGAGAAGATGGACACTTCAAACGAGATTGTTAGAGACAGGGAGATCTTCGAAAACTAAACCAGTGGATAATCAAACAGAAAAAGATGGGAAACGACAGAGGGACCGAGTGAAGGAACAGTCTGATGTCCTGGAGCAAACACATTCCAGTCAGTGTATTAACAGCTATACTAAAGTGCAAAACATTATTCCTGAAGGCTTAGTGGGGCCAAGTTCTGATGTCTCCAGACAGACTGAAGGTATTTATGATCGAGTCATACTTGACTCTGGTTCTCAAGTTACTTTACTCTGGAGATCCTTTTCAACAGGGATTTGACACATTTCCTGTTGGCTCCGATCAGTGCCCTTGAGGTTTGGGGGCTTAGTGCTGATGATTACCCTCATGATGGTTTTTTTGTCGTTGACACTGGTGTATTCAGGAGCAGATATTGCGGTAGATGAGACTACAGATACACTTGTGTTGGTTTGCCCAGATCCAGTTGTCAAAAGTAAAGCTGCCGTCCTTGTGGGAACAAACACTTCCATTGTGAGAAAGCTCACGGGAGCATGGAAAGAGAGAAAGGGAGAGAACTTTCTGAGAACTTCGTCTATTCTCCCTGTATTCAGAGCTGCTTTTGTGAATGAGCAAGTTTCTCCTGTGCAGGGTGATGAGAATAAAAGAGGAACTGTGTAGTGTACTCAGTCTAAACCATTCACTTTACGTTCTGCCGGAGGAGTTCGAGTGACTGGAACATCCAAATTTTCAGGAATGCCCAGTGCCCCAGCCACTTTTGTGGATGCTCCTGACGATCAGGATGAAAAGCCACTCTTGTCTGCAGGAGTGCTGGTGAGACCTGAACTGCAGAAATCTTTGGCTGTCTATACTAACAGGAGAACAGTGATTGTCAGCAACACCTCAGGAGGAGGTGTCAGGAGTTTCTAGTTTCCCAGTTAAGAAAAAGGAAGAGAAATAGTCTCCTCTATTAGGAAAGTTGACATTGAAGTCAGTCAACTTTGATGACTGACCAATACCAGGGGATTGGGAAAAGAGAATAATTGATAAGATGTTGGAACACAAAGACATCTTTCCTGCTGACAAGATTGCTGTTGGTTGTTCCACGAGTACTCACCACACTATCATAGTGACAGAAGACACACCTTTCCATTCATCACCATCGGAGATTGAATTCACGGTGGGATAATTAACTCATTATGAGCCTACAGTGAGGCAGTTTCAGTTACAAGGTCGATCTCTAACTCTTCCCCTTCCCTCTCTGGATCACACCGGTATCTCCATGGATTTTCCAGCCCCTCACTGACCCTGCTCCCAGATGGTCTCCACATTGGATCATGTGGAGTTTGCGATCTCGGATTAGAACAGCCAGCTACAGATGGCAACTCTGGACAGACTTGTTCCTGGAGAAACTCAACAGGTCATGAAATCCATGTCCATCACAATAAACCTACTGTGGGACTTGCACAGAATACTCTTCTTTACTTCGAGGTATCTGAAGGACAATGTTGAAGGGATGTCAATGACAACCACTACTTTGAATTGATTCTCCATATCGTGGTTATATTAAGTCCTTACATTCACAGATCTTCCCTCTGGTGAGGCTGGCAGCCACAGAAAATGTCAGAAACAATATGATGCAGTTACACTGGTGGGAACCCACTGTGTTGTTACAAGTTGCATATTTGTCACAGGGCGAGTATTCACAATTGTCGATATCTGCGAGAAAGGACAAAATCGTTCACAATGATAAACACTTGTTTATCCTTGTTACAGGTGCACTCTGTGGGTCTGCATGGAGCAAAACATAGGCATGTTGCTAAACACAGACTAGACCTTTCTTGGAACAAACAATTCAGTGATTTTCTTGGGAAAGGACTTCAGAGTCGTGGCAGAAAGACGGGTGTGTGGAGTTAAGGTACAGACCAGCCTGGATTGAATTGAATCAGGGAACCAATAGCTTCCCACCTGCTGGAGGCCGAGATGGTTGCTAGCCTACTCTCCTGGTCATTGGATCTGGAAGTTGCCTATCAACACCTGCAGATCCCACTGGAGGAATCAGCGGTAGCCCCACCTTCTCCGGTGATGTGACTAATTAGAATGCTAAAGATGTGCCATGGAGAACATTCTGATTTCTGAATGGAAAATGAACGCATGAATACCTCCTCACTATTTTCACTCTCTTTTCTCCCTATATTTAAAAAAGGAGGTGGAAAGAAGTTAAGATGGCGCTAAACGTCGACTCCTTTGCTTTCATCTTCAGAAACAGCTCTATTTCCATCTTTAATATCTTTATTTTTCCCATTCAGGATTCTTGTGAAGACCAGAGTTACACACTGACATAGGTTCTTTGCGGGAATGGACCTGTTCTCAGAGTTTCAGGAATGCCTGTTGTTCGGCACGTCAAGGGTTCGGCCTGAGAGTCCGGCTCGAATTCAGAAGCTTAAGATCTCGGGGCTCTGGAGACGGGTGGATCGAGGGTCGGTTTCACGGCAGGAGACCCATGTATCGTTAAGGGAGTCGGGATATCTGCTGTGGGCCTGAAGACTCGGGATCTGTGCAATCTTCAGGCACAGAGCTCGAAAAAAGCAATGTAACAGACTTTTAACATCGTAAACCAGCGGGTTGTTGTTATGTCTCCCACTCACTGGGGAGAAAATGGAGACGCCTCCTTCTCCCTTATCAGGGAGAGAGAGAACCTGTGGAATGTCAAATGCCAGATGAAATGTGAAGTCTGTGGGGTAACTGCAAGACTGTGTCTTTGCTATTGCTTTGCTCACGATGAGTGCTCGGAGGTGGTACCGATGCTTGCTTTATTTGCTGGTGGGGGAGGGGGATTGTTGCTCGCTGCTCTTACGCGCGTGAGGGAGGGGAGCTGGGGGGGCTTTGGGGTTCTTATGTTTATCTGTCGTTCATTCTTTGGGACACTTCTCTGTTTTCGTGGATGTCTGAGCAGAGAGCTTTAAGGCCCTTCTGATGAGGGGTGGGGATGTATTGGGATTGGACACCCATAGTGAAACTGAATCGATTGGGGCCAGGGAACTTAAAGTCATTGAAAAGATCAAGTGTGCATGAAGTGCCACGGACGTAGGTTGGAAGGGACTGAACCAGGGGGACAAAAAAACAAATTTGAGGTATGCAGCCCCAAGCTCGGTGGGACAGGAATGGGCAGAAAAAACGGGTCTACCTGGACAGTCAGGTTTATGGACTTTGGGTGGAAACAGGGTGGGGGTGTGGTGTAAGTGAACTCTGGTTGGTGGCATTGGATTGGAGATCTTCAGAGTTGATAAGGTCAGTGATGGTGCAGAAGACAATGGCCCGCTGCACCTCAGTGGGGATCGTTGGACGGGATCTCTTGTAACTGAGTCCCTGTGCCCATGACTCTCAAAGTGAAAAGAAATCCCAGACTTCACTTCCAAATTCCATTAGAGCCCCATATACTCCCAGCAGCGCCATATTGTGGTTCCTCATTTCCCATGGAAACTATTCCTGTGGCAAAGCCTGCTTTCTCCTTCCTGCTGGAGACATTTAGTGGTGAATTACAGGCAGTGAGTTGGGACAGTGAGGTGAGAAAGCATTGATCAATACGAAATGAAAATGTAAAATTATTTGCCAGTAACTTCTGTAAAGCTATTAACCAGCTTAACGTTGTCTGATCCAAACTATCTCACATTTCACTGTCTAACAAGAGGTGGAGATCATTGAGGGTAAATGAACACAATTTACTCAAGTGCTTTTTGCTTTCAGGATATGAAATAAGATGTTTATATTTAGTTCAAAGATATGTAGTTCTCCTTTACAAGTAACCACACTTGAAGAAGTGATCTGTTATCTGTGTGCCAATGAATAATGTTTACTGACATAGCGACACAGCTTTGCAAGTGTGAAGAAGATATCTAGATTCAGCAGCTCTAAAACTCTTCGTTCTGCACAGAGTTGAAAGAGGCAATTCAGCCCATCGAGTCTCCGCTGGCTTGCAGAGCAATCCCAACTATTGCCCAATCACCCATACTCTGTTCTACCACACACCTACAGATTACAACGGCCAATTAATCTCCAACTTGCACAACTTTGGGATGTGGGAGGAAACCAGAGCACCTGGAGGAAACAAACTCATCATCAAGAAAAGTGCAAACTCCAATTCTTACATTCTTAGCTCAACTCTTTAAAGTTGAAACAAAAGAGATGCTAGGAATATTGAACAACACACACAAGATGCTGGAAGAACTTAGCAAGTCAGGCAGCATCTATGGAAGTAAGTAGACAGTCAACGTTTTGGGTCAAACCCGTCCTGGTAAAGAATCTTGGCTCGAAATATTGACTGTTTATGTTCCTCCACAGATGCTGTCTGAGTTTCTGAGTTCCTCTTTAAAGTTCAAAATTATTTTATGCTTAGGTAAATGTTGTACCAAGATTTAACTTATTATAACAACAATCTGACTCCTCCCTCCCACATGACCATCCATTTTTCTTTCGTCCATGTGCTTATCTGTGTGTCTCTTAAATATCTCTAGTTCATCTTCAGGTGTGAGATGATGTTGGTGAACTTCAACGATGTCTGTCTGATGATTAATGAAACAAGGATAGCAATAAAATAGTTTGTTAACCACACTTTTTCTGGCAAACAATCAACAATCAGAACTGAGGCAAGGTGAGGTGGCGGACCTGTCTCTGAGAGAATGGAAGAGTGTGAAAGGATGGGCAGTAATGCCTCCATGGCATTAAAAAAAGGTCTGGAACCCCTGCTCGACAGTATCCCATAAAATACCTCCAGAGCAAAGACAACATGGGTTAAATACGGAGGAATACTCCCTCTGTGCCATCTCATCAAACATCCTGAGCAGGGATATCATGGGTTAAATACATGGTAAATCTCCCTCTGCAATGTACCACAAGCACATCTGAGGCAGGGACATTATTGGGTAAGTACAGAATGAAGCTCCCTTCACATTGTCCCATAAATATATCATGGACAGAGACAACATGAGTTATATACAGAGTGAAGCCACCTCTACCACATCCAATCACACAGATGTGAGGGGGCAGACCAGAGGCTGAGGTCTGGCATGGAATTCCTTCAGAGGGACACGGATTGAGAGTCTAACCTGGCTCAAGCTGTGAAAGAGCCTGTCCCGGGACAAAGGTACGAGGGTTTGAAGAATCCACTAACAGACCTGCTATGATTCCCAGACTAGAGCAACCAGATGTCATGGTCCAGATCGGTTTCCCTTTAAATTTAGTTAGGTTGCGTTATGATCCGGACCATTGACACTTTGTTCCCTTCTAATTCCATTCCATGTGTCCCTTGAGCTTGGCAATTAAGGTGATCGACTTTCGACCTGCACTGGCAGCTTATAAACCCCAGGATTTTGCCATTCGGGGCGAGAGTGTTAAGAAGCCTTAGCAAGTTGCCGTCGCAACGACAAGCCAGAGTTATGGGAGTTATGGGAGTACCAGCAATTCACCTTCCTTCGCCAGAGTGGGTCCGGGCAAGGTCAATCTGCCAGGGGTGAGTTGAAGGCGGAGTCCTGGCTCAACGTTCATGCCCAGTGTCTGTGTCTATCCCCCGAAGAAGAGTCCCGGCTCGATGCCTGAGTTGAAGGAGTCCTGGCTCAAAGTTCCTTGTCCTGTGTTTTGGTGTCCACGTTTCTGGCTGCGGTGATCCATGGTGTCCAAGTTTCTGGCGGCGGTGAATCAAGGTCCCAGTCTCCTAGTCCAAGGTCCGCGGCGGTCCCAGTTCCCAGGGTCCCAGTCCTGGCCGCAGCTGTCCACGTTCCCACTATCCAAGCCCAAGGTCTGCGGCTGTCCATGTTCCCACTGTCCTAGTCATGGCCGCGTCAATCCCAGTTCCTTGTTTCCAAGTCCCAGGTCGGCGGCTGTCCATGTTCCCACTGTCCTAGTCATGGCCGCGTCAATCCCAGTTCCTTGTTTCCAAGTCCCAGGTCGGCGGCTGTCCATATTCCCATTGTCCTAGTCATGGCCGCGTCAATCCCAGTTCCTTGTTTCCAAGTCCCAGGTCGGCGGCTGTCCATGTTCCCACTGTCCTAGTCATGGCCGCAGCAATCCCAGTTCCCTGTTTCCAAGTCCCAGGTCTGCGGCGATCCAAGTCCCTAGTCCCCTAGTCCGAGGTTCGTGTTCCCCTTTGTCCTTGATTTCCCGATTTTCTGTGTAGCGAGTAATAAAAGCTATTTTATTGAACAACCTAAAAAAGACATGTTTGTGTCCTGCATGTGGGTCCTCTCCCAGCACCCTTGTCCCCTCCTCGTGACACCAGAACTGAATGCAAAACTCCAGAACTTTAAAAAGCTGGTAAACTGATCAGTTGATTTATTAATGTCACATTAACTGAATTCCAACAAAAAACTTTGTTATGCATGTCATCCCGACAGAACATTTCATTACAACAGTGAATTGAGGTAGTAGGAGGAAAAACAATAACAGATTGCAGAATGAAGTTAAAAATATCATGCACTGACTGGCAGACAATAAAGCACAAGGTCAAATTAGGCTGACTGTCAGATCAAGACTTCATGTTATAATTTCCTTAATGTTAAACTCAGTTCCGCAAAGGCAAGGCAAGCATGCCAATTGCCTTCTTTACCACCCCATTAACCTGTGCAGACTCTTACAGGAAACAATGGACGTGGACCCCAAGATCCTTTTGAATATCAGCATTGTTAGCCTATTGGCTCAGGGTGTCTGACACTCCGAGGGAGGAGTTGTAAAGATTGATGGCCACAGGCAGGAATGACTTCTTATGAGTGGACCCCAAGATCCTTTTGAATATCAGCATTGTTAAGGGCCCTGCAATTAACTGTGTACTGACCCTTTACATTTGATGTGTCAAAGTGTAATGCCTCACACTTGGCTGGATTAAACTGCACCTGAAATCATCCTGTCCATATCTGCAGTATCAAGATCAACAGTTTGTTGACTTTTGTATGTTGTTTATCTATCTTGTTTGTGTATTTTTTTCACTGTTTCTATTGCGTTTCTTTGTATTTACTGTGAATGCCCATAAAAAAATGAATCTCAGGGTTGTATATAGTGATATATATTTACATTGATAATAAATTTCCTTTGGATTTGAACTGTGAACTTTGATTTATATTCTGCTTTGATTTATATTTTACACCACCCATAACAACACCAATATTTTTTTGAATGATCTGCGAACTTACTAACCCAACCGTCTGTGTTTTCATTAAAATCATTTTTATATATTACAACAACTGAGCTCCAAGTATTGATCCTGTGGAATACCACTGGTCACACACCTCAAGTCAGAATAACAACCCTCTACCATTACTTCGTCTTCTATGAATAAGTCAACTTGGCATCCAATTTACAAAGATTTCATCGATCCAATGGCCTTAATCTTCTGGATCAGCCGACCATGAGACACATCGTCAAAAGCTTTCTAAGCTCCACGTATACAAGATCTATAGCCTGCACCACCTGAAAATCTCAATCAAGTTTGTAAGACTTCCCGACACAAATCCATGCTGACTATCCCTAATGTCAATGCTTTTCCAGTTGTGAATTGCTTTGTTCCTCTGTTTTCCTACCACTGATGTAAGGTTTTCCAAACTGGAATTTCCTGCTTTGCCTCATTGCCCTTCTTAAATGGCAGAACAAAACCAAAGTTCAAAGGGAATTTGGTAAAGTACGTACATGTCACCATATATCACCTTGAGATTCATATTCTTACAAGCATTTTCAGTAAAACAGAGAATGACAATGGAGTCAGTGAAAAACTACACACATTTATTGTTATTTATCCATTTATTGTTTACTTTTTGTATTTCACAGCTTGTCTTCTCTTGCACATTGGTTGTTTGTCAGTCGGTGTGTGTTTTTCATTGATTCTATTGTGCTGCTTTGTCCGACTGTGAATGCCTGTAAATAAATGAATCTCAGGGCAGTATTTGTTGATATATACATACAGTACTTGGATAAACAATTTACTTTCAACTTCGTCAGGCTTATTGGTGTATAATTTTGTTTCTTCTGCTTCCCTCCCTTGAAGTGTGGAGTGACATTTGCAATTTTCCAGTCCTCCTGAACCTTTCCAGCATCATGTGATTCTTGAAACATCAAAACATCACAACTAATGCTTTCTCAATCTCTTTAGTTACCTTTTTCAGAACCCACAGGTGGCATAACTGGGGCAGAAAGTACAAACCCATTTCCCCATGGTGAAGGTGTCCACCACTATGGGACGCACACTCAGTGGCCATTTTATTAGCTACACCCATATACCTGCTCGTTAATGTAAGTACCTCATCTGCCAATCATGTGGCAGCAACTCAATGCACAAAAGCATGCAGACAGGGTCAAAAGGTTCAGACCGAACATCAGAATGGAGTGAAAAGTGATTTAAATGACAGATTGAAGGATGATTTTTGTTGCCAAATGCAGTGGTTTGAGTTTCTCAGAAAGAGCTGATTTCCTGGTATTTTCACACACAACAGTCTCCAGAGTTTACAGAGAACGGTGTGATAAACTAAAACCATTCAGTGAGCAACAGTTCTGTGGGTGAAAAACACCTTGTTAATGAGAGACGTCAGAGGAGAATGGCCAGACTGGTTCAAGATGACAGGAACGCAACAGTAATTCAAATAACTATGCATTGCAACACTGCCGTGCAGAAGAGCATCTCCAAATGCACAACACATTGAATGTGAAGTGGGTCTGCTACAGCAGCAGAAGACCATGAACATACATTTTGTGGCCACTCTATTGTGTACAGGGGGTAACTCATAAAGTGGCCACTGAGTGTAGGTGATTGGACAAAAAATATAAACAAGATGGATTCAACACAGCATCACTCCTAGCTGTCCCCGGAGGCAAAATGCAGGCTCCAAATTTTCTCCACCACCCCCACCCCCACACATGGATTTTGATGCATATCGGTAGTTTCCTGCGCGATAACAAACTTTTAGCAGCTCTGGGCCTGAATGCAATCATTTTCCAGCCAGCCCTCCCAACAGCAGCTCTTTGAAGGGTAGGAGCAGTCAGCAGGAGATGTGGGTGGTGTTAAAGTGGTTTCCACGGTACTCTAATGCTCTCTCTCCCCATTCACACCACATCCTGTGTTCTCACTGTCCAGGGCTGGTCTAAACCTCAGCTCAAACCCTGAGCCCAGTTTCTGTAAACTTCTTGCTTATCTCTTCAACATCCTTCTCACCGTGTGTTTAGAGTAGCAGAGACAAAATTAATTATTTACTGTATGTCGTTTGGACTGGGTGGTGACCATAATCTTCATTTGTGAAGGATGTTAATTCTGTTTTCTTGATAAGCCCTCAATGTTATGGTCACTATAACCGCAGAAGCCCAAATGTCAGTGAAACAAATAAAACTCATTCAGGACTTCCATTTGGAAGCCCCTCCCACAGTCTGAATCGTTCCAGCAGCTGGAACTCATGACTGAAACCCAGCAGGTCACGTATCATCTATGGAGGGGAATAGACAGTCGATATTTTGAGTTGAGACCCTCTTCTGGATGGGAAAGCAAAGGGGCAAGAAGCTGGATGTGGGGAGTGGAGGGGAATCAAGTTGGCAGGTGATAGGTGAGACCAGGTGAAGTGGAAGGTGAGTAGGGGGGATGAAGTATGAAGATGGGTGGGGAATAGGTGGAAGAGGTAAAGGGCTGAAGAAGATGAAGGAATCTGATTGGAGTGGACAGAGGACCATGGAAGAAAGGGGAGTAGGGAAGGGGACTAGAGGGAGGAGATGGGAAGGTGAGAGGAAAAAGGGTAAGAGGATGACCTGTGGAATGGAAGAAGAGAGAAAGGGGAAGGGGGTTAGAGGAATTTACCTTTCTCCCTCCTCTTGCTTCCCCTCCCTCCTTCTCTATTTTTCCATTCTGGTTTCCCTCTTGCCCCTTCACCTCACCTGCTCATCTCTCCTTCTTGTTCCTGTCCTCCTTCCCTTTCTTCCATGGTTTTCCATTTACCCATTCTTTACCTCTTCCAGTGATCACCCCCCTCAGCTTGTGACTACATCCCCCTCCCCCACACACTCACCTTCCCCTTCACCTGGTCTCACCTGTCACCTGACAGCTTGTACTCCTCCCCTCCCCCACCTCCTTATTCTGGCCTCTTCCCCCTTCATTTCCAGACCTGATGAAGGGTCTTGGGCTGATTGGGAGGAATTTTCAATCTCTTGTTGCTACAGTGGGAGTTCCTACCTGCTTCAAAAGGGCAGCAATTATACCAGTGCCCAAGACGAGCAGGTGATCTGCCTTAATGACTATCGTGCAGAAGCACTCACATATCTGGTGATGAATTGCTTTGAGAGGTCAGTTATTGCTACTATTAACTCCCATCTTGGCATTGACACGGGCCCAGTGCACTTTGCCTATCACCACAAAAGGCCTACAGTGGATGCCATCTCATTGGCTCCTCATGGGGACTTGGATCTCTTGTACAATATGAATACCTATGTCAGGATGCTATTTACTGACTACAGCTCAGCGTTCAGCACAAAAGTTCCCATTGTTCTGATTGAAAATCACCAGAACCGGGGTGTCTGTACCTCCCTCTGCAATTGGATCCTCAAATTCAATCCACAGTCTGTGCAGATTGGAAAAAACATCTCCAATCAACACTGACAATCAACACTGGCACACCTCAGAGATGAATACTTAGCCCATTGTTCTACTCTCTACACTCATGACTGTATGGCCAGGTATACTTGAAATGTCATCCATAAATTTGCTGATGATACAACTATTGTTGACAGAATTTCAGATGGTGACAGGAAAGCATACAGGAGTGAAATTTATCAGCAACTTGAGTGGTGTCGCAGCAACAACTTTGCACTCAATGTCAGTAAGACCAAAGAGCTGATTGTGGACTTGAGAAAGGGTAAGATGAGGGAACACACACAGGTTCTCATTGAGGGTCAGAAACGGGAAGAGTGAATAATTTAAAGTTCCTGGGTGTCAATGTCTTTGAGGATCTGTCCTGGACCCAACATACCAATGCAGCTACAAAGAAGGCAGGACAGTGGTTATATTCATTAGGAGTTTGAGGTGATTAGGTATGTCACTAAAGGCATTTGAACATTTCTACAGATGTACTGTGGAGTGCATTTTAACTGGGTTCATCACCATCCAGGATGGGGGTGGGGGAGCTATTGCACAAGATCAAAATAAGCAGCAGAAAGTTGTAAATTCAGTCAGCTCCAACATGAGCAATGGCCTCCGTAGTGTCCATGACATCTTCCAGGAGAGATGCCTCAAAAAGGTGGCATCCATCATCATGACCCCCAGGTCAAGCCTTGTTCTCATTGCTACCATCAGGAAGGAGGTACAGAAGCCTGCAGGCAAACACTCAACAATTCAGAAATAGCTTCCTCCCCTCTGACATCACTTTCAGAATGGCCATTGAACCAGGAACATAACCTCACAACTGTTTTAATTTTTATTTTTACTCTACTTGTTTAATGCAACTATTCAATTTATTTCCTAAGTTCCTCCATCACGTTTTGTGTGCGTTGCTCAAGATATCCAGTATTTGCATAAACTCTTGTGTTTACTTGTTCTCACTTGTTCTGTTATTGTGAACCTCCACCCTTGAGTGACAGATACATTCCTGTGGCTGCTAATTAACGAGTCCACCCTGCTCACACTGATCTATTCACTGGGACAGAGAGTGTTGCATCTACCACACTCCCGGCTATCAGACTGATGACTTGGTGCACCGGTCCTGACCAGGTATTTGGTCCTCTATTGAATTGATGGTTGGGCCACAACCCCAGGATGCCCAACTTCACACAAGAGATCGTGCAGATGTTGAAAATGCAGTCAGACATACACAAAATGCAGAAGGAACTCAGCATCTATGGAGGGGAATAAGGAGTTTACATTTCGTGCTGAGACTTTCATCAGGACTCTTGCCTTTAGACGTTTTCAGGAAGAGATTTTCATTTCCTTCTCCATTGTGGAGTCAGTGTGATGGTGAGATTATACAGAGTATAAAACCCAGAGCTCACAGTGACAGCTGACACTAGAGAGGTCGCGTTCTGCAGAGAATGGGTCTCGGCAACATGAGCAGCTGCCTGCCTCTTCTGGATAAGTGTTAGTTCTAGAATATTTCCCTTTCTGTCTCTGGTTCACTTTTTTCCCTCCCCTCACCACTCCTCTACCTCCCTTCTTGCTCCTCACTCCCTCCCTTCTATTGCCCTTTGACCTACCCCCCTTCTTTTTCCCATCTCCCTTAACTTTCCTCATCTTTTTTGGGACTGCCCTGTTATCAAAAACTATTGGAGGGGGATACACAATGCCCTACAAGACATCTTTAAATGTGAAATACCCTTAGAGAGTAAGACCATATATTTTGGATATATACATCATGAATGGTTGAAAAGAGATAAATATTTAATGAATATAATGTTGGTGGCTGGTAAAAAGACTCTTACTAGGAAATGGTTATCACAGGAGAGCCCAACTTTAAATCCATGGATAGATATTACAATGGACATTTACAAAATGGAGAAGATGACAGCATCTGTTAATCACAAGCTGGAACAATTTGATTCATACTGGGAAAAATGGTTTAACTATATAATGCCACATAGGCCTGATTTTATTCTCACAAATCAATGAATCTGTTGTAAAAAAAATCACTCCCTACTTGTACATAGTTCTTTCCTTTTGCATGTTTTTTCTTTCCACTCTTTTCTATAAGTGTATACCTCAGATAAATACTTCGTGGAGATTTGTAATACATATGATTATATGATATATATGTACAATGTCTGAAATATATCTTATGGAAATGTTTGTTTGATGATGAACTTAAATAAAAAAATGAATTACAAAAAAAAGGCCAGTTAGTATGGTTTCCTTAAGGGAATACCTTGCCTGGCAAATCTGTTAGCATTCTTTGAGGAAATAGCAGACAGTATAGACAAAGGAGAATTGGTGGATGTTGTGTACTTGGATTTTCAGAAGGCCTTTGACAAGATGCCATACACGAGGCTGCTTAACAAGATAAGAGTGTATGGTATTACGGGAAAGATACATCCATGGATACAACATTGACCAATTGGCAGGAGGCGAAGAGAAGGCAAGGAGAATTAAAGGAGGCCTTTTCTGATTGGCTGCCTGTGACTAGTGGTTGCCCACAGCGGTCTCTGTTAGGAACACTTCTTTTCATGTTCTCTGTCAATGATTTGGATGATGGTATTAATGACTCTGTGGCCATGATAGGTGGAGGTGCAGGTGGATTTGAGGCAAATGGCATATAGTGTCAGGAAGTATATGGTCATGAACTTTGATAGAAGAAATAAAAACATAGACTATTTTCTAAACATGGAGAAAATTCTAAACTCTGAGGTGCAAAGAGTCATTGTAGTAGATTCCCCAAAATGTTAATTTGCAGGTTGAGTTGGTGGTAAGGCAAATGTAATGTTAGCATTCATTTCAAGAGCACTGGAAGAAAAAGCAGGGATGTAATGTTGAGGCTTTATAAAGCCCTGATGAAGCCTTACTTGGAGTATTATGAGCATTTTTGGGCCCCTTATTTAAGGAATGATGTGCAGAGGAGGTTCACAAGTATGATTCTTGGAATGAAAGGCTCATCTACAAGGAGCAATTGATAACTCTGGGCCTGTTGGAATTTTGGCGAATGAGGGGAATCTCATTGAAATCTATCAAATGTTGAAAGACCTATATAGAGTGGATGTGGAGAGAATACTTCCTATGGTGGGAGGTGTCTAGGACCAGAGGGCATGGCCTTGAAATAGAGTGACGTTGCTTTAGAATAGAGATGAGGAGACATTTCTTCAGCCAGAGGGTGGTGAATCTGTCGAATTCATTGCCACATGTAGCTGTAGAGGCCAGGTAATTAGGTGTATTTAAGGAAGAGGTTGACGTGTTCTTGATTAGTCAGGGTGTGAAAAATTACAAGTTAAGGACAGTAGAAGGGGGTTGAAAAGGAAATAAATCAGCCATGATGAAATAGCCGAGCAGACTCAGTGGGAAAAAATGGCCTAATTCTTCTCCTGTGCCTTGTGTCTTAGACCCATATTCAGGCCTATATAAATCTAACTCTTCACTCCTATGCATCCCATAACCCCCTGTTTTTTCTTACATCAATGTGCTTATCTACATGCTTTCAATTCTCCCTAATGTATCAGCCTCTACTAACACCCTGCAGCAGCAAGGGGGTGTCTGAGCAGTTGCACAACATCTCAATAGGACAGGTGAGCAGCCAGAGGTCCTTCTGCATGGTGGCATTAATTACATACTGTAGAAAGAAAAGAGATGAGGTCCTGCGGAGTTAATATAGGGAGATAGGAAAAAGATCAGAAAGCAATGCTCGAGATAATCATCTCTGGATTCCCCCGTGCCACATGTTAGTGAAGGCAAGAAAAAATGGTTATAGCAGATGAATGTGGGACTGAACAGTTGGGCAGGGGCAGGGATTCATTTTTTTGGACCATTGGGATCTCTTTTGGGGCAGATGTGATATGTAAAGAGGGTTAGCTTGCACTTGAACTGGAGCGGGATCCAACATCTCAGCAGAGAGTTTTGCTAGTGTTACTGGGAAATTTTAAACAAGTCTGGCCGAGTTTGGAGTTTAGCTCAGAAAACATGCAAGTAGGATAAGTGTGAGATGTTTCATCCTGGGAAAGCCAAAGAGTGTAGGACATATACTGTGAATAGCTGTGCTCTGCAGAATTACAGTGCCTATAGAAAACATTCACCACCCCCCCCCCAGAAGTTTTCATGTTTTACTGTTTTACAACATTCAATCACAGTGGGTTTAATCTGACATTTTTGACACTGATCAGCAGAAAAATACTCTTTTATATCAAAGTGAAAACAGATCTCTACAAAGTGATTTAAATTAATTACAAATATAAAACACAAAATAATTGATATACATAAATATTCACTGCATTCATCAGTATTTAGTAGATGCACCTTTGGCAGCAATTACAGCCCTGAGTCTGTGTGGATAGGTCCCTATCAGTTTTGCACATCTGGAAACTGCAATTTTTCCCCATTCTTCTTTACAAAACTGCTCAAGCTCTGTCAGATTGCATGGGGATTGTGAGTGAACAGCCCTTTTCATATTCAACAATAAATTCTCAATTGGATTAACATCTGGACTCTGACTTGTCCACTCTGAGACATTAACTTTGTTGTTTTTAAGCTATTCCTGTGCAGCTTTGGCTTTATGATTGGGGTTGTTGTTTTGCTGGAAAGCAAACCTTCTCCCAAGTCACAATTCTCTTGCAGACTGCATCAGGTTTTCCCTCAGGATTTCCCTGTATTTTGCTCGATTCATTTTATCCTCTACCTTCACAAGCCTTCCAGGACCTGCTGCTGTGAAGCATCCCCATACATAGCATGATGCAGTCACCACCATGTTTCATGGGAGGGATAGTGTGATTTTGATGATGTGTGGTGTTTGGCTTATGCCAAATATAGTATTTAGTCAGATGGCCACAAAGCTCAATTTTGGTTTCATTGGACCATTCTTCCAGCTGACTTCAAAGATTCCCATGTGCCTTCTGGCAAACTCCAGCTGAGATTTCAACAGTAGCTTTTTCTTTGCCACTCTCCCATAAAGCTGTGACTGGTGAAACACCCGGGCAACAGTTGTTGTATGCTCAGTCTCTCCCATATCAGCCACTGAATCTTGTAACTCTTCCAGATTTATCATAGGTCTCTTGGTGTCCTCCCTCACTAGTCCCCTTCTTGCACAGTCACTCAGTTTTTGTGGACAGCCTACTCTAGGCAGATTTACACCTGTGCCATATTCTTTCCAGTTCCTGATGATTGACTTAACTGTACTCCAAGGGATATTCAGTGACTTGGAGATTTTCTTGTGTCCATCTCCTGATTTGTGCTTTTCAATAACTGATTTATGGATTTGGTTGGAGTGTTCTTTTGTCTTCATGGTGTAGTTTTTGCCAGGATACTGACTCACTTTCCAGATACAGGTGTAGTTTTACTACAATCTATTGAAATCCCTCGACTGCACACAGTAGAAGCATAGAAACATAGAAAATCCTTCAATACAAGCCCTTCAGCACACAAAGATGTGCCGAACATGTCCCTACCTTAGAAATTACCTTGGGTTACCCATAGCCCTCTATTTTTCTGAGCTCCATCTACCTGCCCAAGAGTCTCTCAAAAGACCTTATCGTATCTGCTTCCACCACTGTTGCCAGCAGCCCATTCCACGCACTCGCCACTCTCTGTGTAAAAAGACTTAACCCCTAACATCTCCTTTGTACCTACTTCCAAGCAGCTTAAAACTGTGCCCTCTCATGCTAACCATTTCAGCCCTGGGAAAAAGCCTCTGATTATCCACAAGATCAATGCCTCTCATCATCTTATACACCTCTATCAAGTCATCTCTTATACTCCATTGCTCCAAGGAGAAAAGACTGAGTTTACTCAACCTATTCTCATAAGGCATGCTCCCCAATCCAGGCAACATCCTTCTAAATCATGTCTGCACCTTTTCTATGGTTTCCACATCCTTCCTATAGTGAGGCAACCAGAACTGAGCACAGTACTCCAAGTAGGGTCTGAGCAGGGTCCTATATACCTCTGTAGACAGCCCTTCCATGTCTTTGTCATTCTTTGCAGCTGTGACACTATCTCTGATCAACAATGAACTCCATTTAATATATTTTGTGACTTCTAAAACCAACTGGCTGCACCAGTGATGACTTTTTGTGTCATATTAAAGGGGGGGGGGAAATAATTATGCAATCAATTAATTTGTATTTTATATTTGTAATCAATTTAGATCACTTTGTAGAGATCTGCTTTCACATTGACACAAAAGATTTTTTCAGTTAATCAGTGTCAAAAATGCCAAACTAAATCCATTGTGATTGAATGTTGTAAAACAATAAAACATGAAAAGTTCCAAGGGGGTGAATACTTTTTATAGACACTGTATGTCGCACAGAAGTAGAGGTACATGGTTCCATAAGAGTGGCACCATCAATAAACAGGGTGTTATCAGTCAGTGGAGTGAGTGTAGAAGTTGGAATGTTACATTGCAGTTCTACAAAACAATAGTGAGGTCACATTTGAAATACTTTATTTAATTTGGCCACTATGTTGTAAGAAAAATGCCTTAAAGCTGCAAAGAGTGCAGAGGAAATTTAAGAAGATATTCCTGCCATTTAAGCTAATATGGTAGCGGGATGGTAGCCAGTATGATTGCACTGAGATTGAGCCAGCAAGCTGACAAGTAGATGATGGGTATAACATGAATGTAAGGAAGGATAAGCCAATTATTGGGTAGAAATGCAGACAGAGAAAAGAGTTGACTTGTACCACAGGACAAAATCCAAAAGGGTGAAGAATTCAGGACTGAAGATGCTGTATTTAAATGCAGTTGGAATAAGGTGGATGAAATCATGACACACTTGGAGATTGGTTTCTATGACTTTGTGGGCGTCACTGAGTCGTGGCTGAGGGAAGACATTGGTTTGGAGTTTAACATCAGAGGATATACTTCGTATTGAAAGGACAGGCAGGAAGGCGTAGGCAGTCATGTGGCTCTAGTGCTAAGAGAGGGAATTACATCTTGAGAAAGAGATGACAAGGTCAGAGATTGTTGAATCTTTGTCGTTTCAGTTAAGAAATTGCAAGTGTAAAAAAAAACATTATGGGAATGATATATAGGCCTCCAAATAGCAGCTAAGATGTGAGATTAAGATTGCAAAGAGAACTGGAAAAAGCATGTAATAAGGGTAATAACACAGTTGTAATGGGGGACTACAGTATGCAAGAGGATTGGGAAAATCAGGTTGGTGTCAGATCGCAAGAGAGGGAATTGATTGAATGCCTATGAGATAGCTTTTTAGAACAACTTGTGGTTCACCCTACTCAGGTAAAGGCTATCTTAGATTGAGTGTTGTATAATAAAACAGATTATTAGGGAGCTTAACACAAAGGAACCCTCAGGAGGCGGTGATCATAATATTATTGAATTCATACTGCAGTTTGAGGGGGAGAAGCATAGCTCACATGTATCAGTATCACAATAGAATAAAGGGAATTACAGAGGCATGAGAAAGGACCTTGCTCAAGGGTTGGAGGAGGATGCTGGCGGCGATGACGGCAGAGCAGAGGTGGCTGAAGTTTCTGAGAATAGCTCACAAGGCGCAGGATAGATATGTCCCACAGAGGAAGAAGTTCTCAAATGGCAGGGGTAAGCAACCGTGGCTGACAAGGGTAGATAAGGACTTCATAAAAGCCAAGCAAAGGACCTATGACAGCAAAAGTGAGTGAGAAATTGGATCACTGGGAAGTTTTTAAAATCCAACAAAAGGCAACTAAAAAAGCTATAAGAAGGGAAAAGATGGTCCCAGGGGACTGGAAAATTGTAAATGTCATTCCACTCTTTAAGCTGGGGAAGGCAAAAGAAAGGAAATTATAGGCCAATTAGCCTAACCTCAGTGGTTGGAAAAGTGTTGGAGTCTATTATTAAGGATGAGGCTTTGAGGTACTTTGAGACTAATGATAAAATTAGTCAAAGGCTGCATGGTTTCTGTGAAGGGAAATCTTATCTGCCAAATCTGTTACAGTTCTTCAAGGAAGTAACAAGCAGGGTGGACAAAGGAACGGGCATGGATGTCATTTATTTGGATTTTCAGAAGGTGTTTGATAAGGCTGCTTAACAAGATGAAATCCTATGGCATGACAGGAAAGATACCTGCATGGACAGTGGAAGTGCTGACAGGCAGGAGGCAGTCAATGGGAATAAAGGGAGCCTTTTCTGATTGGCTGACAGTGATGAGCGGTATTTCCCTGCAGTCAGTATTGGGCCCATTACTTTTCTAATAGACAAATTAGAAGAATGAGCAGGGGATGTCGAATCAGTGTGGATAGAACTGAGAAATTCTAAGGATAGAAAGACCCTGATGGGAGTTATCTACAGGCCCCCAAAGAGTAGTCTGGATGCAGGGTGTAAGTTGAATGAAGAGTTAAAATTGACATGTCACAAAGGTAATGATACAGTTGTCATGGGGGATTTCAACATGTAGGTAGACTGGGAGAATCAGAATGGTACTGGACCCCAAGATAGGGAGTTTGTGGAGTGCCTCTGAGATGGATTCTGTACTGGAGCCTACCAGGGAGAAGGCAATTCTAGATTTAGTGTTGTGCAATGAACCAGATTTGATCAGGGACCTCGAGGTAAAGGAGCCATTAGGAGGTGGTGACCATAATATGATATGTTTTCACCTACAATTTGCGAAGAAGAAGGGAAAATCAGATGTGTCAGTATTACAGTTGAACAAAGGGAACTATGGAGCAATGAGGGAGGAGCTGGCCAAAGTTCAATGGAACAATACCCTAGTGGGGAAGACAGTGGAACAACAATGGCAGGTATTTCTGGGAATAATGCAGAAGGAGCAGGATTGGTTCATTCCAAAGAGGAAGAAAAATCCTAAGGGGAGTAAGAGACAGTTCTGGCTGACGAGGGAAGTAAAGGACAGTATAAAAATAAAAGAGAAGAAGTATAACATAGCAAAGACAAGCGGGAAGCTGAAGGAATGGGAAGCTTTTAAAGAGCAAAAGAAGATAGCAAAAAAGGCAACATGCAGAGAAAAAAATGAGGTATGAAGGTAAACTAGGCAAGAATATAAAGGAGGATAGTAAAAGCTTCTTTAGGTATGTGAAAAGAAAAAAAAAATAGTTAAGACCAAAATTGGGCCATTGAAGACAGAAACGGGTGAATTTACTATGGGGAGCAAGGAAATGGCAGATGAGTTTGACAGGTACTTTGGATCTGTCTTCACTAGGGAAGACACAAAGAATCTCCCAGATATAATAGTGGCCAAAGAAACTAAGGTAATGGATGAACTGAATGAAATTTATATTAGGCAAGAAATGGTGTTGGATAGGCTGTTGGGTCTGAAGGCCTGATGGTCTACATCCCAGGGCACTTAAGGAAGTGGCTCTAGAAATCGTGGATGCATTGGTAAACATTTTCCAATGTTCTATAGATTCAGGATCAGTTCCTGTGGATTGGAGGGTGGCTAATGTTGTCCCACTTTTCAAGAAAGGAGGGAGAGGGAAAACAGGGAATTATAGACCGGTTTGCCTGACGTGAGTGGTGGGAAAGATGCTGGAGTTAATTATAAAAGAGGAAATTACGACACATTTGGATAGTAGTCGAAGGATCAGTCAGAGTCAGCATGGATTTACGAAGGGAAAATCATTCTTGACTAATCTTCTGAAGTTTTTTCAAGATGGAACTATGGAAATGGACAAGGGAGAGCCAGTGGATGTAGTGTACCTGGACTTTCAGAAAGCCTTTGATAAAGACCCACATAGGAGATTAGTGGGCAAAATTAGGGCACATGGTATTGGGGGCAGAGTACTGACATGGATTGAAAATTGGCTGGCTGACAGGAAACAAAGAGTAGCGATTAATGGGTCCCTTTCGGAATGGCAGGCTGTAACCAGTAGGGTACCGCAAGGTTTGGTGCTGGGACCACAGCTGTTTACAATATACATTAATGATGTAGATGAAGGGATTAAAAGTAACATCAGCAAATTTGCCGATGACACTAAGTTGGGTGGCAGTGTGAAATGCCAGGAGGATGTTATAAGAACGCAGGGTGACTTGGACAGGTTGGGTGAGTGGGCGAATGCATGGTAGATGCAGTTTAATGTGGATAAGTGTGAGGTTATCCACTTTGGTGGCAAGAACAGGAAGGCAGATTACTATCTAAATTGAGTCAAGTTAGGAAAAGGGGAAGTACAACGAGATCTAAGTGTTCTTGTACATCAGTCAATGAAAGCAAGCATGCAGGTGCAGCAGGCAGTGAAGAACTCTAATAGCATGTTGGCCTTTATAACTAGAGACTTGAGTATAGGAATAAAGAGGTCCTTCTGCAGCTGTACAGGGCCATGGTGAGACCCCACCTGGAGCATTGTGTGCAGTTTTGGTCTCCAAATTTGAGAAAAGACATTCTTGCTATTGAGGGAGTGCAGCGTAGGTTCATGAGCTTAATTCCCAGGATGGTGGGACTGTCAAATGTTGAAAGATTGGAGTGACTGGGCTTGTATACACTGGAATTTAGAAGGATGAGAGGGGATCTGATTGAAACATGTGAGATTATTAAGGGATTGGACACAGTTTAAGAATAAGGGGTAATCCATTTAGAACAGTGATGTGGAAAAGCTTTTTCACCCAGAGAGTGGTGGATATGTGGAATGCTCTACCCCAGAAGACAGTGGAGGCGAAGTCTCTGGATGCATTCAAGAAAGAGTTAGATAGAGCTCTTATAGATAGCAGGGTCAAGGGATATGGGGAGAGGGCAGGAACGGGGTACTGATTGTGTATGATCAGCCGTGATCAAAGTGAATGGTGGTGCTGGCTAGAAGGGCCGAATGGCCTACTCCTGCACCTACAATCTATTGTCTATTATAGGCAGAGTGGGTGATGTGTGGTGTGGCTCTGTGTATAAGAAATAATATTCACTCATTGGAAAGAGATGACATAGGATTTGAAAGCGTAGTGTCTCTATGGGTTGAGTTCAAAAATGGCAAGTGTAAAAGGACCCTATTGGCAGTTGTATACAGGCCTCCAAACAGCAGCCGGGATGTGGATTACAAATCACAACAGGAGTATCTGAAGGGCAATATTCTAGTAACCACTGGGGATTTTAACATGAAACTGGATTGGGAAAACTAGGCCAATTCTGGACCTCAAGAGAGAGAATTTGCAGATGTCTAAGGGGTGGCTTTTTAGAACAGCTTGTTGTTGAACCCACTAGGGGATCAGATGTGCTGGATTACGTGTTGTGCAATGATCTGGAGGTGATAAGAGAGCGTAAGGTTAAGGAACCCTTAGGGAACTGTGATCACAATATGATTGTGTTCACTTTAAAATTTGAGAAGGAGAAGCTAAATTCCAGTGTGTCAGTATTTCAGTGGAATAAAGGAAATTACAAAGGCATGAGAGGGGAACTGGCCAATGTTGACTGGAAGGGACGCTAGCATGAAGGACGGCAAAGCAGCAATGGCTGGAGTTTCTGTGAAAAATGAGGGAAGCGCATGACAGATATATTCTAAATAAGAGGAAATTTTCAAATGGAAGAAGGACACTACCATGGCTGACACGTGAAGTCAGAGCCAAAGTAAGAGTAAATGAGAGACAATACAAGGAATCCAAAACTAGTGGGAAGATAAAGGATTGGGGTGCTCTAAAAAATCGGCAGAAAGAAACTAAGAAGGTCATTCGGTAGAAAATGATGAATTATGAAAGAAGCTGGCAACTAATATCAAAGAAGATACTAAAAGCCTTTTTAAGCATATAAAGGGTAAACAATTTGAGGGCAGATATAGGATCAATAGAAAATGATGTTGGAGATATTGTAATGAGAGACAAAGAGATGGCAGAGGAACTGAAGACATCTGCAGGGTCAGGGAAGTGATGAATGTGCAGTGAAATTTACAACTGAGGAGGTGATCAGGAAGTTTAATGGTCTGAGGGTGGATAAATCTCCTGGACCTCATGGAATGCACCCTCAGGTTCTGAAGGAAGCAGCTGGAGACATTGCAGAGGCACGAACAATGATCTTTCAAGGATTGATAGATTGCACTGGTTGACTGGAAAATGTACTGATACAATGTACTGACATTGTACTGGTTGACTGGAAAATTGCAAACGTTACTCCGCTATTTAAGAAGGGTGGGAGGCAGCAGAAAGGGAACTATAGACCTGTTAGCCTGACATCAATGGTTGGGAAGTTGTTGGAATCGATTGTTAGGTATGAGATTATGGAATACCTGGGAGCACGTGACAAGATAGGTCAAAGACAGCATGGTTTCCTGAAAGAAAATCCTGCCTGAAAACCACTGCAATTTTTCAAGGAAATTACAAGCAGGGTAGACAAAGGAGTTGCAGTAGATGTGCTGTAGTTGGATTTTGAGAAGGCCTTTGACAAGGTGTCACACATGAGGCTGCTTAGCAAGATAAGAGCACATAGAATTACAGGGGAGTTACTAGCATGGGTGGAACATTGTCTGATTGGCAGAAAACAGAGAGTGGGAATAAGGGGATCCTACTCTGGCTGGCTGCTGGTTACCAGTAGAGATCTATAAGGGTCAGTGTAGGGACCACTGCCTGTATGTCAATGATTTGGACTATGGGATTAATGGACTTGTGGCTAAATTTGCCAATGATACAAAGATAGGTGGAGGAACAGGTAGTGTTGAGGAAACAGAGCCTGCAGAAAGACTTGGATAGTTTCGGGAAATGGGCAAAGAAGTGGCAAATGAAATACAATGTTGGAAAGTACATGGTCATACACTTTGTTGGAAATAATAAATGAGCATGCTATTATTTAGCTGGGGAGAAAAACTAAAAATGCAGAGATACAAAGGGACTTGGGAGTCCTTGTGCAGGACACCCCGAAAGGTTAAATTCCAGTTTGAGTCGGTGGTGAAGAAGAAGAATGCAATGTTGGCATTCATTTCCAGAGGTATAGAATATAAGAGCAGGGGTGTGATTTTGAGGCTCTATAAGGCACTCATGAGACCATATGGTGTAATGTGTGCAGTTTTCAGCTCCTTATTTTAGAAAGGATATACTACATTGGAGAATGATTCCAGGAATGAAAGGGTTACTCTATGAGGAATGTCTGGCAGCTCCTGGGCTGTATTCCCTGGAGTTCAGGAGAATGAGAGGGGGATATCATAGAAACATTCCAAATGTTGAAAGGCCTGAACAGATTCAATATGGCAAAGTTATTTTCCATGGTAGGGGAGTCTAGGACAAGAGGGCACGACTTCAGGATTGAAGGACGTCCATTTAAAATAAAGGTCCAGAGAAATTACTTTAGTCAGAGGGTGGTAAATCTGTGGAATTTTTGCCACGAGTAGTTGTGGAGGCCAAGTCTTTATGTTCATTTAAGGCAGAGACAGACACATTCTTGATTAACAGGCAACAAGGGGTATAGGGAGATGGCAGGGGAGTGGGGATGACTGGAAGAATTGGATCAGCCCATGATTGAATGGCGGAGCAGACTCGATGAGCCGAATGGCCTACTTCTGCTCCTTATTGTCTTCTGGACTCTGGCGTGGGCTGAATTATGATTTATTTCACTCCATGTTTGAGATTGAATAAGACTAAGTTCATTCAAACCCTTAAACATTGCTCAAACAATAACTCACACATCATTTCATTACTCCCAGTCAGTCCCATGTCCCGCCTCAAAAGTTGTGTAAATTGATTCAACAAATTAACAATTGATTGTTAATTTGTTAACAGTTAACAATTTTGAATCAACAAATGCTCTGACAATAAGTGCAGTTATTTATGAACAAGAGAAAATTTAATTGTTTACTGGAAGAGTGGTGAATGCTTTGAATGTGCAATCTTAACACAAAAGACTTTACCTTGGCTCTGAGTTTTTTTTCCTTCAGAGGTTGGAACAAATCCAGTCTTATTGCTGCAGCTAAAGTTTCCGGGATTGTTGATGCATGTTAGATTTGGACCACAAATGTCTGGGTTATCGTCACACTCATTGATATCTGGAATAGAAAAGCAATCTTAAAATAGGATAAAAATCTTCATGTACTGGTGACATGCTTTATTCTCTCCTGGACCTGAATTTCCATGACATTTGTTGCCATGTAATGCACAATATTTAGAGCAGTGACACTCAGAGACTTAAAAAACATCAGAGCTCTGAGCAACAGATGTAGTGGGAGGTGATTCCATCAAAAAGTTGCAGTGTTGAATGCAGGACTAAAGTGGTCACTTCCATCAGGAGCCATTCAAATCCATCTCTCATCCAAGTTTTCATCTTCCTAGATTCGTCAGATCTGAAGAGCCAGTTTATTGTAGTGGCTTTTCTGAATGCAGAGAAGATAAAATTTCCTGGGCTAATTAATAGCTCATAATATTTATTCCATATGAATCTTAAATGTTGATAAACTCCAATAATGGAAAGTCAACTCACCTTTCACTGAGAGAGGAGTATTATTGCTGAATACATCACCAGCATGATACTAGCACAGGACTGATTAGGAATAGTCAACATGGCTTTGTGCAATGGTAGGTCATGTCTAATCAAACTTAGGGAGTCTTTTAAGGAAATTACCAGGAAAGTTGATGAAGGCAAAGCAGTGGAAGTTGTCCACATGGACTTTACTAAGGCCTTTGACAAAGTCCTGCATGGGAGGTTGGTCAGGAAGGCTCAGTTGCTTGGCATTCAGAACGAGGTAGTAAATTGGATTCGACATAGGCTTTGTGGTAGAAGCCAGAAAATGGCAGTAGCTGGTTGCCTCTCTGACTGGAGGCTTGTAACTAGTTGTGTGCCTCGGGGATCAGTGCTGGGTCCATTGATGTTTGTTATTTGCATCAATGGTCTGGATGTAGTAAAACGAATCAGCAAATTTGCGGATGACACCAAGGTTGGGACGTAGTGGACAACAAGGAAAGCTATCATAGCTTGCAGTGGGATCTGTACCAGCCTGGAAAATGGGCTGAACATTGGTAGATGGAATTTAATGCAGACAGGTTTGCCAAGGTATTACACTTTGACAGGACAAACCAGGGTAGAACTTACACAATGAGCAGGTTGGGCACTGAGGAGCACTGTAGAACAGAGGGATTTAAACAGATTAACAGCTCAGCAAGGACTAGATGGGCTGAAGGACCCTTTTCAGTGCTGTAGTGACCTGTGACTTCAGGTCATCAGAAATCTATTTTTATCACAATCAGATTGGCACGATCGTGGAATCGCTGGAGCTCCTAACACATCCTCCACTTCTCAGGCATGGCACGTGACTGATATTTCTCTCTGCCACATTTTAGAACTTAACATGGACTCATCATAGGCTCTTTAATTTTTCACGTAGCAAACTGCCTTTCCAGTTTCTTCTCAGTAGTGCTGATTCCAATATGATAATGCACCCAGAAATGGTGAAGAGTATTCACTTTCAGGAGAGATTAGTAAATGAAATGTTACTTGAAGGGCTCCTTGCAGTGAAATGTGTCATTGACAAACTTACCTCCCTTTGGCTTTTCGCAGAGTGGGTGCTGGAAAGTTGGATCATAACTTAAAGCAATTTAACTGAACTAACATGTAAAAGTGATCCAGTACACCAGATTCTGATGTGGCCAGTACTCTTCCAGCCCAATCGACTTGCAAGTTCCTTCACAAAAAGATTTGGTGAACAGTGACTCAGTTGGAAGAACTATCCCACACATTAACCAAGCAATACTTTGACATTATGGATGTATTAAAGTCTTCCTTGTAATCTAGGTCTATTCCTACCCCACTCAATGACAAACTCACAAAAGGGTGTGGTACAGTTCTATAAAAGGAATTGACTTGGAATTCCTCAAATAATTATTTCAAATTTCATGAGCCTCTCGGCATCAGGTGAAACATGGGAAAAGAATGTTCCTCCTTTGTACCACTCCTGCTTTCCTTTATTGACAAAACTGTCTCATTTTAACTGTGAATGTCCAGTCCCTAAACACTTCCATCCTCCATCAGGAAGGCCTTAAAACTCTTCACATCTTTCTAGACCAGTGGTCCCCAACCACCAGGCTGCAAAGCATGCGCTACCGGGCAGCAAGGTAACAATATGATTTGGCGATATGAAACGATATGAGTCAGCTGCACCTTTTTCGCATTCCCTGTCACGCCCAATGTTGAACTTGAACGCACATGAGGTCATTAACCACGCGAGGTCATCAGTTGCATAAATGCAGTGATACACTTGTGCCAGGGATCACTGGTTGGCCTCGGGTAATTGGCCGCCTTGCGCGGCAAGCAAGAGGTGCCATTGCTATTGGCCTGGAGAGCGGACAGATGGGCGTCAACTCTAAACCTGTTTATCACACCAAATCTTTGTGGGGAATCCGGTGCTAAAATATTTGCAGACGATCTAATTCAGGCTAGGGTTTCGTAAGCAGCAGAGCAGCTACCTCGCTGCGATCTACTGAAAGTCATCCCTCGAGCCAAACTTTTGTGGGCCAATCGATCCTACCTACCTACAAGGGCACGCGCCCTGTTGCACTCCTCACTCGGTCGGTCACTCTCTCCGGACTGTGACCCACCGTGGCCCCAGCACGGGGACCTCCGGCCCTCACCTTGTCTTCTCACTGGTGTGTTGCAACGATTTTATATGTTCATATGAGGAAAATATGCACTGTGTATTTAATATCCAAATGTTACTTAAAATGTTCTGATGCTATTAACAAGTGAGTTATAATTGACATCACTATATTCATGCGAGGAAAATATGCGCAGTGTGTTTAATATTAAATTTGTTAGATAAGCCCTTTTAGAAACGAAATTGAGTGTATTAGCCACTTATAAGTGACTTATAGTTGACTTATCACCGATATTCCGGTCACGATTAACACCCGCACCCCAGTCGGCAGGTCGGCAAGAATATTGTCTATATAAAACTGATCTGCGGTGCAAAAATGTTTGGTGACCCCTGTTCTAGAATTTAGAACTGACAAGATCCCCTGAACCACCACTCTGCTCTGCCCGGCAGAATTGTTCCTGCATAGAAGCATAGAAGACCTACAGCACAATACAGGCTCTTCAGCCCAAAATGCTATGCAAAAGATTTACGCCCTTAGAAATATTCCGAAAACATCCGAAAAAATATCCCTGACATCGTGTGGACAGCTTTTCCCGAGGGCTGGAAAGGCTAGCATGAGAGGGCACAGCTTTAAAGTGCTCTGAAGTAGGTACAGAGGAGATGTCAGGGGTAAGATTTTGGTGAGTGAGTGAGTGTGTGGACTGGGCTGCCAGTGACGGTGGTGGAGGCAGATATGGTAGGGTCTTTGAAGTGACTCCTAGATCGGTACATGGAGCTTAGAAAATTAGAGGACTATGGGTAACTCTAGGTAATTTCTAAAGTAAGGACATTTTCGGCACAGCATTGTGGGCCGAAGTCCTGTATTGTGCTGCAGGTTATCTATGTTTCTATCTCCTCTATACCTGCTTCCAAGAACCTTAAAACTGTGCCCTCTTGTGTTAGCCATTTCAGCCATGGGAAAAAGCCTCTGACTATCCACATGATCAATGCCTCTCATCATTTTGTACACTTCTATCAGGTCACCTCTCATCCACTGCCGCTCCAAGGAGAAAAGGCTGAGTTCACTCAAGCTTTTCTCATAAGGCATGCTCCCTAATCCAGGCAATATACTTGTAAATCTCCTCTGAACCCATCCTATAGTTTCCACATCCTTCCTGTAGTGAGGTGACCAGAACTGAGCACAGTACTATAACTGGGGCCTGACTAGGGTCCTATGTAGCTATAACATTACCTCTCAGCTCTTAAACTCAATCCCATGATTGATGAAGGCCAATGCTTTCTGAACCACACAGTCAACCTGGGCAGCAACTTTGAGTGTCCTATGGACTCGGAACCCAAGATCCCTCTGGTCCTCCACACTGCCCAGAGTCTTACCATTAATACTATATTCTGCCATCATATTTGACCTACCAAAATGAACCACCTCACACTTATATGGGTTGAACTCCAGCTGCCACTTCTCAGCGCAGTTTTGCGTCTTATTGATGTTCCGCTGTAACCTCTGACAGCCCTCCACACTATCCACAAGACCCCCAACCTTTGTGTCATCAGTGAATTTACTAACCCATCCCTCCACTTCATCCAGGTCACTTACAAAAATCACAAAGAGAAAGGTTCCCAGAACAGATCCCTGAAACACACCATTGATCAACAACCTCCATGTAGAATATGACCCATCTACAACCACTCTTTGCCTTCTGTGAGGAAGCCAATTCTGGATCCACAAAGCAAGGAACCCTTGATCCTATGCCTCCTTGCTTTCCCAATACACCTTGCATGGGGTACCTTATCAAAAGCCTTGCTGAAATCCATATACACTACATCTTCTGCTCTATCTTTATCAATGTGCTTGGTCATATCCTCAAAAAATTCAAACAGGCTTATAAAGCACGATCTGCATTTGACAAAGCCATGCTGACTATTCCTAATCATATTATGCCTCTCCAAAAGTTCATAAATCCTGCCTCTCAGAATCTTTTCCATTAACTTACCAACCACTGAAGTAAGACCCACTGGTCTATAATTTCCTGGCCTATCTCCACTCCCTTTTATGAATAAAACAACATCTGCAACCCTTCAGTTCGCTGGAACCTCTCTCCTTTCCCCATTGATGATGCAAAACCATTATCAGGGACTCAGCAATCTCATCCCTTGCCTCCGACAGTAGCCTGGGGTACATCTTGTTCAGTCCTGGAGACTTATCCAACTTGATGCTTTCCAAAAGCTCCAGCACATCCTCTTTCCTAATGTCTATATGCTCAAGCTTTTCAATCTGCTGTAAGTCATCCCTACAATCACCAAGATCCTTTTCTGCAGTGAATACTGAAGCAAAGTATTCATTGAATACCTCTGCTATCTCCTCCGTTTCCATAGGCACTTTTCCGCTGTCACGCTGTCTCATGTCTTATCTTCTTGCTCTTCATGTACTTGTAGAATGCTTTGGGGTTTTCCTTTATCCTGCTCGCCAAGGCCTTATCATGGCCCCTTCTGGCTCTCCTAATTTCCTTCTTAAGCTCCTTCCTGCTAACCTTATAACCTTCTAGAGCTCAATAATTACCTAGTTTTTTTGAACCTTTTCTTTTCTTGTTGACTAGATTTTCAACAGCCTTTATACACTATGGTTCCTGTACCCTACCATCCTTTTCCTGTCTCATTGGAATGTACCTATGCAAAACGCCACGCAAATATCCTTGAGGTTTTGCCACATTTCCTGAGTAGATCTGTTTCCAATCTATGCTTCCAAGTTCACATATGTTCCCGATTTATACTTCCAAGTTCACATGTGTTCCCGATTTATACTTCCAAGTCCTCACCCTCAACAATTTTTCCTTCACCTCCTCCTACTTCCTTCAAACCAGAAGTGAAGTCATGGACAATCGCATGGGTCCCAGGTATGCCTGTCCTTTCATCGGTTATGCGAAGCGATCCATGTTCTAAGCCTACACCGGCACCACTTCCCATCTCTTCTTATGTTACATTGGTAACTGCATTGGTACTGCTTCTTGCACCCATGCTGAGCTCGTTGATTTCATCAGCTTCGTTTGCAGTTTCCACCTTGCTCTCAGATTTACTTGGTCCATTTCTGAAATTTTTCTCCCCTTTTCTAGATCTCTTGTCTTCAACTCTGGAGGCAGTCTATGTACCCACTGACTCTCACAGGTATATAGCTCCTATCTACTAATCCCTCCTATCTACACCCTGTCCATGTCCCTCCATCATCCTTACATCCATGTACCTGTTGAAACATCACTTAAAATTCTCTGCCACCACACCAGGAGTCCCTGATTTACCTCAGGTCCTACAATTTTGCTCTGAGGTCTTCAACTTTATTTTCCAGAGACTGGCAGAGTCTAAGGCATATTGATCATACCTGTAAACTAGCTTGCTATCCCTGGTTTCATTTTCTTAAACGGGAACTGCACTCACAACCCAAGTGTTCCAGGTGGAGTCCATTAATTTAAGGATCAATAGATCTTTTAAGTGTCTTACAATAATGTTGTTTACTGTAAGTTTGTGAATTTCAGCTGTAATAGCTCTGGAGCAGTATTAACATTCTTGCAGGGAAGTTTGCTAGTGCTTCTTGGGGGTTTTAAACTGAATTTGCAGGGGGCGGGGATCCAGAATGTGAGAGAGGATAGCGAGAGGAAGAATAAAGGACAGGTGGGGACTACACGGTTCCAGAATATTAAGTGTGTAGTAGAGAAAGGTGAGGCGGAACAAGTGATAAGGAGGACACATGTACAGAGAGATGGTCTGACGGAACGTGGAGTTAAATGTGCAGAAAGAATAAGTAAATTTAGGAAGGACAACAAAATTCTAGGGGCGTATAGCCCGATGGGAGTTCGGGGAGTTGGGTTAAGCACAATAGGCAGCGATTCAAACAGAGAGAGGAGAAATGGGCTAAACATTCTCTATCTGAATGCACGAAGTGTCAGAAATAAGGCAGATGAGCTTGAAGCTCAGGTGCGAATGGGTAGCTATGATGTTGTTGGGATAACGGAGACATGGCTGCAGGGAGATCAGACCTGGGAAATGAATGTACAAGGGTATACGTGCTATCGTAGGGACAGAAATGTGGGCAGAGGGGGTGGGGTGGCCCTGTTGGTGAGGAATGAGATTCAGTCCCTTGCTAGTGGGGGACATAGGATCAGGAGAAGTAGAGTCTGTGTGGATAGAACTGAGGAACAGTAAGGGCAAAAGGACCCTAATGGGTGTTGTCTACAGGCCACCAAACAGTAGCATGGATATTGGTTGCAAGTTGAATAGGGAGTTAACATTGGCATGTGGCAAAGGTAATGTCGCAGTAGTTATGGGGGATTTCAACATGCAGGTGAACTGGGAGAAATCAGGTTGGTGCTGGACCCCAGGATAGGGAGTTTGTAGAGTGCCTATGGGATGCATTCTTGGAACAGCTTGTACGACAGCCGACCAGGGACAAGGCTATTCTGGATTTAGTGTTATGTAATGAACAGGATTTGATAAGCGATCTTGAAGTAAAGGAGCCATTAGGAGGTAGTGATCATAATATGATAAGTTTTTATCTGCAGTTTGAGAAGGATAAGGGCAGCTTGGAGGTGTCAGTGTTGCAGTTGAACAGGGGAAACTATGGAGCCATGAGGGAGGAGCAGGCCAAAGTTGACTGGATGGATATCCTAGCAGAAAAGACAGTGGAATGGCCATGGCAGGTATTCTTGGGAATAATGCACAAGGTGCAAAATCAGTTCATTCCCCGAAGAAGGAAGGATTCAAAGGGGGGAAAGGGGCCACAGTGGTTGACAAAGGAAGTCAGAGGTAAAGGAGGTATGACAGAGCTAAGGTGAGTGGGAGGACAGATGATTGGGAAGTTTTTAAGGAACAACAGAACTTAACTAAAAAGGCAATACGGGGAGAAAAAATGAGGTAGAACGCAAGCTAGCCAGGAATATAAAGGAGGATAGCAAAAGCTTTTTTAGGTATGTGAAGAGAAAGAAGATAGTTAAGAACAATGTTGAGCCCTTGAAGAATGAATTGGGTGAAATTGTTATGGGAAACAGAGAAATGGCAGAAGAATTTAACAAGTACTTTAGATCTGTCTTCACTAAGGAAGACACAAGCAATCTCCCAGATGTATGGATAGGCCAAGGACATAGGGTAATTGAGGAAATGAAACAGATTGACATTAGGAAGGAAACGGTGATGAGTAAACTGATTGGACTGAAGGCTGACAAATCCCCAGGTCCAGATGGTCTGCATCCTAGAGTACTAAAGGAGGTGGCCCTGGAAATTGCAGATGCATTAGTAATCATTTTCCAATGTTCCTTAGATTCAGGATCAGTTCCTGAGGATTGGAGAATGGCCAATGTTATCCCACTTTTTAAGAAAGGAGGGAGGGAGAAAACAGAGAACTATCGACCTGTCAGCCTGACATCGGTGGTGGGGAAGATGCTAGAGTCCATTACTAAAGATGAAATAGTAGCATATCTAGATATCAGTGATAGGATTGGGCCGAGCCAGCATGGATTTACCAAGGGTAAACCATGCTTGACCAATCTGTTGGAGTTTTTCGAGGATGTAACCAGGAAGTTAAGACGGGGGATATCCAGTGGATGTAGAGTACCTTGAATTTCAGAAGGCATTTGATAAGGTCCCACATAGGAGATTGGTGGTAAAATCAAAGCTCATGGCATTGGGGGGAAGACATTGATATGGATAGAAAACTGGTTGGCAGATAGAAAGCAAAGGGTAGCGGTGAATGGGTGTTGCTCAGAATGGCAGGTGGAGACTAGTGGGGTGCCACAGGGCTCGGTATTGGGACCACAGCTGTTTATGATCTACGTCAACGATGTAGATGAAGGCATTGAGAATAACATCAGTTATTGCTGATGATACTAAGCCGGGTGGCAGTGTGACATGTGATGAGGATGTTAGGAGAATACAGGGTGACTTGGATAGGCTGGGTGAGTGGGCAGATACTTGGCAGATGACGTTTAATGTGAGTAAGTGTGAGGTTATCCACTTTGGGAGTAAGAACAGGAAGGCAGATTATTATCTGAACGGTGTAGAGTTAGGTAAGGGAGAAATACAAAGAGATCTAGGAGTCCTTGTTCATCAGTCACTGAAGGTGAATGAGCAAGTGCAGCAGGCCGTGAAGAAGGCTAATGGAATATTGGCCTTTATTACAAAGGGAATTGAGTACAAGAGCAAGGAAATCCTCTTGCATTTGTACAGAGCCCTGGTGAGACCACACCTGGAGTATTGTGTATAGTTTTGGTCTCCAGGGTTAAGGAAGGACATCCTGGCTGTAGAGGAAGTGCAGCGTAGATTCACGAGGTTAATTCCTGGGATGTCTGGACTGTCTTATGCAGAGAGGTTAAAGAGACTGGGCTTGTACATGCTGGAATTAAGGAGATTGAGAGGGGATCTGATTGAAACATATAAGATTATTAAAGGATTGTACAAGATAGAGGCAGGAAATATGTTCCAGATGCTGGGAGAGTCCAGCATCAGAGGGCATGTTTTGAGAATAAGGGGTAGGTCATTTAGGACAGTGTTAAGGAAAAACCTCTTCTCCCAGAGAGTTGTGGGGGTCTGGAATGCACTGCTTCGGAAGACGGTGGAAGCCAGTTCTCTGGATGCTTTCAAGAAGGAGCTAGACAGGTATCTTATGGATAGGGGAATCAAGGGATATGGGGAGAAGGCGGAAACCAGGTATTGATAGTAGATGATCAGCCATGATCTCAAAATGGTGGTGCAGGTTCGAAGGGCCGAATGGTCTACCTCTGCACCTATTGTCTATTGTCTTTGGCAATGGGCCAACACAATCCACTATGACCCTGGAAAAAGGTTCACCAAAAGCAGGTATCGGTTTAAGTGGTGCTACTTGAATAACCTGATTAGGTTTCCCTATTGTCTATATAAATCAGCATGTGTAATGATTTCCATCATAGCTGCACATAAAGTATCACCACTTATCTGCTCCACCTTCCCAGAAATTAGGATACTATGTCAACGGGCAGCACCAAGATCAGATTGAGCATGTATGCCTGGAGTTGTCAGACATTTGCATTACCTGCTCCCGCAATCTTGTTGTACCAACCTTTTCTTTTATTTTTCTTTACTTTTAAATATTCTTTGCTTATCCACCTTGAACAGAACAATTTCAATCACATATACCCAGCATCACAACAACAGTACCAAGCTCAGCACAGGGAGATCATGCACTGTAAAAGCTCAATAACATACTTGTATGTGCTGTATAACCAACTGTGAAGTTAGTTAGTCCTGATGGGATGGCAGTAGAAAATCCCACTGTATTAAAATGTATAGTATTTGGCCCATACACTGATGGAATTTGGAAACATTCATTATTTTCTGTAATCAATATGAAACAGGCATGTGAATAGTATTCATTCTTTATACTGGTTTGCAGTGACCTTTTCCCCAAGCTGAGAAATATCTCCATGCCAGTTTTCTTAACAGAATGCTGACACATCCAGTGGATGTCAAAATGTGGCAGGAGATTCGCTGCCAACTAAGTGGATTAAGGAAAGGGTCCAATCTGAACATTCTCTTATAATGAGATGATTTTATGAATTGGACAATATGCAATCGCAACAGAATAACCACCAGCTGTTCAAAGGAGCAGGGAAGTTCTGAAGCATCCCCATGATGATGGTACTTAACGTGCAGTCTTGCCTGGCATCTCGGGTTGTCAGAGGCTTTCAGTGAGCCACAGTAAGGAGCTATTAATGGCTCTTCCACTCAGGGGTTTATGTGCTTTGAGAGATCATTATCACCTGTATTATGGGACAGAAAGACAAACATCACCATGAGCAGCTCGAGCAAGATCTCCTCACTGAGACAAAGCTTCTTCATGGGTAAAAGGCTGCATCCGTTTCTCTCAGATGCCCTGGTTGTTGTTGAGAGCCACATTGTTTCATTCAGGTTTCACTATGTGAAGCTGAGGTCCATGACGCAGGGTTGGAATGGAGCAGAAAGGAAGTTTATTTAACCTGAATAATTAATTAATTGATAAGATTATGGAATATTAATTGGGTAACAAAGATAGTACGGATGTTAAGAAACAGAAGAACAGGGAAAATTTCATAAAGATTGAAGAATTATGGTATTAGAGCGTAAAAAGATGAGAAACAGATCAAGAGTAGGTCAGTAGGCCCTTCATTGTTAGGGTCCGGTCCGGAGCCCGCCTTCCGAGTCTTGCTCCGGTCCGTGGACTCCAGACTCCAGGCCTTGCAGCCAGGCCTCCTGTCACAGAGCCATTGGATCATCTTGGCTTAGGGAGGTACACCTGTTGCCTATTGCAGGTGTTTATAAGGGGCTCGGGGACTGAGCCTAGTTGGGGGTTGTCCTGCTCTGAAGCTGGTTTAACCTGCTCAGTACCTGGACTGCCAGCTCTGAATCCTGTTCTGTATATGCTCTATCCGATTGGTCTTGTTCCCCTGCTTCTCTTCTGTGCGATGGTCCTGTGGTTCTGCCATATTTGTCTTGCTTGTGCTGCCATGTTGTTGGTTGCCTTTCCCAATTTACTGGGGTATCACGGTAGTCCTGTTGCTCACCCTGGACCCAGTTTCCTTCTGATCCCTTGCCTCTGTCAGGCAGGTCTGGCTGGACTGCTGCTGCCTGACGGGGAGTTCTGCCCCTTCCTACCCGTTGCCTCTGTCAGGCAGGTCTGGCCGGACTGCTGCTGCCTGACGGGGAGTTCTGCCCCTTCCTACCCATTGCCTCTGTCAGGCAGGTCTGGCTGGACTGCTGCTGCCTGACGGGGAGTTCTGCCCCTTCCTACCTGTTGCCTCTGTCAGGCAGGTCTGGCTGGACTGCTGCTGCCTGACGGGGAGTTCTGCCCCTTCCTACCCGTTGCCTCTGTCAGGCAGGTCTGGCCGGACTGCTGCTGCCTGACGGGGAGTTCTGCCCCTTCCTACCCATTGCCTCTGTCAGGCAGGTCTGGCTGGACTGCTGCTGCCTGACGGGGAGTTCTGCCCCTTCCTACCTGTTGCCTCTGTCGGGCAGGTCTGGCTGGACTGCTGCTGGCCGGCAGGGGTTTCAGCCCTTTTCACCTATTGCTCCCTAAGGGTTGTGTCCCGCACCTGCCCAGGTGTCCGTGACTGGCCCAGGCCTCTGTTTCTGCCTGGGATCCATGTGGCCTGCCCTAAGGACTCCTACCCTTTCCTCCCCTCGTTTCCCATAGGTTGTGCCCCGCACCTGCCCAGGTGTCCGCGAGTGGCCCAGGCCTCTGTGTTTCCGCCTGGGAGGTGGCCCTGCCCGGGATCCATGCGGCCCGTCTTGATGAATCCTCCTGCCTGCCTCGTCCGAACTCTGGGATCCAGCCCCAACTGCCTTACCCCTCACATGCCATGGCATCCCCATCCTGTCCTACCCCTAGTACTTCAGTACCTAGTACTTCAAATGGACTTCATTTGGGTCCAATCCTGACATTCATACCTGCTCTGTTGTTCTGTAAGAACACAGCTGATTTGTTACCTCTTTCATATCTAAAAAATTGTCCATTGTTTCATTTAGAGTGCACCTATTTGCACTGAAATCTTTTCCTGCATGTAACATCACATTGAGTCCAATGCATAGAGGAATGGAATTAATTTTGCAGGCAGAGTATTGGAAGAAAATGTTTTTGCCAGGGAAGAAAAATAGGAGCTCCATTATGATTAAACCTGTAAATACCATGACAGCCAGACCAAGCTCATAGTTGCGGCCTTGGTTCATCACACAGTGGGGCAAATCACCATGAAGCCCATAGACACAAAGCCTGGAACAGGGGGAGTAGTTACACAGCCTCAGTTCCATGGAGAGTCAAGCAAATGTCTCAAAGCAGTAAACAAAATTGGCCTGGCCCTTGCCTTCAGTCCTGAAACCTTGTCTTTTCAGTCCATCTGGGCTGTGTTTAAACTTTCTAACACTGGGTCATCCTCTGCCTTACCAATATGCTCTGTGCAGGGATCCTGTCACTATGTTCTTTCCCATACCCAAACTTTCCAGATCAGCCCAGAACTTAGATCGATCCAACCTTGCTCTCAGTTTAGGTGGATGGGCTCTGAAGCTTCTCCAAAATTTCTCCGCTCTGCTTGCTCCAATTCTGTTTCCGACTCTGACTCTGTCTAGAACATGCCTCGACCCTGCTGAGACCACTCCTCCTCAAACTTGCGATGCTCAGAATTTGCATTGCACCCACATGCCTCAACCCGCAAGTCAGCCTCACCTTTGCTCACTTTTTCATTGTTTGCAGTGATAGTTCACAATTTAACCACAGAAAAATGCTGATAATAAAGTACTTGGTTGTATTTCTTGCTTTACGAACCAGCAGGAAACTGTTGCCTCTCAGTAGTGTCATCTTAAACCAGAAGAAACAGGGCCTTTGGCCTATGTAGTCCATGCCGATCCATTTAGACTGCCTACTCCCATTGACATGCACTGGGAACATAACCCTCTATACCCCTACTATCCATGTACCTATCCAGCCTTCTCTTATATGTTGAAATCAAGCTCCCATTTACCACTTGCACTGGCAGCTCGTTCCACACTCTCAGGCCCCTCTGAGTGAAGAAATTTCTCCTGGGTCGATGGGACTAGACAGAATTGTCAAAGCACATATTAGATGGGCTGAATAGCCTGTTTCTGTTCTTTAGTCGCTAGGACTCTGACAGGTCAGATAGTAAATGCTATAATATTATTTTCAACTGTTTTCCTTTTTTAGTTAGTCTCAACTTTATGATCCTTATGGTTTAAAATAGGACTACTAAAGTTGGTCAACAGTTTATTGATGGATAATAGAGAAAGAAATATGTCTAAATACTTATTAATAACACTTTTAGTGTGGTAAATTGTGGCAAATTATCACCACAATGAAGAGGCGAGCGAAAGTAAGATTGCCTCAAGGGTTGAGCCATGTGAGTGTGATGTAAAGTCAGTGATTCTTGAAAGATCATCACTAATGCCTCCATTAGGCTCCAAAGGTAGTCATAGCCGAAGGGTGGTAGTGAGGACGAGCTCTTACTGCTCTTCATGGCATGCGTCTCACACAGCCTCTGACAACCAAGTCCAACTCCCGGCCTTCACGTGTGGCATAGTTCTTATGCCCATTGGAGCTGTTCTCACTGAGGAGGGCCACTGGCACCTTAAAACCAGTTGCTCCGGGCAGATGGGGCTCATTAACCACGGATGGTAGCACATCTAGAAGAGGGAAAACTCCGATTTCAAATCTCCGGCTGCCTTGCAGCTATACCCGCTCATGGGAAAGGCTTTGGGAGTAAAACCCGAGGAAAAATCCGGAGTCGGTGTCCTGAAGGCGGCTGACTGCTGTACCCAGCACCGGCACGGCAACTCCCGCGGTGCTGCTGGCACTGAACTATATCGACTCTCGTCGTTCCTTTGGACCTGTCGTCAGCATGTCATCCCACTACATGGGCAACAGACGGATCTCCATATCAACTTTGCCCTGTCTTGTGTCCTGGAGAGCCCACTCCCAGTGACTACCAGAGGCGCAGTACCCATGGTTGATCACGATCAACGGAGGCCACACACACAGAATGCCTCCATGATCTCTTCAGCCACCTCTTTCTGAAACCTGCTGTGTACACATTGTTGTCCAGGTGACATATCTACCTTCAAAACTGCCAGTTTCCCGAGAACCTTCTCACTAGTTATGGTAAATTCACATACTTCATAATCCCTGACACCAAGAACTTCCACAATATAGTTTGTGTATTTTCACAGTGAAGAATGATACAAAATGCTTATTCAGTTCGTCCACCATTTCATTGTCCTCAATATTACCCCTCTGGCATAGTTTTTCAGTGGTTTAATACCCACTCTCACCTCTCTTTTACACTTCCAAAGAAACTTTTGGTACCTTCTTTAATATTATTGGCTAACTTTCTTTCATATTCCATCTTTACCTTCTTAAAGATGTTTTTATTTGTTTTCTGTTGGATGTTAAAAGACCAGAAGTCCATAAGATTATACTTATAAGAGTATAAGTAGGCCATTCAGCCCATTGAGTCTGCTCCACCATTCAATCACATGCTGATCCAATTCTTTCAGTCATCCCCACTTCCCTGCCATCTCCCCATGCCCTTTGATGCCCTGTCTCATCAAGAACCTATCTACCTCTGTCTTAAATGAACCCAATGACTTGGCCTCCACAGCTGCTCATTGCAACAAATTCCACAGATTTACAACCCTCTGACTAAAGTAATTTCGCCGCATCTCTGTTCTAAATGAACGTCCTTCAGTCCTGAAATTGTGCCCTCTTGTCCTGGACTCCCCTACCATGGGAAATAACCTTGCCATATCTAATCTGTTCTGGCCTTTTAGTGTGGTCTCACGAGTGCTTTATAGAATCTCAACATCACATCCCTACTCTTACATTCTATACCTCTGGAAATTAAAGCCAGCATTGCATTCAGCTTCTTCACCACTGACTCAACCTTTAGGATATCCTGCATGAGAACTCCCAAGCCCCTTTGCATCTCTGCATTTTGAATACTCTCCCCATCTGGTCCTTTTGTTTATTTCTTCCACCAAAGTGCATGACCATACACTTTCCAATATTGTATTTCATTTACCACCTCTTTGTTCATTATCTTCATATCATTGGCAAATTTAACCACAAATCCATTAATCTCATAGTCCAAATCATTGACATATATTGTAAAAAGCAGCAGTCCCAACACCGACCCCTGTGGAACCCTGGTGGTAACTGGCAGTCATCCAGAATAGGATCCTTTTATTCCCACTCTCTGTTTTCTACCGATCAACCAATGCTCCACCCATGATAGTAACTCCCCTGTAACTCCATGGACTCTTATCTTGCTAAGCAGCCTCAAGTGTGGCACTTTGTTACAGGCCTTCTGAAAATCCAGGTACAGCACATCTATGAGGGGTGGTTGATAAGTTTGTGGCCTAAGGTACAAGGAGTCAATTTTAGAAAACTTAGCACATTTACTTTTCAACATAGTCCCCTCCTACATTGACGCACTTAGTCCAACAGTCATGGAGCAAACAGATCCCTTCTTTGTAGAAGTGGTCCAGAGCAGGGGTGATTGATAAGTTTGTGGCCCAAGGCAGAAGGAGATGAGTTATCCTGCTCTCGTTACATGGACGTGCAGTTCAACTCTGAGTGAAAATGCAGGAAGTTTAAAATGAATAACTCATCTCCTTCTACCATAGGCCATGAACTTATCAATCATCCCTCATACTGCATCTCCTGTGTCTACTCTGCTTGTAATTTCCTCAAAAAATTGCAGTAACTTATTTGAGCAGGATTTTCCTTTCAGGGAACCATGCTGGCTTTGGCCTATCTTGTCATGTGCCTCCAGGTATTACATAATCTCATCCCTAACAATCGATTCCAAAAACTTCCCAACCACTGATATCAGGCTAACAGGTCTATAATTTCCTTTCTGCTGCCTCCTACAACCTTCTTAAGTAGCGGAGTAACATTTGCAATTTTCCAGTTGACTGGTACAATGCCAGAATCTATCATTTCTTGAAAGATCATCGTTAATGCCTCCTCAATCTCTCCAGCTACTTCCTTCAGAACCCGAAGGTATATTCCATCAGGTCCAGGAGGTTTATCCACCCTCATTCCATTAAATGTCCTGAGCACCTTTTCAGTCGTAATTTTCACATAGTTTTCACATACTTCACTTCCCTGACACTCTTGAATGTTCGATATACTGCAGATATCTTTCACTGTGAAGACTGTTACAAAATACACATTCAGTTCCTCTGCCATCTCTGTATCTCTCATTATAATATCTTTGGCATCATTTTTTATTGGTCCTATATCTAACCTCAACTCTCTTTTACAGTTTATACACTTAGAAATGTTTTTAGTATATTTTTTTTATCACCAGCATCCTTTCATAACTCATCTTTTCCTTCCTAATGACCTTCTTAAGTTCCTTCTGCAAGGTTTTAAAAACTTCCCAATCCTCTGTCTTCCCACTTTGGCTTTCTTGTATGCCCTCACATTTACTTTTACTTTGGATCTGACTACACTTGTCAGCCACAGTAGTGTCCTTCTTCCATTCAAAAATTTCTTCTTATTTGCAATTTATCTATCTTGCCCTTCCCACATTTTTTGCGAAACTCCAGCCATTGCTGCTCTGCTATCCTTCCTGCTAGTGTCCCGTTGCATTCAACCTTGGCCAGTTCCCCTCTCATGCCATTGTAATTTTCTTTATTCCACTCAAATACTGACACATTGGAATTTAGTTTCTCCTTCTCAAATTTGAGTGAACTCGATCATATTGTGATCAATGTTCCCTAAGAGTTCCTTAACCTTAATCTCTCTTATCACCTCCAGATCACTGCACAGCACCCAATCCAGCACAGCCGATCACCTAGTGGGCTCAACTACAGGCTGTTTTAAAAAGCCATCCCTTAGACGTTCTACAAATTCTCTCTTGAGGTCCAGTACTGGCCTGGTTTTCCCAATCCACTTTCATGTTAAAATCCCCAATGATTATCATGACACTGCCCTTCTGACACACTTTTTCTATCTCCTGCTGTAATTTGTAATCCACATCCCGGCTGCTGTTTGGAGGCCTGTATATAACTGCCAATAGGGTCCTTTTACCGTTGCCCTTTCTTAACTCAACCCATGACAGGACTTTTGAATCCTGTCATCTCTTTCCAATGAGTTAGTTTTATTTCTTATGCACAGAGCCAATCCACCCCATCTGCCTACTAACCTATCTTTCTGATACACTGTATATCCTTGGATGTTCAGCCATCCTTTAGCCAAGTTTCAGAGATAGCCACGACATCATATTTGCCAATCTGTTGCTGAATTCCAAGTCCATCCGTTTTCTTCCTTGTGCTGCGTGCATTCAAATACAACACTTTCAGTCCAGTATTTGTTGCTTTCTGTTTTAACTGCACCATGCTTCTATTGCCCTGTAACTCATCCCACTGGCTGAGATTATGCCTCAGTTCCTGCCAGTCCTTTCTATCATCTCTGTTGCATGCTATCTTTGATTTATTTCTGTTTTCCCCTTCCTCTGCTCACTCCAGTTCCCATGTCCCTGCCAAATTAGTTTAAACCCTCCCTAACAGCTCTATTAAACCTGCCTGCTAGGATATTGGACCACTTTGCATTCAGGTGTAACCTGTCCTTTACGCTTCTCAATCAATTTAGGTTTTATGTTGGCTTTTGCTCTTCTTGTTAGCCACAGTTGTGTCATCTTTCCTTCAGAATACTTCGTCCTCTTTGGGACGTACATATCCTGTGCCTTCTGAATTACTTCCAGAAATTCCAGCCATTGCTGCTGTGCCATTATCCTGCTGGTGTTCTATTCCAATCAATTGTGGCCAACTCCTCTCTCATGCCTCTGTAATTCCTTTTACACCACTATAATATTGATATGTCTGTGTTTAGATTTTCCTTCCCAAATTGCAGGATGAATTCGATCACATTACGATCACTTTCCCCTTAAGGTTCTTTTACCTTAAGGTCTCTAATCAATTCTGGTTTATTGCACAACTCTCAGTCAAGAATAGCTGATCCTCTGGAAGGCTCATCCACGAGTTGCTGTAAAAATCCATCTCATTGGCACTCTAGAAATTCCCCCTCCTTTATTTCAGCACCAACTTGTTTTCCCAATCTGACTGCATATTGAATCCCCCCGTGACTATTGTAGCTTTGCCCTTTGGGCATGCGTTTTCTATCTTTCGCTGTAATTTGTGGACCACATTCTTACCATGACGTCGACTGGAATATCTTCCACGATGAGGATGTCTCCGAGCTCACTGAGGGAATCACTCCCCTCAATAATAAGCAAATGCTTTGAGAGGCTGGTCAAGGATTACATCTGCAGCTTGCTACCACCCAAACTGGACCCCCTACAGTTCACCTGCCGACACAACCGATCGTGGGATGATGCAATAGCCACTGCTGTATGTACCATCCTTATACACCTGGAGAAGAAGGATGCTTCTGTGAGAATTCTGTGCTCAGACTACAGTTCAGCATTCAACACCATAGGTCCATCCAGGCTCTCTAAGAAGTGCAGCAACCTTGGCTGTGACCCTTCCTTGTGCGGCTGGATCCTGGACTTCCTGTCAGATCACCAGCAGTTGGCAAGAGTGGGTTCCCTCACCTCCACCACCCCTCTGACTCTCAACACAGGAGCCCCTCAGGGCTGTGTACTGAGTCCCCTCTTTTGCTCCCTGTATACCCATGACTATGTTGCCACCCACAGCTCTAATTTGCAAATTAAATTTGCAGACGACACTATATTGATTGGCCTTATCTCATACAATGATGAGGTGGCCTGCAGGGAAAAAGTCATCTCTCTGACACAGTGGCGTCAAGAAAACAACCTCTCCCTCAATGTTGCAAAAACAAAGGAGCTGGTTGTGGATCTGGGGTTGAGAGGGTAAACAGTTTGAAGTCCCTCAGCATCCACATCACCAAGGACCTCACATGGTCTGTACACACCAGCTGTGGGTGCGAAAGGTGGAACAGCACCTCTTTCACATCAGATGGTTGAGGAAGTTTGGTATGGGCCCCCATTTCCTAAGAACTTTCTACAGGGGCACAATTGAGAGCATCCTGACTGGCTGCATCACTGCTTGGTATGGGAACTGTAGCTCCCTTAATCGCAGGACTCTACAGGGTGTGGTGTGGACAGGCCAGCGCATCCGTAGTTGTGAACTTCCCATGATTCAGTACATTTATAAGGACAGGTATGTAAATAGGGCTCATAGGATCATTGGGGACCTGAGTCACCCCAACCACAATCTATTCCAGCTGCTACTATCCGGGAAACAGTACCGCAGCATCAAAGCCAGGACCAACAGGCTCCAGGACAACTTCTTCCACCAGGCCATTGATTAACTCATGCTGATCTGAGTGTACTCTATATTACATTGACTGTTCTATATATTATAAATTATTATAGATTACTATGATTGCACATTGAACATTTAGACAGAGACGTAACATAAAGATTTTTACTCCTCATGTATATGAAGGATGTAAGAAATAAAGTCAATTCAATTCAATTTGGGGGTCTGTTTGCAACTCCCATCAGGGTCTTTCTAACCTTGCAGTTCTTTAGCTGTATCGACAATGATTTAACACCTTCCGACCCTATGTGTGTATTGCTTTGAATTTCAGGCATCTGCAGACTGTCTGTGTTTGCCTGTGATATTAGATCTTTGCATTCACAGCTAAAGTCCCAATGTTAAGGAAAGAAGCTCTCCTTGAAGTTTGCTTTACCAGCTATTAAGATGAATTTGTCAAGGAGAAGAGAGAATACTGTATCTGGTGTTATGGTCTTATGGCAGTGGTCCCCAACCTCCGGGCAGCGAGGAAATGACATGATTTGGCGATATGAAACAATATGAGTCAGCTGCACCTTTCCTCATTCCCTGTCACGCCCACTGTTGAACTTGAACACACGTGAGGTCATTACGCACGCGAGGTCATCAGTCGCCTAAATGCAGTGATACCTCGCGTCAGGGATCACTGGTTGGCCTCGGGTAACCGGCCACCTCGCACGGCCAGCGAGAAGTGCAGTTGCTACTGGCCTGGGGCGCAGATGGATAGGCGCCGCCTCTAATCCTGTTTAGCACACCGAATGTTCATGGGGAACCTGGTGGTAAAATATTCGCAGACGACCTAATTCAGGCTCAGAGTTTCGTAAGTAGCAGAGCAGCCTAATTGCTGTGATCTGCTGAAAGTCATCCCTCGAGCCGAACTTCTGTCTGCTGATAAATCCTACCTACCTACAAGGGGGGTGGGGACGGCCCCTGTCGCACTCCTCGCTCGGTCAGTCGCTTTCTCTGGACTGCGACCGCCACGGCCCCGGTACAGGGACCTTCGGCCTTCACCTTGTCTTCTCACTGGTGTGTTGCAATAATTTTATATGTTCATATGAGGAAAATATGCGCTGTGTGTTTAATATCCAAACCTTACTTAAAATGTTATGATGCTATTGACTTATACGTGAGTTATAATTGACTTATCTCTATATTCATGCGAGTAAAATATGTGCAGTATTTTTAATATTAAATTCGTTAGATAAACCCTTTTAAAAATGAAATTGAATGTATTAGCCACTTATAAGTGGCTTATAGTTGACTTATCACCTATATTCCGGTCGTGATTAACACCTGTGTGCCCCCCCACTCCCCCGTCAGCCAGTCAGCAAGAATATTGTCAATTTTAAACCAGTGTGCAGTGCAAAAAGGGTTTTATGGTATCCCTTGTCTTATGGTATCATAATTGAACAAATATACACCATAATTTTTTCAAAGTTTCTGACGGGAAAAAACTGAAATAGTATTTGGAGCAACACACACACAATGCTGGTGGAACGCAGCAGGCCAGGCAGCATCTATAGGAAGAAGCACTGTCGACGTTTCGGGCTGAGACCCTTCGTCAGGACTAACTGAAAGAAAAGATAGTAAGAGATTTGAAAGTAGAGTGCGGAGGGAAGTCCAAAATGATAGGAGAAGACAGGAGGGAGAGGGATGAAGCTAAGAGCAGGAAAGGTGATTGGAAAAAGGGATTCAGAGCTGGAGAAGGGAAGGGATCATGGGATGGGAGGCCTAAGGAGAAATAAAGGGGGAGGGGAGTACCAGTAGGAGATGGACAACAGGCAAAGAGTGATGGGCAGAGAGAGGAAAAAAAAGGAGGGGGGAATAAATAAATTGGGGATGGGGTAAGAAGGGGAGGAGGGGCATTAACAGAAGTTAGAGAAATTCGTGTTCATGCTATCAGGTTGGAGGCTACCCAGACATAATATAAGGGGTTGTTCCTCCAACCTGAGTGTGGCTTCAGCTTGACAGTTAGAGGAGGCCATGGATAGACATATCAGAATGGGAATGGGACGTGGAATTAAAATGTGGGGCCACTGAGAGATTTACAAATTTCATGACATATGCTGCTGATATTAAACTTGATTCTGATCCCGAATTTGAAAAATCTGCCATCATTTCTCATCTGATTGAATTACTTGATTCAACAGATGGAAATCACCTCTTGGCTTTTGTTCCTAGAGACAGAAAAATCCACAACAGGATTAGACAAGATGAACAGAGGGAAGCTCATTAACCTCCCATGAGTAGAGAGTACAGAGTCTGGGAGGGAGTGGGATTTAAAGAAAAACTGAATCAATTGGAGATTTGATTTAAATCACCAGGGAAAATGGAGAATGAGATTTGTATATGGGCCACCGGCAGAAACATTGCAGCAACATTGAAATAAATGGCAGGAGGCTTGATTTGTGAGTACTCCCACTTTATACCTGAGAAGAACGGCAAGACGTCTTCTGACTGACCCGTGCTAAGGTCAGGGGAAAACTTCAGAATGTGTCAATAAGTAAAGCGCTAAATACCAAAAATATGAGTGTTATCACTCACCTGTGCAGTTTTCAGCCTTTGTGAAGTTACTATTCTTCTGTAAGTTCATATATCCTTCCTGACAGTTACAATAGAAGCTTCCTATTGTGTTGTGACAAACAGTATTGTGACCACACATAGCTTCTGTATCACTTTCCCCATAAGAGCACTCATCATCGTCTGAATTGAAGAGAAAATGATTCAAGGTTTAATAAAAGCTCAAAAATGTATGAATTAGGAGCAAAAGTCAGCCACCTGTCATGCTGCTTAGCTGATCATGCCTGATCCTACCCCTTCTCATGCAACAACTTCCCAGATCTATCAAGGAACACAGGGTCTAATGAAGGGAGGGAACTAAACAAACTCAGTATTTGTGGAAAATGGTATTAAAATATTAAAAGGATTAACGACTTTTAAATTCCCAGAGCCCAGTAGACTATATTGGAAGTACTTTAGGAAGTGACACTGAAGATGGCCGATGTATTGATGATCACTTTCCAGCTTTGTTTAGTTCTGGAACAGTTCCAATTAATAAGAGAGAATGTAACCCTAGTGTTTACAAAGGTCACAAGATAAAACAGGAACTCATAGACCAGTTAGGCTGACATCAATGACAGGGCACTTGAAGAATGACTAAATTGGGCAACCTCAATGGAATCTGTAAAACATGAGGATGCATAAGGGAGAAGCAGCGGATGCAATGTACTTAAACTTCCAGAAAGCTGTTGCTAATATCCCACAAAAATTAAGTCAACATGGGATGAGGGTAAGGTGCTGATCTAGATAAAAAAATATTTGGCCCACAAGCATATAAGCATGGTTTTCTCTGAGTGGCAGTCACAGGGTTAAGTACCACAGGATCATTGTTGGAACCCTAGTTACTTACCATAAATTAATGATTTGAATGAAGGAGTTAATAGTACTTTCTCTAGTTTACAGATAACACAAAGCTGGGTGGGAATATCAGCCTGGAGGATACAGAAGACTCAAGGTTCATTAACAGGTAGAGAGGTGCCTAGATACTAGGCTGATGCAGTACAACATGAATCATTTGAGGTAATCCATTTTGGGGGCAATATATCAAGAAGGCAGATTATCTGAATGTTGGAAAAGAACAGTTACAACAGGATCTGGATGTCTTCATGCAGATGCAGTGGGTGATAGGTCAGAAAGTGGTTTGTTCAGCTTTGTTACAGGGAATTTGAGTACTAAAAGTAGAAATTTGCAGAACCGTGATGAGCCTGCACCTGGAGTATTGTGTACAGATCTGGTCTCCTTATCTGAGGAAGGATGTTCTAACTATGAAAATATATTCACCAAAGGTCCACTGGACAGATTCCTAGGATGAAAGGGCTGATGCCTGGAGAGTTGTATCAACTAGTGACATACTCACCAGAGTTTAGAAGAATGAGGATGCTAACAGGCCTGGAAGATAAGGTGCAGTATGAATGTTCCTGATGGCTAAGGAGTCATAGTATAAGAATTTCTTTATTTAAGACAGGGAGGAAGAGATTCCTTCTCTGAGAGAATGCTGAATCTGTGAAATGTCTCCCTGCAGAAACTAGTTGAAGTGTAAACATGAAATATATTCCAGGTTAGATTTTTTTTCGGGCTATGGGGATCAAGAGGAGAGGAAGCAGGAATGGGGCACTGAAAGTGAATGATCGGTCATGATGATATTGAATGGCAGAACTGACTTACATTCCTGTTTCAGTGATATTTGTCCCAAAATCACTGTATGTGATTGGACACCACAGCCTCCCATTCACTTCAGAATCAGGAGATTCTTTAGATGTGAATAGCCCAGGAAAATAAGTTGTTTATTTCTTTTTCTGAGCTTTGGCTGACAGCTGTAGGGAGAATGAATGGTACAGAGATTCTTTGAGTGAAAATGTTGTACTCTAACTCACCAACACAGCCACTAATACTCTGATAATTGTATCCATTCGGACACGGTGGGGGTACAGCTTGAATCCTTACGTGACTGAAGTAAATCACTAAAAGAAACCAGAAAAAAACTTGGTAAGAGTCCATTTCATACTTCATTCCACTCCTACAGAACTACAAAGAAGGAAAGGAAACATGGTTAATGCTTTACCAATTGACTAAATTTAGAGAAAAGCTCCATGACTGCAAAGATGTAGTCAATAAAATTACCTAGAGCTGTTTGATGCCTGATTCCTTGGGAATTAATTGTAATGAGTTCATCAGGTGCGTGGCATGCCAGCATCTTCATGAAGGTTTACCAGCATGTTGCTGGGTCTCTAGGGACTGAATTATGGAAAGAGATTGAGCAGGATGGAATTTTATTCTTTGGAGAGTAAGAGAATCAGGGGTCTTTTCACCCTGGTGCAGAAAATCATGAAAATCATAGATAGGATGAATGCATATAAGTTATTTTTCACAGAACTGAGGAACCAAGTTCAGGTGACATAGGGTTGGGGTGTGAGGGGAGATATTTAATAACATAAGGGGCAACTTTCTCACAGAGTCCATGTGTGAAATGAGCTGCCAGAGGAAGTGGTTGAGGCAGGTACTTTAACAACAGTTAAGATGCACTTGGGCAAGAAATGTTTACAATGATATGGGCTAACCACAGGCCAATTGGTGGCACGTTGACATAAACCAGCTAGGTTGAATAAGATCACAACCATAATATTCCCCTGAACATCGCATTTAACCTTGAACGGGAAGTATAGCCATAGTCATTCAGCAATGGTTTAACCTCTTGCAAATTCTACTAACTGCATCAATGACAAAACCCCCATTTCAAAGAGAGCAATGACTGAACCGATTCACCAAAAGCTTTTCAAGAATATTTAGCTGTAGGCATATATTCCAGGGTTGCTTGCAATACCTAAAGCCTGAAATGTTTACACTGTAAAATTGTTTAGATGTCTATGGCAATAAGGTTTCTTTGTCTAAGTAAGCAAAGGAGAGGCTTGGAATAACATGCAGTTTCAAGGGTAGAAGTATTCAAGGCTACTAAAATAGTCTGAAACAATGACAAATTAATTAAGATAGAGCCAACCTTTGTTTCTTTAATCTACCACTGGATATCTTTTATACTTATACTTTACTTTATTATCTCCGCTGCCACTTCCAACTGCCGGGGGCCCGGACTGTCGATCGAGTTGGGCCCCGAAGCCGACACTTAATCCCAAAGGGCCAGGCTGCCAGCTGAAACAAGTCCGTGAACAGAGTCACGGTTGCGGAGGCTTCCGCTCCAGCCGAGACCCAGGCTCGATTTCCGAGGTTGGCGGCAGAGACCTCACTCCCGGCAGCTGTGGATGGCCACCAACGGACCAGGCCTCGCTGATCGGGTCCAGGTGCGGTCCGGAGTTGAAGAAGCAATTCTGGCGCGTCGATGATCTCCATCTGGGTCGGTAGCTTCGCCAGGGTGTTGTTGATCTTGCTAGATGTAGCAAATTGGAGGTTTAGAAGGGTTTCTTGGGTATAGGATAGTGTAGAGGGCAGTTTGCTCGGGAGAGCACGTGCAGAGTCACCAGATATGGGCGCCATCTTAAACAAAGTGCCTGTTGAGTTTGTAAGGTGGATGTTGTACACAAAAAACTTATCCAAACAGCAGAATAATGTGAACAGAACATAGACAGTATAGCACAGGTCCTTAGGCCCAGAGTTAGGCCAAACCAATTAAAGTAGTAACCAATAGCCAAGCAAACTAATCTCTTCTGCTTACACAATGTCCATATCATTCCATTTTCTTCACATTCATGTGCCAATTTAAATTTCTCTTAAAAGACTTTAACATATCAGCCTCTACCATTACCCCACGCAGTGCATTCCCAACATGCACTGCTCTCTGTGTAAAAAACTAGCCCTTACATCTCCTTTGAAATTACTCCCTTTCACCTTAAGTGCATGCCCTCTGATCTTAGACATTTCAACCCTGACAAAACGATATCATCTGTCAACTCTATGCCTCCTGTAATCTTATAGACATCTATGTGATCACCCCACAGCCTCTGCACCCTCTCTAAAACCTTGAAATCCTTCCTATAATGGAGTGACCAGAACTCTATGCAATACTCTAGATGTGGCCTAACTAGAGTTTTATGAAGAGCTTTATATACACTGAGGAATGGGGACAGTCAGCGTTTCAGTTTGTGACCCTTCATCTGAGTCCAGATTGAAAGCTTTCAAATTAAAATGTTGATTGCCCATTTTCTCCACAGATGCTGCATGACCCACTAAATTCCTCCAGTGTTTTCTATGTTGCTCCATATTCCTGCATCTGTAGCCCCTGTGTCTCCATGTAGAGTGCTGGATAAATCACTGAAAGAATGATCTTGAGTATGGACAAAAAATCACATCATAATAAGTGGAGTTGAAAAAACATAAATTCTAGAAAAGGTGGTCCTGAGGCTACTTAACCATAATGGTTAAGACTTACTTAGCCATTTCACTGACATTCTTCAGAAAAGGAAATCTGTCCCTCTTACCTGGGTTGGCACCTTGTGACCCCAAATCCTCTGTTATGTAGACAATCTTAGATGCCTCCTAAATTCAGGGGCAAATCATGATGAAAAATAGATATTGACTACACAGTGACATCCAATTGATTTGTAAGTAGTAGAAAAATAGACATTCAAGGTGAGGTAGTAATTTAGATTAGACATTGGCTTTGTGGGAGAAGCCAGAGAGTATGAGTACATACAGTAATTGCCTCTCTGATGGAGGCCTATGTCTAGTGGTGTGCTGCAGGGACTGGCGCAGGCTCCAATGTTTGTTTCTCATCTGTGCTTGTTTATCATCAATGACCTGGATGATAAGGTGGTTAACTGAATCAGCAAGTTTGTGGACAACACCAAGACTGAGGGTGTGGTGGACAGCGAGGAAGATTATCAGAGCTTGTAGTGAGATCTGGATCAGCTGGCAAAATAGGATGAAAAATCGCAGGTGAAGTTTATTTCAGACAAGTGTGATTTGTTGCACTTCAGCTATGTAGAACAGTCTATGTTCAAAGCCTTCCATGGTCATGCCCCCTAACACTTCCCCCTCTATATTGACAATTGCATTGGCACTATTTTGTGCACCTAGGCTGTGTTCACCAATTTAATCAATTTTGCCTCTAACTTCCATCCTGCCCTTCAATTCAATTGGGCCATCTCTGACACCTCCCTCCCCTTTCTTGATCTCTCTGTCTCCATCTCTGGAATCAAAATATCAACTGACATCTTTTATAAACTTACTGACTCCCATGGTTGTCTTGACTAATTTTTCTCACACCGTCTCCTGTACAAATACTATTCCTGTCTCAGTTCCTTCGCTTCTGCCTCATCTGTTCCCAGGATGTGGCTTTGCATTCCAGGACATCTGAGATGTCCTCCTTCTTTAAAAAAATGGGGTTTCACTCCCTTTGCCTTTGATGCTGCCCTCGCATCTTCTTCATTTTCCATACATCTGTGTTCATTACATCTTTCTAGTGTTGGAAAGGTGATAGAGACCCCCCTTGTTCTTACCTACTGCTCCATCGGCCTCCACATCCAAAACATTATCTTTTGCAACTTCCACATCTCCAAAGGGACCCCACTACTAAATATATCCTTACCTTCCCCACTTCACTTTCCACAGGGATTGCTCATTCCGCGATTCTCTTGCTCATTCGTTCCTCCCCATTAATCTCTTTCCAGGCACTTAACCGTGTAAACAGCCTAAGTGCGACTCCTGCCTGTACACCTCTTCGCTCGCCTCCATTCAGGACCCCAAACAGACCATCCAGGTGAGGTAACAGTTCATCCATGAATCTGCTGGGGTTGTCTATGGTGTCCGGTGCTTCCTTTATGTTGGTGAGACCCTTTGTAAATTGAAGAACCTCTTTGTCAAATACCTCTGCACCAGACCCCAGAAGCAGGACTTCCCAATGGCCAAGCATTTTCATTCTGATTCCCCTTCCCTTTCTGACATGTCAATCTATCTTGTGCCAAGATGAGGCCACCCTCGGGTGGATGAGCAACCTTATATTCTGCCTGGGTACCCTCCAACTTGTTGGTATGAATATAGATTTCTCCTTCTGGTGAACAAAAATTCTCCCCCCTCCACTTTCTATTCCCCACTCTGACTGTTTGCTTCTTCTCACCTGCCTATTACTTCCCCCTGGATTCCCTCTCACTTCCCTTTCTCCTAATGTCCACTCACCACCCCCATCTCTTCTCCAGCCTTTGGCCTTTCCCACCAGCTGGCTTCACCTATCACATTCTAGCAATTCTCTTTCCTCTCCAACCCCCCCCCCACCTAATTCTAGCATCTCACCCCTTCCCTCTCAGTCCTGCAGAGGGGTCTTGGCCCAAAATGTCAACTTTTCCATAAAAGCTGTCTAAGCTACCGAGTTCCTTACAAACAAGAGAAAATCTGCAGATGCTGGTAATCCAAACAACGAACACAAAATGCTGGAGGAGCTCAGAAGGCCAGGCAGCATAGTTGACCTCCCTCCCACCCTGTTACTTGTATTACAAACCCATGGACTCTCACAGCTACCTGGAGTATACCTTCTCCCATTCCTTCGCTGAATTCCTCCGTCTCTGCCGCATCTGATCTCAAGATGAAGCTTTTCATTCCAGAGTGAAAGTGATGTCCTCTTTCTTCAAAGAAAAAGGCTTCCATTTCTTCACAATCAATACCACCTTCAGCTGCCATCTCCTCCGTTTCACACATGCCTTCTCTCACCCCATCCTCCTGCCAACCTACCAAAAGGTGTCCTTTTGTCCTCACCGACAAAACCACAAGCCTCCATGTCTAGCAGATAATTCTCCGCAATTTCCACCATCTCTAACGGGATCACATCACCAAGCCCATCTTTCCCTCCGCCCCACTTTCTACTTTCCATAGGGATCACTCCTTACATGACTCACTTGTCCATTTGTCTGTCCCCACTGATCTCTCTTCTGTCACTTATCCTGGCAAGCGGAACAAGTGCTACACCTGCCCCTACACTTGCTCACTCACTGCACTTCAGGGCCCTAAACAATCCTTCCAGGTTAGACGACACTTCACCTGTGAGTTTTTTTGGGGTTATTTACTGTGTTTGGTGCTCCCAGTGCTCCTGTACGTTTGGTGCTCCTGTATATCATTGAGACCCAATGTAAATTGGGAGATGTTTCGCGAACATCTACGCTCCATCCACCAGGCAAAGTTGGATCTCAGAGTGGCCGTCCTTTGTAATTCCACTCCCCATTCCCATTCCACTATGTCTATCCATGGCTTTCTCCTTTGGCATGATGAGGCCACACTTAGGTTGGAGGAACAACACTTCATATTCTGTAGCCTCCAACCTGATGGTATGAACATCAATTTCTGAACTTCTGGTAATGCCTCCCCTCTCCTCTTTCACTATTCCCATCCCTTTTTCCTTTCTTACCTTATCTCCTGCCCGCCCATCACCTTCCTCTGGTGCTCCACCCCCTTATCTTTCTTCCATGGCCTTCTGTCCTCTTTTATCAGATTCCCTCTTCTCCCAAGGGGGAATCTGATTCTCCCTGTATTTCTTGCACCAATTAACTCCCCAGCTTTTTACTTCATCCCTTCTCCTCAGCTTTTTCTCTCCAGTCCTGCCGAAGGGCTTTGGCCCGAAATGTCGACTGTACTCTTTTCCATAGATGTTGCCTGGCCTGCTGGGTTCCTCCAGCATATTGGCTGTGTTGCTGAGTTCCTCCAACATTTTGTGTGTGCTGCTTGTTCCACTGAGGTTCAGTGGGACGACAACGAGAGGAAGCTTTATGCAGAGGGTGGTGAGAGTGTGGAATGATCTGCTGGTGCAAGTGGTACGTACGAGCACAAATTCAACATTTAAGTGAGGTTTGGATGGTATGGGGATGTGGGGTGTATGAAGGGCTAAGTATTGTTAACAGTTTTTGGCCCCATATTTCAGAAAGGATGTGTTGCCATTGGATGGAGTCCAGATGAAGTTTATGAAGATGATTCCAGGAATGAAGAGGTTAAAGTATGAGGAACGTTTGGCAGCTTTAGGCCTGTACTCACTGAAATTTTGAAGAATTAGGTGGGAACCTCATTGAAATTGACTGAATGTTGAAAGGTCTAGATTGAGTGGATATGGAGAAGATTTTTCCTATGGTGTGGTATCGAGAACTAGAGGGCACAGCCTCAAAATTGAGGGGTGACCCTTTAGAACTGAGGTAAGGAGAATTTTTTTTTTAGCCAGTGAGTAGTAAATCTGTGGAATGCTCTGCCACAGAATGTGGTGGAGGCCAAGTCTGTGCCTATATTTAAGGTAGAAGTTGATCATTTCCTGATTGGTTAGAGCATCAAAGGATTTGACAAGAAGGCAGTTATTTGGGGTTGAGAGGGATCTGGGATCAGCCATGATGGAATGGCTAAATGGCCTAACTCTGCTCCTATATCTTATGGTCTGGGTGCAGATCAATTGTGTGCAGGCAGCTTAAATAGTTCGGCACAGACTATTTGATCAGGAGGGCCTGTTTCTGTAATATAATTTTCTCTGCCTATGAGTCTAAAGGCTGCACAATTCATCATTGCTTGCTGATTCCCAGAGAGGGAAAAAGCAAAGAATGTTAAACATAGAAGAGTACAGAACACGAACAGGCCATTTAGAAACATAAAAAATCCACAGCACAATACAGGCCCTTTGGCCCACAAAGTTGTGCCAAACATGTCCTTACCTGAGAAATTGCCTAGGGTTATCTATAGCCCTCTATTTTTCTGAGCTCCATATACTTGTCCAGGAGTCTCTTAAAAGACCCTATTGTATCTGCCTCCTCCACGATCTCCGGCAGCCCATTCCATGCACTCACCATTCTCTGTGTTAAAAACTTACCCCTGACATCTCCTCTGTAACTTCTTCCAAGCACCTTAAAACTGTGCCCTCTCATGCTAGCCATTTCAGTCCAGGGAAAAAGCCTCTGACTATCCACACAATCAATGCCTCTCAATATCTTATACACCTCTATCAGGTGAACTGACATTCTCTATCGTTCCAACGGGAAATGGCTGAGTTCACTCAACCTATTCTCATAAGGCATGCTCTCCAATCCAGGCAACACCTTTGAAAATCTCCTCTGCACCCTTTCTATGGTTTCCACAATGTCTCGACAATTTGGCTTACAATGTTGCTAAAAAGCAAATCAAAGCACCCAAATACTAATCCTTCCTACCTACTCCATGACCATATCCCTCTTTCTTACATCTACCTGCCTACCTAAATGTATTTGCCTCTACCACTATACCAGACAGTGCATTATGGACATCCGACTCTCTGAGTAAAACATTTACCCCTCATATTCAGATTGAACCTATCCTCTCTCACCTTCAATACATGCCCTCTGGTATCAGACATTTCAACCCTGGGTAACAGATACTCTGTGTCTACTCTATCTATGCCTCTCATACGCTTGTTAACATTCAGATCTCCCCTCAGTCTTCTAAATTCCAGTGAGTATAGACCCAGAGCTATCACACGTTTCTCATATGATAACCATTTTGTTCCTGGAATCATCCTTGTGAACCACCTCTGGACCCTCCCTAATGCCAGCACATTTATTCTTTGACGTGAAGCTCAAAACTGTTCACAATACTCAAGGTGAGGCCTCACTAGTGCCTTATAAAGCATCAGCACTACATCCCTATTCATGTATTCAAGACCTTGTGAAATGCATGTTAACACTGCATTTGCCTACCTCACTACCAACTCATCCTGCAAGTTAACCTTTAGGGTGTTCTGCAAAAGGACTTCCAAGTCTCTTTGCATCTCGGATTTTTGGACTTTCTCCCTGTTTAGAAAATAGCATGCACATTTATTTCCAAAGTGTATTTATTTACCAAAGTGTATGACCATGCATTTTCCAACATTGTATTTCATTTGCCACTTTCTTGCCCATTCTCCTAATCTGTCTAAATCCTTCTGCAGCCTACCTGTTCCCTCAACGCTACTTGCCGCTCCACCTTAGGGGCCCAACACTTCTTCGTCTTTGACCTCCAGACATACTAATGCATTTATACATGCAGCTCTGATCTCCAGGTCCTTCATATACTTTTCCTTGGTAAATACTGAAGCAAAGTACCCAATAAGTGCCTTGCTTATGTTCCCTTCATCCAATCAAAAAAACTTTTGGAGACAATCCTAATTAGACTAATGAAACCGGTGGTTACCTCTGTTTAACGTACAATAATCTATGATTAATAAACAGGAGCAGAAATAGGTTATTTGACCCATTGAGTCTACTCTGCCATTCAATCATGGCTGATCCTTTTTCCCATTCTCAGCCCCACTCCCTGGCTTTCTCCCAGTTGCTTTTGATGTCATGTCCAACCAAGAACCTATCAAGCTCTATCTTAAATACATACAACAACCTCACCACCACAGCTGCCTGTGGTAATATATTTAACAAATTCACCAGCATCTGGCTAAAGGAATTTCTCTGCATCTCTGCTTTTAATGGAGGCTCCTCTACCCTGAGTCTGTGCCCTCTTGTCCTAGACTCCACAACCATGGGAAACATCCTTTCCACAACTACTCTGTCCAGGCCTTTCAATATTTAAAAATGTTTCAAGAGCTAAGAGACCAAGAGCTGCCAGATATTCCTCATGCAGTAACCCTTTTATTCTTGGGATCGTTCTCATGAATTTTCTCTGAACCCCCTCCAATGTCAGTACATCCTTCATAAAATAAGGAGCACAAAACTGCACACCATACTCTAAGTGTGGTCTCACGAGTGCCTTATAGAGCCTCAACATCACATCCTTGCTCTTATGTTCTATACCTCTAAAAATGAATGCCAACATTGCACTTGCCTTCTTCACCACCGACTCACCTGGAGGTTAACCTTTAGGGTATCCTGCACAAGCATTCCAAGTCCCTTTGCATCTCCCCATCTAAATAATAGTCTGCTTGTTTATTTATTTCACTACTTTCCAACGGAGTATTTCATTTGCCAGTTCTTTGCCCATTCACCTAAAGTATCTAAGGCTCTCTGCAGGCTCTCTGTTTCCTCAACGCTACCCACTCCTCCAACTATCTTTGTATCATCGGCAAATTTATCCACCTGTGAGTCTTACTTCAGTGGTTGGTAAGTTGATGGAGAAGTCAGCACGGCTTTGTCAAGGGGAAGTTGTGCCTTACGAACCTGATTAAATTTTTTGAGGATGTGAATAAACACATTGATGAAGGAAGACCAGCAAGGCATTTGATAAGGTACCCCATGCAAGGCTTATTGAGAAAGAAAGGAGGCATGGGATCCAAGGGGACATTGATTTGTGGGTCCAGAACTGGCTTTCCCACAGAAGGCAAAGAGTGGCTGCAGATTGGTCATATTCTGTATGGAGGTTGGTGACCAGTGGTGTGCCTCAGGGATCTGTTCTGGGACCCTTATTCTTCATGATTTTTATAAATGACCTGGATAAGGAAGTGGAGGGATGGGTTAGTAAGTTTGCTGATGAAACAAAAGTTGGAGGTGTTGTGGATAGTGTGGAGGGCTGTCAGAGGTTACAGCGGGACATTGATAAGATGCAAAATGGGACAAAGTAGCAGATGGAGTTCGACCCAGAAAAGTGTGAAGTGGTTCATTTTGGTAGGTCAAATATAATGACAGAATGTAGTATTAATGGTAAGACTCTTGGCAGTGTGGAAGATCAGAGGGATCTTGGGGTCCAAGTCCATAGGACGCTCAAAGCAGCTGTGCAGGTTGACTCTGTGGTTAAGAAGGCATACGGTGTATTGGCCTTCATTAATCGTGGAATTGAATTTAGGAGCCAAGAGGTAATGTTGCAGTTATATAGGACCCTGTTCAGACCCCACTTGGAGTACTGTGCTCAGTTCTGGTCGCCTCACCACAGGAAGGATGTGGAAGCCATAGAAAGGGTGCAGTGGAGATTGACGAGGATGTTGCCTGGATTGGGGAGCATGTCTTATGAAAGCAGGTTGAATGATCTCGGCCTTTTCTTCTTGGAGCGACAGAGAATGAGAGTTGACCTGATAGAGTGTATAAGATGATGAAAGGCATTGAACGTGTGGAGAGTCAGAGGCTTTATCCCAGGGCTGAAATGGTTGCCACAAGAGGACACAGGTTTAAGGTGCTGAGGAGTAGGTCCAGTGGAGATGCCAGGGGTAAGATTTTTTATGCAGAGAGTGGGGAGTGCGTGGAATGGGCTGCCTGCAACAGTGGTGGAGGCGGATATGATAGGGTGATTAAGAGACTTTTGGATAGGTACATGGAGCTTAGAATTATAGAGGGCTCTGGGTAAGCCTAGTAAATTCTAATGTAGGGACATGTTCGGCACAGCTTTGTGGGCTGAAAGTCCTGTATTGTGCTGTTGGTTTTCTGTGTTTCTAATCCATTAATCCATATTCCAAATTATTGACATGCGTCGTAAAAAGCAACGGTTCCCACACCAACCACTGTGGAACTCCACTGGTAATCGGCAGCCAGCCAGAATAGGATCCTTTTATTCCCACTCTCTATTTTCTACCGATCAGCCAATGCTTGATCCATTCTAGTAACTCCCCTGTAATCCCATAGGATCTTGCTAATCAGCCTCATGTGCTTATCATAGGCCTTCTGAAAATCCAAGTAAAGCATATCTACTGCATCTCTTTTGTCTACCCTGCTTGTAATTTCCTCAAAAAAAATTGCAGTAGGTTAGTCAGGCAGGATTTTCCTTTCAGGAAACCATGCTGGCTTTGGCCAATCTTGTCATGCGCCTCCAGGTACTCCATAATCTCATCCCTAACAATCAATTCCAACAACTTCCCAACCACAGATATCAGCTTAACAGGTCTATAGTTTCCTTTCTGCTGCCTCCCATCCTTCTTAAATAACAGAGTAACATTTGCAATTTTCCAGTCAGCTAGTACAATGCCAGTATCTATCAATTCTTGAAAGATCATTGTTAATGCTTCCGCAATCTCTCCAGCTACTTCCTTCAGAACCTGAGGGTGCATTCCATCAGGTCCAGGAGATTTATCCACCCTCAGACCATTAAGCTTCCTGAGCACCTTCTCAGTCATAATTTTCACATAGTTTTCACATACTTCACTTCCCTGACACTCTTGAATGTTCAGTATACTGCAGATGTCTTCCACTGTGAAGACTGATGCAAAGTACATATTCAGTTCCTCTGCCATCTCTCATTACAATATTCCCAGCATCATTTTCTAATGGTTGTATATCTACCCTCTTTTACCCTTTATATACTTAAAAAACTTTTGTTGTCTTTGATATTAGACGCCAGCTGCAATTCAAAATTAATCTTTTCCTTCCTAATGACCTTCTTACTTTCCTTCTGCAAGATTTTATAAGCTTCTCAATCTTCCATCTTCCCACTGGCTTTGGCTTCCTTGAATGCTGTCTCTTTTGCTTTTATTTTGGCTCTGACTTCACTTGTCAACCACGGTTGTGTCCTCCTTCAATTTGAAAATTTCTTCTTATTTGGAATATATCTATCTTGCACTTCCCTCATTTTTCACAGAAACTCCAGCCATTGCTGCTTTGCTGCTTTACTGTCCCTCCTGCTAGTGTCTCTTTCCAGTCAAAATTCACCAGTTCCCTTCTCATGCCATTGTAATTTCCTTTTTTCCACTGAAATACTGACACATTGGAATTTATTTTCTCCTTCTCAAACTTCAAAGTGAACTCGGTCATATTGTGATCAATGTTCTGTAAGGATTCCTTAACTTTAAGCCTCTTATCACCTCCAAATCATTTCACAACACCCAATCCAGCATAGTTTTCCTTGACAAAACTGTATCCAAACCCTTTCTGCTATTCACAGGGGTTATCACAGGGACAGCCAACGAATTCCTTCCGAATGAGGATCAAACAAGGTCGAACCTGTTTCACCATCTAAATCGACTTTCCTCGATCTTTTAACTCCCGAACTCCGATCTTCACTGTCCACTGATTTTTAACTGGCAGTATTATAAAGAAACTGCTGGCAATGACCTTTTAAACTTTAGGCATTAAATAAACCTCCATCTTTCAACCAAACTGTGTCATAATATTAGACCACGCAGTGGCATGGAGTCGAAATGGCAAATCCAGCCACGAACTGCCCCTCCTCACAGGGAGGGGTCCTCCTTTTATACCCTGTAAAAAAAAACCTGTCACATGACCTCTACTGGCGGGAAAATGACGTCACTCCACCATCACAAGACCACGACCTTAAGTCCAGTATAGCTTCAACACCACTGTCACGTGTCACCTGTATGTAACAGAAGATTTAATGAAATTGTTCAAAATCACAAACGTTTTGGCAGACTGGATAGAGGAGGCACCTTCCTACGGTTGGTAGGTATGGAAGTATAATAACTGGGACAGGTAAGGAGAATTTCTTTAATGGGGGAGCTGTTTCAGTTTGGAATGAATTGCTTGGAAGGACAGCAGAAACAGATTAAATGGCAAGCGTTCAATAGAAACAAAACATTGTCTCAAAAGCATCAAGTAGGCAAGTGGAAGGGTGGACAGAGAGAGACACAGTTGGGGATAGGACCAGACATCAGGTGGGAATAGGACCAGGAAGAAAACTCTCTGAAGAGAGAGAGAGAATAAGTGAGCCAAGATGGAATGACTGAACAATGATCTAACTAGCAACAGTATATTGGATGGATTTGTGTATTTTATGAGTCAAAACACACTGAAGATCGGTGACACAAAGGTTGACGCAATTGAGTTTCACATAATCTGAACCAAAAAGCAGAGATAGGAAGTTGTAAATAGGGAACTGGACATGTGAGTTCTGGGGCCCAGGGATGAGTTAGGGTGGGAGGGAATGAGAGTTGAAGGAGTAAGTGTGAATGAGGAGAGCTGGGATGGTGTTGTTGCTGACGGAAGGATTAAAGGGAAGTAGGAGGTGCCTGCCAGAGAATGCTGACTTCTGGATCTAGTATCTGCCGAATTTCTTGTGTATCTTGTATCCAGTATTTTCATAAATGGGCTGCTGACATTCAGTTTGTCCAAGAAATGTCCCAAATGGTTATAAAAGATAGAGTCAGAGGTCAAATCCTCTCAGTTCAGTATAGTATCTCGGCCAGCCGGCAACTGCTTGCAAAAGGCTCTCTGTGGTGGTGGTATGCAAATGGAATTGCAAGCACAAAGTGAAATGTGTTCTGCTGCTGGGATAATTGCCCAGGAGATCAGACTTCGCAATCTCTAGTACTCTGACTAATGAAGATTCGGAGAGTGTGGAGAGCACTTGCAAGGCGGAAGGAATAACTTGGCTCTGTGGAGTATATTCTCATAGCAGTGAAATCACACAGTCACATTTCTGGATCCAAAAACAAATTCACATCAGTCATATCAGTTTGTGTGGGTAAGAAGAAAGTCAGTCAACTTTTTGATACTTTTTTTTCTGCCATACTTCCCCTCTCCTCCTGAACCCTGTGACCCTGTCCAATGGTGCCGTCAGAAGGTACAGCCAGGCCAGTCCAGTTTCTACCTCACTCAAGTGACCATTTGTCCCAGTGGAAACCACTGCAGTGCATATTAAACATGGAGTCATAGAACACTACAGCAGAGGAACAGGCCCTTCAGCCCACCTAGTCTGTACTGAACCATTAATCTGCCTTGTCCCATTGGCATGCATCCTGATCATAGCCCTCCATACACCTTTCATCCATGTACCTATCAAAACTTACCTTAAATGTTAAAATTGGATCCCCCAAACAGAACTTTGTTGGCAGCTTATTCCATACTCTCACCATGCTCTGAGTGAAGAAGAACTTCTTTATGTTCCCCTTAAACATTTCACATTCATCCTTAACCCAAAGTGACCAGAGACCAAGGCGAGGATGTAAGGACCCAAGTGCTGGAGTTCTGAGACTAGATTTAAGACACAATATAGAGACTGAGATGAGGACAGGGTTCTAAACTAGATGCTAGATGAGAATCCAAAATAGAGCTGACAGTTGAGCACTGAACCTCAGTTCAGATACTTTCTAAATATTAAAATCCTGGTGCCAAAACATGGTCACTTATCATCAGGACGGGCCTGAATCTTTTAAAGGGGCCACACCAGTTATCTATATGCCGGATAGTCGGAGTGTCTAAGCTCCAGAGCTGGTGCAGTCGGGTGCGTATTGTAGCACCCATGACCTCTAGTTGTAGACTCAACCCACCTCAATGCATGCCTGCTTGCATTTACCTCATAATTAACCTCAACCAAAGCTTCCTTCAATCTATTATATTATAGGGAATAAAGATTCAAAGTACATTTATTATCAAAATACAGTATACGATCCTGAGATTCATCTTCTCCACAAACAACCATGAAACAAAGAGTTGGGATGTTATGTTGAAATTATGTAAGACATTATTATACTATTAGGGAACTCATTCAAGGAATAAACATCAAACCTCCTACATGCACAAAAGAAAGACACAAATCGCATAATCAGCAACAAAAAAATCAAGTGAGGCTTCTTGGTCTCAAGACCACATGCTTTGCTCGACAATACCCCCAGAGACAGTGAATTGCTCAAATGGGCCAAAAACACACCACCTAAGTGTTGATCTCAGGCTCCAACAGTAGCAGAACCATGGTTGACAGAGAAAGAAGATGTAAAAGAAGTGATAGAAGTAGTTCTGTGAATCGTCTGAAGGATGCTGCTCTCGATCATGTTGTCCACTGGCGCTATCTTCTTTAGGATCAAACCTTTCCCTACAACTCATGTCCTTGACACCCAGCAGCACCTCTGTAAATTTCCTGTGCACTCTTTCAATCATATTTACACATTTCCTGTCGGTAGATGAGTAAAACTGCCCACAATATTCCAAATTAGGTCTCGCCAGTGATTTATAGAATTTCAACTCAACATACTAATACTTGTACTTAATACATTAATTTATGAAGGCCAATCTGTAAAATGTTTCCTTTATGTGTCTAACTACCTATAACACCACTTTTAAGGAATTATGGAACTATATTTCCAGATCCCTCTGTTCTACCACAATCCCCAGTGCCCGGCCCCTCACCATGTAAGACCTATGCTGGCTGATCCGCCCAACATTGAATATCACGTATTTGTCTGCGTTAAATTTTATCTGCCATTTATCAGCCAGTTTTTCCAGCTGGATCAGATCCTACCACAAGCTTTGTTGCTTGCTGTACACTACAGCCCAATCTTGGTGTCATCTGCAAACTTGCTGATCCAGTTTGCACATTATCATCCAAATCATTGATACAGACGACAAGCTACAATGGAACCAGCACCGATCCTTGAAGCACCCCACTAGTCTCAAGCTTTCAGTCAGTTAGCTAACCACCCTCAAATACTCGCTGGCTTCTTGCACAAAGCCAATGTCCAATCCAATTTTGTACTTCATCTTGAATGCCAAGTGAGTTATCTTCTTCACCTTGTCAAAGTCCATGTAGACAACATCTCGTCAGGCGCCCCAGACCAGTTCAGAAGCAGGTGAAAACCTGGCCAGCAGAAGCCATCTCTGCTCTTCAAGACTGCTTTAAGCACACTGACTGGCACATGTTCAGGGAGAATGCAACCGATGGTGACTCTACCAACTTAGAGGAGTACACGGCATCAGTAACCAGCTACATCAGCAAGTGCATCGATGACATCACTGTGTCCAAGACCATCACTGCACGCTCTAACCAGAAGCCATGGATGGCCAGGGAGGTGTGCGCGCTGCTGAGGACCCGTGACTCCGCCTTCACAGCAGGCAACAAGGCAGCCCTAACAACAATGAGGGCCAAACTGTCCCAGGCCATCAGAGAGGCAAAGCCTGCATACGCCCAATGCACCCACAGCCACTTCCAGGACAGCAGTGACACGCGGCACATGTGGAAGGGCATTCAGGACATCACCAACTACAGGACAACATCACCTGATTGTGCAGGTGATGCCTCCCTCCCAGATGCGCTGAACAACTTCTAGGCTCATTTTGAGGTGGAAAATGATGTGGCAGCGAGGAAGTCCATCCCTCCTCCAAATGACCAGGTGCTGTGTCTCACCTTGGCTGATGTGAGGAGAACCCCATGCAGGGTCAACCCATGGAATGCTGCTGGACCAGACAATATTCCTGGCAGAGTGCTTAGAGGATGTGCAGACCAGCTAGCAGATGTTCTCACTGACATCTTCAACATCTCCCTGAGTAGTGCCATTGTTCCAACGTGCTTCAAGGCCGCCACCATGGTCCCCGTGCCGAAGAAGTCTTCAGTGTCCTGACTCAATGACTACTGTCCTGTTGCACTCACATCCATCATCATGAAGTGTTTCGAGAGGCTCATCATGAGGCACATCAAGACCCTGCTGCCCCCCTCACTGGACCCCCCTACAGTTCGCATACCGTCCCAACCGCTCAACAGATGACGTCATTGCCATCAGCCTCCATCTGGCCCTAACCCACCTGGACAAAAAAGACACATGCATTCAAATGCTGTTCACAGACTTCAGTTCAGCATTCAACACGATCATTCCTCAGAAACTGATTGGAAAGCTGTGCCTACTGGGCCTGAACACATCCCTCTGCAACTGGATCCTAGACTTCCTGACTGGGAGACCTCAGTCAGTCCGGATCGGAAGCAGCATTTCCAACACCATCACACTGAGCACGGGCTCCCCCCCCCCCACCCCACCAGGCTGTGTACTTAGTCCACTACTGTTCACTCTTCTGACCCACGACTGTGCTGCAACACACAGCTCGAACCACATCATCAAGTTTGCCAATGACATGACTGTGGTGGGTCTCATCAGCAAGAATGACGAGTCAGCTTACAGAGAGGTGGTGCAGCGGCTAAAGAACTGGTGCAGAGCCAACATGTCTCTGAAAGAGATGGTTGTTGACTTCAGGAGGGCACGGAGCGACCACTCTCCACTGAACATCGATGGCTCCTCAGCAGAAATTGTTAAGAGCACCAAATTTCTTGGAGTTCATCTGGCGGAGAATCTCACTTGGTCTCTCAACACCAGCTCATAGCAAAGAAAGCCCAGCAGCATCTCTACTTTCTGCAAAGGCTGAGGAAAGCCCATCTCCCACCCCCCCATCCTCACCACATTTTACAGGGGTTGTATTGAAAGCATCCTGAGCAGCTGCATCCCTGCCTGGTTCGGATATTGCACCATCTTGGATTACAAGACCCTGCAGTGGATACAGAGGTCAGCTGAGAAGATCATCGGGGTCTGTCTTCCCGCCATTACAGACATTTATACCACTCACTGCATCTGCAAATCCAACAGCATTATGAAGGACCCCATGCACCCCTCATATAAACTCTTCTCCCTCCTGCCATCTGTGAAAAGGCACCAAAGCATTTGGGCTCTCACGATCAGTCTGTGCAACAGTTTCTTCCCCCAAGCCATAAGACTCCTCAATACCCAGAGTCTGGACTGACACTAACTTACTGCCCTCTACTGTGTCTATTGTCTTGTCTATTACTTATTGTAATCCCTACACTGTTTTGTGCACTTTATGCAATCCTGGGTAGGTCTGTAGTCTAGTGTAGTTTTTGTACTGTTTCATGTAGCACCATGGTCCTGAAAAATGTTGTCTCATTTTTACTGTGTACAGTACTAGCAGTTAACGTCGAAATGACAATAAAAAGTGACTTGACTTGACTTGATCCACTGCCTTGCCTTCATCAACTCTATAAGATTGGTTATCCGTGAATTACCACACTCAAAGCCATATTGACTATCCTTAGTCAGTCCCTGTCTATGCATATACTCATATCTAGAACATCTTGCAGTAACTTTTCTACTAATGATGCCCGGCTCACCAGCCTATAGTTTGCTGGTTTATTTCTAAGAGCCTTTCTTAAATAATGGAACAACATTATCAATCCTCCAATCCTGCGGTACCTTACCTGTCACTAACAATGTTTTAAATATCTCTACTAGGGCCCCTGCAATTTCCTTTTACTATTAATATATCTGTAGAAGCCCTCAGGGTTCTCCTTCGCTCTGTCTGCTCGAGCAGCCTCTTTAACCCCTCCTAAATTCCTTCTGAACTGTTATCCTGTATTTCTTATGGTCCTCAAGTACCTAATTTGTTCTTGTCTTCCTATATCTGCTATACACTTTTTTCTTAAACAGGGTCTCAATATCTCTTAAAACCAAGGTTCCATAAACCTGTTACCGCTGCCTCTTATTCTGACGGGAACATACAAACTCGGTACTCTCAATATTTGACTTTGGAAAGCCTTCCACTTACCAAGCATCCCTCTGCCATAAATCCCTTTGCCATCTATCCAGACCACACTTGGACATTCCTTGGGTGGGAAAGACTTGGAAGAGAATAGGCCAAATGCAGGCACATGCAATTAGTGTAGATAAGCTGTAGGGTTGACATTGTTGGGAAGGCTGAACCATTTTTACCAAATCTACTCTTAATTGTATTTAGCCTATTCTCCTCCAAGTCCTATCCAAGCATCACTTAAAGATTGTAATTGCATCTGCTTCTACCATATTGCTTCAGATAACCAGCATCTTCTGTGTAAAATATTTACCTCAAATGTTCTTAAATTCCTATCTCTTACCTTAAATCTATTTCCTTTTGTTCAAGACTCCATAGCCCTGTAAATAAGATTATATCTATCCTCTCAATCAGTTATAACTTTATAAATCTCTATAAGGTCATCTATCAGTCTTCAATGAGAGTAAAGCCAGCCTGTCCACTCTCTCCTTGTAACTCTCGCCCACTAAGCCAGACAATATCCTGGTGAATCTCTCCTGCTTTCTCCCTATTGCTACCAGAAAGATGCACAATAGTCCAATGAAAAATAATCGATGTTTTGTACAACTGCAACATGGCATCCAAACTTGTCCACTCAATGCCTCAGCCCGTGAACACATGCATGCAAATACTTACAAGGGGTCCTGGTGTAAAAGTACCACAGAGAAGTTTTATCAAGAGAACATACAGATTTCCCGGTGGTCTGGAATCAGTCCTGTTTAAGATCGGTTTCCTTCAATCACACAAGGAATCATCCTAGAGTCTCAACAAAAGCGGTCTGATGTGCTGAGCAGTCAGAAGTGATTAACTAGCAAATTAACTAGCAAAACATGTAGGGTTCACCACATTTTCAACATCCTCTGGGTATAGAAGGTGCTGCTGTTACTGACAGAACAGAGAAATAACTTTGACTGGCCATCATGCACATTCAATCTACTCCCATCTGTCTGCATGTAATCATTATCCCTCTGGTTCACATGTGTGGCTAAATGTATTGGCTTTCACCACCTCTCCTGACAATATACATGTGTGAATTCAATTTATTCCAGTGACAAAGTAGGATCAAATAGTTTTTTAAACTTTCAATTCAGTCTAAAAATTCCTTATATTCATAAATGGGATATTACAGTTCAAATTGACCACTTTGTGAATGATTTACAATAAGATACAATCAAAATGAGAGGGAGAAGTGCTTAAGGTGGCCTGTGCACAGCAGCTGCCTGAGAGCTGTGGGCTACTCGGAGACTACTCACATCAGCATTTATTGCCTCCCAGTCACATATGCATATGAAAAGGTTGCTATATTTAGTCCACAGTTCAGACCGCTGGTGGAAACATTCACATGTTAAATAAAAACTGCGGAAAATGGAGTATGCAGAAATGCTGTGATCTTGGTGTGAGGTGCTAGAGAAAAAATATAAAAAATAAAAAATAATAAAAAAATAAAAGGGAGCATGAAGGAATGAAGAGAGAAAAGAAAGTCTGAAAGAAGCAAAGAGTAAGGACATAAACATTCACACCAAAGATTGCAGAGCCATGTCAAAGTCTAATTATCTAATATATTTTAAGAGAAAAAGAAGGAATGATTTCTTAAACAGATGAGGCAAGGGGAATTGCATTCTTATGAGAGTGACAGTGAGAGAAAGGTCAAACAAGAAAATATTCATTCATACAGAAAAAAGTACTAACTTTACATGTCTAAAAATGGTAAAACACTGTTACAGAGTAATCTTTCTGAGATCAATTTCACTTAACATACCAAGCATAAGGTAGCTGTATCCCAGTTGCATTGTGTTCTCAAAAGTGTTGAACTGTAACTGTTCAGTGGTAATCTTACTCAGGCACTGTTCTCTTCCTTTTCATACTACTGAGATCATTTAGCAGAACTTCAACAGATGAAGTCACAGACACACCCAAATGGGGGAGGAGAGAAACCCAGCTTCGGCCTGCCTCTCACGCTCCACAACCTATTAATCCATTGATTTTAAATCTACGTATGAATTCAAATCTGGAGTATACCCTTGAGATCCTACAACATCTGATTCTACTCATATGCTCCAAATTCTGGAAATCCTTTGTTGGCAATACCAATTTTCCAAATCTGCTTATTGCATGATAGATGATTGATTAGATATGTGATTGAGGTGCATTAAAATGAATAAAAAGTTTCATAGAACATAGTACTGAAACAGACCCTGCAGCTGGAGATAAGGAGGAATTTCTTTAACCAGAGAGTGATGGATGCCAAGCCTTTATGCAGATTAAATGTAGAGAATGATAGATTCTTGATTGGCCAGGGCATGAAGGATACGGGGAGAAGCCAGTAGATTGGGGCTTGAGGAAAGTTGGATTAGTCATGATGAAATAGCGCAGCAGACTCAATGGGTCAAAAGGCCTAGTTCTGATCTTATACCTTACGGTCTTAAAATGTTTTTGCCCTGTGTGGCCACTTTCAAGGAGCTATGAACTTGAATCCCAAGAACTCTCTGCTCAGTAACACTGTTATGGATCCTGTCTTTAACAATGTACTGTCTCCTTGCATTTGTCCAGCCAGGGTGCAGTGTCTCACTAACCCAACCATCTACATTTTCATCCAGGTCATTCATATACATCACAAACAGCTGAGATCCCAGCAAAGATTCCTGCAGAACACTACTAATTACAGACTTCCAACTTGCATAAGCCTCTTTAAAGCCTACCCTGTTTTTTATGTGCAAACCAGTTTTGAATCCAAACAGGCAATTTGTCTCAGACCCCATGCATCTTAATCTTCTGGATTAGCGGCCTTTGAAGATCTTTCTCAAACATCTTACTAAAATCTATGTCGGCAACATTCACTGCCAACCATCATCAATCTGCCTCATCACCTTGTCTAAAAGCACAATCAAGTTGATAAGACACAACCTGCCCCATGATAAGGTTCCCCATGTGAGGCTCATTCAGAAAATAATGAGGCATGGGATCCAAGGGGACCTTGCTTTGTGGATCCAGAATTGGCTTGCCCACAGAAGACAAAGGGTGGTTGTGGATGGGTCACATTCTGCATGGAGGATGGTGTTCCGCAGGGATCTGTTCTGGGAACCCTCCTGTTTACGATTTTTATAAATGACCTGGATGAAGAAGTAGAAGGGAAGGTTAGTAAGTTTGCGGTTGATACAAAACTCGGGGTGTTGTGGATAGTCTGGAGGATTGTTAGAGATTATAGTGGGACATCGATAGGATGCAGAACTGGGCTGAGAAAAGGCAGATGGAGCTCATCCCAGATAAGTGCGTTGGTTCTTTTCGATAGGTCAACTTTGAAGCCAGAATATAACATTAGTGGTAAGACTCTTGGCAGTATGAAGGATCAGAGAGATCTTGGGGTCCACGTCCATAAGACATTCAAAGCTGCTGCGCAGGTAGACAGTGTTATTAAGAAGGTGTATGAAGTGCTGGTGTTCATCAACCATGGGATTAAGTTCAAGAACTGTGAGGTATAAGACCTTAGTTAGACCCCATGGAGAACTGTGGTCAGTTCTGGTCACCTCACTACAGGAAGGATGTGGATGCTATAGAGAGAATGCAGAAGAGATTTACAAGGATGTTGCCTGGGTTGGAGATCATGCCTTATGAGAAAAGGTTGAGTGAACTTGGCCTTTCCTCCTTGGAGTAACAGAGGATGAGAGCTGACCTGATAGAGGTGTATAAGATGATGAGAGGCATTGATTCTGTGAATAGTCAGAGGCATTTCCCAGCACTGAAATGGCTAATATGAGGGGGCATAGTTTTAAGGTGCTTGGAAGTAAGTACAAAGGAGATTTCAGAGGGAAGTTTTCCACACAGAGAGTAGCGGGTGTGTGGAATCCACTGCCAGGGAAGGTGGTAGAAGCAGATAAAATCGGGTCTTTTAACATAAGAACATAAGAAATAGGAGCAGGAGTAGGCCATCCGGCCCATTCAGCCTGCCCCACCATTCAATAACATCATCACTGATCTGTCTGTAAACTCAGTTCCATCTGTCTGCCTTTTCCCCATAACCCTTAATTTCCTTGCTATGTCAAAACCTATCTAACTGTTTCTTAAGAATATTTAGTGAGGAAGCCTCAACTGCTTCCCTGGGCACAGAATTCCACAGATTCACCACTCTCTGGGAAAAACAATTTCTCCTCCTCTCCATCCTAATCTTCTCCCCTGAAGCTTGAGGCAATGTCCCCTCGTTCCAGTCTCACCTACCAATGGAAACAAATTTCCTGCTTCTACCTTAGCTATCCCTTTCAAAATTTTGTATGTTTCTGTCAGATCCCCTCTCATTCTTTGAACTCCAGAGAGTATAGTCCCAGGCAACTCAATTGTTCCTCATGAGTTCACCCCTTCATCCCTGGAACCAACCTGGTGAACATCCTCTGCACTGCCTCCAAAGCCAGTGTATCCTTCTTCAAGTATGGAGACCTGAACTGCACACAGTACTCCAGGTACAGCCTCACCTGTACCCTGTATAGTTGCAACATGACCTCCCTGCTCTTGAGTTCAATCCCTCTGGCAATGAAGGCCAACATTCTGTTTGCCTTCTTAATAGCCTGTTGTACCAGCAAGCCAACTTTTTGCAATTCATGAACAAGCACTCCCAAGTTCCTCTGCACATCAGCATGCTGCAATCTCTCACCATTTAACTAATAATTTGCTTATCTGTTATTCCTTCCAAAGTGGATGATCGCACACTTACCAACATTGTATTCCCATCTGCCAAATCTTGGCCCACTCACTTAACCCAGCTATATCCCTCTGTAGACTCTCTACATCCTCTGTACAATTGGCTTTTCACTCAGTTGAGTGCTGTGCTACCCTCAGTCCCCTCTTCCAAATCATCAACATAAATGGTGAACAGCTGCAGGCCAAGCACCGACCCCTGCGGCACCCCACTCACCACTGACTTCCAACCGGAGAAACACCCATTTATAACAACTCTCTGCCTCCTATTGGTTAACCAATCCACTATCCATGCCAATACACTTCCTCTGACTCCATGCATCTGTATCTTATTTCTAAGTCTCTTGTGCGGCACCTTATTGAACACCTGGAAATCCAAATATATGACATCCACCTGTTCCCTTCTATCCACTGCACTTATTATGTCCTCAAAGAACTCCAGTAAGTTTGTCAAACAGACTCTTAGATAGATACATGGAGCTCAGAAAAATAGAGGGCTATGCAATAGGGAAATTCTAGGCAGCTTCTCGAGCAGGTTACATGATCAGCACAACATTATGGGCCAAAGGTCTTGCAATGTGCTACAGATTTTGTATGTTCCATGCCACACACAATACCATGCTGGCTCTTCCTAATTAGACCAACAATTTCCAAACATTCATATATCCTAACCCCCAGAATTTTCTCCAACAACTTTCCTACAACTGACATGAGATTCATAAGTCTGCAGTTCCCAAGATTTTCCCTTGTTCTGTTCTTAATTAGTGGGATAACATTAGCCACTCACCCGTCCTCCAGGATCTTACAAACATGTCCTAGAGAGGTCATGAAGATACTGGTCAAGGCCCCAGCAATCTTGTCTCTTGCCTCCTTCAATAACCAGGAGTAAATCCCATCAGGCCCTGGGGATATCCACCTTAATACTCATTAGGAGGCCCAATCCCTCCTTCTCCTTGACCACTAAATGCCCTAACATATTTAGACATTCAGCACTGATCTCCTGGTCCACCATGGCCTTTTCCTTGGTAATTACTGAAGTTAAGTACTCATTAGGTACCTCACTCACATTCTCAGCATCCAGGGAAGTTCTCCCTCCTTATTCTGGAGTGGTTCTACCTTCTCCCTAGTTATCCGCTAGTGCTTGATGTATGTATAGAATGCCATGAGATGCACCTTATTCCTACTTGCCAAGGACTTTTCATGGCCCCTCTTGGCTTTCCTAATTCCCTCTTTAGTTCTTTTCTGGCTTCCTTATATTTCCCGTGTACTCCGTTTGATCCTAACTTCCAAAGCTTTACATACTTGCTCTTTTTCCTCTTGACTAAATTCATCACCTCTCTGGACACCTTTCCATCCTTGTCCTTCCTTCTAACAGGAACATACTTCTCCTGTACTCAGTGCAATTGATCTTTAAACACTCTTCAGTTGTACAGAAAAAAAACGTGTTCCCAATTAACTCTACTTAGTTGCTGCCTACCAACGTTGTAATTTGCCCTACTTCAGCTTAAAACTTATGCACAGGGACCATACCTATCCTTAATTGTAGCTATTCTTTCAAGGATCTACCCCTTACTAATAATGATTGGAGAGGCACAGAGAGAATCTGTAATTGCCAACAAGTAATAACCTGTGAATTTACATATCCGAGTCCCTGTGTGCACAAATACTAAGTTTTCCTGTGTCACGAAGGATGAACAACTCTGATGGGCAGAAGGGTACAGAGTTACAGAGTTGCCCATGTTCCCCCCACCCCCCGGGAGAATCACAAACGGTTACTGTTACCACGCTGCTCATGAGAGAGAATGAGAGAGAAACACACACAGATAAGAGGAAGACAAGTTGGAACATCTGTTGCTGATAAGAGAGAGGAGAGGAGCCATTGATTTACTGTTATGTCTTTTGGAGAGGGCTGTTTACTTGGTACCATTCTGTTCATTAAAATTCCTCAGTGGACAGCCGGAGTGGGCTGGTTTGATGGACTAAGCCATTCAAAACTGATTGACACCTGAGACCCCGTGAGTAGGGATAAAAGTGAGCTCTGGGGAGACACCCCTGAGACGCACCAAGAGACACACTAGTGAGCACTGCTTAAGTGTTGGAACCCACGAGAAAGTGTGGGGCATCGGAGACCGAATGAAGGATCGGTCAATTTTAACTCAGTGTTTAGAGCGAGGCCGGTGGGGCTTGTGTGTGTGTCCACCCTTGCCTGGGTGACGAGTCCACTATAGAAGAACGGTCTAGCTAAAGGACAGAGGGGTCATACCTGAATGGCCACAACATCACATTGATGGATCAAGAAAGCAAAGGAAGGTTTGACTGACAGTAGCTGTCACTGTTTGCTCGCCCTCTCTCTCTCTCTCTCTCTCTCTCCCTCCAACGGTTACAACAAAAGAATCAACAACTACCTCAGCCTACATGAACTGAACTGAACTTTACACTTTCCCATGATAATTCATTATCCCCTAGACAACAATAGAGCTTGTTTACTATTGATTATTATTATTATACCCACACTTATAGGTTTAGTATTGCTAACGTGTATTATCTGTATATTTGCATTGTTGATATTGATTTGTATATTTTACTCATAAACACTGTTTTGAAAATAGTACCAGACTCCAATGGATACTTCTATCTTTACTGGTAAGACACCCAGTTACGGGGTTACCTGACCATCCATGAACACTCAAAGAATAGAAAAGGTAATATCATTAAAAGTAATTCATGCTGGCAATGTATTCCTCTGATTGTTTCATGTCCGTGGGTTCCTTCACATCCACAATGGTGGGTCTCTGGTGACTGGGGTTATCACTGTTAGAGCACCCGAAGTGGCTGCTTTTATATACAATCCCTACCATTTCAAATATCACGTTTCAGTGTTATTGGCTGTGGGTCATCCAGCTGAACTTTAACACCTTTTTATTGGTTCTGATCCAAACCAGCACTTTTTCTGCAAGTGATAACTGGTAATTTATGGTTCTGTGTTCTCTTTGACTGACTGGTTCAAGGCAGTCAAACCAGGTCGAATCACTTGGGGCAGAGAGAGATTACACTATTCACAAACATGTATCTGATATCAAAAATCACTTCACAAGTAACTTCTTATTTGGAAATGATCTCTCATCCAGAGGGTTACCTGGAGCATCATTGTCTACTGTAAAATCTGATCAAGCCAGTTCACAAGATGGAGGATGCAGTGTCACTTCACAAAATGGCACCCTCCACTTCCTTCAGTTTTATGGCAAAGCAAAGTCAATTGGCTTGTCTAATTCCGTTGTCCTTGTTTCATTCAAATTCACTGATTTGTAGAATGTAGTTATTTCTTTTCACCACTATCCTGAAAGTTGAGGAGTTGTGGTTATTGTTGCCTAGCTGCTCACCAACTGAAATATCAGTCGCCTGGCTTGGCTCATTAGCCAACACCAGGTTTTGCACAGCCCCTCCTGTCATTGGACCCTCCACATATTGATTGAAGAAATCCTCCTGGAAACATTAAACAAATTCTGACACATCAAAACCCTTTCCACTAAGAATGTTCCATTTTATATTACAGAAGCTGAAATCCCTCATGACAACAGCCTTATCATTTTTACGCATTTCCTTAATTTGGCTACATATCTGTTCCTGTGCCTACTAGGGGGTTTGTAGTAAAATCTGATTAGTATGATTGTACCTTTTCTATTCTTGAGTTCTAACCAAATCCCAAATGGACTCAGTGTCTGAACTCTCCATTATGTCTCCCCTGAGTACAACTGTGATACTGTTCCTGATTAGCAGTGCAAACCCTCCTTCTCTTTTACCTCCTTCTCCAACTTTTCTAAAACTTCAAAAACCTGGTACATTGATTACACATTTCTGCTCCTCTCTCAACTAAGTTTCAGTAATGTCCACAACATCTGTGTTCTAAGTTCACCACCTTTACCCATAATAGTCCTAGCATTAAAATAAACACACTTCAAACTATCTGATCCATCATACTTGTAATTTCAATTTTGTCTTTCAATACTTCTCTGACATCTACCTTCCATCACTTACTGACCTGGTGCTCCAGTTCCTTGCTTCCTGCAAGACTAGCTTGAACTTCTGTATAGGATTAGCAAACCTCCCAGCGGAGGTATTAGTTTCCCCCTCCAGTTCAGATGCATCCCGTCCTCTTGTACAAGTCACCTCTTCCCCAGAAATGGTTCCAAAGATACAAGTGTCATAAGGTGGGCACTGAGAACGGACCCAAATGCAAGACACAGCCACTGAAGTACTAGGGAGAGGACTAGGTGTATCAAGAAAGCAAAGGAAGTGGGGAAGAAACAACACTGGACAAGACACCGGCCCTGGACAAGACTAGTAGACAGGGCATGGGCTAGGACTAGAGTAGGAAAGTGGGACCTGGACCAGGAACTAGGAGCTGGGAACTGGGAACTAGGAACCTGGACAAGGAATCTGAGCCAGAGACTGGACAGGGACCTGGGACTCCGGATCCAGGCAAGGACTAGACGTGGCAAGGCAACAGGACTGGACGTGGGGGCAGGATGTGGGACTCCAGGGCTGGACGAGGACATGAAACTCAGACTTGATCTTGATTGAGGGAGAGCAGGAACACAGAGCCCAGGTCGAGGGAGAGCAAAGCAGAAGTGGGGAGAGGCGTAGCTGGACACGGACACGAGTCCTGGACGAGACCAGGACTCAGGGCCTAGGCTATGACTTGGACTTGGACATGGACTGGAACCTCCTCCGAGCCTTGGACATGGAATGGAACCTCCACCGAGCCTTGGACACGGAATGGAACCTCCTCCGAGCCTTGGACACGGAATGGAATCTCCACCAAGCCTTGGACATGGAATGGAATCTCCTCCGAGCCTCGGACATGGAATGGAACCTCCTCCGAGCCTTGGGCACGGAATGGAACCTCCACCGAGCCTTGGACACGGAATGGAATCTCCTCCGAGCCTTGGACACGGAATGGAATCTCCACCGAGCCTTGGACATGGAATGGAACCTCCACCGAGCCTTGGACACGGAATGGAATCTCCTCCGAGCCTTGGACACAGAATGGAATCTCCTCCGAGCCTTGGACACGGAATGGAACCTCCTCCGAGCCTTGGACACAGAATGGAACCTCCACCGAGCCTTGGACACGGAATGGAACCTCCACCGAGCCTTGGACATGGAATGGAACCTCCTCCGAGCCTTGGACACGGAATGGAACCTCCTCCGAGCCTTGGACACGGAATGGAATCTCCACCGAGCCTTGGACACGGAATGGAACCTCCTCCGAGCCTTGGACACGGAATGGAACCTCCACCGAGCCTTGGACACGGAATGGAACCTCCTCCGAGCCTTGGACATGGAATGGAACCTCCTCCGAGCCTTGGACACGGAATGGAACCTCCTCCGAGCCTTGGACACGGAATGGAACCTCCTCCGAGCCTTGGACACGGAATGGAATCTCCACCGAGCCTTGGACACAGAATGGAATCTCCACCGAGCCTTGGACACGGAATGGAACCTCCACCGAGCCTTGGACACGGAATGGAATCTCCACCGAGCCTTGGACACGGAATGGAATCTCCACCGAGCCTTGGACACGGAATGGAACCTCCACCGAGCCTTGGACACGGAATGGAATCTCCACCGAGCCTTGGACACGGAATGGAACCTCCACCGAGCCTTGGACACGGAATGGAATCTCCACCGAGCCTTGGACACGGAATGGAACCTCCTCCGAGCCTTGGACACGGAATGGAACCTCCTCCGAGCCTTGGACACAGAATGGAAACCTCCTCCGAGCCTTGGGCACGGAATGGAACCTCCTCTGAGCCTTGGACACGGAATGGAACCTCCACCGAGCCTTGGACACGGAACGGAACCTCCTCTGAGCCTTGGACACGGAATGGAACCTCCACCGAGCCTTGGACACGGAATGGAACCTCCACCGAGCCTTGGACACGGAATGGAACCTCCACCGAGCCTTGGACACGGAATGGAACCTCCACCGAGCCTTGGACATGGACTGGAACCTCCACCGAGCCTTGGGCACGGAATGGAACCTCCTCCGAGCCTTGGGCACGGAATGGAACCTCCACCGAGCCTTGGACACGGAATGGAACCTCCACCGAGCCTTGGACACGGAATGGAACCTCCACCGAGCCTTGGACACGGAATGGAATCTCCACCGAGCCTTGGACACGGAATGGAATCTCCACCGAGCCTTGGACACGGAATGGAATCTCCACCGAGCCTTGGACACGGAATGGAACCTCCTCCGAGCCTTGGACACGGAATGGAACCTCCACCGAGCCTTGGACTGGAACACAGGAACACGGAGCCTTGGACTGGAACACAGGAACACAGAACACAGAGCTGGGACCCCTCCTTGGGAGAGGGCATAGGGCCGGGACTCATACAGGGAGTCAGGACCCCTCCTTGGGACAGGGCATAGGGCCGGGACTCGTACACAGAGTCAGGACCCCTCCTTGGGACAGGGCATAGGGCCGGGACTCGTACACGGAGTCAGGACCCCTCCTTGGGACAGGGCATAGGGCCGGGACATACACGGAGTCAGGACCCCTCCTTGGGACAGGGCATAGGGCCGGGACTCATACACGGACACTAAACACAGGGACACAAAGAGACAGTTCCAAGCTCAATGATAGAAAGTTTCTTCTGTTGGCAAGGCAAGACTCCGGTCTCACTCCGGCAGCTGAACTTGATGGCAATACAGGCGAGGTTGCTGGCAGGGCTTCCGGCGTGGGTAGCCTGCAGGGATTCCAAGGGAAGGGAGGGAACAGTCCAGCCTCAGAGTAACAGCAAAGATGGCCTGACTTACCCAATGGAGGTAAGGACAGGAAGGGACAGATCCCACCATAGGGTAACAGCAAGAATGGCCTGACTTACCCCACAGAGGCGAGGATGGGATACCAGACAAACCAGCAATGACACTCGACCCCAGGGCCACTTATATTCTAGCCCCAATATGAGAATCAGGTGCCTGTGATTAAACCCAACTGAAACAATGGACAGCCAGAAGACCCGGAGTCTGGAGTCCACGGACCCGACTGTGAACCAGAACGTGGACTTCATGGACCCAACCATGACAACAAGAACTTGAAACCCTGTTCCCTACACCATCTCCTCAGCCACTTATTCATCTATGCTATCATTCCATTCCTATCTGCACTCGCCCGAGGCACTGGGATTAATCCTTCGACATCTCCCATCTCACATTACACCTATTCCCTCAAGTATTTATACATCCATGCTAGATAAAAGACTCTGTCTCGTATAAGTTTATAAAATTCTATCAAGTTGTCCCTCAATCTTGTTGCTTTAAAGAAAACAATCCAAGTTTGTTCAACTTTTCCTGATAGCTAATACTCTAATCCAGTCAAACCCTTATGTGCTTATTCTGCATCGTCTTCAAAGTCAGAATCAGAATTAGGTTTATTATCACCGGCATGTGATGTGAAATTTGTTAGCAGCAGTTCAATGCAATACATAATCTAGCAGAGAAAGAAAAAATAGTAATAATAAATAAATAAAATAAATATAATAATAAACAAGTAAACTATACACATTGAATAGTTTATTAAAACATCTCCAAAAACAGAAAACCTGCATATTAAAAAAGTGAGGTGATGTCCAAAGTTCAAAGTCCATTCAGGAATCGGACGGCAGAGGGGAAGAAGCTGTTCCTGAATCACTGAGTGTGTGCCTTCAGGCATCTGTATCTCCTACCTGATGGTAACAGTGAGAAAAGGGCATGTCCTGGGTGCTGGAGGTCTTTAATAATGGACGCTGCCTTTCTGAGACACCGCTCCCTCAAGATGTCCTGGGTACTTTGTAGGCCAGTGCCCAAGATGGACCTGACTAGATTTATAACCTTCTGCAGCTTCTTTCGGTCCTGTGCAGTAGCCCCTCCGTACCAGACAGTGATGCGGCCTGTCAAAATGCTCTCCACGGTACAACTATAGAAATTTTTGAGTGTATTTGTATGCATGCCAAATAGCTTCAAGCTCCTAATAAAGTATAGCCGCTGTCTTGCCTTCTTTATAACTGCATCAATATGTTGGGACCAGGTTAGATCCTCAGAGATCTTGACACTCAGGAACATGAAGTTGTTCACTCTCTCCACTTCTGTTCCCTCTATGAGGATTGGTATTTGTTCCTTTGTCTTACCCTTCCTGAAGTCCACAATCGGCTCTTTCATCTTACTGATGTTGAGTGCCAGGTTGTTGCTGCAGCACCATTCCACTAGTTGGTATATCTCACTCCTGTACACCCGCTCATCACCATCTGAGATTCTGCCAACAATGGTTGTATTGTCAGCAAATTTGTAGATGGTATTTGAGCAATGCATAGCCACGGTCATGTGTATACAGAGAGTAAAGCAGTGGGCTAAGCACACATCCCTGAGGTGTGCCAGTGTTGACTGTCAGCAAAGAGGATAGGTTATCACCAGTCTGCACAGACTGTGGTCTTCCGGTTAGAAAGTCACGGATCTAATTACAGAGCAAGGTACAGAGGCTCAGGTTCTGCAACTTCTCAATCAGGATTGTGGGAATGATGGTATTAAATGCTGAGCTATAGTTGATTAACAGCATCCTGACATAGGTGTTTGTGTTCTCTAGGTGGTCTAAGGCCATATTAAGAGCAATGGAGATTGTGTCTGCCATTGACCTATTGTAACAATAGGCAAATTGCAGTGGGTCCAAGTCCTGGCCGAGGCAGGGGTTCAGTCTGGTCGTAACCAACCTCTCAAAGCATTTCATCACTGTCGATGAGAGTGAGTGAGTGATGTGAGTGACTCCTCTACTTTCTGCGAAGGCTGAGGAAAGTCCATCTCCCAACCCCCATCCTTATCACATTCTACAGGGGTTGTATTGAGAGCATCCTGAGCAGCTGCATCACTGCCTGGTTCGGAAATTGCACCATCTCGAATCGCAAGACTCTGAAGCGGATAGTAAGGTCAGCTGAGAAGATCATCGGGATCTCTCTTCCCGCCATCACAGACATTTACACTACACGCTGCATCTGCAAAGGAAACAGCATTATGAAGGATCCCATGCACCCCTCATACAATCTCTTCTCCTTCCTGCCGTCTGGGAAAAGGCTCTGAAGTATTCGGGCTCTCACACCAGACTATGTAACAGTTTCTTCCCCCAAGCTATTAGACTCCTCAATACTCAAAGCCTGGACTGACCCCTTGTCCTATTGTCCTGTTTATTATTTATTGTAATGCCTGCACTGTTTTTGTGCACCTTACGCAGTCCCTGTGTAGGTCTGTAGTCTTGTGTAGCTTTCTCTGTGTTGGTTTTTTTTAATGTAGTTTTTGTACTGTGTCATGTAACACCATGGTCCTGAAAAACGTTGTCTTATTTTTACTCTGTATTGTACCAGCAGTTATGGTCGAAATGACAATGAAAGTGACTTGACTTGACTTGAGTGCACCTGATGGTAGTCGTTAAGGCAGTCCACATTACTATTCTTTGGCACTGGTATAATTGTTGCCTTTTTGAAGAAAGTGGGAACTTCTGCCCATAGCAGTGAGAGATTGAAAATATCCTTTAATACTCCTGTTAGTTGGTTGGCACAGGTTTTCAGAGCCTTACCAGGTATTCCACTGGGACCTTCTGCATCCTTACTGTTATGGGGCAACCTGACCTGCACACAATACTCCAAATCTAGCCTGACCAATATTTATACAGCTGCAGCAAGACTTGCCAACATTACTGCTCAAATATTGAGAACTGAGGAGACACACTGAATGTCTTTGTTTTACCACTCTATTTACTTGTGTTGCCACTTTCAGGAGTTTTGGACTTGCAAACAAGATCCCTCTGTACAACAAAACACCTAAAGATCCAGCCATTTTCTGTATACTTTCATTTTGCATTTGAAATCCCTGTACAATGTATCTCACTTAAACTCAATTTGCCATTTTCTTTCATTATTACCAATTGACCCATATTCTTGTACGTTCTTTGACAACCTTCCTCACTATACACATGTCCATCACTATCTGCAAGTATACTATGTAGACCATCTGTATTTGAATCCAGATCTCTTGTATACTGTACAGATCTTTCTGGCAAAACATTGGTTACAGATCTCAAGTCATAAACACACTTACCCACCACTATCTCTGTCTTCAATGAGCAATCTCTTAATATATTCATCACAGACTTACATATGACTTAATCCACTCTAGTAGCCGACCATGAGTATGCTGTTAAATGCTTTACTAAAGTCCATGTAGATGACATCCGCTGCCCCATCATCTCCATCATTTCCTTGTGCCCTTGAAGCTTATCCACCTTCGTGTTTCTGTATACACAGAATCTTATCCTAAGTTTGCGAGATACTGAGATCCCGAGAACAATGTCGTCTGGAGTTTAACTCTCTGTCACTGAGCTCCTAGTGGAGTCACCCATAATGGTAGGGTCCAGGGGGTGGTCCCAGACAAAGAGTGATCCAGGCAAGATCTCAACAGGGGAGCTGGTGGGAAATGATGACACATTAAAAATGGCAGCGAAGCTGGAGAAAGCCTCTAGTCGTCTTGAGTTCTATGACATTGGATCCTGACCCCGACCTATCATCCTCCCCACTTTAAACAAAGTCATGCACAGTTATTCTTTATTAAAGATTGTCTCTGCCACCTGAGGATCCACCACCTGATCATATATGAATCGAGTGATCGCACATGTAACAGATCCTCCTTCTTCATATTAACATGCCATAAAATATCAGCACCTGCCTATGATTCATTTTATTTTCCTTTGTGAATATAGATGAAAAATACTCACAGTCAAACATACCCCACTACTTCTGGATTCATGCATAAATTGTCTCATCTGTTCATAAATTTTTTCATTTACCCTTTTCTTAACTACTCCCTTGCTCCTAATATACAAATACAATGTCTTGGGATTCTCCCTAATCCTATCCACCAAGGATATTTAATGGCCCAATTTAATTTGTTATTGAAGTATTTTCCAATTGATACACTACATAACAAAATTTGTACCAAATAACACACAGCATTCATCAATATGTACCAAAGGGATGCTGGTGGCGGCTGCTCCTGATCTTCAGACAATAATGCAGAACAGATGATGGAGAATTCTTGTCTGAAGTCCAGCTGAGAAAAGAGGATTAAAGTCATAAAGGACGACAGCACAGTAAAGGGTCCTTTGGCCCATCTAGTCTGTACAAGCTTGGTCTTTTGCCTAGTTCCATCTACCTGCACCCAGACTCTAGCCCTCCATACCCTCCTCATCCATGTGCCTATCCAAACCTCTTAAATGTTACAATTGAGCCTGAATCTACCCACTGGCAGTTTATTCCACATTCACACCACCCTCTGAGTGAAGAGGTTCCCCCTTAGATTCCCTTTAAATATCTCACCTTTCATCCTAAACCTATGATCTCTACTTCTAATCTCCCCCAACCTCAGGCGAAAAAGCTTCCGTACATTCACCCTATTGATATCCTAATAATTTTGTATTCCTAAGAACTCATCTTCTGACTCCAGCAAATAAAATGTTAATCTATTCACCCTATCCCCTAACTCAGATTATAGGAATTCTGAGCAAATAGCCCAGTGAAAACCTCTTTTTGAGCTATCATCTAGGTATTGACGGGAAAGGTGAGAACTGAAGACAACAGCACACAAATTAGTTAAACAGAAAATACAATACAATGTGAGTTGTTTGGAGACAAAGCGGCATTGAATTATATAATAAGTGTGTTTAGTTCCTTTGCTGACTTTTAGTAACAGATTGGGAGAAGCAAATCCCACAAGTGGAAACAGGACTATTTCCATCTATTGATAATGACTCAAGCCCATAGAATGAGAATGATGAACTTGGAATGAAGGAAGTTTAGCTCTGGTATTGAATTGGATTTTATTTAACCAGGACAGGACCTGAAGTTCAACAGGAAACAGTAGATCCAGCAGGAAACAGAAAACATCATGGGAACCTGGAGGAGACGTATACAGTTGGCTTTGGAGATAACTGCTCTCTATAGTCAAGTTCACTCTGTCCGAGATGATACGAAATGTAAAAGACCTTAAAATATCATCAGAAATCTCAGTATGGATTAACATTAGGATTGCTTTTGGCAACGTTTTGGGAAGGATATGTTACATGAACACTGGACTTGCCCAATACAGGTGATAGAACGATTATACCAATAGCACTGTTAATTGGAACCTCGACTTCCTAACTGGAAGACCACAATCTGTGAGGATTGGTGATAACATACGTATCCTCCTTGCTGATGATCAGGAGTGTGTGCTTAGCCCACTGCTCTGCTCTGTATATACACCTGACTGTGTGGCTATACATAGCTCAAATACCATCTATACATTTGCTGACGATACAACCATTGTTGGTGGAATGTCAAGTGGTGATGAGAGGGCGTACAGAAGTGAGATATGCCAACTAGTGGAGTAGTGCAGCAGCAACAACCTGGCACTTAACGTCAGTAAGATGAAAGGGCTGATTGTGGACTTCAGGAAGGGTAAGATGAAGGAACACATACCAATCCTCATAGAGGGATCAGAAGTGAAGAGAGTGAGCAGCTTCAAGTTCTTCGGTGTCAAGATCCCTGAGGATCTAACCTGGTCCCCTCTGCCATCTGATTCCTAAATGAACATTGAATCTTTGGACATTACCTCACTTATTTTTTAATATACAGTATTTCTGTTTTTGCACATTTTTTAAATCTATTCAATAAATGTAATAGATTTACTTGTTTATGTATTATTATCATTACTTTTATTTTATTATTTATTATTTATCAAGGGTAAGATTTTTTGTGCAGAGAGTGGTGAGTATGTGGAATGGGCTGCAGGTGATGGTGGTGGAGGTGAATACGATAGGGTCGTTTAAAAGACTCCTGGACAGGTATCTGGAGTTCATGAAAGTAGAGGGCTATGGGTAACCCTAGGTAATTTCTCAGGTAAGTACATGTTCGGCACAGCTTTGTGGGCTGAAGGGCCTGTATTGTGCTGTAGGTTTTCTATGTTTCTATCATTCTATCCAAATACTTATATATGCAGTCCTTTCAAATGCCTTTCCATAATTTATGCACTATTGAAATCAGGCTCACCATCCTGTAATTTCCTGGTTTATTCTTAGAGCTTTCATTAAAAAAATAACTATTCTCCAGTCTACCCATGGCTAAGGACAATTTACCTACCTCTGCCAGAGTTTCTGCAATTTGTGCAATAGCCTCCTACAGGGTCCAAGGAGTCATCTTGTCAGGCCCTAGCTTGATGTCTGAAGCCTGGAGACATGGAGAACTGGAGGCCTGTCCTGAAGTTGATAAACTGGTCATGTGTGTGGGAGGGAGGGAGGGAGAGTGTAAGGGGTGGTGGTTGTTTCGTTGCTTGCTGTGTTCCATTTTATTGTGTTCCATGTTGCTCTGCCCAGCAAAGTAGGGTTGCTATTTTGACACCAAAATGTGTGGTGACCCTTGTGAATGCCCACAGCACATCCTTAGGTTATTGGTTGTTTCAATGTACATATGACAAATAAATCTGAATCTGAATTTGAAGTACATTTTCCTCTGTAATCAGTATATGATCCATGACAGAAATCCTGTTATGCCTCAGATCTAAAACTCAGTGTCTGTCTCCCAAGTACTTACAGATGCACAAACTCCATTTAAGAACAGACAACCTTGCTGATTTTCAACTAGACCTATTTTGACCCTTGTTATCCTCTTTCTCTTCATATATCTGTAGAATCTCTTGAGATTCTCCTTTACTTGTCTGCCAGCAGAACCTCACCCTCCTGAAACGGGAGGGTGAGCAACTAAAAGTCGTGGTATGCATTAGTACCAACAACAGAGGAGGTCCTGAGAAAAGAACATCGGGAGGTAGGAAGGAAGCTGAGAAACAGGACCTCAAGTGTAGTAATCTCGAGATTGCAGCCAGAGTCACATGACAGTGAGGATAGGAATAGAATGAGGTGGCAGATAAATATATGGCCGAAGGATTGGAGCAGGGGGCAAGGATTCAGATTTCTGGAGACTTGGGACCTCTTCTGAGGCAGGTGGGACGTGTACAAAGGGAAGGGCTGCACTTGAATCTGAGGGGGACTAATATTCTTGTGGGCAGATTTACTAGAGCTGTTGGGAATGGTTTAACATAATATGGCAGGTGTTATGTTCTTTATACATACCATGGGTTACTGAGAACAAACCATATCCTGGAAGAATTAAAACTAGAACTTTTATTTACGACAAGCAAACCAAACCACGTTTTCACCATACAAGTTTCTCGATCATTCTGTCATTTTTGTGCATGCTTTGAACTCTGTCCAATTACGTTCTGACACATCATATCACGTGATATCACCACATCTTCCTTTCCTTATAAATAAAAACTATTAGCACCATTGACCAGAACAAGTGCATAACTTAACACATCTCTATCAGTCTCTCTGGGGGTTTACGAACACGAGTAGACTTTCTAATAGTTCACACAGTTCTTGTGTTTTGTTGTTATTTCCTTGTTTTGTCTGGTCTGCATCAGTTAACTGAAACTCTGAAGTAGGCTCTTTCTTACGATCTTTGCAATTTCTGCTTAACACTACTCCTTCTTCTGTTTGGAATATATATGATCTGGGTTGTACTTCTTCAAATACCGTAGCTTTCTGTGTCCATGTATTCATTTTGTCTTGTATCCTCACTTCAAATCCTTGGTGCAGTTCAGGTAATAGAAGAGAACATCAGTCAAAGTATGTTTTCTGCTTTGCTTTGTGTTCATCTTTCCATCTTTTCACTTGTTCACCTCACTTTGTTCTCAGAAGGCTCCCATCTATTGGCAGATTGGATCTCAAACGGCGACCCTCAAGAGCTGAGCAGGTGAAAATCCACATTCAAGTGGAGTACTGCGATGGGGTAACAAAGATTTATAAAAGTCACCTCCCCTATCTTTTGCTTTGTGCATCAGTTTCTTGATGATTCCTATTGACTTCTCAACTAATCTATTGGACTGTGGGAAATCTGGACTAGTTGTTGTATGAAAAATCCCCATTCATGAGCAAACTGTCTCATACATTCACCATTGAATTGTGGACCATTGACTGTGAAAACTGCAACAGGTACACCAGGTCTAGAAAAAACTGATTTCATGTATGTATTTACATTCTCTGCTGTTGTTCTGCTCAAACCACACACCTCAGGATACAATGAAACACGTACAACAGGCTGGAGGAAATCAGCAGGTCCATATAACCATATAACAATTACAGCATGGAAGCAGGCCACCTCGGCCCTTCTAGTCTATGCCGAACACTTCTCTCATCTAGTCCCACCTACCTGCACTCAGCCCATAACCCTCCATTCCTTTCCTGTCCATATACCTATTCAATTTTTTTAAAATGACAAAATCAAACTTGCCTCTACCACTTCTACCAGAAGCGCGTTCCACACAGCTACCACTCTCTGAGTAAAGAAGTTCCCCCTTGTGTTATCTCTAAAATTTTGCCCCTTAATTCTCAACTCATGTCCTCTTGTTTGAATCTCCCCTACTCTCAATGGAAAAAGCCTATCCACGTCAACTCTATCTATCCCCCTCATAATTTTAAATACCTTTATCAAGTCTCCCCTCAACCTTCTACACTCCAAAGAATAAAGACCTAACTTGTTCAACCTTTCTCTGTAACTTAGGTGCTGAAACCCAGGTAACATTCTAATAAATCTCCTCTGTACTCTCTCTATTTTGTTGACATCTTTCCTATAATTCGGTGACCAGATCTATACACAATACTCCAAATTTGGCCTCATCAATGCCTTGTACAATTTTAACATTACATCCCAACTCCTATACTCAATGCTCTGATTTATAAAGCACAGCATACCAAAAGCTTTCTTCACCACCCTATCCGCATGAGATTCCACCTTCAGGGAACTATGCACTAGGTTGGGCAGTATGCATGGAGACGAGCAGTCAACGTTTCGGTCCGAGATCCTTCGTCAGGACTGAAGAGGGAGGGGGCTGGGGCCCTTTTAAAGAAGGTGGGGGGAGGGTGGGAAGGAGAAGGCTTGTAGGTGCCAGGTGAAAAACCAGTAAAGGGAAAGATCAAGGGTGGGGGAGGGGAAGCAGGGAGGGGATAGGCAGGAATGGTGAAAAAGGAATTAAGGGGAAAGCAATATGGGTAGTAGAAGAAGGTGGAATCATGAGAGAGGTCATAGGCAGCTGGAGGAGGAGGCAGAGTGAAACTAAGGTGTGGGAAGGGAGAGGGAGGGAATTACTGGAAGTTGGAGAATTCAATGTTCATGCCAAGGGGCTGGAGACTATCCAGACGGTATATGAGGAGTTGCTCCTCCAAAATGAGCTTGGCCTCATCATGGCAGTACATATTCAGGATACAATGAATAGTAATCTGTTATTAATGGATAATCTTGGTTGTCAGTTACAAAAAGATCAACACCTACATTCTGATAAGGTCTCTGAAGAGTAGGATGTAGATTCAGTGGCTCCTTAGGGTTGCTAGGTTGGTATTTAGAGCATATTTGACAGGAAGACACCAATTCTGCAATCTCGTAATTCATTCTGGGCCAAAACATCACTTCCTGCGCCCTTCTGTTACATTTTTCAATACCTAGGTGGCCTTCATGAATTTTCCCATGCATTTCTTTTCAGAGACTCTTAGGAAACATAATTCTGCTATTTTTGTACAACATCCCATCCACAACAGAAAGTTCTGATCTGTGGTTCGAATATTCCTGAGGTACAGTCATGCCTATTATGTGGCCATTCATCCATCTCCACTTGTATTACCTGACTGAGAATTTTGTCCTTCTCTGACCTCAAGATGCAGCAGTTCCAACTTTTTGGGGCAACGGGTACAGTCTCTATGATCATATCAATGAATGTCTGAACATCAACAGCGTCCCTGTGACTGTCTTTTGTTGTTGGATCCACAGCTCTGGAAAGTTTGTTAACCGTGTACGTGAATTTTCCAGGTGTGTATGACACATTCAATGCATATCTTTGCAATTTGATCATCATTTGCTGAATTCGCAAAGGACAGTTGCTTAAAGGTTTGTGAAACAATGCAATCAGAGGCTTATGATCTGTGTTAACATCAATAGATTGCCCTGACACAAACTGACAAAATCTCTCACAAGCAAACATAATGCAGAGCAATTCTGTTTCAATTTGGGCATACCTTGTTTCTGGATAGGATAATGCACAAGATGCATATGCCGCTGGTAGCTATTCCTGATAATGTTTTTGGAGTTATACTGCCCCTAAGCCTGCTTGAGATGCCTCAGATGAGATTTTGATGGGTCTCTCAGCATCATAGAATTTCAACACAGGTTCTTTAGTGAGCACTTTCTTGAGATTTTGCCATTTCTTCTGTTCATGATTCCAGCTCCATTCGTTTTTCTTTTCTGTCAGCTGCCTCAATGGAGCAAGCTGTTCCGAAAGATTGGATATGAATTTTCCCATGTAGTTGACCATTCCCATAAACCTTTGAACGTCCTTTTTACATTGCAGTCTTGGCATGTTCTCAATAGCAGAAACCTTCAATAGATCAGGACACACATCCTCTTTGCTGATAATATCACCCACAAATGTAAGTTCAGTCACTCCTAGCTGACATTTTTCTTTATTCAATTTCAGGTTAGCCTTGGATGTTGCCTCAAAGACTTGCCTGAGTCTGGCAACATGCTCTTGTTTAGATGATCCCCAAACAATAATATCGTCCATGAAAGTATCCACACCCTCAATATGCTCATATAGCATGTGAATGGTCTTATGGTACACCTCAGGAGCTGAAGCAATTCCAAAATGAAACCTAAGAAAGGGTAATCTCGCAAAAAAGGAGTGTTAAAGATACACAATTTTGAAATCGGTTCATCTAGTTTAAGTTACCAGAATCCAGAGGATGCATCAAATTTACTAAAGTACTTTGCATTAGCAAACTGTGACATAATTTCTTCACATGTAGGCAATTTGAAATGCTCTCTTTTAATGGCTCAATTCAAGTCTCTTGGATCTAAGCAAATCCTCAGTTGTCCATTTTTCTTATCAACAATAACAACAGAATTGATCCATTCAGTCAGTTCATCAATTTTTTTTGTATGACTCCTGTTATGTATCCCGTAACTGGATAACTCACCAGCAAAGATAGAGAGGTCTGTTGGAGTCTGATGGCACTATTTTCGAACGGTTTTATTCACAAAGGGGGGCACAAAAGTAAGGTTAATACAAACTCTCAGAACATATACATCGGCAAAACTCAATCTAAATCGTGGGTATAGTAATAATCATCATTAAGAAATAATCTCGACTGTTGTCTAGGGGATAATATATTGTCCGTTGGAAATATAAAAGTCACTCAGAAGTCTGCAGGCTTCAGTCTTTTTGGGAATCGCTGGTTTTCACGTGTTTCAGAGAGAGTGAGGAGAAACGACAAAACTTGCCCGGGTCTTTGACGAAGCAACACCGTTGAATCAGGGGACCGTTGTTTCCCTGTTATTAGTTCTAAGTCCTTCTCGGTATTATCAGCCGCCCGCTCCCCAGGCAGAGAAGTTACGGAGTGCATGTGGCTTTTGACTAGCTTCCAGCTATCACGGGAGCGTTGAGCGATCGAGTCCTTCTGGTGCGTCTCTCTGGGGTACTGCCTTCTGCAGTCCCCTTTTATCTTGACTTGCAGAGTTGTAGATGTCCACCAAAGTAAGGTGATGCAATCCCCACCCCCACATTGCCCGAGGGTGTCCATATCCGTGGTAGCTGTCACGTAGCAGGGTCATGCCCTCAGCCATGGCCAAAACCGTTACATTGTCTCTCATTTGCCTGGGTCCGAGACCCGAATTAATAGAGCTCTTGCGATTCTCCAGAAGCAGGGGGCTGCTCCCGCCCCTTCGGCCCCTCAGAGCTGTGGTACCTTCATAACACTCCTAACCGTTCCATTCTCTCAAGCTCTGTTTTCAGTTGATGACGTAATGCAAAAGGCACTCTTCTACATGGATGTACTACGGGTGGCACTGTGTTGTCAATTTTAATTGTGTGTTCTCCTGGAAGACAACCAATCCCTTTGAACAAGTCCTCATACTCTTTCATCAAGCCACTGTATTCTGACTCTGTGTCACTATCCAGGACTGAGATTCTTTTCACCAAATTCAGTCTCTCACAGGCAGATAAACCCAGTATTGACTGTACATTCTTTGGCACGACCACAAATGAAAGTGCGCGCACCATATTTTTGTTTGATACTTTAGTCACACATGTTCCTTTAACTGGAATGTCTGCACCTGAATACCCAGTCACTTTATTGATGACATAGTTTGTGATGACAAAGTTATGATTACATAACTTTGGTCTTGGCTTTAATGCATTAAGTTCAGATTTTGCAAGAACATTTACTTGTTATCCAGTATCCAGTTTAAACAGAATATTGTTTTGGTTCACTTGTAATGGAATAGTCCAGTCATTCCTACTTCGTCTGATTTCACAAAGCGCACAGAGATAAAACTCCTCAAGTTCATTTTCAAACACTGTTTTATTTCCTTTCTACTTCTGCAACAGTGTGAAAAGTGACTACTCTTACCACAGTCATTGCACATTTTCTGATACGCTGGACACCTTTTTGGTCGGTGCTGTCAAACACAGCGATCACATAATTATTTTTCTCAGATGACGCCTCACTCTCTGTCGGTTTCATAGAAACATAGAAGCATAGAAAACCTACAGCACAATACAGGCGCTTTGGCCCACAAAGTTGTGCCAAACATGTCCCTACCTTAGAAATTACTAGGCTTAATCATAGCCCTCTATTTTTCTATGATCCATGTACCTATCCAAAAGTCTCTTAAAAAACCCTATCATATCTGCCTCCACCACCGTTGGCAGCCCATTCCATGCAATCACCACTCTCTGCATAAAAAAACTTACCCCTGACATCTCCTCTGTACCTACTCCTCAGCACCTTAAACCTGTGCCCTCTTGTGGCAACCATTTCAGCCCTGGGGAAAAAGCCTCTGACTATCCACATGATCATTGGCTGTCATCATCATGTACACCTCTCATCCTCCGTGCACCATTTTTAATCTATTCAATATACAGTACTTATACTGTAATTTATTTCTCTATTTTTTCTTCTATGTCATGCATTGCATTGAACTGCTGCTGTTAAGTTAACAAATTTCATGACACATGCTGCTGATGTTAAACCTGATTCTGATTCTGATCCAGGAGTGTGTCATACACTGGAGTTTGTCAAGAGTCTTTACTGGAGGTCGAGCATGGCAAAAGATGTCTGCGAATCTGTCTTAGCAGGTGATGTCTGGACACAAAATAAAGAATCCTTAGCACAGCCTCAAGGACTGCTTCATCCTCTCTCCATTTCTACTCATCCTTGGTCCCACATTTTGATGGAATATTTTACTGGTGTTACATACCCCATGGGATTCTTGTGACTGTCTTATAACCATGATGTAATTGAGTATCCGGTCAGCATGATGTAATGGTCTTGTGATGGTACGGTAATGTAATTTCCCACCAGTGTGAGGTCATATGATGCAATTTTCCTGCCAGTATGAGGTCATGTGATAGCCGGTTCCAACAGGTATAAAATGGGAAAGCCTTGCTGTGTCACAGGCTAGTTCATTTTTCAATTTGTCAGTTACTCCATCATGCTGCGTATTTGTCTAAAGACACAGTTTTGTTAGAAAGTGGAGTTTTAATTTCTATCTTAAGTCTCAAAGGTTATTGCCGGTATTTGCCAGTTGAGGTTTTATTAACCTTAGCAATTCAGTTTGAGAGTTAAGAACTTGTTGAAGTATGGGTTCCTGAAGGATTGAGTAATGTTGGTGTTGTCAGATGTTTAATACAGGATCAAACTTATTGGATCTTTTTTCAGGAAATAGTGACCTGCATCCGAGATAACCCCTGCCTAGTGAGAGCAGGAAGGGTTCGGGCAGTGTTATTTGCCAAGGAAAAGGTCAGTTCCTTTAAGCTGTTTTTACTTCCTTCATCGTGAGTATTTTGGGCAAGGCATTTTTCAGCTAGGATCAGCAGTAACGTCACATCGTCAAGGAATTTGTTACTTCAGGGAAGTCTCTCCTAATTGACGGTATAAAGCACTTGGACTTCCCCGTTTACCACTTTATTGTTTTGTAATTTTTTTATTGAAGTTCATCAAACAAACATTTCCATAGGATGTATATATATATCACAAATCTCCACTAAATATTTATCTGAGGTATATAATTATAGAAAAGAGTGGAAAGAGAAAACAAGCAAAAGGAAAGAACTATGTACAAGTAGGGAGTGATCTTTTTTTTTACAACAGATTCATTGATTTGTGAGAATAAAATCGGGCCCATGAGGCATTATGTAGTTAAACCATGTTTCCCAGTATGAATCAAGCTGTTCCCGCTTATGATTAACAGATGCTGTTATCTTCTCCATATTGTGAATGCCCATTGTAATTTCCAACCATGTATTCAAAGTTGGGCTCTCCTGTGATAACAATTTCCTAGTAAGAGTCTTTTTACCAGCCACCAACAGTATATTCATTAAATATTTATCTCTTTTCAACCATTCTTAAGGTATATATCCAAAATATATGGTCTTACTCAACAAGGGTATTTCACATTTAAAAATGTCTTGTAGGGCAGTGTGTATCCACCTCCAATAGTTTTTGATAACAGGACAGTCCCAATTAATATGATAATGATTTGCATTTTGATTTCCACAATTTCTCCAGCAAACAGAGAGGTTACTATCATAGTGGGATTTCAGAGAGGGTATAATAAAATATCTTATCAAGTTTTTCCATCCAAACTCCCTCCATTTCTGTGAACTGGTACACTTCCATTGATATCTCCATATTGTTGTCCATTCTTCCTCAGATATAATTATCCCTCCTTCCTTCTCCCATTTTGTTTTAATGTATGAAGTTGAATGTGTTTTAAGATTTGACAACCGCTTATACATGCTTGAACTGATTCTACTACCATTATCTGAATTATATGCTTTTCTAAAGAGCTCTATCAAGCATGTATTTGCCTTGGTTACATTTTTAAGCATCTTATTAACATATTGTCGCATCTGTAAATACCAATAAAAAACTTGTTTTTCTAATAAGTGTTTCTCTTTAAGCATTTCAAAACTGAACAGTGTTCCTTTTTTCATTATGTTGCAAAGAACTGTTATTCCTTGAGCTGTCCAGTCCTTAAATCTAGCATCCAACTTATTTGGTGTAAAATCCGAGTCATATGCACAACATTTAAGAATTGCAATATCTCCCTCTAGATTATATTCTTTTACAGTAGTTTTCCATATTTTAAGAGTCCATTTCACACATGGGTTATCAATAGTATTTATGTACCTTTGCAGGTGATTATCAGCCAAAATTATTTGTATGGGGATGGGAAGTACCCGCTCCTCAATGTTTTCCATTGAGCGTCTTATGATGGGTTGCACCAACATATCACAGCTCTCAACTGTGCTGCAAAATAATAATCTCTAAGAGAAGGTAAGCCCCTTCCCCACTTTTCCTTTGCTAATTGCAAAGTTTGAGATGAACTCTAGGCCTTTTACCCTGCCAAATATACCTTGACAGCATCTTGTTCCATTCATTGAATTGATTTTGATTAATCTCTATTGGTAGGGTCTGAAAGAGATATAACAGTCTGGCCAGTATATTCATTTCAATAGACTCAATCTTTGAACTGAGACTGGAAAAAGAAATCAGGTTCCAGCTTTCTACATCTTCCTTAATTTTTTTTTATATAAAGGCTCATAATTACATTCTGATAACTTTGCCAAATCTTTTGGCATAATGATGCCCAAATATTTGATGGATGCTGTGTGCCATGCCCAGGGATATTGACTTTCAATTTCTTTTGGTGGACTATAGTTATATGAAAGTAATTGGGTTTTATCTATGCTGATCTTGTATCCTGATAATTGACCATATTGTTCAAAGGATTGCATCAATTTAGGTAAAGAGAATGTTGGTTGTCCTAGGTAGTAATTCCCCTCATATCTTCATTTTGTCTGATGTATTGAGCTAATGGTTCCAGATATAACACAAAGAGTAGTGGTGACCATTCACAAACCTGTCTCGTGCCCCTTTCTAGGGTAAGACTATTTGATAAATATCCATTGATTTTAATCCAGGATTGTCATACAGTGTCTGTATATTTTAATAATTGTGCCTTGGAAACCAAATCTATGTAAAACTCTGTAAAGAAAATTCCAATTAACCAAATCAAATGCTTTTTCAGCGTCCACCCTTATCACTATTGCTTCAATTTAATTTTTTTGTATATGATCCATAATGTGAAGTGTCCTTCATATATTGTTTTGTGTCTGGCGTTGTCATATAAAACCTTTCTGATCGTTACGTATCAGTATGGGTAGAAACTCTTCTAATCGTTTGGCCATGATGGAGGTAAATAACCTATAATCTACATTAAAAACGGATATTGGTCTAAATGACTCGCATTCCATTTTATCCTTGCCTTTTTTCAGTGTGGCTGAGATTATTGCTTCCTTCCAACTGGGTGGAATTTGTGCCTTTTTTAGAGCCCAATTCAGTGTGGGGAGTAAAACAAGAAATAACTCATTTTAAAATTCTTTGTACCACTCTGCCATATACCCATCTGATCCTGGTGACTTGCTTAATTTAAGCCTACTAATTGCAGCTTTTATTTCAACTTCAGTTATGTCAGTAGTCATCGTTTTATTTTGTTCTTCGCTTAAAGTGGGTAACTCTAGAGAATTCAAGAAGGTGTCAATTTGGGTTATGCTTCCCTCTGGAACTTTGGAATATAGAGTTTTGTAAAATACTTCAAAAGCTTCTTGAATTTCACTTAGCTTATTTTTTTTATCATTTTCGTTCACGGGTCCCCTAATTCTATGAATTGTATTTTCTGCTATCATTTATTTCAGTTTCCACACCAGTATTTTCATAGATTTTGATCCACTTTCATAATGTCTCTGTTTCAGAAACATTAAGTATTTCCTGATTTCTTGCGTAGCCAAATTATTTATTTCATTCCTAATTCTTTTAATTTCCCCTAATGTATCCTGTGCCAGATTCAATTTGTGTTTTTTCTCTAGTTCCTTCAGCTTATTTTGTAATTCCTCTAATGTTTTATTCCTTATTTTTTTCTTATATGAAGATTTCGCAATAATTTTCCCTCTTAAGACCGCCTTCCGAGTATCCCATAAAATGGGAGGTGAAACCTCTCCATTATCATTAAATTCTAAGTAGAGACCAATTTCTTTTTTAATTTGTTCCTTAAAGTATGGACCATTGAGTAGACTTGAATTTAGTTTCCAAATAGTATTATTTGGTTGTAGGTCAAAGTCAACAGATAAATATATAGGTGCATGGTCACTTACCTCCATTGTCCCAATTCCACAGGTGTTTATTTTGTCTTTGTCTTTTCTAAATGTTATGAAATAGTCTATTCTTGTATATACAGAATGGAGAGCAGAATAATGAGTGGAATCCCTTCTGTCAGGGAACAGGTCCCTCCATATATCGATTAAACCAACATCCTCAAAAAGTGCATTAACTTTCTCATGTAAAGATTTTGTTTCATAGGTTTTTCAATTAGAAGAATCTAAGTTTGGCTGTAATTGTAAATTTAAGTCTCCCCCATCTATCAGGAGACCTACTGTTTCCATTATCATAATATCAGTAATTTTCTGAATGAAACCAATATCACATCCTGGGGGTGTGTATGTACTCAATAGAGTAATTGAATTTCAGTCTATGTTCCCCCTTACCAGAATATATCTGCCCTCTATCTCCCATTTCAAATACTTTTTCAAAATTTAGCTTACTTGAGATAAGAATAGCAACTCCTCTCCTATGTCCTGATATATATGAGGAGAAAAACAAATTAGTGAAGCCCACTCTCTTTTTTATTAGTTTTTTATGCTCGTTACCACCTAAATGAGTTTCCTGTAAATATACTACATGGGCTTATTGTTTTTTTCATTTTGGATAAAATTCTCTTATGTTTTATTGGATTTAATCAACCACTGACATTAGAAGAAATTAATTTTACCTTGTCCTTAGCCATCTGTATTTATCTGTCAATGTATCATTGAAAGTAGAATAAAACTTAATTGATCCACTCCCTGAACAAATAAGAACCAAGAAACGCAAATAATAACAAAAATGGCAATGAATGTGTGATTCCAAGGCCAAGGTCTCTAGTAGATGACCCTGCGTTGAGCTAGAGGAAATGTCTAGCTGTGGGGGATAACCCCTCCTACTTGTGAGTTGAGAGCCCCCATTGCAGTATTCAAAAAAGTTAGTGAACAAATCCATTACACAGAAAATTTCCCTGTGTACTCCTATACATACACATATATATATGCACACACATAAATATATATATATATACACACATAAACACAAATATATATATACATACACACACATTACATACATACATATATATATATATATATATATTTTAGTGGGGAAAAAGGAGTAAGTGAGCGAATAAAGAATAACAACTAAGTAATATACAATCCACATTACAATAAGTATTTTGCGAGATAGGTATATCACTGTATACTTTTGCTTCTGTTTAGCTTCTCAACATTTTTAAAGTTAGCCAAAACTTATGGCTCTTCTGAAGGGGGTGAGGACTGTCTTTGGGAAACTTCTGGTCTCTTTCTGATATACTTCTATCGGCCTCCTCTCATTTCCTGCCTTCTCGATTCTCACACTATTTCCCAAGTGGAGCGGAATAATTCCTCAGCCAGGCTTTCCCTCATTTTGGTCATGCTGATGGGCAACCCTCTGGCCTTCATGTCTGTAGTTGCCTCTTCCCCGTCTGGTACAACCGCGTCCTGTCGTCATAAAACACTCGAAGTTTAGCAGGGTATGGAGTTTGAAATCTAATCTTATTTTGCTTTAGTACTCGCTTTACTTCGGAGTATTACTTGCATTTCTGAAGGACTGCGGGGTAGGGGGGTAATCTTGGTCTAAATATATTAATTTATCGTCTTACAACACTCTCTTCTTACCCTAGGCCCTTTGTAGAATCTCCACCTTGGTGCTTTACAGAAGGAATTTAATTATTATTGAGTGTGGCTTTCTATCCGGGGTAGGTTTCAGGATGAGCACGCGGTGGGCTCTTTCAACTTCCAGCTCCATAGCTGTGGGAAGATCCAACGCGTCCCGCAGTAACTTTCTGACAAATCCCGTCATAGACGAGCCCTCCGCTCCTTTGGTAACGTTGTAGATTCTGATATAAAGATTATAAAGAAAGGGGTTTCCCTTCGTCCACTGTCAACTCTGCCCTCCATCGCGTCTCCTGTATTTCACGCACCTCAGCCCTCACCCCATCCCCCCACCAGCCCACCAGGGATAGAGTCCCCCTGGTCCTCACCTATCACCCTACCAGCCTACAGATCCAATGTATAATCCTCCATAACTTCTGCCACCTCCTTTGTGATCCCACCACCAGCCAAATCTTCCCCTCCTCACTCTCGGCTTTCCACAGGAATCGCTCCCTACGCGACTCCCTTTTCCATTCATCCCCCCCATCCCTCCCCACTGACCTCCCTCCGGGCACTCATCCATGCAAACGGAAGAAGTGCTACACCTGCCCCCACACTTCTTCCCTCACCACCATCCCAGGCCCCCGACAGTCCTTTCAGGTGAGGCACCACTTCAACTGCGAGTCAGCTGGGGTGATATACTGTATTCAGTGCTCCCGATGTGGCCATTTATACATTGGGGAGACCCGCCGCAGACTGGGAGACTGTTTCGCTGAACACTGGTGCTCAGTCCTCCAGCAGTGGCGGGGTCTTCCTGTGGCCACACACTTCAATTCCACAGACCACTCCCACTCCGATATGTCTGTCCATGGCCTCCTCTACAGTCAAGATGAGGCCATGCGCAGGTCGATGGAGCAATACCTTATCTCCCGCCTGGGTAGCCTCCTACCTGCTGGCATGAGCATCCAACTCACAGACCTCTGTTGATACCCCTGTCCCCCCATACCCCCATCCCTATCTATTATTTCAGTCTAGTTCTCGTTCTCTCTCTTTTCCCCCCCTCACTATATCTCCCCCCAGCCCTACCTTTCTTTCTCTTTTATTTCCCATAATTCTCCACCTTCCCCCTAGCCCATTTCCCTCCAACCTATCACTTCCTAGCTCTCTACTTTATCCCTCCCCCCACTTCTTATCCCCCCTTGACCAACACATGTTACTTCACTCCTGATGAAGGGTTTCGGCCTGAAACGTCGTCACTACCTCCTCCCATAGATGCTGTCTGGCCTGCTGAGTTCTGCCAGCATTTTGTGTTTTTATTTATTTCCAGCATCTGCAGATTTACTTGTGTTGCCTTTCAATTCTATATTCATTGTTGCCGTACCTTAACAATTGGGGGATCGTCTCGATCTGAATCTATTTCTGTGCTTAAGTGCTCGTTTACTTATCAGTCTGATTTGGAAAAGGGAAATACCCAATTCCTTTGTTTGATTGGTTTGTGGGTGGTATTTGACAACCATGGATATTGACGACTTTCTGGCATCGCCAGATGTGGAGTTCTTAGTGAAGGTGAAAAAGAGTGATGTATCTGATTTTGCTAGCAGGTAGGAACATGAAGGTATTTCGAAGGCTACAACAAAGCATGTAATTCAGAGGAAAATCGCGGAACACTATCTAGATTTGGGTGTTTTTGATGAAGCAGTGTTAGATAGGTTCCCTATAAGTAAACAGCAATCCAGTTACACATAGAACAGGTAGTGTTAGAAAAGCTTAGAATAGAAACTGAGTTAAAACAGAAACAATTGGAAGCTGACCTGGAACTAAGTCGATTGGAAGCTGAAAACGCAAAGAGGGAATTTGAACTTGCGATGGTGGACCTAAGGTCCGAGAATCAGTCCTCTGGTTCTAGAAGAATGTCTGTTGTTAATCAGGACTTTGAGGGCTTATCAAGAAAACACAATTAACATCCTTCAACAAATGAAGGTTACGGTGACCACCTTGTCCAAACGACATCCAGTAATTGGTTAATTTTTGTCTCTGCTACTCTAAAACCATTGTGAGAAGGATGTTGAAGAGATAAGCAAGAAATTTACAGAAACTGGGCTCAAGGTTTGAGCTGAGGTTTAGACCAGCCCTGGGAAGTGAGAACACACGATGCAGTGAGAATGGGGAATGGGAGCATTACAGTATAGTGGAAACAACTTTAACACCATGCACATCTCTCGCTGAATGCTCCTCCCTTTCAAAATAGTGCCGTTGGGAGGGCTGGCTGGAAAATGACTGCATCCAGTCCAGGAGGTGCCATTCTCCCACTGTTAGCTGCTAAAAGTTTGTTATCACTCGTAAAATTACCCATATGCATCAACATCCATGTATGGGGTTGGGGGTGGTGGAGAAAATTTGCAGCCTGCATTTTGCCTCCAGGAACAGCAAGGAGCGATGTTGTGTTGGATCCATCTTGTTTATATTTTTTGTCCAATCACCTACATTCAGTGGACACTTAATGAGTTACCTCCTGTACCCAATAAAGTGGCCATGAAATGCAAAATACGCATTCAGTTCCTCTGCCTTCTCTGCGTCTCTCATTACAGTATCTCCAGCGTCATTTTGTATTGGTCCTATATCTACCCTTGACTCTTATATCCTTTATCCTTCACCTACAATGGGACCACCAAGATATATAAAAAGACTTTTAGTAACTCCTTTGATATTAGTTGCCAGCTTCCTTTCATAAATCATCTTTACATTCCTAATGACCTTCTTAGTTTCCTTCTGCAAGCTTTTTAAAAAAAACTTCCCAATCCTCTATCTTCCCACTGGCTCTGGCCCCCTTGTATGCCCTCTCTTTTGCTTTTATTTTGGCTCTGACTTCACTTGTCAGGCATTTCGTGTCCTTATTTCCTTTGAAAATTTATTTTTATTTGGAATATGTCTGTCTTGAACTTCCCTCATTATTTGCAGAATCTCCAGCCATTGCTGCTCTGCTGTCCTGCCTGCAAACGTCCCTTTTCAGTCAACTTCGGCCAGTTCCCCTCTCATGCCATGTTAATTTCCTTTACTCCACTGAAATACCGACACATTGGATTTTATTTTTTCCCTCTCAAATTTCAATGTGAACTCGATCATATTGTGATCACTATTCCCTAAGGGTTCCTTAACCTTAAGCTCTCTTATCACCTCTGGATCATTGCACAACACCCAGTCCAGCACAGCCGATCCCCTAGTGGGCTCAACAACAAGCTGTTCTGAAAATCCATCCCTTAGACATTCTATAAATTCCCTCTCGAGGTCCAGTACTGACCTAGTTTTCCTAATCCACTTTCGTGTTAAAACCCCCAAAGATTTTCGTGACATTGCCTATCTGACACGCCTTTTCTATTTCCTGCCATAATTTGTAATCCTCCCTGCCACGCTTTGCTATTCCTTTTTCTCTCTTCTACCTTCTGGGAGAAGATACAGGAACTTGAAAACTCGTAACTCCAGACTCAAAAACAGATTCTTCCGCAATGCAGACAGATTCCTGCACCAGTCACCTCTTTTACATGCCTTTCCCGGTGAGGCTTGGAATCTTCACTCTACCTCTCCCGGTACCTTTCACATTGCTTTCAGTACCGTTTCAGAATGCATGGCCATCGTTGTGTCATTCTGTTGTCCTGTGCTCAAGTTGGATTTACTTTCAGTACCCACTTTATGAGGTGCACCTGGACACCTGCTCAATAATGCAAATATTTCATCAGCCAATCATGCACCCACAACTCAATGCATAAAAGTGAACAGAAATGATCAAGAGGTTCAGTTGTTGTTAAGGCCAAACAACACAATGACAGAGAAGTGTGATCAAAATGACTTTGACCATGGAATGACTGACGGTGCCAGACCTAGTGTTTTGAGTATCTCAGAAATTGCTGATTTCCTGTGATTTTCACATAAAACCTGTTTCAAGAATCACCACTTGTAATAGTGAGGCACAGAAAATCTGTAGTTACCAACAAGTAACTTTTATAGTTTCAACTAAAAGAGAATTCGACCGTGTAGGTAGGATTTAAGCCTACCTGGTCAATACCTGTGGAGGAGGGGGAACTGCGCAGGCGCGAGTGACGTCAGCGTCGAGCGCGCACTTTAAAAGGCAGGACTTCTTTTCAGAGCGGGCAGCGGAGTCCGTGGAAGCAGAGTCCTGGACTTTGGCTAAGTGGGCTTCGGCAAGCTTGTGTGATTGCTCGCTGAGGGGAAGAAGGTAAGGTCGCTAGGTGCTTTTTAGACATTCTATTAATCCAGTTCAGGTATGGGGGAGACAGTCAGAGCAGTGGTGTGCTCCGTATGCAGTATGTGGGAAGTCAGGGTCAACACAGTTGTCCCTGATGACCACACCTTCAAAAGGTGCGTCCAGCTGCAGCTCCTATCAGCCCGAGTTAGGGAGTTGGAGCTGGAGCTGGATGAACTATGGATCATTCGGGAGGTGGAGGCAGAGATAGATAGGAGTTATCAGGAGGTAGTCACACCAAAAAACCAAGAAGTAGGCAGATGGGTGTCGGTCCAGAGAGGCAGGGGGAGCAGGCAGAGAGAGCAGAGCACCCCTGCGGCCATTCCCATTAACAATAAGTATACCGTACTGGATACTGTTGATGGGGATAACCTACCAGGAATGAGTTGTAGTGGTCCTGCCTCTGGCACAGAGGTTGAACCCTCAACTAGAAAGGGGAGGAGGGAAGAGAAGAGAGGGATAGTTTTAGGGGACTCTATAGTTAGGGGGGCAGATCGGGAGTCTCGGATGGTATGTTGCCTCCCTGGTGCCAGGGTCCGGGACATCTCAGATCGGGTGCAGGCTATTCTTGAGAATGAGGGCATGAACCCAGATGTAGTGATCCATGTAGGGACCAATGATGTAGGTAAGGTGAGTGAGGGGGTCCTGCTTAGAGAGTTCAGGGAGTTAGGAGTGAAGCTGAAAGGCAGGACCTCCAGGGTGACAATCTCAGGATTGCTACCTGTGCCACGTGCGAGTGAGGCGAAGAATAGAATGATTATGCACATTAATACGAGGCTGAGAGCATGGTGCAGGAAGGAAGGGTTCAGGTTTTTGGATAATTGGTCTTTGTTCCAGGGACATTGGGATCTGTTTCGAAGGGATGGTCTACATCTGAACCGGAGGGGTACTAACATTCTTGCAGGAGTATTTGCCAGTGCTGCTCGGGGGGGGGGGGGGGGTTAAACTAGATGTGCAGGGGGCAGGGATCCAGATCCAGAGGGTTGGTCAGAAGAAGCATGGGGTTAAATGTGTACAAGGTTTGGGTGATCTTGAGAAGGTCATCAAAATTCAGGGTGCAATTTGCCCGATGGAAGTTCAAGGAGCTGGGTTAGGTACAGTAGACAGTGTTTTAAGCAAAGAGAGGAGGAATGGGCTAAGAATTCTATACTTGAATGCGCGTAGTGTCAGAAATAAGACGGATGAGCTTGAAGCTCAGATGAAAATGGGGAACTACGATATTGTTGGGATAACGGAGACATGGCTGCAAGGGGATCAGGCCTGGGAATTGAGTGTACCAGGGTATACGTGCTATCGTACAGACAGAAATATGGGAAGAGGGGGTGGGGTGGCCCTGTTGGTGAGGAATGAGATTCAGTCCTTAGCAAGAGGTGACTTGGGAACAGGGGAAGTAGAGTCTGTGTGGATTGAGCTGAGGAACAGTAAGGGTAAAAAGACCCTAATGGGTGTTGTGTACAGGCCCCCAAACAGTAGCGTGGATATTGGGTACAAGTTGATTAGGGAGTTAACATTGGCATGTGCTAAAGGTAATGCAGTCGTTATGGGAGATTTCAACATGCAGGTGGACTGGGAGAATCAGGTAGGTGCTGGACCCCAGGATAGGGAGTTTGTGGAGTGTCTAAGGGATGTATTTTGGAACAGCTTGTGCTTGAGCCAGCCAGGAACGAGGCTATTTTGTACTTGGTGATGTGTAATGAACAGGAATTGATAAGTGATCTTGAAGTAAAGGAGCCATTAGGAAGTAGTGATCATAACATGATAAGTTTTTATCTACAATTTGAGAGGGATAGGGGCAGATCAGAGGTGTCAGTGTTGCAATTAAATAAAGGAGACTACGGAGCCATGAGGGAAGAGCTGGCCAAAGTTAAATGGGCGGATGACCTGGCAGGAAAGACAGTGGATCAGCAGTGGCAGATATTCTTGGGCATAATACAAAAGATACAAATGCAGTTCATTCCAATGAGAAGGAAGGATTCAAAGAGGGGGAAGGGGCCACAGTGGTTGACAAAGGAAGTCAGAGATTGTATAGCATTAAAGAAAAAGAAGTATGACAAGGCTAAGATGAGTGGGAGTACAGATGATTGGGAAAGTTTTAAGGAACAGCAGATCTTAACTAAAAAAGCAATACGGAGAGAAAAAATCAGGTATGAGCTCAGTCTAGCCAGGAATATAAAAGGGGATAGCAAAAGCTTTTTTGGCTATGTGAAGAGAAAGAAGATAGTTAAGAACAATGTTGGCCCCTTGAAGAATAAATTGGGAGAAATTGTTATGGGAAACAGGGAAATGGCAACAGAATTTAATGCATACTTTAGATCTGTCTTTACCAGGGAGAACACAAGCAATCTCCCAGATGTATGGGTGGGCCAGGGTCATAAGATATCAGAGGAATTGAGACAGATTGACATTAGGAAAGAAACTGTGATGAGTAGACTGGTAGGACTGAAGGCTAATAAATCCCCGAGTCCAGATGGTCTGCATCCAAGGGTTCTAAAAGAGGTGGCTCAGGAAATTGCAGATGCATTGGTAATCATTTTCCAATGTTCCTTAGATTCAGGATCAGTTCCTGAAGATTGGAGAGTGGCTAATGTTGTCCCACTTTTCAAGAAGGGAGGGAAGGAGAAAACGGAGAACTATCGCCCTGTTAGCCTAACGTCAGTCGTGGGGAAGATGCTTGAGTCCATTATTAAGGACGAAATAGTGGCACATCTAGATGGCAGAAATAGGATTAGGCCGAGCCAGCATGGATTTACCAAGGGCAAATCATGCTTCACTAATCTGTTGGAGTTTTTTGAGGGTGTAACAAGGATGTTAGACGAGGGTAAGCCAGTAGATGTTGTGTACCTAGATTTTCAGAAGGCATTCGATAAGGTGCCACATAGGAGATTGGTGAGTAAAATCCGAGCTCATGGCATTGGGGGCAGGGTTTCAACATGGATAGAAAACTGGTTGGCAGATAGAAAGCAAAGGGTAGCAGTGAATGGGTGTTTCTCAGACTGGCTGGAGGTGACTAGTGGGGTACCACAGGGCTCTGTATTGGGACCACAGCTCTTTACGATTTATGTCAATGATTTAGATGAGGGCATTGAAAACTATATCAGCAAGTTTGCTGACAATACTAAACTGGGTGGCAGTGTGACGTGCGAAGAGGACGTTAGGAGAATACAGGGAGACTTGGATAGGCTGAGTGAGTGGGCAGATACTTGGCAGATGTCATTCAATGTGAATAAATGTGAAGTTATCCACTTTGGAAGCTGGAACAAGAGGGCAGAGTATTGTCTGAACGGTGTCGAGTTAGGTAAGGGAGAAATGCAAAGAGACCTAGGAGTCCTAGTTCACCAGTCAATGAAGGTGAATGAGCAAGTGCAACAGGCAGTGAAGAGGGCAAATGGAATGTTGGCCTTTGTTACAAGGGGAATTGAATACAAGAGCAAGGATGTTCTTTTGCATTTGTACAGGGCCCTGGTGAGACCACACCTGGAATATTGTGTACAGTTTTGGTCTCCAGGTTTAAGGAAGGACATTCTGGCAATTGAGGAAGTGCAGCGTAGATTCACTAGGTTGATTCCTGGGATGGCAGGGCTGTCTTACGCAGAGAGATTGGAGAGATTGGGCTTGTACACGCCGGAATTGAGGAGATTGAGAGGGGATCTGATTGAAACGTTTAAGATAATTAAAGGATTTGATAGGATTGAGGCAGGAAATATGTTCCAGATGTTGGGAGAGTCCAGTACCAGAGGGCATGGATTGAGAATAAGAGGTCAGTTATTTAAAACAGAGTTGAGGAAGAGCTTCTTCTCCCAGAGAGTTGTGGAGGTGTGGAATGCACTGCCTCGGAAGACGGTGGAGGCCAATTCTCTGGATGCTTTCAAGAAGGAGCTAGATAGGTATCTTATGGATAGGGGAATCAAGGGATATGGGGACAAGGCAGGAACCGGGTATTGATAGTGAATGATCAGCCATGATCTCAGAATGGCAGTGCAGACTCGAGGGGCCGAATGGTCTACTTCTGCACCTATTGTCTATTGTCTATTGTCTAAAAGCACGTGGGTTCACAAAGTGTCTGTGTACACTCTTCTAGAATTCCCTGACAGTCCATGAACAGTCAATGAAGAGAAAAGGATATTACCCAGGAAAGGAGTTTACGCTGGCCAGGTGTTCCTCGTGGTCCCGATCTCCACGTGTCCGTGGGGTCCTCCATATCCGCGATGGTTTTTCTCAGGCTGCTGGAGAGTTATCGGTCCTGTGTATTTGGAGCTCCTGAGTCTTGTACTGTTCCTCATCAATTGAACCATTGGATCTCCATCCCATTGGCTCAAGGTCATCTGATCTACCTAGGTCTCCTTCTTACTGGTCATCGTACAGAGCTACAGCCAACATTGTTTCATGGTTCTGCCCACCCCAGCCTTGTGGTCCAAACCAGTTCAATGAGGCAACCCAGACAGAGCCTAACGAGACTACCGAATGCAGGCCTGACATTTTACATAACAAGTAGCTGCTCCTCTGAGAAGGGTCTCAGGTATTTGTTCACTTATTGCTGCTCAGCTGATCTTAAGTTGGGTTTCTTCTTCTCAGGATTCAGATGATTGTTATACAGGTTATGACCAGTAATATTCACAAATTGTGCACTCGGAACATTAAAAGGAGTCATTCACCAATCAAGAGAAAGAAAATCCTACGAAACCTGAAAAAGGAGAGGGTGGACATAGCCTTATTGCAGGAGACACATTTAAATGATAAAGAACATCTAAAACTGCAACAGAGTGGATTTGATCAAGTCTATTTTTCATCCTTTAATACCAGGAGGCCATTTTAATTAGGAAGAACTTAACTTTTAAGTTATTAAACTGCATTACGGATAAGCATGGGAGATTTGTGATTGTTAAGGCTTCAATATATGGAGAGGAATATGGTATTCTCAATGTGTACTGCTCTTCAGCTCATCCTCTCAAATTCCTAACAGATGCTTTTTCCAAACTTACAAACTTTTCAATACAATTCAATACAAAACATTATTGTAGGTGAGGAGTTTAATTTTCTCCTGATGGACAGAGTATCTAGTGGTTCCCCATTGCTCTCCTCACAGTCGAAACAAATCATGGGTTTATGTGGAGAACTAGGACTTGTGGATATCTGGAGGTTGTTACATCCCACAGACAATTTTCTTTCTAAACCACACAAGTGTTACACCAGAATTGATCTTTTTCTAACCTCCAAAATGCTCCTAGGCTTAGTTGTATCCTGCACAATTGGAAATATCGCTATTTCTGATCATGCAGGAGTATATTTAAATATTAAGCCCAAAGATAATTCAGCATGATATAGTTTCAAGATTACAAGATTCAAAAACTTTATTGTCATTCTAACCGTACATCAGCTCTGCAGGGCAGAATGAGACAGCGTTTCCCAGGAGGAGTGTAATCATAACATAACAAACGCAACACTAAATAATAAAAATAACAATAAGTAGTAAAACACAACAGCCACGTGTCAGTTAAAAACAAGTTATAAGTGTCCAGTGCAAGTTAAAAGTGTCCAAAGCAGAGTCAGGTAGAGCAGTTATTTAGCAGTCTGTCTGCCTGTAAGAGAAAGCTGTTTAGTAGCCTTGTGGTTTTAGTTTTGATGCTCCTGTAACATTTACCTGATGGCAGAAGAACAAACAGTTCATGGAGAGGGTGTGAGGGGTCTTTAATGATGTACCGTGTCTTCTGGAGGCATCGACTCTGAAAGAGGTCTTGGACAGAAAGTAGAGAGACCCCGATAACCTTCTCTGCTCCCCTAACCACCCTCTGCAAGGCTTTTTTGTTGGCAGCACTGCAGCTGGAGTACCAGGTTGTGATGCAAAAGGTCATCACACTCTCAGTCACGCTTCTGTGGAATGTAGTTAAGATGTTAGTGGGGAGTGATGCTTGTTTAAGCTTCCTCAGAAAGCGCTATCTCTGCTGGGCCCGTTTCACAATCCCAGTGGTGTTCCTGGACCAGGTGGGATTGTCTGAGATCTGCACCCCAAGGAACTTGATGTTTTCCACTCTCTCCACTGTGGAGCCGCTGATGCTGAGCGGTGTGTGCTCAGGCTGAGACCGTCTGAAACCGACGATCATCTCCTTGGTTTTGGTGACATTAAGCATCAAGTTGTTGTCACTGCACCAGCTCTCTAGGTGTTTGACCTCCTCCCTGTACATTGTTTCATCATTTTTGCTGATGAGCCCCACCACTGTGGTATCATCAGCAAATTTAATGATCAGGTTCTCCTTGAATCTGGCTGCACAGTCATGTGTTAGCAGTATAAACAGCAGTGGGCTAAGCACACAGCCTTGTGGAGATCCAGTGCTCAGTGTGATGGAGTCAGAGATGTTCCTGCCAACATGGACAGACTGTGGTCTCTCTGTCAAGAAGCCCAGAATCCAGCGACACATGGCAGTGTTAAGGCCAAGCAGCGACAGTTTCTCCACTAGTCTCTGCGGGATGATGGTATTGAACGCTGAACTGAAATCAATGTACAGGATTCTGGCATAAGTGTCTTTGTTGTCCAAGTGAGAGAGAACTGTGTGCAGTGTGGTGGATATTGCGTCCTCCGTAGGGCGATTTGGATGATAAGCAAACTGTAGAGGGTCCAGCGATGAGGGGAGGCTGGCTGTGATATGAGGCTGGACAAGCCGTTCAAAACAGCTCATCACTATGGGGGTCAGGGCAATGGGACGTTAATCATTCAGACAGGCTACAACTGATTTCTTTGCAACAGGGATGATTGTGGAGGTTTTGAAGCATCCGGGGACAATGGCTTGACTAAGGGAGATGTTGAAAATGTCTGTCAGGACATCTGCTAATACATCAGCACATTCCTTGAGCACACGTCCAGGGATGTTGTCGGGACCTCCCACGTTTCGTGGGTTAACCCTGGCAAGGGTCCTCCGTGTTTGCTCTGAGTCAACGATTGGAGCCAGCTGGTCAGATGGTAAGAAGGGATTGGCTCTCCCCCTTGCTGTAGTGTTTGATGCTTCGAAGCGTGCAAAGAATTTGTTAAGCCTGCTAGGAAGAGAGGCATTGGAGATATTGGACATATTGGACATATAATATAATAGATATAATATAATATAATAGATATTGGAGGCTGAATCCTTTTATTCTAAAAGATAATAAATTTATAGACTACTTTCTTCTGAATTTAAAACTTTCCTATCTATTAATTCCAAATCAGATAGAAGCCCATCAATGCTCTGGGAAACGGCTAAGGCCTATGCAAGGGGATTAATTATCTCCTACTCTGCTGGTAAGAAGTGATAAGCTGTGGAACAGCTGCACCTAGTGGAAGCAAGGCTTGCAGCAACTGAAAAGGATCATATTAATAAGCCTTCTGCAGCCAAGTTACAGAAGATCACAGCCCTACGCTGTACACTAATCTCTTTATTTACACAAACAGCCAAAAGAAAATTGACATTTGCTGAACAAAAACTGTTTGAACTTGGTGAAAAACCAGGTTGGTATTTAGCTTATTTAGCTAGAAAGAAAAATTCCTCTCAGACTATTGCTTCAATTGGGGATGGGACAGGAGCCCTCACTAGTAATTATAAAATGATTAATGTTGTGTTTAAGAATTTTTATTCTAAATTGTATCAATCTGAGCAATGTAATAACGGACAATCCAAGATGGAGCCGCTTTTGAGGAATTTAGATCTCCCAGGCATTTCTTCTGAACAAGAGTCCCTCCTCAATGCTCCGTTATCTATACATGAGATACAGGAAGCTGGGAGACTGCTCCAAAGTGGGAAGGCCCCTGGTCCTGATGGACTCACTAGTGAATTCTATAAAGAGTTTGCAGGGTTATTATCAGAGACTAGGCTAAACATGTTCAATCATGCATTTAACTGTGGTCTCCTCCCATCATCATTGAGAGAAGCTAATATCTCCCTAATTCTTAAAAGAGGAAAGAGCCCTGAAGATTGTGCCTCCTACAGACCTTTTTCATTGTTAAATGTTGACTTTAAAATCTTATGTAAAACCTTAGCATTGTCATTAGAGACCGTTTTACCTTTTATCACAAAAGGGGATCAAATGGGTTTTGTAAAAGTCTGTAGATCATCTACCAATATCAGAAGATGACTTAATGTGATTCAAACATGTCAGAAACAGGCAGTGGATGGCTTGGTGGTTACCTTAGATGCAGGAAAGGCCTTTGATCGTGTCGAATAGCCGTATCTTTTTTTCACTTTAGAATGATTTGTTTTGGGCAATAATTTTATTATGTGGGTGACGGTTCTTTACAATGACCCTCTGGCTATAATTCTGACTAATGGTATTAGGTTGGATAATTTATCACCACTAGTTTTCACACGAGTGATCGAGCCATTGGCTGAGGCCATTCAGTGAGACCCCAAAATATCTGCTCCAGACATAGGACTAAAGTCACATAAAATTACATTGTTGGCTTGGCCGAATATTCTTGCTCAAAATGAACGTTCTTCCTCATCTGCTCTACCCAATACGAATGATTCCAGTCATTTTTACCCAACAAATACTTAAAAAAATAAATGGCTGGTTTGTTTCTTTCATCTGGAACAAAAAAAGACCCTGTATTAAAATGTTTAAGTTACAGCTTCCCAGTAGTCTAGGGAGTCTGGATTTTCCAGACATCAAAAAATATCAATTTAGCTCCTTTTTATCTTATGCGGTTGACTAGGTTTGCAAGGATCCCTCCGGGGTTTGGATAGACATTGAAGCTTCACAAGCAAAATGCCCTCTTATTAATTTGTTTTTCCTCAATAAGATGAAATTAGTTAAGGAATATTGTCACAATCCAATAATAATTAATACAATCAGGGCTTGGCGGGTGGTGCAACAAATTGAGGGCAACGCAGCGAAAAAATTGCCCTTCACTCCAGTAAACAGCAGTCCAGATTTTTAGCCTGGCATACTGGATCCTGGATTGAAACTTTGGATTTCTAAGGGTATTTTCTATTTAGGAGACTTGTTTGATGAAGTAACGATGATGTCTTTTACTCAAATAGTACAGAAATTCATCATACCCAGCAAGGATCTCTTTCATTTCTTTCAGATAAGAGATTATATACAGAAAAAAACATCATTGTTAAATGATTTCTACAGTTCTGACATAGAAAAGTGGGTGTTTTGTTCTAAGGGTGAAGTCTCCATCAGTACTTTTTACAGCATCCTGAGGGAATGTTCTTGTGGAGAGGCTGAGCAGTGGGGAAGGGTCTGGGAGGAAGAGCTGGGAGTAGAAATTACAGCTGAAACATGGGAAGATATCTGTGATAATGCAAAGAAAAGTTCAGTTTGTAATAGAACTAAGGCATTTCAACTCAAAATTCTGCATAGAGCCCAGCTGACTCCAGATCGTCTCTCGAAATTTAAGATGGGGGTTTGTCCAATATGTTCTAAATGTAAAGTAAATACTGGAACTCTCACCCATTGTTTTTGGACTTGTCCCAAACTTCAGGCACACTGGAGTGATATTCTGGGTGAAATGGAAAAGTTTCTGAAGATGGAGCTTGAACTGGACCCAGTGTCTTTTCTCTTAGGCCTACCCAGCAGACGTATTATTAATGCACATCAGAAAACACTTATAAACATCCTGACCTTTTTGTGCAGGGAAGAACATTTTACTTTGTTGGATATCCAATAAGGCCCCTGGACTTTCTGGTTGGCATAAATTAACCATAGAATATATTCCTTCGGACTTTTTAACGTGTATGGTACACTCAAAAATAAATTGTTTTCATAAAACATGGCAACCTTTTCTATGATATGTAGATGTAAACCTGTCTGCTATACTAATACGGGCTTTTGTATAGGATGTGGTGCTGACGTCTAACTTTGATGGAAGTGTTCTGATAGCTGATATCTGTGAGGGGAAGAAATGTAGATGTACTTGGAAATCGAAAGTTTTTTGATGCTGAGCAAAAAAAAAAAAATTTAAAAAGGGAAAAGGAAGAAAAGAAAACCAAATACAATTCCTGTTCTCAAGTATTATAGTTAACTTCAGTTTCAGTTCCAGGCAGTATATCTACAAATTTAAATTCAAATTCAAAAATTATATACACACTGTTTCACTCCTTTCATGACAATTCTCCAACATCACAACTCTTAAACAAAGTAAATCTCATTCAGCAAATTATCAAAATATTTGGAAAGATAATCAGTTCTTGCAGAAAATTAAGTTAGTATTCTTAGAGTTAAAATAACTTACACAACCGACCATATGAAATCCTCTGCGTCATTACACATTTCATTCCTATGTCGCTGCTTCATCTTGGGTGGCTCACCATCTTGGTTCTTGGTTCTTTGCAATGAAATAGTTTATCATCCATAGAAAGTCAATTCACAACCTTGTACAAAAACTTGACCCAAATCACAAAACGTCCCTAAGCACATGCTTGACTGCTGAAAGGAGATAACCAGGGAATTTGATGATACCAAAGTAGCTCTTTCCAACATGATCCTATGAGCTTACTCACTCTCTAAAACACCCATAGCCATTGCTACTGACATTTCAGACTATGCTGTGGGTGTTGTGTACAAACAGTTAGTTGGAGGCACGTGGTAGCTGCTCGCCTTCTGCAGCTGGCAGCTTTGACACCGTCCCCCCCGATAGGAAGAACAGCACATTTGACCGTTAGCTTCTCGGTCTCTATCGGGTTGTCCACCATTTTCACTTTCTTCGAGAGGGTCGCCATTTCACAGCGTTCATTGACCACAAACCCCTCATGCATGCGATGGCCAAAATATCAGACCCTTGGTCTGTAAGTCAGCAACACCACCTGGACTACATCTCAGAGTTCACAACTGATGTACAACACTTCAACGGGAAAAATAATGCCGTCTCCTTTGGAATGGAACACCAGCGTCAAAAGATGATGTCTCAAAATGATTTCATTTATCATTAGGGAGCTCCATCACCCAGGACATGCTGTCTTCTCATTGCTACCATCATAGGAGCCTGAAGATGCACTCTAAACATTTCAGGAACAACTTTGTCCTCTCCGCAATGGACTTCTGAATGGACAATGAACCAACCCACGAACACTACCTCGCTATTTTTGTTCATATTTATTATTGTAATTTATAGTTTTTGATGTATTGCACTGTACTGGGACCTGCTCTCAGGGCCTCTTGAACAGCTGCTTTTTGAGAACCCAAGGATGCAGCCAGGAAGACTCGTGTGACTTCAGGGTGCCAGATTTTCGTGGCTCTGGAGATGTGTTGATTCTAGGCTGGTGCCCCTGACTGAGGCGTCGCGGGAGAACACAGAACATTGGGAGCAGTGGGTTAGCTGCCATGGGTTGTGTGTCCAGAGATCTGAACCTTTCTAGGGCCAATTCTCTGGGCACGGTGCTCAGAAAAAGCAACACAACAAACTTCTGACATCATAAATCAGTGAGTTGTTTGTTACGTCTCCCCTCTCGCTGTGGGAGAGAGAGAGAGCCTGTGGTATATCGAATTACCAGGTGAACGAGTAATTGGCATTCTGCAAATCTGTGTGTTTATTGATGCTTGCTGCAAGCTTTAGTTCTCGGTGGGGGTGCTGATGCTTTTTTGCTGGTGGGGGTCATTGCCTTGCGGCTGCTTGTGTGTGGAAGGGGGAACTGAGGGGGCTTTGGGGTTCTAAAGTTTAACTGTCATTCGTTCTTTGGGGAACTCCCCTGTTTTTGTGGATGTTTGCGAAGAAAAAGAAATTCAGGATTGACCATATATTGTATACATTTCTCTGACATTAAATGTACCTGGTGATACTGCTGCTGCAAAACAACAAATTGCATGACATAGCCCAGTGATATTAAACCTACCAGGAGTGATTGATAAGTTCATGGCCTAAGGTAGAAGGAGTCAGTTTTAGAAAACCTAGCACATTAATTTTTCAACATAGTCCCCTCCTACATTTACACACTTAGTCCAGCAGTCATGGAGCGTATGGATTTTGGACCTCCAGAAAGTGTCCTAGCATGGGTGATTGATGAGTTTGTGGCCTAAGGTAGAAGATGATGAGTTATACAGCTCTCGTTACATGCACATGCAGGTGAACTGAGTGAAAATGCAGGAAGTTTGAAGTTAATAACTCATCTCCTTCTACCTTAGGCCACAAACTTATCAATCACCCCGCTGTGTTATTAACTGATGTCTTATTCAAACTTTCTGCATAACCACTCAAAGCATTGAACTGCACGTTCATGTATTGACAGCTGTATAACTCATCATCTTCTACCATAGGCCACGAACTTATCAATCACCCATCTGTGGACACTTTCTGGAGGTCCAAGATCCATATGCTCCACGACTGCTGGACTAAGTGTGCAAATGTAGGAGGGGACTATGTTGAAAAATTAATGTGCTAGTTTTTCTAAAATTGACTCCTTCTACCTTAGGCCACAAACTTATCAATTACCCCCTCTTAATTCTCAGCAGGCCAGGCAGCATCTATGGAAAAGAGTACAGTCTACGTTTCGGGCTGAGGCCATCTCCTTCCTTCAGCTTCTCATTCTAACTTCTTGTCATTCTTTCTGGTCCTGATGAAGGGTCTCGGCTGGAAACATAGACTGTTTACTCTTTTCCAAAGATGCTGCCAGGCCTGCTGAGTTTCTCCAGTATTTTGTGTGTGTTGCTTTCAACAGATTAGAGCTGTGTTCTTTAGGATTTATTGTAGGGATCTCATTGAAACTTACCAATTCTTATTGCTAGAGAGCCTGCATTATGATGCGTAAGTTCAGAGGAGATATATGGGAAAGATGTTTTTACACAGAGAGTTGTGGTTGATGCTGGGGGTGGTGGTGGAGGTGTATACTGCACGACAGAGGAGTTTCAGAAGCTCTCAAATAGGCAAATGAATGTGCCGAGGATGGAGGGATATCGACGTTGTGTAGGCAGGGATAACACAGTAGTGTAGTGGTTAGGACAACACTTTTCAGTATGGGTGACCCAGATTCAATTCCCGCTGCTGCCTGTAAGGATTTTGTACATTCCTCCCATGAACATGTTGATTTTGCTCCTGGTGCTCCAGTTTCCTCCCACAGTCCAAAGTCGTACCATTTGGTAGTTTAATTGGTCATTGTAAATTATCGTGTAATTAGGTTCGGATTAAATCGGGGAATTGCTGGGCGGTGCATCTCAAAAGGCCGGAATGGCCTATTCCATGCTGTATCTCAATAATAATAAATAAAAGAAGGGATTAGTTTAGTTCAGCATTTACCTATTTTATCAGTTCAGTACAACATTGTGGGCTGAATGGCCTGTCGCTATAGTACTTTCTGCCCGTTACACCGCTGGCATTTAGGGCGGCAATGAAGTTCCTCCATCTGTCTGTGTAGAAGGTTTCCTCACTGCTGTTTCTGTAACAATTGTTTTTTTACCAATCAGGGTGGTTAGTCCAGAGCTTAACCCCCGAACATGGAGAACCAGTGGACAACTCTTCATCTGGCCTCTACCCTTTGATCTGTTTAGCACGGGTAGCCCTACGAGCACAATGTCCTGATTCCAGCCAACATTGCTCTCAGAATCACTGAGGCACACAAGCCTCCAAACCACAACCAGGCTGTGGTGCTCTTGGAGGATGTTACTATCGGACTCAACAGAAATAGTGTGAAAGTAGAGGATGAGCCATAATATGGATGAACAGAGGAGCAGATCTGAAGGGTCAGATGTCCTGTGCCTGCTCTTTATTCTTCTGACCCAGCTGATCAGAACTGGGACAGGATTGCTCAGTGGGCTTGAACTGGGAGGTGGGAATTGAAATTCCACGGGCTCTTGTGTTCCACACTGTGAGAAGTGTCATGGTCCCGTCTGACAATTCCCCACCTTGCTATTACCTCAGCAATTGGGCTTCAATACCCTCATCTAACTTCCAATCATTCCCAATTCCACTAATTACACACAGCTGCCTTCCATCTGCAAATGAAGGATAAGAACCCTGTAATCATAACACGGAGTTGCCAGTTCGTTGGTCGACTCGTTTCTTGGTTCTTTAGGACTGTTGGTTCTAAGTTCTGCATCATTTTCCTTGATTCTCTACGTGAACCTGGTCTCTGTGTAAAGACTCTTCTGCATACCTATTCCATGCTCGCAACCGCACTAATGCTTCTCGATCCTGCCTCCGTGTCTGTGTCCAGCACTTGGGATCCCCCCCCCCCCCGCAGCTACGTCCTTGCAAGAGAACAAACTGGCCAAGAATGAACCCAGCGGACTTGAACCCCATGCAACAGGCCCTCGCCAGCCAGGGCCACTTACTGGGCGCCCACGACCAGCTGCTCAGGGAGGTCACGAATACCCTTCGTACGTTATCCACGAATGTGAGGAAGGTCAGTGAACTGGGTGTCTGCTTCCCTTACACCATTCTCTCCAAGAACCCTGACGGACCAAACCACACAGATCGGGATGGCTTCGCCCCAGGATCGGCAACACCATTCCCTTGAGAGCCCGAACCCTACGCTGGGGACCTAGGGAGGTGCCGGGCTTTCTTATTACAACGCTCCTTGGTCTTTGAGCTACAGCCACGTACGGACGCTCTGGATAGATCAAAGATCGCATACATCATGGGGCTGTTACGAGGGGATGCCTTGGCACGGGGCACTGCAATCTGGGATAACCTACCAGAAGTTTGATCCTCCTTCCCCTCCTTCGTCTCTGAACTGAGAAAGGTCTTCGAACAGCCCACTCACAGTAAGAACATCGCAGGGCGATTGCTGACTCGTTGTCGGGGTTCGCGGAGAGAAGCAAAGTACTCCATCGAGACTCCACCTGCTGTCTAATGGAGTGACACGCAGATCTGTGTGGCTGCAGTTAATTCTTCCTTTTCCCCAGTTTAAACTTTGAATTTCTAACTTTTACTTGTTGGATCTTAGAGGGGAATTGTTGTTACTATGTCATGATCTTTAAAAAGTGGAAAGCAGCTTCCTGAATCCAGCAGTGTGTGTACCTCAGATAAATACTATGTGCAGATTTGTGACATATATGATTATATGATATATATGTACAATGTCTGAAATATATCTTATGGAAATGTTTGTTTGATGATGAACTTCAATAAAATAAATAAATCACAAAAAAAAGGAAAGGGAAAAAGTCGGAGGAAACAGCAGCTTGGGCAGAGCGTCTGGAAAACTCGCCGATGGGTCTGCATAAGAAGATAGACAACAACACGGTAAAGCTTGATGCTACCTCTTCTGAGTTGAAGTCGTTACGAGAGTTTTCAGTTTGTGCAGGAAAACATTATTTCCCTGAATTCTGAATGTAAAGAGGTGAAGCGGCAAATCGTGGAGATCTCAGCTCGCTTGGAGAAGTCTCAACATAAGATTATCGATTTGGAAGCAAGATCTCGTTGGAATAATATTCGAATTATTAGATTGAAGGAAGGATCTGAGACTGGAGATAAATTAGACCATTTTGCTAACTTGTTTCAATCTCTGTTTCCGGATATTTTACCTCAACTTCCCGACATCAAAAGAGCACATAGAATTTTCACTGCGACATCTCGCCAAGACAAACCAAGGTCAGTTTTAGTCTCTTTCGTTAATTTTAAAGTTAAAGACCAAATCATAAAATATGCAAGGAAACAGAGTTTTTAAATTTAAAGATTCTGAGATTCGTTTTTATGATGATTATCCATGCAAGTCATGGACCTGCGGTCTAAATTCGTTCCAACCATGAAGATAGCCAATGATAAGAGATTATTCCCATCACTTCTATATACAGCCCGATTAAAATTATTTTCCGAAGATTTGACTCTACCTGTTTTTCTGGATCCCAAAGAGGCATTGGACTATGTTAACTCTGTTCCGATTGTAGCTGAGGTTTGAATGGTTTTAGATCTGCAGAATAGTCGTTCTTTCAGAAAGAAGATAAGCTTTCAATATTTCTGATTTGCTTAAGATGTGTTTTGCTCAATCGACCATTTAAAGAAGATGTGAACTTTCTAAATGATGAATGACTTTTCCGAAATCTGTTTAATCTACTGAGCGAATTAAGACAATGGACAGATTGTTTGATTATTTGTTTTTATCCTCCTTTTTCATTAATTAAGTGATAGTTTTCATAGTTCATAAGGTCACACACACACACACACACATATATATTAGTTGGAAGTGCTTAGTCGATAGATGATAATTTTTTTAAAATCAGTTTTTCATTGGGCATGTCAGTTAAATGGAAAATAGTGCTGATTTTTCTTCACTAGGGATTACATAGGTATTTTTCTCTTTGTTTAAGTTTATTGTTTTTGGTGTCCTTGGAGATTGTTTTTTGAATTCCCTCCAGCATGTTTTTACGGATTAAGTATTGTTACGTACCCGTGACACGTGACAGTGGTGTACTTGTCACGTGACAGGCGTTGACGCTATACTGGACTTGAGGTAATGGTCTTGTGATGGTGGAGTGATGTCATTTTCCCGCCAGTAGAGGTCATGTGACAGGTTTTGTTTTACAGGTATAAAAGGAGGTCCCCTCCCTGTGAGGAGGGACAGTTCGTGACTGGATTTGCTATGTTAACTCAATGCCACTGCGTGATTTAATGTTATGACGCAGTTTAGTTGAAAGATGGAGTTTTATTTAATGCCTAAAGTGTAAAAGGTCATCGCCAGCAGTTTATTTATAATACTGCTAGTTGAGAATCAGTGGAGAGTGAAGATCGGAGTTCGGGAGTTAAAAGATCGAGGAAAATCGATTTCGACGCTGAAACAGGTTCGACTTTGTTCGATCCTTATTCGGAAGGAATTCAGTGACTGTGCTCGTTTTAATCCCTGTGAAATGGCAGAAAGGATTGACTACAGTTATGTAAAGGAAAGGTCAGTGCCTTTAAGGGTTTCATTTTTCATCTTCGTAAATTCTTCGTGGGAAAAGTAGTTCGACTGGGAACTGCAAAAACGCGACGTGAAAGAGAATTTAAATCATCTAAAAAGTCTCTCCTTTAATGGACTGTTAGCATTTTGAACTTTTGCAGTACTACTTTGAAGAACTGTTTTTGCAACATCGTGTTAAAAACTGTTTAAGCTTCCTTGCTTTAAGAACTGTTTAAGCTGCCACACAGCAGCTGATTTCCAGTTACGTGAGTGGTTTGTTTACTTTCGGGGGTTTGTTTTTCAGTGCTTAATAAATTTTTTATTTGTGATAAAAACCCCTGCCTCACTCATATATTTATTGTTGCTGAATCCGTAACAGTATAAACATTTCTTTATCTGAACTTTTATGCTGAATATGGGGAACTAGATGTTGTAGAGAAAAACTGAACAGTGCAGGCCCTTTGGCCCATGACGTTCTGCTTACCTTTTAATCTACTTCATGATTAATCTAATGCTTCTGTCCTGTAGATAATTCTATTCGTCTTTTACTATGAGCCTATTCAGGATTCTTGAATGTCCTTGTTGTGTCTGCCTCTATAACTACCCATGGCAGATCTTTCCATGGACCCACTGGTCTAGGGAAAAATATCTTTGAGATCCCGATATTTTCTTCTGATCACTGTAAAGTCGTGCCCTCTTGCATTTCCCATTTTAGCTGGGAATCTCTTTCATATTTTAATGATTATCCAGTCTCAACAGTGTCCATTTTCCAGCACAATAATACTCTGTAAAGTAATGGAAGGTATTGAAGCCAATTGATATTTAAATTGCATATATATCAGTTAGAAGCAAGGCCTGTAAGTGGCCAGAAGAACCAGTTAATATGACTTGATATGGTGGTGTTATTGCTTTGTAGTGTTTGGCTTTTTATATTTAGTAAAATATGTTTCTTTCCTTTGCAGAGCTTTTCTATTTTAGGGTGGTATGTTGTCTTTTTTTTTGTAACTGGGGGGAGGAATTGAGGAAAGCTATTTAAAACCACTATTATAAAATGGGCAGCTTGCGGAGTCTCTGTTTTTACTCTATGGGGAGGCATTTTATCTTTTGCTGAATTTTGGGCTTTTTGGAGTGGTGGGAGGATTGGGGTTAGTTTTTGATTTATACTTTCAATTATAAGATTAATTTTAGTTTTCTTTTTTGCATTTTTTCCCCATTACGGAGTTCTGGAGCATGGGGCTTCAATTTCACACTACTTGTCAAAATAAAACAAAGGGAGTATCTATTTTCATTAAAACTAATATTTTATTTATCCAAGAAGACATTGTGTCAGATATTAATGGTAGATTTTTAATTGTTAAAGGAACAATTTGTAATACAAAATTTGTTCTGGTCAAACTATATGGGCCTAATGTAAATGATCCTTTTTTAAAAAATGTATTGGCTTTACTGCTGGATTTAAATGTTGTTAATGGGTGGTGATTTCAACTGTTGTTTAAATCCTTTGATTGACAAGAGTTCAACTAAACAACAGCTTCCAAGTTGTTCTGCATCACTTATTAACTCTCTTTTAATTGATTTTGGTCTGGTTGAAATTTGGAGACATTTACATCCTAATGATAGAGATTATTCTTTTTTTGCTTCACATGTTCACAAAAAATATTCGGGAATTGATTACTTTATAGTTGATCTCAGATTTTTGTCCAAAGTCCAGAAATGTGAATATGATGCTATAGCTCTCTCAGATCATGCACCTTTAAGTTTAGCCTTTGAATTGAATGATGTCGCTATTACAAATTTGCCTTGGCATTTACCAGAAAAATTATTACAACGTCCAGACTTTGTTAAATTTATTGAGACTCAGATAAAAGATTTTTTTTCTTTTTAATAATACAGGAGATGTGTCCAAATCGATTATATGGGATACATTTAAAGCATATTTGTGCGTTCAGATAATCTCCTATTCAGCTAAGCTTAAGAAGGAGACAAAAACAGTTAGAAAAGATTTCCAACCAATTAAAGACTTGGGTAATAATTATGCAATCTCTCCTAACATTGATTTATTTAAACAAAGAGTTGAACTCCAATCACAATATAATTTATTATTAACTTACCCTATTGAAAGAAATTTGCTTAAATTGAAAAGTCAATTTAATGCGTTTGGAGATAAAAACAATAAGCTATTAGCATCTCAATTACAAGCAGCTGGAGCTAAAAGACAAATTTTAAACATTCAAAAGGGAGATGGTAGTTCAGCATGTAATTATGAAGATATTAATAAAAATTTTCAAGACTTTTATATTGAACTTTATAAATCTCAGTTTCCAGTTGATTCTTCTAAAATGAATGCCTTTTTACAAAAGATCAATTTTCCTCGAATTTCTGTTGAAGATCAACAAACTCTTGATGCCCCTATTACTGAAAGTGAAATTCAGAAAGCTGTTTTTTCAATGCAGCCTGGTAAAGCTCCTGAACTGGATGGTTATTCTGTAGGGTTTTATAAAAATTTTGTAAAATTGCTCTCTTCATATATGTTGGAGACACTTAAAGATTCTGTTTTGATAGGAGAGTTACCTCCCACATTTTATGAATCTTCGATTTCTTTAATTCTTAAGAAAGACAAGGACTCTACTGACTGTGCTTCATATAGACCTATTTCATTGTTAAATGTGGATGCTAAAATTCTTTCAAAAATAATGGATAGTTGGCTAGAGAATTTTCTAGCTAGATTTATAGATGGAATCCACTTACACTTTAGTTAGTCAGCCAAATTCATGCAGTTAAAATGATGATTTTACCAAAATTTTTATATGTATTTCAAAATATCCCTATTTTTTTAACTAAAGTTTTTCTATCAAGTTGAGTCTATTATTTCATCTTTTGTTTGGAATAATAAAAGACCAAGAATTGGTAAATATAATTTACAAAAATTAAAAGAAGATGAAGGTCTTGCTTTACCTAATCTAAGAATGTATTATTGGGCTGTTAATATATGTTATATGTTTTGGTTATAATGAGCTGATAGAAATGAACAACTGCCTTAGGCTGATTTGGAATTGAATGCTGTGAAACTGTTTCACTTAACTTCATTATTAGGAGCTTCTCTACCTTTACAAATGGCCAAAATTGCTAATTTAGATTTATATTCTGTGATTAAGCAGTCGTTACAAATTTGGTTCCAGTTTCGTAATTTTTTTAATCTCAAAAAATTTAAACATTTTAGTTTACCTTATCAAAACTATTTATTTAAACCTTCATTAAGTGATCCTACCTTTCTTCTTTGGAAGAATAAAGGAGTTTATTCCTTCACGGATCTGTTCCAAGAAGGCTGATTGATGTCTTTTGCGAAATTAGTAAATAAATACTCTCTCTCGTATTCACATTTCCTGCAATATCTTCAGGTCAGACACTTCTTACAAAAATACTAAAGTAATTTTCCATATATACAAGACTCTGACCTGTTAGATATTACTTTAAAAATGAATTCTTTAGTGAAGGGTTTTATTGGGAAATTTATAATCTATTGTTACAACAGCACAATTACCTTTCACTTAAGATTAATCAAGAATGGGAGAGAGCTTAACATGACCCTGATAACAGAAGATTGGTTGCAGATTTTCAAGTTGGTTAACTCTTCTATGATTTGTGCCAATCACTCTTTAATTCAATTTAAAATTGCACATCGTTACTATTTGACAAAGAAGAGATTGTCTAAATGTTTCCTAATGTTGACAGTCAGTGTGAAAGATGTAAAACTGAGTCGGCCACATTGACACATATATTTTGGTCATGTTCTGTATTGAAACGTTTTTGGAAGTCTGTTTTCTCTAAAATTTCTAAAGTTTCAAAAATTAATTTACAACCTAATAAATTGACAGCTTTATTTGGTATAATGCCTCAATATATTCATGGTATTTCTCCCTCAGACCAACATGTAATTGCATTTGTTACATTATTGGCCAGAAGGGCTATTCTGTTGAAATGGAAAGGTGCTTCCACTCCGACTTTGATACAATGGTTTTCTCAGGTGATGTTATGTCTCAGTTTGGAGAAAATCAGAAGCCGAACTTTTGATCCTCAATTTGATTTTGAGAAAAGGTGGGGTTCATTTGCTACTATCATCTGATTTGAGTTAATTAATATGGTTTCCTTCCGATTTTTTTCTTTAAGTGGATTGGAGTTGGCAGTTTGATTTTTTTTTGTTTAAGATTGTATGATGTATAGCTCTGGGGTTGTGCTCGCAATGGTTTTTTTTGGGGGGTTTTTTTCAGTTGGGGTTTTTTATGGTTAGTAGGGGTTCTTTTTTTCCTTTTTTCTTTCAAAAATATCCTTAACACTTTGTTTTCTCATTATTCATATATTGCTTAGCTTTGTTAATGAATTATTTGCTAATTTAATTTCATATTGTACATGATATATTGATTAATGTGTCTTTTTTGTCAATCTTCAATAATAATTAATGAAAAAGATTTTAAAATGAAATGAAAAATCTTTACATTATGTTTTTGTCTAAATGTGCAATGTGCAATTTATAGTAATTTATAATCAGTAGAATCTAATACGATAGTATTACATAGACAGGATGGTCAATATAACATAGAAATACAGTTGTGTCAGCATGAGTACATCCATCTGATGGCCTGGTGGAAGAAGCTGTCCTGGAGCCAGTTAGTCCTGGTTTTTATGCTGCAGCACCTTTTCCCAGATGGTAGCAGCTGGAACAGTTTGTGGTTGGGGTGACTCGGGTCTCCAGTGATCTTTCTTACACACCTGTCTTTGTAAATGTTCTGAATAGTGGGAAGATCACATCTACAGATGCGCTGGGCTGTTCGCACCACTCTCTGCAGAGTCCTGCAATTAAGGGACGTACAAATCCCATACCAGGCAGTGATGCAGCCAGCTCTCAGTTGTGCGCCTATAGAAAGTTCTTATGATTTGAGGGCCCATACCAAACTTCTTCAACCATCTGAGGTGGTAGAGGTGCTGTTGTGCCTTTTTCACCACACAGCCGGTATGTACAGACCACGTGAGATCCTTGGTGATGTTCATGGCGAGGAACTCAAAACTGTTCACCCTCTTGATCCCAGATCCATTGATGTCAAGAGGGGTGAGCCTGACTCCATTCCTCCTGTAGTCCACAACCAGCTCCTTTGTTTTTGTGACACTGAGGGAGAGGTTGTTTTCTTGACAATACTGTGTCAGGTTGATGACTTCTTCTCTGTAAGCTGCCTCATTAATATTTGAGTGAAGTGTAGCCAGCAAATTTAATTAGCAGATTGAAGCGGTGGTTGGTGACACAGTCATGGGTATACACCTCCAATATATAATCACACCAATGACCAATCATAGCTCCACTCCCAACATATAACGACACCCTGACACTTGATGGAAACACGCCAACATACAACCACAACTTGACCAATAATGAAAATACTCCAAATTGTGAACACGCTGACTAATGATGGATACATTGCAACATACCACGAGTGTCTGCAGATGCTGGAAATCCAAAGTAACACATACAACTGCAAGAGGAAAAAAGCTGGATGAACTCAGCAGGTCGGGCAGCATCCATTGAAGGAAGCAGTCAACGTTTCAGGTCAAGACTATTCATCAGGGCTAAAGAAGGAGGGGGCAGAGGCCCAATGAAGAATGTGAGGGGAGGGTGGAAAATCAATCAGGGGAAAGATCAAAGGGTGGGGAGGGGATAGGAAGGAGAGGTGAAGAAGGAATCTAAGGGGAAGCACTATGGGTAGTTGAAGAGAAAGTAGAGTCATGAGAGGTGATAGGCAGCTAGAAGAGGAGACAGAGTGAAGGTGGGATGAGGGAAGGGAGAGGGAGGGAATTACCAGAAGTTGGAGAAATTGATGTTCATACCAAGGGGCTGGAGGCTACCCAGACAGTAACTGAGATATTGTTCCTCCAACTGAAGCTTGGCCTCATCATGGCAGTAGAGGAGGCCATGTAAGGACATATCTGAATGGGAATGTGAAGGAGAGTTGAAGTGAGTGGCAACCGGGAGATCCTGTCTGTGGTGGCGGATGGAGCAGAGGTGCTCAACAAAGCGGTCCCCCAATCTGCGTCGGGTCTTGCCGATGTAGAGGAGGCCTTACTGAGCACCATAGCAACTCATTTATTGAACATCAGGAACTGTACATGACATGGAGTAAAACTCTGTTGCATAATTGTGCCATAGTATCAGAACAACCTCTTCAAATGAAGCCCATATAATGTCGATGGTTATCAATTATGGAGGTATCAACCAATTATGTTACCCACCACAGCCCACATGGAAATCACTAAAGACAGAATTGTGAGCCTGATTGGAGCCTGGACAAACTGCCCAGCTCAGGTCCATTGTTCCATGGGCAGAGGAACAGCAGAGTCCTCTGGGTCATCCAGAGGTGTATTGACATTCTCATAGGCGTGTCATAACATAAAGGACTTGGTAGCAGGATCCTTCAATTCTTGGTGGGCCAGCTTAAGGCAATCTATTGAAATATATTCCCGCTTACCCATCAATAAAATTCTTTTTTCTCAGTTCCAAAATGTGGAACTGGCCATCATAAGGGGATGTCGGTGGGTGTCATGTCGGATGAAAAAATACAAGGAAGAATGTAAATCAATAGGAACTCAACAATGCTGTTCACCATGATGGGAGGCAGGAATATGAGGAAAGGAATTACTGATTGGGGGGGCAATACAGTTGAGAGGCCAACCATGTGGTCGTAGCATCAGGAATAAAATTCACCTGTCACTCATAACAGCTGCCCCAATACCAACTCAGCCACGGTCAACTGTGTGTCCTCTTTGGAGCTGTTCTGAGTCACAGCAGGACCCATGGGAGACGATCGTGCCAATTTTTATCCGTCAGGGAAACCCTGAGAGCAGATTTTGAACAGTGATGATACTGCTTGCATAGGCCATTAGACTTGTGTGATACACCGTGGTGTGATGTAGCCTATCACTGAGGTTCTGGGCCATTGTAGCCCAAAAGGTGTCGGTACCTGCAGGTGAAGTCAGTCATTTTGTGTGTTTTCCCCAAGCCATCAGTCTGTGGTTTTGTATTGCCATGTGCTCCTGTCCTGACCATAACCCTACACCAGCCACTGTAAAACTGATTAATTCGCCCTCATCTGTTTCTCATTATTGCCTGTATTGCTGCCACCTGTGTCTTATTGTGCTCCACCTATCATCTGCCTCTCTGTTTATTGCTGAGTGTACTTTATTTTCATTTTTTGAATCTGCTTATTGATACATAATCTTTTACAGCTATAAAATGATAAACAAAACCAACAAATTGATATATGTACAATTATTAAGCTGAAAAAAAGCTGATCGTAATATATGAAGATGAAAAAATATTAATAGGAAAAAAGGAAAATAAGAGAACCCCAACTAACTAAAAAAAACCACTAACTCCAAAAAAAAAAGAAAAAAGGGGAAAAAACCCATTTGGAATCAACCCCTGGAGCAATCCGTCTTACCATCATCTATATAAATAAAGAAAAAGAATCATCAACTGCCAATTCATGTTTATATAGAATAAAATGGGAAGAAACCATATAAATTAATTCAAATTAAATGATAATACTTGGCAAAAGAGCCCCATCTTCTCCCAAAATTGAATCAAGGATCAAAAGTTCTACTTCTAATTTTTTCCAAATGGAGACATAACATTACTTGAGAAAACCATTGAATTAATGTAGGGACAGAGGTATATTTCCATTTTTATAAAATAGCCTTTCTTGCCAACAATGTAACAAATGCAATTACATGTTGAGCTGAAGATAAAATACCCTGAATATGCTGCGGATCTGTTCCAAATAGAATAGTCAATGTATTAGGTTGTAAATTGATTTTCAGAGCTTTAGAAATTGTAGAAAATAAAGATTGCCAAAAGGATGTTAATGAAGAACATGACCAAAACATATGTGACAAAGTGGCCACTTCAGTTTTACACCTATCACAGTATTTGTCTATACTAGGAAATATTTTGGATAGTCTCTCCTTTGTTAAGTAATAACAGTGAACAATTTTAAATTGAATTAAACAATGATTGGCACATATCAAAGAAGAATTTACCATTTTCAGAACTCACAGCCAATCTTCATTAACAAAGGTCATATTAAGTTCTCTCTCCCAATCTTGCTTAATCTTTAGTGAGAGGTTATCTTTTTTGTAGTAAAGATAAGTTATAAATTCTACCAATGGAACCTCTTACTGAAGGATTCAAATTCAAAATGGTATCCAACAAATCAGATTCTTGCAGATATGGAAACTTAGATAAGTATTGTTGTAAAAAATGTCTAGTCTGAAAATATTGCAGAAAGTGTGTATGAGAGAGAGAATATTTGCTAATTAACTCTTTAAAAGTCATCAATCGACCATCACAAAATAAATCTGTAAAAGAACGTATCCCCTTATTTCTCCATCAGAGAAAATTGGGATTGGTTATTAAAGGCTTAAATAAAAAATTTCGATATAGAGAACTAGACAATTTAAGTTGTTTAAAATTTTAAAAATTGTGAAACTGAAACCAAATCCATAAGGAATGTTTAATAACAGGGTAGAGATTTAAATTTGGAAGTTTAGAAAGCTGTAAAGATAATGGAGCTCCTAATAATGAGGTTAGATAAAATTGTTTGGCAGCTTTTAATTCCAAATCAATCCAAGCTGGATTCTGGCTCTTATCGAGCCAAAAATGTATCCAAAAACATAATTTTCAGATATTAACAGCCCAATTGTACAATCTTAATTTAGAAAGAGCAAGTCCATCATCTTTTTTAGATTTTTCTAAATGATACTTATTAATTCTTGGTCTTTTATTATTCCAAATAAAGGAAGAAATAATAGAGTCAATTTGATCAAAAAAATTTTTAGTTAAAAAGATAGGTATATTTTTAAAAATATATAAAAATCTAGGTAACATCATTATTTTCACAGCATGGATATGACCTATTAAAGAAAGAGTAAGTGGATTTCATCTAGAAAATAGTTGTTTCATGGAGTCCATTAAAGGAATTATATTAGCCTTATAAAGATTTTATATTCTTTAGTATTCATAACACCTAAATATTTAAAAGAATTAACAATTATAAATGATATATTATATATAAAACAGGAGCATTTAATGGAAAGAATTCACTTTTATTCAAGTTAAGTTTATATCCTGAAAATTTTACAAAATCTTTTAGTATTTCCAAAAGATTAGGAATTGATTCCTCAGGGTTTGAAATAAAAACCAAAAGATCATCTCAATAAAGAGAAATCTTATGTATGGTCGCATTCATAGAAATACCATGAATATTATTAGCTTCATGGAGTGTTATGGCCAAAGGCTCCAGTATGTGATTAAATAATAAAGGGCTTAATGGAGATCCCTGCCTAGTACCAAGTGAAAGTGAAAAAAGAAGACCTGAAATTATTAGCAATGAGCATAGCAATAGGATTCTTATAGATCATTTGAATCTACCTATTGAAATTTTTACCAAAACCAAATTTTTCTAATACTTTAAACAAATATGACCACTCAACTCTATCAAATGCTTTTCTGCGTCAAGAGAAATAACACATTGGGGTTCCTTAGATAATGATGAATATATAATGTTCATCAATCCCTGAACATTGGAGAAAGAGTAACAGCCTTTAATAAAGCCTGTTTGATCCATAGAGATGATATTAGTTAAACTATTTTCCAAATGGTTAGCCATTGTCTTAAAGAGAAGTTTTGCGATCCATATTTAATAACGAAATAGGTTGATAAGATGGACATTCAGCAGGATCTTTATCTTTCTTAAGGATTAAGGAAACAGAAGCTTCATAAAAAGAAGAAGGTAAACTACCCTTCTCAAAGGATTCATGAAATATTTCCAAAAGGTATGGAGAAAGTAATCTTCCAAATTTTTTGTAAAATCCTACCGAATAACCATCAAGCCCAGGAGCTTTACCTGACTGCATTGACAACATAGCTTTCTGAGTTTCATGCTTAGTAATTGGAGCATCAAGCATCTGTTGATCTTGAACAGTAATTTGAGGAAATTTAATCTTATGTAAAAAAAAGCCTTCATTTTGGAGGAATTTGCAGGAAATTGGGATCTATAAAGATCAGAATAATAATCCTGAAAAGTATTATTGATATCTTCATGGTTACTAGCTTTATCTCTATTTTCTTTATGAATCTTTAAAATTTGTCTCTTAGCTCTAGCTGCCCGTAATTGGGAAGCTAAGAGCTTATTATTTTTATCCCCAAAAATATTAAACTAACTTTTCAATTTAAGCAAATATCCTTCAATAGGATAGGTTAATAATAAATTATATTGTGATTGTAATCCCACTCTTTCAAACAAAACAACAGGAGAGATTGCAATAATGTTATCTAAGTCTTCAATTTGTTTAGAGATTTTATCTAATTCCATTCTTGTCTGTTTCTTCAACTTACCTATATATGAAATAATATGACCACATAAGTAAGCTTTTAATGTATCCCAAATTACTAACTTTGAGACATTTCCTATATTATTAAAGAGAATGAACTCTTTATCTGAGTTTCAATAAACTCAACAAATTCTGAACTTTGTAACAAAGGTTCTGGAGAACGCCAAAGTGGTCTGGTAGAAGCAACATCCTTCAGTTCAAATATTAGGTTTAGAGGAGCATGTTCAGAGATAACAATTGCATCATATTCACATTTCTGAACATGAAATAGAAGTCGAGGGTTGACTATAAAATAGTCAATTCTTGAATATTTATTATGAACATGTGAGTAAAAAGAATATTCTGTATCACTGGGATGCATATGCCTCCAAATTTCAAGTAAGCCGTAATCAATTAAAAAAGAATTAATAAGTGATACAGAACGATTAGGGTGTTGATGTTTGGATGACGACTTATCCATTAAGCACCCACTAATAAAATATATTCATTTAGATCTGGTAATAGAGCAAAGACAGTTTTAAAAAATGAGGGATAATTTGGTCCATAAATATTAACCAAGACCATCTTCCTGTTATGAATTGTTCCTTTTATGATCAAAAATATACCATTAATATCAGCTATAATATCCTCCTGGTTAAAAGGAATATTGGAATCAATAAAAATAGAAACACCTCCACTTTAACTTTGAGAGTTTGCATGAAACTGAGAATCCTCCCAAAATTTTAATAATCGATTTTTATCAGATAACCTGATATGCATCTTTTGTGCAAAGATTATATCAGGTTGGAATCGGTTAATAGTTTTAAATGTTTTCTTGCACTTAATAGGATGGCTGCAAGCATGGACATTCCAATTTAAAACATTTAACTGTTTAAGTATCATCATGAGACTTTGTATCTAAAAAGAATAGTTAGACGCATGTCAGGATAAGATAATCAAGAATGGCGGAGATAAACAACAGTAATAATAATTAGCGTACGCTCTGGAATTCCATAATGGGGACAAAAAAGAAAAAAAGAAAAAAGAGAAAAATCCACCCAAACGACAAAGCCCGGAAATAAGTTGATATCAATCGATGCAAGCCCCAAAGAATGCATACAAAACAATTCATCTGCCTAAATAAAAAGTAAAAATGAAAAAAATTCATTTCTCCCTCTTCCAGATATAAAACTCATTACAGTCGACATATAACTCAATATAATTGATTTGGAAGGAACATTGTTTTTTTTTAAAGAAAAATGACCTTCAATTTTGAGAATAACTTTCATAATAGTAGATAAGTCCAAAAAAATTCTTGAAATATTTGCACAGAAGAAAAACAATCGCCACCTTTAAATTATCCAATCAATCTTTAAAAAGTAAAGAAATCCAGGTAATTACTTAAAAGATTTTAAAGTAAAGGCTTTCTGTAACCATCAAATCTTCTGATTTCATCACTGCATGCATTGTGAGACAATCAAACAGTTGAAATCATCCAAATCCAGGCTTCAGACTTGTCAGGCAGAGAACTAATAAAATGCAATGCTCCAGCTGGGTCATCAAAAATAAGAACCCCACAATTTTTGACAAAAAGCCTTAATTTAGCTGGGTATTGAAGTGATGGATACAGCTTTTTTTGATAAGCCATACACATAGCCGGAGCAAATCCAGAATGTTTCTTAACAAGTTCAGGAGGAAAATCTCGCTTGGAGTTTGGATTTGCAAACCATTCCATGGTCATTCTATTGGAGACGTTGATCCCTCCAGCCCCAGCCCTCAGAAGCTGTGCTGGTTGTGGGGAATATCTGGGCTGAAAGGTGGCCTTACTTGGAGACAGTGATGTCCAGTGTCTGTGGGCAGTGAAGGTGACCTCTGCTCCACCAAGAACACATCTCATGTGTCTTCAGGTCAGTCGAGGACAGACCCCTGACGTAACACTGACTCGTGTTGCCACACCCATTTCTCTAGTATGATGGGGGGGGGGTGTCATTCCTCTCACCGTGTGATAATCCATGTACAACCATCTTTCTACAGTTCAAAATCTCATTCACTTTTAATTATTACACAGTGGACTCAGTACAATAAGATTTATTTATTTAAGACTCTTTTATGAATTTTGAACAATAGTCCAGTGATTTTCATGCATGAACAAATTCATAAATAAAGAGCTTTATTCCCACTAAAAATATCATATTTATTTCTTGTATAGATGGTTTCAAAAGGGATGTAGCGCACAACACTGGCACTGAGTTTCCATTTATAAAGGCAGAAGAGGAGAGACGTGATGCTTCTCTGGTGCTGAGTTAGCCAATCACAGGATACAATTGGAACTCAAATTGGTGTGTGTGTGTGCGTGTGTGCGCCTGTAGATGTGCATACTGTATGTCTGTCAGTGTGCATCTGTACGAGCGTGCATGCGTGCATGTGTTTTTCTGCTGCATATGTGCTTCAGGTCTATGTGTGTATGGTTGTCTTTTATGTGAGTGTTTGTGCACATGTGCATCTGTGTATGTTTCTGCTCCACATGTGCTTTAGGTCTGTGTAGTGAGTGCCTATGTGCGAACATGAATTGTGCACATATCCAAGTTCTGTGCCAATCTACTACATGGGTTTTGTATCCGTTAGAGTCTGGTGTACATTGTGTATCTGATCTTTATGTCGAACCTCTACAGATTCAACATGTTAGGACAAGGTCAAGTTCAAATCTGGTATCTCACTGTGACTTCAGGTAAACTCTCAACAATGTTGGCACCAAAGTCATAAATCTCATAAGCAACAACAATTAAAATAACAGGATATCTGTGTAAAACTTGCTAAAACTTAGCAAAATTCCTGACATTTATTGATAATCACACTCATCATAACAGCAAATATCACACATATTCTTATACAGACTCACTTTCATATGCACACACGTCTAGAATTCCAGTTAGATTCTGCCTTTTTACAAGCTCAGTACAAGCCAAATAATTCTGCTGGTGAGACCACTCCCGCAAAGTAGCTTTCCATTCCTGGCAGTGGGTCTTGAACCCACAATCTTCAGAGCCAGACGCAGAGCGAGAGCAAAAGAGAATGAAAGAGAGAAACTCCGCTGAGAAGAATCTTGTCATTGGGTCATGAATGAGTCTGATTGTATTACTTTATAAGTCTAGATAAAACAAAATGAGATTGCCATTATTTGTCTTGCTCTAGACAAAATTGGGTTAAGACCAACTTTAAGGAGGTAAAATTCTTCTATTCACTGCCCTGGGGTTTCTGCCAGAAGAGTCAAAGCTCCTTGGCATTCATGGTCAGCAGGAGGGCTTGAATGGGAACAAGAACCACAGTGAGCTCATCACCTGTGTTGGCCCACAATGGTCTGTTGGAAAGCTGGTGCCTACTCGTGTGTGGTGGGCAGAGGATGGGGCAAGGCCAAGGAACCTTACCGAGACCCTGCAGACACCACTCCCAGCAAGGAGAGCAAACTGACTTATTATTCAATCATCAGATCTCATGCAGCAGCAGAGGGCAGCAAAAAGCCAAGTGGAGGCAGAAACAATCTCATTATTTGCATGGATCAGAGTTTCAGCTGTGAGGGTTCACTGTCCATTGTCAGGAGCAGTAACCCCACCAATGTGGGACTTAAATAGGTGGTTCGGGGGATGGGGCGTGGGTCTCGAGCTGAGATCATGAGAGGATGTTGTAGGAATCCAGCAGTGTGTCGGGCCCACGATTGTCACCAAGTGATTCACACTCATAGATTTCCTTATCAGGAGACCAATCATTATGGATCAGTCATAACATCTCCTCCTCACTGACAGTCAAGGATGTGTGCTGAGGTCATGGCTCTACTCTGTCCAGACTCCTGTGGCTAGGCCTTGCTCAAATACCATCTACTTCACTAGGAGTTCGAGGAGATTCAAGAAGGTGCATCCATCTTGAAAGACCCTCACCATCCAGGACATGTCTTCTTCTTGTTACCACCATCAGGGACGAGGATAAGAGACTTTTATCATCAGATTTTTGAACACACCATGAACTCTATCCAGTTCCATTATTTTGCATTATTTATTTTGTAACTCTTAGTAAGTTTTATGTATTGCAGAGTTCTGGGACCAGAAAACAAGTAATTTCTCAACGTATGTCAGTGATAATAAAACTGTGTTGTAGGGGAAAGAATTGTGAGGGCTAATAATTAATAAATAGTGATGTGTGTTGTTCTAATGTGGAAACAGGAAGCCACAGACTAAAGTAGTGACATTGAATGCAGCAGCGATGCTGCCCAAGTTTCAGCGACTTCACTAATTATGAAATAGCTTGTCCTCATCATTGTGTCAGAAAATTGGATTTATTGCTATACCTGTGGTAATCATTTTATTCTGCAATCTGGAACTTGTCTGTTCCTCAGTTAACTCTTCGTCTAGATGTTATTCTGTTGTCAAAATGTACTTTTACAGGTAATATCATCAACTGAGAATGTAAGAGTTGCATCAAATTCATGTTCAGCTAGATCAGCTTTGCCTGGTTTCCTGATGTTTAAATGGTTAATTTAATATCAGAGAAAGTATGCTGAATATAGCCTGAATCTCTCACTCTTCACAGACATCCACAAAACAAATTACACCAAGGATTGACTGACAGGAATATGAGAATCCCAATGACCCACCCTCCCCCTCCCATGCACAAGTAAAGGTCCTCCCCCTCAGCTTCCTCCACCACTTGCACCAGCAAAAGCACTGACACTGCTCCAACTCACCCCCAGCCAACATGCAAGCAATAGCATGGTGTGCAATGTTTTTAATTGATTTGCCCATTATTTCAAATACCATCTCTGAGATCTTTCAGGTTGTTCCAGGAAACTGATTCTGAAATCTGATGCTGATACAGCATGGCAACAGGCCTCGTCACGAACTAGCCTATACCAACCAGGATGCCCCATCCAAGCTTATCCCATATCTCTAAAATTTTCCAATCCATTTACATCCAACTACCATTTAACAGTTGTTTTTGTACCTAACTCGAGCAATTCCTCTGGCCGCTCATTCCACATGTATACTACAGTAAATGTGGCTGGTCTGGTTCAGTTAGTTAATGGTGACAGCTCCAGGATGTTGATGGAAGGGACTCAATAACATCATTGAATCTCAGGGGTAAGTGGATTGATGTGCTCTTGATGGAGGGGGCAATTGTGAATTATTTCCCACTTCTCAGCCCATGCCTGATTGGAGGAATGAAGTTCCTGAAACATACACTCTTTCTCCTTCTACAGATGTCAAAAGAGAACCGTTACTGTCATCGACCCGACACTCAGTTTATTTCTGCCTCCGCGGACACAGCCTGACCTTCTGAAGATTTCTGTCCTTCTGGATAAAGCTTCTCACCTCAGTAACGCTCATCTCCACCTCCGTGGACAGGATGGTGATGCTCTTCCGTTTACTGGTCAACCATTTCCGTAATTCAGCAACCACCTTCAATGAAATGAGAATGATACATTAGTCACACCCAGTTTTAATGAATTTTATTTCTACACAATAAAATTGTTTGATTCTTTGTGCTAATTGTGAATTTTGCACCTTTTTCCATTTTCTGATATTTATTTTTGCAATGGTCCTCTCTATTTTTGTAATGATTATGCAAGTGTCATAACACAGTTATGAGTGGTGAGAGAAATCTTTACACACTAACTATTATTTTGTAGCATGCTTTAAAGAATTTGTTAATTCCTACCTAGTAGAATAAAACTATCTTTCAATCACCCTTCAGAGTCTCAAGGCCAAGTAAGAATTACAATTTACGTAGTCACTGTGTCCCATTGGCACCTTCAGTGGATCACTCAGAGAGAAGGAAATCTCCAAGATACTCGGTCAGATAGGATTAGACTTTCCACATTGCCTCCCATGGAAGAAGTTCATGGAACTAATACTGGGACTGGAAAGTGCATTGAGGCTTACAGGAAGCAGCTTGCTCAGGTGTCATGCCAAACCACCAACATCAAAAGAAGAGGATAGATTCACATATCAAAAGTATAAATGAATGTGCAGAGGCAACTTAGGATCCAAGTACATAACTCTTCATGCTATCATCTTCAAGGATTTCTGAAACTGCATGTCAAGGGCTCCTTGTCCCTCAAAATTCCTTCAGAACATATCATTCATTGTGTATATCCAACCCTTACTTGTTCTCATCACTTCACACTTACCATCATCAAATTCCATCTGCCACTATTCTGCCCATGAAATCATGATCTTCGAAAAAAAAATTACAGAGGCGGAGTGCTTCTGGGTTTGGAGATGAAAGGTTATAAAGAGGGGGATGAAAATTTTTTTTCCCCCCTCACCCTAAATCTATGCCCCCTAGTTCAAGTCTCCCCAACCCTCTGGAAAAGACTTATCACCCATCTTACACAATATATGTTTCTCACACTTTTAAACATCTCTGCAAGGTTGACTCTCATTTTCCTACGTTCCAAGGAATAGAGACCTAAGCTGGTCAACCTCTCCATATAACTCAGGCCCTCTGATCCAGAAACATCTTCAAATATTGTCTGAGCTCTTTCCAATTTAACTACTGATAACAGGGTGACCACAAGTATACACAGTATTCCAATTGCATCCTCACCAACAACTTCTGAAACTGCAAAATAATGTCCAATCTCCAATGCTCATTGCCTTGACTAATGAAGGTCAGTGTGCCAAATGCCTTTTTCCGAACCCTGTCCAGCTCTGACACTGCTTTCAGACTCATACTCATAGGTTCCTCTGTTTCCTTACATCCCGAGTGCCCAACCATTCACAGTATGTGAACTTAGGAAAGAGATTCTTACCCGGCGATTGGAAACGCTGTAAATGAGGAAAACAAACAGACCCTGGAGACTGTTGATGACCGTGAATAAGTGGGAGAACACTGCAGTGCTCTTATCAACTTGAAATATTCCAAAGATCCACGTGGTTCCCAAAACAAACATCCGTACTGCAGCTTTTATGGTTAGGGTTCTGTAGAGAAGAAGAAAAAAGAAACAAGGTGAATGAAAAGCACAGGAATGAAGAAATTCCCTTCATATGGGATCATTCATACCTTCAGGGTTTTCTCAACAGCCAACAGCATAGTCTTGAGTTTATTGGTTACATTGCTGGGCCCCAGGCATCACTGGAAAGGATATTGCTTATTGCATCAAAACTGCCCTTGAGAAGGCGGTGGTGTGTCACTGCCTGGAAGTGCTGCTTTCCTTCTGGTGCAGGTGCTCCCATGAAATGGGGGGAAAATGAGTCCCAGGATTTAGGCCCAGTCACAGCACAGGAGCAGTGATATATTGCCAATTCAGGGATGCTGTGCTACATAAGACAAGAAGCAGGTGTAGAAATGACCACTTTGAATCTTCCCTGTGATTTGGTAAAATCGTGTTTGCTCTAATCTTGGTTTCCACAATACTCACCTGCTCTCTGCAAACCCATTGACTCTCCCATAGCTCAAATATTTGTCAATTTCTGTCTTTCAAATATTCAATAACTCTATATCTGCATCACTCTTGGGTACAGATTTACAATCTTTCAAGGTAAGAAGTCCCTCATCATTCGATTTTCGAAAGTGTCACCTCCATCCGGAAACTGTTCTTTGCTCCAAATGTCCCATCATCTGCTCAACATCTTCTCTATCCCCTTCATAATCATCTGTTTTCAAAGTGGGCCCTTTGTACCCTTATAAACTATACTGAGTGAAGTTCCATTCTGCTTAAATGTCTCTCGAACATCAAGCTATCCAGCCTAGGGATCAGCCTGGTAAACCTTTACCACAGCGCACACCTGTCAATTTGTGCACATAACCAAGAATGGATCCTGATGGTGAGTGGGAAGAAGCCTTCAGAGCTGCTGAGGATCACCTCATCTGTCTATGCGATCTACCCCCAAAAGGAGTACTTCTGCCATAATGTCCAAATGCCTTCTGAAAACCCAATGATTCCTCCTTCTCAACCTTATTTATTATTAGATTGTCGATAGGAAACATGAGTTTCCCTTCATGATACAATGTTGGCTCTGCTAGGTCATGCTCAGATTATTGAAGTGCCTTCTGAGTGAGACCTTAATGCTGTGTCCCATCTTCTGTTGGTATCATCAATTTTACATTGTCTTTGCACCCATTCCTGGTCATTGGGTTTGAGAGTTAAGTGGCAGCAACTATGCCAGTCCTGACACTGTTCTCACATGGCATGTACACAAGAAGATTTCCACATGCAATCTCTGGCCAATGATCTGAACTCTGGCTGACTAGCTCCCCACTTCCAGTGTCACCATTGGCAGAGATCAGCACCATGGACAGAAGCCCTTCCTGGGAAACTGCTAATTGTCACCCCACTTACTCACCAGGGATCAAATGTAAAACAATATAATTCTAATATAAAAGATAAAGTCAATTTGCTGTTACAAAACAACAGATATCATGGTATACACCCAGTAGTCACTTAATTAGGCACATCTGTGAACCTGTTCATTAATTCAAGTATACAGTTGAAGTCAGAAGTTTACATACACCTTAGCTAAATACACTTAAACTCAATTTTTCACAATTCCTGACATTTGATCCTAGAAAACATTCCCTGTCTTAGGTCAATTGGGACCACTACTTTAGTCTAGGAATGTGGAATGTCAGAATAATAGCAGAGAGAATGATTCATTTCAGCTTTTATTTCTTTCATCACTTTCCCAGTGGGTCAGAAGTTTACTTACACTTTGCTAGTATTTGGTAGCATTGCCTTTGAATCGTTTAACTTGGGTCAAACATTTTGGGTAGCCTTCCACAAGCTTTTCACAATAAGTTGCTGGAATTTTGTTCCATTCCTCCAGACAGAACTGGTGTAACTGAGTCAGGTTTGTAGGCCTGCTTGCTCACACATGCTTTTTCTGTTCTGCCCAAAAATCTTCTATCAGATTGAGGTCAGGGCTTTGTGATGGCTACTCCAATACCTTGACTGTTGTCCTTAAGCAATTTTGCTACAACTTTGGAGATATGCTTGGGGTCATAGTCCATTTGGAAGACCCACTTGCGACCGAGCTTTAACTTCCTGGCTGATGTCTTGAGATGTTGCATCAATATATCCACACAATTTTCCTTCCTCATGATGTCATCTATTTTGTGAAGTGCACCAGTCCTTCCTGCAGCAAAGCACTCCCACAACATGATGCTGCCACCCCCATGCTTCACGTTTGGGATGGTGTTCTTCAGCTTGCAAGCCTTACCCATTTTAATCCAAACATAATGATGGTCATTATTGCCAAACAGTTCAATTTTTGTTTCATCAGACCAGAGGACATTTCTCCAAAAAGTCCCCATGTGCACTTACAAACTGTAGTCTGGCTTTTTTATGGCAGTTTTGGAGCAGTGGCTTCTTCCTTGCTGAGCAGCCTTTCAGGTTATGTCAATATCGGACTCGTTTTACTGTGGATATGGATACTTGTCTATCAGTTTCCTCCAGCATCTTCACAAGGTCCTTTGCTGTTGTTCTGGGATTGATTTGCATTTTTCACCACAAAGTACTTTCATCTCTAGGAGACAGAATGCATCTCCTTCCTGAGAAGTATGACGGCTGTGTTGTCCCGTGGCGTTTATACTTGCGTACTATTATTTGTACAGATGAATGTGGTACCTTCAGGTGTTTGGAAATTGCTCCCAAGGATGAACCAGACTTGACATCATTTTCTGACCTCAATCCGATAGAAGATTTGTGGGCAGAACAGAAAAAGCATGTGCGAGCAAGCAGGCCTACAAACCTGACTCAGTTACACCAGTTCTGTCTGGAGGAATGGAACAAAATTCCAGCAACTTAATGTGAGAAGCTTGTGGAAGGCTACCCAAAATGTTTGACCCAAGTTAAACAATTCAAAGGCAATGCTACCAAATACTAACAAAGTGTATGTAAACTTCTGAACTACTGAGAAAGTGATGAAAGAAATAAAAGCTGAAACAAATCATTCTCCCTAGTATTATTCTGACATTCCACATTCTTAAATGTACTCTAGATTTAAATGTCAGGAATTGTGAGAAACTGAGTTTAAATGTATTTGGCTAAGGTGTATGGAAACTTCTGACTTCAACTGTGAAATCAGCCAATCACATTGCAGCAATTCAATGCATAAAAGCAAGCAGGCATGGTCTAGTGCTTCCGTTGTTAACTAGAATGGGGAAGAATCCTGATGTAAGTAACTTTAGCTGTAGAATAACAGTTGGTGCCAGATGGGGTGGCTTGAGTATCTCAGTAACTGCTGATATCCTGGGATTTTCATGCACAACAGTATCTAGAGTTTACAGAGAATAGTGCAGATTTTGTTTTATAAAAATCCAGTGAGTGGCAGTTCTGTGGGCATAAACACCTTGTTAATGATAGAGGTCAGAGGGGAATAAACAGCCTGGTTGAAGCTGAAAGGAACGTAACTGTAACTCAAATAACCATGCATTACAACAGTGATGTTCAGCAAAGATTCTTCAAACACACAGCACATCAAACCTTGAAGCAGATGAGCTACAGCAGCAGAATAGGCTGGTGTATGTAATAGACATGCCTAATAAATGACCACTAGTATGTCAGTGATAGTAAAGTTTTTCAGTGCTAACAAACCTGATTCTGATTCTGAAAGGTGAGGTATGTGCAAGGAGATCTTTTGTATTCCCTCCCTATAATCATCCAAAGAGGATGCAAATGCATATATTTACTTTGTAACATCAAGGATGCCTCAGATATTTGAGACCTAGCCACATGGGTCATGTGCTGTTGGCTCTCAGTAGGGGTGTCTCTGTGTTTTTACAGGTCACGAACAACAGCAGCTTCCATGCTAGGACTCTGCCCCATGTCGGGGTCCCGAGAGGCTGGGCTAGTGATGGACACGTAGTGGACCATAGAACAGAGAACAGGCACAGTGCAGACCCTACAGCTCATGATGTTGTGCTAAACTTTTAACCTACTCCAAGATTAAGCTAACCCTTCCCTCCCACATAGGGCTTCATTTTTCTTTCATTCATGTGCCTATCTAAGAGTCTTTCTAATGCCCCTAATGTAACCCCCTCTACCACCACCCTGGTAATGTGTTCCACACTCTCACCACTCTCTGTGTGAACAACTTACCTCTGAGATTCCACCCCACCCTCCACCCAATACTTTTCCTCCAATCACATTAAATAATGCCATCTCGTGTTAGCCATTGTTGCTCTGGGAGGAAGATGCTGGCTGTCCACTCCATGCCTCATATCATCTTATATACATCCATCAAGTCACTTACTTGGTTTCCTTAAGCTTCGACACCTCCTTGTTGCACGAGTTGAAATGGCGTCTCAGTAAGTAGAGGGCGGAAAATAAAAGGACTGTATTGACCTGGAGAGAGAGAAGGAGAGAGTGCGAGAGAGGGAGAGATTGCAAGAAAGAAAGAATGTGTGAGAGAGAGAGTGCGAGAGAATGATGGAGGGAAAAAACGAGACAAGAGTGAGAGAAATGCTGATTTTCATTAGCAAGGCATAACGGATTTCCCAAATTGCACTTTGAATTCACCCCTCCTACTTTCTATTCTCACTCACTGACACTCACACTTAACCCGTGACACTCTCTCTTTCTTTATCTAAAATTCTCCCTGTCCCACAGAATTCTGGAGGAGCTCAACGGGCCAGCAGCATCTATGGAAAGGTGTTTCGGGCTGAGACATTTCAGCAGCTCTGGGGAGATTTAGACTTGTTCAGGGTAGCCCTACCTGGAAGAGACTTAGCAGTGTGGTAATCGAATGCTGGAAATCTAAGCAACACATGGAGAACGGTGCCAAAGGGTCTCGGCCCGAAACGTTGATGCTACTTTTTTTATAGATGCTGCCTGACCTGCTGAGTTCCTCCAGCATTTTGTGTGAGTTGCTTGGATTTGTAGCATCTGCAGAATTTCTCTTGTTTCTGCTTGTCCAACATGTCTCCCCCTCAGACTCTCCACTCATACATTTTGGAAAACCAACATTCTTCCAGGGGGTGGGATTTTTCACAAAATCCAGATGCACTGGGATGACTAGGAAACCAAGGAGAGGAATTAACTGTGAATTGTTCACCCTCAGCCATTATGCTGAGTCAATGGGATCTGTGAGCTGGGAATTCCAGGCCAGAAGGTTGGGAAGCAGGCCCCCAGTTTCTCTGCTTCTTTCCTCCACCCTGTCCTGAATCAATGACCCGGTGCCCCTCAACCTGCCTATTCCTCCTCACTGCTCTTCTTAATTATTCAGAGAGACACAACCAAACCCAAGGACTGGGCCCACCCTAATCAGATAAATAATAGGACAATGAAGATGGTGGAAAGAGATACCATACTTCAACAACAGCAATTGCTTTTAGATTAAAAATTTTCATTATCTCCAAAGTGTGAAGTATTTGATGAACTGTCCCAACACTTGGGGTAAAGTGGTATCTAATCTGCAAATGTGCCGACGTCTCAAAGCGATGAAAGCAACCATGAAGATTCCGTTATCACTGGGCCCAGTGCACACACGACTCAGAGAGGGTCTGGGGAGGGGCAAATAATGGAGGGAACCACCCAGGATGTGCAGGCTGTGTGTATCTTTTGTGTTGCTCAGTGGCTGGAATTGAGGATAACACAGGGTTGGAGTTGTTAGGGGCAATGGCTCAGGGTTAGGAGAGGAAGCTCAGGGTTAGGAGAAAGGGTTGTAAATTTAGTGGGCTCCATCTTGGGCACTAGCCTGCAGAGTAACCAGGACACCTTCAAGGAGAGATGTCTCAGAAAGGCCGCGTCCATTATTAAGGACCTCCAGCACCCAGACCATGCCCTTCTCTCACTGTTACCATCAGCAGGAGGTACAGAAGCCTGAAGATGCACACTCAGTGATACAGGGACAGATTCTTCCCCTCTGTCAGCCAATTCCTAAATGGACATTGAACCCGTGAACACTACCTCACTTTTTTAATATATATTTGTGGTGAACTACATATACCTGTCTGGACATGACCCCCGCACTGACTGCTCCTGTGGCTCCTCCCACAGACCCCAGTATAAAGGCGATTGGAGGCACAGACCCTTCCTCAGTCTCCAGGATGTTTTGTGATGGTCACTTGCTGCTTGTGCTTTCTTCCAGCCAATAAAAGCCTATTTTAACCCACATCGCAAGAGTTATTGATGGTGCATCAATATTATTTCTGTTTTTGCACGATTTTTAATTAATTCAATATATGTAAACTGTAATTGATTTAATTATTTATTAGTACTATTTTTTTCTTCTTCTTCTATCATGTATTGCATTAAACTGCTGCTGCCAAGTTAACAAATTTCACAATACATGCAGTTGATAATAAACCTGATTCTGATTCTGAAAGCAACAGATCGGAGGTCAAAGGCCAGCCCCTAGGTCAAAGGTGCGATTCACACACACCTGAGGGCCAGATTCACTGATATTTCTTCAGTTATAAAATGTGCTGACCATGCTGAGTGTCAGACACATTAATATTGAGAGGACACGATGCTTCTCACAGTCCATGAGTGATTTGTGAGGGGTTGCTACACTGGACACAGCCCCACAGCAGAGGCACCACCCTTGACTGTGGTCCTTCCCCAATGAGCTTTTGCAGTGACTGTACTGAGCTTCAGTGCACCCCGAGGCTCATCCTTCTCAACCCTGGGCACCAAGAGACTCCAGAGCACAGTGATATCTGGTGTCTGTGAACCCTGGGCATAGAGACCCACCATGTAGACACACACAGGGACCCGAAAGTGAAGCACACAACAAGAGAGAACCCTGGTCTGGAATGGCTGGTGTGTAGAGAGAAACAGGAAGCTTACCAGAATCACAAAACAGACCGGGCCCTGGAAACTCCAGTTAAACCCCGACTCGTGCTTCAGCCAACAGCTGTGAAGATGGAAGAGTTTCGTCACCGGGTGGCAGTCAGTTTGTGAATTACATTGAGAACATCACCGGATCTACATTGCAGGAAATTGGCAGCCAATCTCTGCATGGCAAGATCCCAAACAACTGCAGTTTGCTGAGGACCAATCATGTCACTGGTTACGGGATGTCAATCTGAATGTGGGGGAAAATGACCTGTGCTCTTCTTTGATATAGTTTTGTTTGATAAGTTCTGTCCATCCGAAACTACAGACAGGACTTGACTCCGATATCTCCTCCAATGACAGCACCAGTGATGACGTGACTCCCCCTCAGCTCTGCACTGGAACTCAACCTCTGTCCAGAGTTGGGTATCTCTCATTAAACTGGGAGGGTGGGGCCACTTAGCACAGGACGGACTTGACAAGGACGGGGACGGGCACCACCCCATCTCCCCCTCGCTCCACTTGCAGAGACTGGGGTTGATAGTGACCAGGTCCAACAGCTTCAGGCAGCTGGTGTTTCAACAGAAACCTTGTTTGCCTCTCTCATTGTGGTCAATCCCAGAAGAAGTTGAGGGAATGATTGGCCATTAGCCTATCAGCTCTGCAATGTTCTGTGATGCTGCGATCTCAGGCAGACTCACTTCTGCAGGTCCCTGGATGGAGATCAGTGGGATATCAGGTCACTGGAAACTCTCCCCTTTGATCCCAGGCTGCCGAGGTGGGTGGACACTTGTTGGATAAGGGTGTCAAGAGCTGTGGACCTAGATTAGGGAAATGTGTTCCAGTCAGGGTTCATTGGTAGACGCTTTGAGATGCAAAATGTTCTCCTCCTGTTTCCCCCATCATTCTTAAGTTTCTCCTCCGGCCTATAGACAATCTCGGACCCCTCAGTGGCTCAGCAGCTGAGGTCAGTTGGGACAGGAGCTGTCAGCGTGTGAAGTTAAACCCTCCCCAGTCTCCGGGAATATCTCAGACACGATCCATAATAACCCTCGCAAATGTTTTCCTTTTTACAAGTTTCACAGCAGCTTCCTACACCTCACCATGCAATCACCACTTGGGGAATATTTAGTCCAGTATTGTCAAGGTTTCTGATGAAGGATATCGGGTGAATTGTATGCTTTGTTCTCAGAGCTGGTACAGGACTCAGCTCATGTCCTGTGTGAGGGCAATGGTGCAGCCAGTTGGGCCGCTGCCTCCAGGACCCGGGACAATCCTGACCTCGGTTGTTGTCCGAGTGGAGTTTGCATGTTCCCTCCATCACCATGTCAGGATTTCTCCGAGAGCTCCGGTTTGATCCCACATCCCAACAGTGTGTTATTGACAGTAAATTGCCCCTTGTTGTGGGTGGGTGGAGAAAGTTGATGGGAATGTATGGGAGGATAAGATGCAGGGGTAGAGGGAGATAGGAAGAGGGGCAATGGGACTGATGGGCTAAATCCACAGGAAACCAGCATGGACCGGATAGAATGAAAGGCTCTTTCTGCATCAGTCAGTTGCATCACTCTATCACATTTCCTTATCGTTTAATACTCACGCGGTCTCTGTTCCATAGCCTCCAGGGTTTACTGCCGCTGAGATAATGACGATCACAGCAGGAACAGCATAAGCAGAAACGTACAGGTATCTTGGTTTGATGATATGTGTGCGAGTGTAATTGGTGACTGTCAGGTGTCTGGACATGATGAAAAGCTGCAAACTGTCCAGGAACGTCCAGACGAAGACGGCAAGGAAGAGGTAATGCAGACACCCAGCAATCAGGGCGCACACAACCTAAAGAAAGAGGCAACACAGTGGATAGTGAGCAGCTTGGGGCAAAAGCAGAGGGCAGTCAGAGACAGGGACGCAGGCAGGAACATGCAGAGACAGGTCAGGGATGCACATACGGTTACAGACAAGTGGAAAGAAACCAAGAGAGAGATAACCACAGCTAAAGACATTCACACAGACACAGAGAAAAAAATGCCATCAGAAACGGACTGACAACCTTTTCTACTCCCTCTTACCTCTTCTCTTCTCCTCACCTGCCTATTATCTCCCCCCCAGTTCCCATCCTTCCCTTTCTCTCCTGCTCCATGTTCCTGTCTGATCAGATTACTTTTCCTTCAGCTCTTTAACTTTTTCACCTATCACCTCCCAGCTGCTGTATTTGTACCCACCCCCAGCACCCACACTCCTTCCCCCCCACCTCATCTCACCTATCACCTGCCAGCTTGTATTCCTTCCCCTCTCCTCTCCCTCTGATTCTGACTTCTGCCACCTTCCTTTCCAATCCGGGTCTCAGCCCGAAATCTCAACTGTTTATTCCCTCCATAGATGCTGCCTGACCCGCTGAGTTTCTCCAGTGTTTTGTGTGTGTAACTCAGAGATACTAACACAGAGACACTGAAATAAACCAGTACACCAACACGTGTACACAATGGAAGAGATAATGTGCAAACATATAAAGAACACGGTGGGGATATACACCAAAGATTTATTAATGAGTAGTAATTCAGTGATACAATTAGAATAATACACAAAGGAGATGGAGGAACTCCAAGGGTCAGTAGGTATCTATGAAGGGACACGGACGTTAGACGTTTCACATTGCCTGACCTCCTCTGTTCCTCCAGCTCCTTTGTGATTTGCTCCAGGTTTCCAGTGTTTACAAACTCTTGTGAGTCCATAAACTTAGACGAACTTTGGTACTTTTTACAAAATATCTTGTTGCAGCTCCAGATCTGCAAAGTGTGCTGATGTCACTCATTCTCCAGTGACCGGGAAACTCAGTGACACGGTTAATCCACTGCACCCCAGGGTGAGTGTGAATGGGGAGGTTTGGAGTGTCCCGTGAAGTCATTGGGCAGGAGGGCAGAGGGAGGGAAAGGGCAACGTTCTGAGGTGACAGGACCGTGGGGAAGGGGAGGGTCTCCAATGCTCGGAGGCTTTGGCCGCCATTGCAATGAGGATCTGATTAAAGGGATGGCACGCTGGTCATGATGAGTCAATGGAAGGAGAGGACACCAGAGGAGAGTGGTGGGAGAGCAGGGGCTGAGAATTAGAGGTGGTAATTTGGTTTTCTTACCGGCTGTTTAATCCACATTCCGATCAGAAAGATGAACTGTGCCAGGAAGAGGGTGATACTCAGGTGCTTGTGGAGATTGGTGTTCGCATTCTGGATGGATTTGCAGTTGACAAATACGGCGATGGAGGCAGCTAGGCAGAGCAGGGAGATGATGAGGCCGATGTAGGTGATCACCTCCAAGTGTCTGTCGTCAATCTGCAAGCACAAAGTGGGGAACCATGATCAGGAATCGGCTGTGATAGAGTCTCCAGTGACAGCATTAGACATGGTGATCGTGCGGAGAAGGCACAAACTCCTTACAGGCAGTGGTGGGAATCAAACCACAACTGGTGATCACTGGTGCTATAAAGTGATTTTGCTCACCACTATGTTACCGTGTTGCCCACATCTGATACCGTACTGTATCCTTGGCACATCTAATAAAGGCAGGAACGCTACAGTGCCACCCATAACTAATACCGTACCATAACCTTGGCACGTCTAACAAAGGTAGGAGCAACAATTGATCTGCTGGAGGAACTCAGTGGATTGAGCAACGTCTGTGGGATGAAAGGAACTGTCGCTGTTTTGGTTTGAAACCTTGAATCAGAACCAGAATGTCAACTCAGTCCTGATACGGGGTTCGGACCTGAAATTTTGACAATTCCTTTCCACCTACAGATGCTGCTCGACCCAATAAGTTCCTCCAGCAGATTGTTTGTTGTTCCTCAGCCCAGCATCGGTGGTCCTTCAATTATCTGTAATAAGGGTAGGACTTACAGCATGAATGGTGAGGACCTGGTGTGTGGAGGAACAGTGTGTACAAGTCATTGTATCCCCGAAGGTGGAAATAAAGGTCACTAAGGCAGTAAAGAAGGTATCGGTTACTTGCCAGCATTAGTCAGGGAATAAAATATAAGTACAGTACAGACAGGAAATGGTAAATCTTTAAGCAACTTCGTGTAGACCACGGCTAGAGTGCTGCTGAGTCAGCTGCTGGACTTGTTCTCTGAAACTGTGGCTACGTAATTTCCTGAGAAATGGTGACACAGGGACTCCTCCTCTTACAAGCCTCCTGCTAACAGTGGAGAGGGTGAAGAGGTGATTCACGAAGCCCTAGGTCACCCAACCTATCCTCAAAAGACATGCTTTCCAATCGCAAATCCCCTCTGAAGACTCTCTAAATCTTCTTCATCATCGGAGGATGAGAGGTGTCCTGATAGAGGTGTTTGAGATGATGAGAGGCATTGATCGTGTGGATAGTCAGAGGCTTTTCCCAGGGCTGAAATGGCTAACACGGGAGGACACAGCTTTAAGGTGCTTGGAAGTAGGTACAGAGGAGATGTCAGGGGTATGTTTTTTACACAGAGAATGGTGAGTTTTTGGAATCGGCTGCCAGCAACGACACTGGTAGTAGATACAATAGGGTACTTTAAGAGGCTCCTGGATAGGTACATGGACCTTTGCAAAATAGAGGGCTATGGGTAACCCTTGGTAATTTCTATAGTAAAGACATGTTTGGCACAGCTTTGTGGGCCGAAGGGCCTGTATTGTGCTGTAGGCTTTCTACGTTTCTAACATTTCTATGATAAGGCAAACAGAACTGAACTCAGTGCTCTGACAGTGATCTAACCACATCTGACTAAGGAAGGCCACCACACCATATGCCTTCTGAACCATCCTTTTGACTTGCATGGATCAGTGTTTTGTTTTCCTTGCAGCAGAGGGTGCTGATGGAGCACAGAGTGAATAGTTACTGGGAAAATTTACACCATAGCAGAAGTGTCGAAATGCAGTCACAGAGGTTGAGTGGACGGGGTAAGGATTTTGAAGGGATTTGTGGAAGGATTGTTTTCACCCATTGGGACACACTGCCTTGAGGGGGTGGCAGAGGCAGGTGCATCACCACATTTCAGCGACATCTAGACAAGGATTTGTATCACCAGTATATAGAAAGCTACAGAACAAATTTTAATGCAGGTGACCCTCGATGATCAGCATGGAGAATGTGGGCTGAAAGGTCTGTTTCTGTGTTTGTGTCTCTCTCACTCTGACTCTCCTCATTCACCCTTTTCATCTGACTACAGATTTTTCTGTTGAATAATTTCTTACCTCAGTCTGAACTGGAGCCATTAAAACAGCAAAGCTTGTCAGATGGTTACACTGGCAGATTACATGGGTCTGATTGGAATGGATCCGTTCACAACCATCAGATAACCAGACACTTCTCTGTTTGGTATTACTCCAATAGACACATTCTGGCTCTTCACCATCTTCCTTTTCCTGTTTCCAGATAGGAACATATTCTTTCAACCATTTTTGAAAATATTCTCATTTCATTTTCATTTTTAGAATCTTTTTATTGATATATAATCTTCAACAGCTATAAAATGATACAAAACTTCAACAGATTAATATGTATACAATTAATAAAGCTGAAAAATACTGATCTTAAAATATAAAAATGGAAAAAAATAGAAGGAAAAAGAAGGGAAAAAAAAAGAACTCCATCTAACTGGGGGGAAAAAACCCCACTAACTACAAAAAAAAAACACCCATTAAGAATCAGCCCCCCAGAGCAATACATTTAACTATCATCCAAATATATTTAAAAAAGTCATCAACTGCCATTTCATACTTAATTTATAAAAAAAATAAAACTGGAAGGATAACATATAACAATTCAAATTAAATGAATATATTTGCAAAAGAACCCCATCTTCTCTCAAAATCAAATTGAGAACCAAAAATTCTACTAATTTTTTCCAAACTACGACATAACATCACTTGAGAAAACCATTCAATTAATGTAGGGGAAGAAATATCTTTCCATTTTAATAAGATCGCCCGACTTGCCCGTAGTGTAACACATTCTAATAACAACTTAAATCTTCACAGCCACGGGACAGGTGACACTGGTTAGAAACAGAGCAAAGCTCCATGTACATTGTCCCATCAAACTTATGAAGTGCAGGGCAATAAAATTAGAAAAGATTACCTTTATTTGCCTCATGAACATAAAACCTTTGAAACATACAGGAATATGCATTATTTGTGTCAATGACCAGCACAGTCTTTGATGAACCCATGTGGTCACAAAGAGAAAGAACAAGCTCCTTACAGACACTGGCAGGAATTGAACCCCTGTCTTATTGCTGGCACTGTAAAGTGTTATGTCAACCACTCTGCTACTGTGCAAACTCGATGGCTGAATGGGTAATTACAATGAAGTAGTGGGTATTTTCCTTTCAATGAAATGGTGGTTGTACTTTATAACCATTCACTCAATAACCTGAGAAATAACAGCAAGGGATTCCTCCTTTGATGTGTCTCACCACCAGTCTCTAAACATACCCCCATCTCTCTCAGGTGAGGGATCTCCACTTCCTCTATCAGGCCCCATTGTACTGTCCCTGAGTAATGGTGACTGGAAAGGCCACCATAAACTGACCTGAAATGGCCCAAACCCAGTTCCCATGGAAATGTTATAGCTAAACCCAGGATCTGTGCCTGTTCAACCTCCCATTTTGCATTTTTACAGGAAGTTCATCTTCAATTGGGAACATCACAGATTGTATCTACAAACCTGGTTGAGTTTCAGAGTCAAATTGAACTTTTCCTTCCGACTAGAGCTGATGGCCTTGTTGCTGATGGTGGCGGCTATCACCTTGGAGTTTAATGAGACTTTGTTCTGAGATGGACGGCCGCCTTTAATCTCTTGGTTCAGCAGGGATTCCAAGTCTTTGAATACAATTAAGGAAACGGCCTGAAACTCTGTGGAGATAATAGATCAGCCTTTGGTGAATGTGGAGAAACATCACTGAAACACTCCAGCAACTGGATATAAAGGCAGGTCAACACAAAACACGTCCATTGCAGTAGCGCTTTGTAAGTCCTTTGAGTATTAAAATCAGCTGTCAGTGGGGATGGACATGGAGCTCATCACGAAGGCTGCTTTATCATGGATGGTGTTAAGTTAATTTGTGTTGGTTAAGCTATACTCTTCCAGGTAAATGGGAGTCTATCACATTCCTGACCTGTGTCTTATGGATGGTTCAAAATCCGGAGATCCACAGAAAATGGTGCCTTTCTGTGAAAGGAGATAAGACCTTAAGACCAAGGATCAGAATTAGGCCATTCAGCCCATCGGGTTTGCTCCACCATTCCATTCTGGCTGATTTATTATCCCTCTCAACCCCATTCTCCTTCCTTCTCCCCTTAAACTTTGATGCCTTGCTAACCAGAATCAGAATCAGATTTAATATCATTGGCTTATGTTGTGAAATTTGTTTCATAGGGCATGAGTGCATTGCAATGCATAATAATAATAATAATAATAATAAACCTTTAAATTACAATAATTAGAATACATAAAGACAATTATATTATGTAAGTAGTGTGAAAAGATAGCGCAAAGTAAAATGGTAGTGTTTGTTGTTTCATTGTCCATTGAGAAATCTAATTGCGGAGGGGCTCCTGGGAGGCTGACAGTGTGTCTTCAGTACTTGTTTCTGTGTCGTTGATGGTAGCAACAGGAAGACAACATGTCCTGGGTGATGGGTTTCCTTAATGACAGATGCCACCTGTTTGAACATTGCCTTTTGAATGTGTCCCTGATGGAGCTGGCTGAGTTTTCAACACTCTGCAGCTTTTTCTAATCCTGCACAGTGGCCGCTCCATACCGGACAGTGATGAAAACGGTTAGAATGCTCTCCACAGTACATCTGTAGAAATTTGCGTGCGTCTTTGGTGACATAGCAATCCTCCTCAAACTCTGAATCACACATAGCCGCTGTCGTGCCTTCTTTGTAATTGCATCAACATGGGTCCTGGACAAACCTTCAAAGTTGTTGACTCCCAGGAACTTGAAACTGTTTACCTTTCCAGTGCTGACCCCTCGATGAGGATGTGTGTTTCCTCGACTTCCCCTTCCTAAAATCCACAATCAGTTCCTTGGTCTTACTGAAGTTGAGTGTAGGGTTTCTGTTGTAATACCACTCAACCAGCTGATCTATCTCACTCCTGTACACTTCCCCAACTTCATCTGAAATTCTGTCAATAATAGTTGTGTTGTCAGCAAATTTATAGATGGAATTTGAGCTGTGCCTGGCCACACAGTCATGGGTGTAGAGAGAGTAGAGCAGTGGGTAAGCACGCATCCCTGAGATGCACCAGTCTTGATTATCAGCAAGGAGGAGGTTATTTCTGATCTGCACTGACTGTGGTCTCTCGATGACGAAGTCAAGGTTCCAGTTGCAGAGAGGGGTACAGAAGCCCAGGTTTTGGAGTCTGTTGTTTAGAACTGAGGATATGATTGTGTTGAACGCTGAGCTGGAATCAATAAACAGCAGCCTGATGTAAGTGTTGCTATTATCCATGTGATCCAAGGCCAAGTGGAGTGTCAGTGAGATTGCATCCAATTGTAGCAATAGGCACAGTTTATTCTATTTTATTTAGAGACACAGCATTTAACAAGCCCTTCTGGCCCTTTGAGCTGTGTCACCCAGCAACCCACTGATTTAACCTTAGCCTAATCACGGGACAATAAACTACGAACCGGTCTGACTTTGAATGGCGGGAGGAAATCGGAACACCCAGTGGAAAGACATGCGCACACAGGAAGGAATGTACAAACTTGCTTTCAAAGGACACTGGAATTGAACTCCGAACTCGGCTGCCTGGCAGTGAGAGATTGAAGATGTTCTTGAACACTCCCACCAGTTGGTTGGCACAGGTTTTATTTCCCTACCAGGTTCACCATCAGGACCTGACACCTCTTGAAAGCTGTTCTGATGTTGTCCTCTGACACAGAGATCATAGGGTCACCAGATACTTCAGGGATTCATGCAGGCATAGATTTATTCTCTCTTTCAAAGCCCGCATAAAAGGCACTGAGCTCATCTGGGAGAGAAGCATCACAGCCATTCATGATGTTAGGTTTCTCTTTGGAGAAAGTAACGGCTTGTAAATCCTGTCAGAGCTGACATGCATTTGATTCCATCTCTAACTTCAATTGGCATGTGTTTTTCTCTCTTAAAATATCCTTCAGTAGGTCATACCTGGACCTCTTGTGTTGTTCTGGATTACTGGTCTAGAATACCACATATCCAGCTCTCAGCAGTCTACGAATCTCCTGGTTTATCCATGGTTTTGGTTTGGTAACATCCAGTCTGTTCCTGAAGGCACACCCTCATGATTCCCACCTGAGTTGCATGCAAAGAGTTGCCACTTATCAGCACCATCAGTAACCTATCAAGCCCCATTTTAAATATACCCAATCACTTGGCCTCCACACCCTCTGAGTAAAGACATACTTGCACATCTCTATTCCCAAGGGATGTCCTTGTTTGCAGAGGCTGTGCTCTCTGGTGCAAGACTCTCCCTGGCCTTTCAATATTCGATATGTTTCAGTGAGATCCGCCCTCATTCTTATCATCTCCCTCATATGTTAACCCTTTCATTCTCACAATCATTCTATTGAACTTCCTGCTGACCCTCTCCATGATCAGATGAGCAGATATCCTGAACATAGCAAATATCTGTCGGTCTGCAAACTACATACTGAGGTCTCTCAGATTAATACAGAGTTTGATATCGTCAACTGGATCATACTGTTGATTACACATGGACTGAAAACAGTAGCCAAGCACTGCTTATTCTGAACTGCATTTGATTTCTACTCAAGGCAGATTTGTCTTCACCGAGGTTTACACAATAAAATTAAACACAGCAGCATATTTTGATGTAGGGGAACACAGACTGATCCCACAGAGTAATAGTTCAGTCAACAACCTGGGCAAGGTAAAACATCCCCTGTGAATGAGTCTGTAGATCACTGGCCGCACTCATTCTTATACCGTGTACACAAGCATGGGAAAGAGACAGAACATTTACCAGTGTTATTTTCTCCAGCAATGGTTCTCCAGTCAATCTCAAAGGAATTATTCTGAGTGTCCAATTTCACCAGTTGGTCTGCACTCGCATTGTTCCTTTCAGGCACCTTGACCTTAAGAACTATGAGGAAAGTTAAAGTAAGGTGAAGCATTCAGAGGCAAAAAGGATGTTCTCTCTCTCTCTCTACTGTTAATCAATGCCTCTCTGCAAAGTCTTGTTCAGGCTTTCTGAGAATCCCATCTGATGGATACAATTTGCAACTGGGCTTTCTTGGGCTGAATTAGCTTATTGTAGTAATAAATCAATTAGTCTCAGTTCCCACAGAACTGAGTGAAAATACCCATGCACGTTCTTCACTGTCTTGTGGCACTGATTAAAAGCAGGTAAAATGATAAATTCTGGCTCCAAAATGTTAGCTCACCAGGTCTAATATCTTACCAGCACCTCCTATCCTTGGCACAGACAGTGATCTTGACTCCTTACCAGAGGTAGTGAGGATTCCTGCTCCTATATCACGAGCACAGAACCTACACTGAAGTTTCATGACTTCAGTCTTTTTCTCAACTTCAGAACGTCCTTCTCGATGTTATTTTTGAAGTGTGGTGGAATTAACTTAAGAGACGATTAAGCTACTTTGTGTTTGGCTGTCATGCTTAGAGGGAGTGCAGAGAAGATAGAGCAGGAAGATCCATTGACAGACCAGAGAATGTGGCATTGTTCTTCTTTAGCAGTGAAGGTTGAGAAATAATTTGATAAAAATCTTCAAAATTGTCAATGCTTTGGGCAGAGTTAATGAAGAGAGTGAAATATAGAAAACCTACAGCACAATACAGGCCCTTTGGCCCACTAAGTTGTGCTGAACATGTCCCTATCTCAGAAATTACCATGTTTACCCATAGCCCTCTATTTTCTAAGCTCCATGTACCTATTCAAAAGTCTCTTAAAAGACCCTATCGTATCCGCCTCCACCACCATTGCTGGAAGCACATTTCACACAATGGTCTTCCATTGAAGAAGGGTGGAGAACCAATAACCAGAGGTTTAAAGGTGATTATTGTTGAACCAGGGGTGCCAGGAGAGAAACCCTTTCCACAAAGTGAGTGGTCACAAAACTCACTGGATGGATGGGAAGTGGAATTATTTCACCATGAGCTTTCAAATGGGAAAACACATGGCATGTTGTACAGAAAATAATTAGTGGGTTATTGAGAAACAGGGGATGATCAGACTGTAATGTCCCTGTCGAGACCTAGTATGGGTTCAATGGGTAGAATGGTCTTCTGCACAATGTTTCTATGATACTACACTGCTGATAAATACTTTGGAGTAGTTTGTTTGCAGACAGTGAGGTCACAAAGAAATTAAATAACTCATTATATAATGTAAATGAGGGTTTGTGGATTAACATGTCTGGGGCCTTTGCTATAATTCTCCTGGTCTTCTATGATATAGTGTCCTGTATTCCCACCAACAGAGCAAATGACAGAATGTCCCATGCAAATGAGGCAACTCTGAAGGTGTGGTACCCCCTCAGCCTAGACATTGTGCTCAACAGGCAGCAGTGAGGGTGAGGGTAAATTGTGCAACACATGAGAGCAGACACTCACAATCAGTGATGTGGCATGTTTCAGCACAGCCTTCCAAAGCAACCTCATGAAATCAGAAATAAAAGCAGAAAATGTTGGTAAATTCAGCAGGTCAGGCATCAACATTAGAATGAAAAATGGTTAACCTCTTCCGCATGAAACTTTAACTATTAATCTTTCCAAAAATGCAGCCTGAACCACTGACTACTTCTAGCATTATTCTTTCTTCCACATTTCCTGTAGCTTGATTGATTTTTAAGCTTTAGAAATATTAAACAAAGATTTCTATCAAGAGCCCACATATTAATCATTTTCAAAACCAGCTGATTACTGAGAAAGTAACCTCCACATTTCCTTCCCTTAACTTGAAACCAATTTCACAGACTCGATAATCTTCAGAGTCCAATACTTTACCGAAAGAGTCTGTTTCTATGGTCTTTGACTTTGAACTGGATAGTTGCAGAGCAATCGCCATTGCCATGTTCTCCAAGAGGTCCACTGTGGCTGCTGCCACTGTCAGTCTTTGAGTGGTGTTCATGCTCTCCAGCCAAGAAGTATTAAGAACATTGTTTACAAATGTTGTCATGGGCTGCAGATGAAAAAGAACACCTCATGAATTGAGAAGCAAAATACTACAGATGTATACAGATGTAGTATTTTTCAAAAATGGAAAATGATGTTTTTCCAATGAAGGGTCATTGAGCAAAATCATTAGTTTTGTTTCCCTCTCCATAGATGCTGCCTGGCCAGCAGAGCCCAGCAATGGAGGCTCTAAAAACAGGACTGAAAGAGACTGAAAAGGGTTGTCCACTCTGCCAGACCTATCATGATACAACCCTCCCTACCATTGAGGACATCTTCAAAAGGTAGTGCCTCAAGATTGCAGCATCCATCATCCAGGACCATCACCACCAGGACAAGCTCTCTTCCCATAACTACCATCAAGGAGATAGAGAAGCCTAAAGATGCATACTCAACATTTCAGGAACAGCTTCTTTCACTACCATCAGATTTCTGAATGGTCTGTGAAATTCACTATTCCACTTCTGCACTGTTTATTTGTCATAATTTTGAAGTTCAAAGTACATTTAATATCAAAGTACATATACTGTGTACAACCTTACAGGCAGCCACAAAACAAAGAAACCCAATAGAACCCATTAAAAATGAAGACCATCAAATTATAATACTGTAATTTGTTACGTCTTCTACTGTACTACTGCTCAAAACAACAGATTTCATGACAGGTCTGTGATGATAAACTTGATTCTGTGATTCTCAACACTGAACTGACTCCACAACCAACAGACTCTCTTTCAAAGACTGTCTTTCAAAGATTCTACGACTCAGTATTATTTATTTACATTTTTCACTATTTGCAAGATTTGTTTTCTTTTGCACATTGGTCATATGTCATCCTTTGCTATTTATAGTTTTTAATAAATTCTATTGTATTTCTTTATTTCCCAGTGAATGCCTGCAAGGAAATGAACCTCAGTGTTGCATATGGTGACGTATATGTACTTTGATAATTAATTTACTTTGAACTTTGGCAGTTCTTTTAGTGTTCCATGACTGGCGACTTTCCTGGGGTATTGAAAGCTTACCTTTAAGAAGATCTCTTCCTTATGGAAGGATTGTACCCCTTCCTGTTTTTATTCCTACTGCACTAATTGTTGAACCTTTCTCTTCCTTTTCTCTCCCCTTCTATTCCACTACCTTTTTCTCTCCCTTTGCTTCCCATCTTTGACTTCCTTTCTTTCTCCATTGCCTTCTGTTCCCCTGCTCCCACTTTCTCAACCCTTACTCTTTCTCCATCTCTTTATGACTCCCTTTGCCTTTTCCGTCATTCTCTGGTCACCAACCCAGTGCAGACACTGTGGGCAAGAGCAATGAATGTTGCCCCATAAAGCTGTCATTTCCAATCCTGTGCAGCTCTGGATGTAAGTGCATCTTCTGCAGCAACACACACTACAAGCTGGAGGAACTCAGTCAGTGTCAGGCAGCATCTATACAGGGAAATGGAGAGTCAACATTTCAGGTCAAGACCCTTCATCGGGGCTGGGCAAATTTCTGTGATTCTGGGATGCAAATGCATTTTCTGGTGTCACATAATTTTATCCATATTCAATGTCTGCTTTAGGATACCTGTATCTCCAGTACATCTGCTCAATTGCCCATATTACAGAGTGGCAGAAATACAAGGCACATCAGGCTGGCTGATGAAGAAACCCTCACCACATTTAGAAAGTGCGATGCCAACACTGAGGTGGGATTGGGTTGAATCAGCACAGATACAATGGGCAGAATGGCTTCCTGTTGTGTTGTGAATATCCCATGATTCAGTGAGAAAGGTGCCGGAAGAACATACCGCCATTCCGTAACACCCATGTAACCTAACTCCATCTGGTGATCTTCCCCCATCCTGTTACAACCTTCAGTTAACAAAACCCATCCATCTCATGTCTAGAATCCACCTTTGACCCAACATTGATGGGTCACTGAGGAGTGTTCTGAGTTTCCACCACCATCTGAGTGTACAAGTCTTTTCAAATTTCACTCCTGAAAGGCATGGCTCTAACTTTCAGACTCTGTCCTTTTGTTCTGCTCTCCCGACCCCGACCACACTCCATATTCCCTCCCTTCACATCTGCTCCTCTCCAGCTCTGTTTTCCATAATACATAGATCATAGAACAGTACAGCACAGGAACAGGCCATTCAGCCCACAATATCTGTGCTGAACATGATGCCAAATTAAAACCATTTCTCTTCTGTATCCACATGATCTATATCCCTCCATTCCCTGAAACGTCATGTGTTTATTGAACAGTGTCTTAAACACCACTATTCCCACCATTACCTCTGGCAGCTTGTTCCTGACATCCAACACTCTGTGTAAAAACCTGTCCCACACATCTGTTTTAAGTTTCCCCACTCTCACCTTAAATGCATGTCCTACAGTATTTAGTGTTTCTACCCTGGGAGGAAGATTCTGACTGTTTACTCTGTCTATGCCTCTCTCAGCCTCTGCCTCTGATGCTCCAGAGAAAATGACCCAAGTTTGTCCAACCTCATCTTCTTATAGACTGTAATGTGAAAACAACAAATCACCTTGCCAGTTCTAGCAGAAAAAATACCCCCCCCCCCACCGCCCCAAGTACTGTACTTGTTAGATACAGTATCTATGACTCTCTTTCTGACAATGCATTCAAGATCCTCTGGCTGACAAAAGTATCTGTTCAACTTCCTTCCCAAACTCCTGCCAAGTACTTCATGTCCATTGTTACTGATGTATCTGGATAGGTGAAAAGACCTTTACATGTCCTCAGTGCTCTCTGCTTCAAGTAAGCCAACTTTATCAATCATTCCTCAGTCAAAATCCTCCTGACTATATTCTTGTAAATATCCTCTTTACTCTCTCCACCTCAGGAACACACCACTTTTACCCCAGGATAAAATTGTTGGGCTTCTAATTCCTTACCGTGGTATCTTTTGTTCCACTGAAACTCTGACAGATTTTATCACGGTAGCAATCAGCTAACTTCAGCACATCTTTTGCAGAGTTTAACTGGGCAATCTAAAAATACAACAGCAATCAAACAAAGAAATAATCAAATATCACAAGCAATCTGAAAAAAATGTTTGAAAATGAAGCCTTTAAAACTCTTTGGCTTCACAGGTGACTCTAACATAGTGTCCGATGGCAACTCCTACTGAAGGTCACGTGGTCAATGAAAGGACATCTCTGAGCATGGAAAAGCAGGAAGGAATGGCCTAAAATATCCTTTATTCACTGTCCTTCACAGTCTCAGAGCATTCCAACATGTTGTAGAGGGTCTGGCAGAACTGCGTACAGATCTTGGCCAAACAATCCACAGGCATGGACCAATGATCAAGTTGAAATTCAGTCATGAATTCAGACAGCATGGAAACAGGCCCTTCAGCCCACTGAGTGGATGCTGTCCCTCAAACGCCCATTGATGCTAATGTTAAACTTACTCTGAGGGACAGAACAATTTATTTAAAGTGTTTTATTTTTCTAATAGTCCCAAAAATCCTAAATTCAAGAGGTTCTGCAGATGCAGATCAACACACACAAAATGCTGACGGAACTTCAGCAGGTCAGGCAGCATCTGTGGAGGGGAATAAACAGTTGATGTTTTTGAACAGTCCTGCTGAAGGGTCTCAGGTCAAAGTCTCGACTGCATATTCCTCTCCATTAATGCTGACTGAACTGCCGAGTTCCTGCATCACTTTGGTCCCAAAAGTCCACAGGCCAGGCAGCATCACAGGCTGATGAGGAAACTTAGCAGTTAGAACAAGGCTATTGCAGCTCGGGGTGTTCCAGATTTCAGAATTCAATTCTGGTGTTGTCTGGAAGGAGTTTGTATTTTCTCCCTGTGAATCTTGTGGATTTCCTCTGGTGCTCCAGATCCTTTCAAATGCACTGGTCAGTAGGTTAATTGGTCATTGTAAATTGTCCTGTGATTAAGCTAATGGTAAAATTAGTAGGTTGATGGGTCATGCAGCTCACTGGCCAGAAAGACTTATTCCTTGTTCTATCTTCAAATGAATCAATAAATAACCTCTGTTACAGTTTTAAACACTTTACAAACTGATCCAGTTTACCAGTCTCTCCTTGAGGAAAGTTTTAAACTGGAACAAGTGGAATAAACTCACACAAACACAGGGAGACAATGCAAACTGCACCCAGTGTCCAGGTAGAACCTGGGTCTCTGGTGTGGCTTCACTAATCAGTAAAGTTTCCAGGTTTTCTCCCTTATCCCAAAGATGTGCAGGCAATTCGGTTAATTGCCTGCTGTGAATTGCCCTAAGCGGGGGGTTAAAATTAGGGGATATCGATGGGAAAGTAGGTGGAATAAAAAGGAATGAGTCTTGGATTAGTATAAATTGGGATGGGCAACAAACGTTGGGCGTGATAGCAACACCCACATCTAGAGAGTGAATTTGAACATATGGTCGCTGCTCAAATGTAAAAGCAGCAAGCTGGAATTACACAAAGAGTGAGGAACAGTGTTTATTCTGATGGGTGAGGAGAAGAGACGTATGTAGAAAAGAGTGATGGACAGAAGCAGGGAGAGGGATAGATCTAGTGAGGAAAACATTCCAATAGATTCACATCTGGGGATAATGGAAGTTAAGATTGCTCCTTGGAGAAAAGGAGTGAGTTCTCATACCTGCTGGGCGTTTGCTGAATAATCCAAGTTGCACTGCGATGGCGTAGAGTTCTGCTTCTCAGAGCCAGGACAGGAAAGTGGATCCACTGGAATGAAGATGGCATTTTAGAGATCAGTGTGTCTACCTGCCGAATCTACCCCCACCTTCCTGCTGTTCACCGATCAGACAGGGAAGCGCTGACCTCTGTAACTCCAAGCTGGTGTACTCCCACAACGAGCTGCATCAGACCCGGACACACAGGACTGTGACTCAACGCCACATCTTCTGACCCCAAGAACAACTGTGGATGCCTCGTCCAATCCCACACCCACCCACTGGCACCCAAAGGAACCAATACCATGGTTGGCATTGTACTTGTAATGTTGGCACAAACCACACTAATGTGGAAATGTTGATATGGGCCTCATTGCTGGTTTGGGAGGGACAATTTGTAAACATCTCCACAGCCATGAAACCAGTTAAATGTGTAAGTGATCAGCACTCTCAGGTTGGAGGAACAACACCTCATATTCTGTCTGGTTAGCCTCCAACCTGACAGCATTAACACTGAATTCTCAAACTCCCAGTAATTTCTCACCATCCCCTTATCTCTTTTCCATTCCCTACTCTGGCTCTCCTCTTATCCCTTCTCTTCTTCTCAGCAACCTCTCATCTCCCTCTGGTGTCCTTCCTCCTCCCCTTTCTCCCTCAGTTCACTCTCCTCCCCTATAAGCTTTCTCTTCTTCAGCCCATTTTACTTTCTCCACCTCTTTCCTCCCAGCTTCTTACTTCATACCTCCCCCCCTCCCACCAACATTCTCCCTCTCCTGACTTCACCAATCACCTGTCAGCTTGTCCCCTTCCCTCCCCCCACCTTCTTATTCTGGCTTCTTCGCACTTCCTCTCCAGTCCTGATGAAGGGTCTCAGCCCAAAATGACGACTGTTTATTTCTCTTATTAGAGGCTACCTGACCGGCGAGTTCCTCCAACATTTTCTGTGTGTGACATCAGGACACATGTTTGATGTGAAGTTGTTTCAATGGGCTGGGGTGAGACCATTCAGCACCAAGTGACAAAGTGCTGAATTTAATTATCTCCACTATACATTAAATAATCTTGTCCACACTCCCCCATCTCTACAACCCCACTCTCTGCTCACTCATCACCTTCCCACCACTCACTGAGACCAGTCTAAACTGTTCCTCCTGCAACTGACCTGAGGACTGGGGCCAGGGGGCTGAACATCGTGGGGTGAGCTGCCCGTGTCTGAGATCAGTCTGAGGACTGGGGCCAGGGGGCTGAACATCGTGGGGTGAGCTGCCCGTGTCTGAGATCAGTCTGAGGATTGGGGCCAGGGGGCTGAACATCGTGGGGTGAGCTGTCCCTGTCTGAGATCAGTCTGAGGACTGGGGCCAGGGGGCTGAACATCGTGGGGTGAGCTGCCCGTGTCTGAGATCAGTCTGAGGACTGGGGCCAGGGGGCTGAACATCGTGGGGTGAGCTGCCCCTGTCTGAGATCAGTCTGAGGACTGGGGCCAGGGGGCTGAACATCGTGGGGTGAGGGGCCCTAGTCTGAGATCAGTCTGAGGATTGGGGCCAGGGGGCTGAACATCGTGGGGTGAGCTGTCCCTGTCTGAGATCAGTCTGAGGACTGGGGCCAGGGGGCTGAACATCGTGGGGTGAGCTGTCCCTGTCTGAGATCAGTCTGAGGACTGGGGCCAGGGGGCTGAACATCGTGGGGTGAGCTGCCCGTGTCTGAGATCAGTCTGAGGACTGGGGCCAGGGGGCTGAAAATCGTGGGGTGAGCTGTCCCTGTCTGAGATCAGTCTGAGGACTGGGGCCAGGGGGCTGAACATCGTGGGGTGAGCTGCCCGTGTCTGAGATCAGTCTGAGGATTGGGGCCAGGGGGCTGAACATCGTGGGGTGAGCTGTCCCTGTCTGAGATCAGTCTGAGGATTGGGGCCAGGGGGCTGAACATCGTGGGGTGAGCTGTCCCTGTCTGAGATCAGTCTGAGGACTGGGGCCAGGGGGCTGAACATCGTGGGGTGAGCTGTCCCTGTCTGAGATCAGTCTGAGGACTGGGGCCAGGGGGCTGAAAATCGTGGGGTGAGCTGTCCCTGTCTGAGATCAGTCTGAGGACTGGGGCCAGGGGGCTGAACATCGTGGGGTGAGCTGTCCCTGTCTGAGATCAGTCTGAGGACTGGGGCCAGGGGGCTGAACATCGTGGGGTGAGCTGCCCGTGTCTGAGATCAGTCTGAGGACTGGGGCCAGGAGGCTGAACATCGTGGGGTGAGCTGCCCGTGTCTGAGATCAGTCTGAGGACTGGGGCCAGGGGGCTGAACATCGTGGGGTGAGCTGTCCCTGTCTGAGATCAGTCTGAGGACTGGGGCCAGGGGGCTGAACATCGTGGGGTGAGCTGCCCCTGTCTGAGATCAGTCTGAGGACTGGGGCCAGGGGGCTGAACATCATGGGATGAGCTGCCCCTGTCTGAGATCAGTCTGAGGACTGGGGTCAGGGGGCTGAACATCGTGGGGTGAGCTGCCCGTGTCTGAGATCAGTCTGAGGACTGGGGTCAGGGGGCTGAACATCGTGGGGTGAGCTGCCCGTGTCTGAGATCAGTCTGAGTATTGGCGCTCTGGGGTCATGAGGAATTCCTCATCAGAGGGCTGCAGACCTTTGGAATTCCGTCAGCCCTGGTTTCTCAGACTACTGTGTCAGTTCAAGTCTGACCTTTATATTTCTGGGGATCAAGCAGAGTCATGGAGTTTCGGGTGGGTGGTGGTGGAGGGGGTGGGGAGATCAACATGATCCTCTTGTGGAGGAACGGTCTTGAGATCTGGGGGCTTGTCAGAATCATGGGGAGAGGTTGAGAAAAAAACATGAGTCTGTCTTCTTTGTACTAATAGTCAATAGACAATAGGTCACGTCATCGATGAGGAACCCATTGCATGGGTTCCTGAGAGACAACAACGGCTTGTTTGGTACTTTGATCAATGAGGAACTGATTGTATAGGTACTAATATTGTATAAATTGAGGAAACAGTGACTGGAGACTGGCTGAACTCGTGTGATTGGATTTACTGTATAAATTTGAATTGTAACCTCGTGTTGACAGAGACTTGCGGAAAGGTTCCAGCTGAATTCACGAATTAATGCGGTGACCGTCTCTAAGTTTGGACTCAGAACAAGACAGGCTTTGGAAGAAGGGGCCTGAGAACTCTGCTTAAAATACAGTACTAAGAACGACAGGAATTAAAGGATGTTATTACAACAAAGGCAACTGAGACCTTGGGATTAGAACCTAGATCCATTGACCAATGGAAAAGGGAGAGAAAATTATATGGAGAATATGTCTTTGAGTGTACATCTCCGTTTGTCTGAAGGGTTTACGTCCTTTGTACAGAACAATTAACAGTCAGGTAAATTGGTTAACAGAAACTGCAAGCACCAGAAAGGGAATCGGAAAAAGAATTCTGGATCAACACCGCACGCCAGGACTCAGTCAGTTGATCCCTTAATGACAAAACCCAGGAACAAGAACACCCGATAGAAGATAGAAACAATATACGAAGAAGGAGCAGCTCTTAGGGGACCTGCTTGCTCCCCGGGGTGGCCCACGGACAAGGTTTCCTTGGAAACATGACACAGCAGGTATTCTAACTTCTTCCAGGGATCTGTCTGGGTGGAGTGGTGAGGATTGGTTTTATGGCGGACCCTTTGATCTAAAATAAGATTCAGTATTCCAGATTCACTCCCCTGCACACCCCTGACTGACGCAGCCCCAGCCTCACTCCCCACTACCTCCAACACACATTGCACTGACCCAGACACACTCTGCACTACCCCGAACCCATGGACCTAGCTGCAGAACCACTTCCCAACACACCCCATCCACTACATACCCCAAACTGACCCAACCTCACACCCACCGTCCACCTCACACTCAGCTGTACCCCTGTCTCAGCCTCCACCCCCACTGTCTCCTACACACCCCCATACCGAGACATAGACTCACTCCCCACCGTCTCCATACATCCCCCTTTGATACAGACTCACTCTCCACCATCTCCTACACTGACCCAGTCCCAGACTCACCCTCCCCCATCCCCTACACACCCCACTGTCTACTACACAACCCAAACAGACCCAGACTCAAACTCACTCACCACCGACCCCTACACACCCCATACTGACCCAACCTCAGCCCCCACCCCACTGTCCCTGCACACCCCACACTGACCCAACCTCAGTCTCACTCCTCACATTCCACTACACACCTCAATGTGTCTCCTTGACAGTCAATGATACTCAGAAACTTGTAGAGACACAAGATGTTCTGCAGATTCTGGAAATCCAGAGCAACACACCTACAACTCAGCAGCTTTGTCAGAGACTGCGTAGGGATAAATGGAGTTGAGGTTTCTAAGTTTAAAACTCATTAACACTTTGAAACACAAATTCATTTTCTTTGCAGGAGTTCTCCCTGACTTGTGTAGAGTTTCCAGCATTGTTTGTTTTAATTCTCAGCTCTCAGTAATCATTCTATTTTCACCTGTACAGGCCAGCTGAGTGTCTCCCTGCTTCTGGTGATATCCAGCTTTGCAGACGCAGTAAAAAGACCCAGCAGAGTTACGACAGGTCGTGTTCACTCTGCACGCATTTTTATCCTGGCATTCATCCACATCTGTTGTAGAGAGGAAGAGAGGTACAAATATTACCAACACAGATGTAGTCATAGAGTCACAGAGGACTACAGCACAGAAACAGGCCCTGCTGCCCATCTAGTCTGTGCTGAACTGTTATTCTGTCAGCCCCATTGACCTGCACCCAGAACATAGCCCTCCATACCCCTCCCATCTATGTATTTATTCAAATTACTGTTAAATGTTGAAATTAAACCCGTTTCCAATACTTCCACTGGCAGCTCGTTCCACTCTCACTCCACCCTCTGAGTGAAGATGATGATAATGATGACTGGAAAGTGAATGGTGTGTGGAGTCCCACAGGAACATCACTCAGATCTTTGTTCCTCATACTCTACATCACAGGTTATTAACCATTTCCTGCACGGATTCCCCTGGATCTAGCATCAGGGAGGCACAGTGCTGCATCTACTACAGATGCTGCTCCACAGGCCCCAGCACCCCGGGTCCAATCGGAATTCAAATTCCTCCACAGCAGCTGCATCTGAGGAAATGATTTGTCATTGGGACATCTCTCACTAAAATGAACAAGTTGTCTCAAAAGGTGATCTGTAATATCCTCCTGGAATGAGCCCCTGGATTCACGATAGGTGTTCAGTGTTCTGCGTAATGGGAACCACCAATGTATAACTCTCAAATTTCCCTGAGTCTGGAAGTCGTGCATTGAGAGCAGTTTTCACAAATACAAACCAAGTCTGCAGAAAGTGCTTAGCAGATGAAGTTGTGTCAGAGGACAGGAAGTGTGAAGGGTGAGCACTGTTCAGTGGAGCTGCTTTCATCAGCGTTTTGATACTGAAGTCCATGAGTATAGGCAACTTGGCTTTGCTGTTTCCTTCAGAATTGGCTTGTTCTACTGTAATTTATCAGTGTGCTGTGCTTCACACTTACTGACCTCTGACACAACTTGATCTGCTCAGCTCTTTCACAACTACCTTGACTTAAACTAAACTGAACTGAACTGAAATGAACTCTGCACCATCTTCAGACTATTCATTTACCCCTAGACTTTGAAAGAGCTTGGTTTTGATTCCTATTTCCACACTTCTGTATATATTGCTGCTCACCTGTTTTATATATATATATATATATTTGCATTATATATAACTGTATTACTTAGTTTACTAATAAACACCATTAGTTTCAGTAATACTAGACACCAACGTTTACTCCATTTCCGCTGGTTTGGTAACCTGGTCATGGGGTACGTGACAGGCACCACTGAAAGTTCAGCGGAATCCTGGTGAGAGTCAGATACACATTCCAAGAGGAAGGAGAGAAACTCTCTGCTTCCCTCCTCCAGCTGGATAAACTGTTGCACTGTTTGTGCCGCAAAGGATGCATTCAACTTTCTGAGATAAATTCCTTGATGGTGGAGCAAGTTATGAAGGGCTCACTGTCACAAGTTATGGTTGCCCTACGTATTCCAATGACCCACAAGATGTGTGATCCACCATTTTGCTGAGTCACTAAGAAAATATGATTGAGGAGTGAAATGTTTCCAAAAGCCAAGTAATGTCTTCAGTTGTAGGCCCTGTTGCTAAAGTAACCATTGATGCCACAGAAGTAGAACTTTTGAGAAATGAGGTGAGAAACATTCAAGCTGATATGTCTCAATAGATGTCTGTTAATGCTGCAGATAAACATGACGTGTCCACTGGAAAGCCCAACCCTCCTGCGGAAATCACAAAGCAGAGGAATGCTGCTGCATAGGGTGAAGGATAGGACTGGTATTTTCTGTTACAAGTGTGGAGAAGATGGACATTTCAAACGAGATTGTTAGAGACAGGGAGATCTTCGAAAAGTAAACCAGTAGATAATCAAACAGAAAAAGATGGGAAACGACAGAGGGACCAGTAAAGGGACAGTCTGATGTCCTGGAGCAAACACATTCCAGTCAGTGTATCAACAGCAATACTAAGGTGCAAAACATTGTTCCTGAAGGCTTAGTGGGGCCAAGTTCTGATGTCTCCAGACAGACTGAAAGTATTTATGATCGAGTCATACTTGACACAGATTCTCAAGTTATTTAACTCTCCAGATCCTTTTTACCAGGGATTTGACTCATTTCCTGTTGGCTCCGATCAGTGCCCTTGAGGTTTGGGGGCTTGGTGCTGATGATTCCCCTCATGATGGTTTTTTGTCATTGACACTGGTGTATTCAGGAGCAGATATTGCGGTAGCTGAGACTATTGATACAGTTGTGTTGGTTTGCCCAGATCCAGTTGTCAAAAGTAAAGCTGCCGTCCTTGTGGGAACAAACACTTCCATTGTGAGAAAGCTCACGGGAGCATGGAAAGAGAGAAAGGGAGAGAACTTTCTGAGAACTTTGTCTATTCTCCCTGTATTCAGAGCTGCTTTTGTGAATGAGCAAGTTTCTCCTGTGCAGGGTGATGAGAATAAAAGAGGAACTGTGTGGTGTACTCAGTCTAAACCAGTCACTATACTTTCTACTGGACGAGTTCGAGTGACTGGAACATCCAGATTTTCAGGAATGCCCAGTGCCCCAGCCACTTTTGTGGATGCTCCTGATGATCAGGAAGAAAAGCCACTCTTGTCTGCAGGAGTGCTGGTGAGACCTGAACTGCAGAAATCTTTGGCTGTCTATACTAACAGGAGAACAGTGATTGTCAGCAACACCTCAGGAGGAGGTGTCAGGAGTTTCTAGTTTCCCAGTTAAGAAAAAGGAAGAGAAATAGTCTCCTCTATTAGGAAAGTTGACATTGAAGTCAGTCAACTTTGATGACTGACCAATACCAGAGGATTGGGAAAAGAGAATAACTGATAAGATGTTGGAACACAAATTAATCTTTCCTGCTGACAAGATTGCTGTTGGTTGTTCCATGAGTACTCACCACACTATCATAGTGACAGAAGACACACCTTTCCATTCATCACCATCGGAGATTGAACTCACAGTGGGATAGCTTACTCATTACGAGCCGACACTAAGGCAGTTTCAGTTACAAGGTCTATCTCTAACTCTTCCCCTTCCCTCTCTGGATCACACCGGTATCTCCATGGATTTTCCAGCCCCTCACTGACCCTGCTCCCAGATGGTCTCCACATCGGATCGTGTGGAGTTTGTGATCTAGGATCAGAATTGTTACCACCATGCCAGATACAAATGGCTATTCTGGACAGAATTGTTCCTGGAGAAACTCAACAGGTCATGAAATCCATGCCCATCACAATAACCCTCCTGAGGGACTTGCACAGAATATCCTTCTTTACTTCGAGGTATCTGTAGGACAATGTTGAAGGGATGTCAATGACAACCACTACTTTGAATTGATTCTCCATATCGTGGTTATATTAAGTCCTTACATTCACAGATCTTCCCTGTGGTGAGGCTGGCAGTCACAGAAAATATCAGAAACAATATGATGCAGTTACACTGGTGGGAACCCACTGTGTTGTTACAAGTTGCATATTTGTCACAGGGTGAGTATTCACAATTGTCGATATCTGTGAGAAAGGACAAAATCTTTCATAATGATAAACACTGTTTGCTCCTTGTTACAGGTGCACTCTGTGGGTCTGCATGGAGCAAAACATAGGCATGTTGCTAAACACAGACCTTCCTTGGAACAAACAATTCAGTGATTTTCTTGGGAAAGGACTTCAGAGTCGTGGCAGAAAGACGGGTGTGTGGAGTTAAGGTACAGACCAGCCTGGATTGAATTGAATCAGGGAACCAATAGCTTCCCACCTGCTGGAGGCCGAGATGGTTGCTAGCCTACTCTCCTGGTCATTGGATCTGGAAGCTGCCTATCAACACCTGCAGATCCCACTGGAGGAATCAGCGGTAGCCCCACCTTCTCCGGTGATGTGACCAGTTAGAATGCTAAAGATGTGCCATGGAGAACATTCTGACTCGTTGCATCTCCGATTGGTTTTGAGGGGTCACCACACAGGATGAAGAAAACCTGCAGAGTTGTAAATATAGCCCACACCACTATGGGTAGTCGCCTTGCCACTATCAAGGATAGTGCCATCTTCAAATTGTGACGCCATAAAAAGGTGGCATCCGCCATTAAGGACTCCCATCACTCAAGACCTGCCCTTTTTACAATAAAACCATCAGGTAGGACGTACAAGAGCCTGAAGACACAAGCTGAGCGTATTGTTTACAGCTTCTTCCTCTGCGACATCAGATTTCTGAACAGACAATGAACACATGAATACCTCCTCACTATTTTCACTCTCTTTTCTCCCTACTTATTTAAAAAAGCAGGTGGAATGAAATTAAGATGGCACTAAATGTCAACTCCTTTGCTTTCATCTTCAGAAACAGGCCTATTTCCATCTTTAATATCTTTATTTTTCCCATTCAGGGTTCTTGTGAAGACCAGAGTTACACACTGACATAGGTTCTTTGCAGGAATGGGACCTGTTCTCAGGGTTTCAGGAATGCCTGTTGTTCGGCACACCGAGGGTTCAGCCTGAGAGTCCGGCTCGAATTCAGAAGCTTAAGATCTCGGGGCTCTGGAGACAGGCGGATCGAGGGTCGGTTTCACGGCAGGAGACCCGTGTATCGTTAAGGGAGTCAGGATATCGGCTGTGGGCCTGAAGACTCGGGATCTGTGCAATCTTCAGGCACAGAGCTCGAAAAAAGCAATGTAACAGACTTTTAACATCGTAAACCAGCGGGTTGTTGTTATGTCTCCCACTCACTGGGGAGAAAATGGAGACGCCTCCTTCTCCCTTATCAGGGAGAGAGAGAACCTGTGGAATGTCAAATGCCAGATGAAATGTGAAGTCTGTGGGGTAACTGCAAGACTGTCTCTTTGCTATTGCTTTGCTCACGGTGAGTGCTCGGAGGTGGTACCGATGCTTGCTTTATTTGCTGGTGGGGGAGGGGGATTGTTGCTCGCTGCTCTTACGCGCGTGAGGGAGGGGAGCTGGGGGGGCTTTGGGGTTCTTATGTTTATCTGTCGTTCATTCTTTGGGACACTTCTCTGTTTTCATGGATGTTTGCAAAGGAAAAGCCTTTCAGGATGTATATTATATACATTCCTCTGACATTAAATTGGACCTCTGAACCACCCAGTGGAGAGGTGTACTGGATGCCCGTAGCTCTACTCATCTTTAATGTTGCCCTGACCCCAGAACGGGGTTGATCACATCTCAGTCCCAATAGATTTCCCAGCCCCTCCACTGAATGGGCTCAGAGAGTAACATGTTGGTCCATGTGGGAATTTGGGATGCAGGATTGTAGCAGTAGTGACCACGGGAGCTAGCACTGTCAATCAGATTGGACACAGTCCTCACAGTTGTATTGCTTGATCTCCTGTGTCCAAAGGACCTGCCTAGTCAATAAATTCTGTCCCTGTATCTAAAAATATCTGGAAATAATGATAAAACAAATAAAGCACCATTGTTTACCAACCATGCGATTTACACAATGCAGACCCTGTGAGTTAATTCTTTAATTCCAAGAATACCTTCAAGACAATTCTGGAAGTCTGATGACACCCACACAGCCTTGTGATTAATTCTCACTTTCATGGTGATATAAAGTCTCTACCTTCACAAAACCTTCCTGCAGTGAGGCTGACTGTCGCTGGAGTTGCCTGAAACCCACATTACAGTTGCACAGGTAGGAACCCGTGTAACAAGTTGTGAGGGGGTGACACGGAGAGGCTTCACACTCATTGATATCTCTTACTTGTCTCTCACTTTCTCCCGGACATCGGTGTGGCTATACGAATTCACATGGGACAAGCTACACCTGAACTTTGGTGGGACATAAGTCCTTGTTTCAATCCTGTCCAGACCATCTCCCTCAGCTTTCTCCAGTCCATCAACAATTGCATTGGTGCTGCTTCCTACGATCATACAGAACTGAGAAATGTTACCATTTTAGATGCCAAACTCCAAGCTCCTCTCATCTTTGCATGGTCCATCTCTGACTATTTCCCTCCGTGTCCCCATGGATTACTCAGACCCTCACTGAACCTGCTCTGAGAGGCTGACATTAGACTGTGGGAGTTTGGGAATCAAGTTTGCAATAGTAATCACCATGGCAACCAGAGGTGCCTCCTCCAGTCACACCTGTCCCTGGACAATGCAGTACTCTGTTTCTTGTTCCGAAAGGAACATGACCGGTCAATGAATTCATTTCACAAACTCTGAAATATAAAGTCATGGAGTAATACAGCAGAGAAAAAGACCCTTTGGCCCATCTCATCCATGCCGACCACAATGAGCTCTTCCCATTTGCTTGTCAGTCCCTTTTCCCTTCCCATTTGAACTAGTGATCAGATTTATCAAAGGAAACAACAGAAAAATCAATGATAACTTCCCCACCTCACTACAATGACTCCCCTGTGCAATTCACACAGGACAGAGCCCATTAAGTTCTTCTTTAGTTGTGGGAATCTCCAGGTGAATTGTGGTGGACTGATATCCACAATCAGATGGGATTTACTCTCCATTTTCATGTTGAGACAAAGTCCTTACTTCACAAACTTTCCCTGCCGTGAGGTTGGTGGTTGCAGGTAATGCCTGAAACCCTGTGTTGCAGATGCACTGGTAGGATCCCACTACGTTGATACAAGTTGCATGTTTGTGACAAGGTGAGGTCTTGCATTCATCAATATCTGTGTGAACAGGGAAAATCTCTCTCAATAGTAAACATGGATTGCTCCCTTTTATACCCGGGCTCTGTGGGGGAGTAACAGCACTGTGTTGTTTAATCCAGAGAAGACCTCTGCTGGAACAAAGGATTGAGTGAGTATTCTTGGGAAGAGGCCTTATGGTTTGAGAAAGAACATCAGGTGAATGGAGTTAAGGAGCAGATGGAATTGACTCAAGAGACCAAATGGCTGGTCACCTCTCAGAAGCTGGGATGGTTACTGTCCTGCTCTCCATTCAATGGGAGTATCGATAACAGGATGGAAGGTCTGCAACCCCACCTTCTGTACTGGAGCTGCTTTTCATTGGTCAGAAGCAGGGGAAGAAAGTGGACTCTCAGTGCTCCATTCATCTTTAATATGTTTGTGGCAAGACCAGGTTTAGTCACATTTAAATTTCAGTTAATTGCCCACTCCCTCCCTGAATCTGCATTGGAAGTACAACATTGGAAATACTCAGCAGGTCAGGCAGCATCTCTGGGTGAGACACAGAATTCTGGTAGATTCCAGCGCCACCCGCAGTTTCAGATTTCCAGCATGCTCGAATCTGCAGCCCTTTGAGTTTCCTTCTCCATTCCGTAATGGCTGATCCCATACACATGCTTTCTCCCCATATCATTCGATGCCCTGACTGATCAGGAAATGATCAACTTCTGCCTTAAATTTACACATGGACCTGCCCTCCAACACAGCCTGTGGCAGGGCATTCTACAGATTCACTACCCTAGCTTAAAAACTTCCTCCTTAACTCTGTTCTAACAAGTAGGGAGAGATTCCTGTGGAAAGCCAAATGTGGAGAGAAGGGAAAGATGTGCTTGGTGGTGGGATCTTGTTGGAGATGGTGAAGTTACAAAGAATTATCTGCTGCATGCGGAGGCTGGGGACAAGAGGACAAGAGGAACTCTATCTCTGGTGTGGCGGTGGGAGTATGGGATGGGGGCAGATGTGCACAAAATGGAAGAGGTGAGGGTAAGAGTAGCGTAGATGGTGGAGGAAAGGAAGCTCCTCTCTTTGAAGGAGGACATCTCAGTTGGATTGGAATAAAAAGCCTCATCCTGAGAGCAGATGTGGTGGAGATGGAGGAACTGAGATATGGGGATGGTATTTTTAAAAGTGACAGGCTGGGAAGAGGTACGGTCCAGGTAGCTGTGAGAGTTAGTCTCCAGTGATGGAAATAGAGAGATCAAGCAAGGGGTGTTGGAAATGGACCAAATGAATTTGAGGGCTGGGTGGAAGTTGGAGGCAGATTTGATAAAATCGACGAGCTCAGAATGGGTGCAGGAAGGAGGATCAATGTAGTTGTCAATATAGAATAGGAAGAATTGGGGAGTGATGCCGGTGTAGGCTTGAAACATGGACCGTTCCACGTAGCCAACAAAAAGGCAGGCATAGCGGGGACACACGTGACTGCCCATGGCTACCCCTTTGGTTTGAAGGAAGTGAGATTAGCTGAAGGGAAATTTACTGAGGCAGATGACCAGTTCTGCAAGACAGAGGAGAGTGGTTGTGGAGAGAATTGGTTGGGTTGTTGTCCAGAAAGAAGCAGAGAGCTTTAAGGCCCTTCTGATGAGGGGTGGGGACGTATTGGGATTGGACACCCATAGTGAAACTGAGACGATTGGGGCCAGGGAACTTAAAGTCATTGAAAAGATCAAGTGTGCATGATGTGCCACGGACGTAGGTTGGAAGGGACTGAACCAGGGGGACAAAAAAAAAAACAAATTTGAGGTATGCAGCCCCAAGCTCGGTGGGACAGGAAAAGGCAGAAAAAATGGGTCTACCTGGACAGTCAGGTTTATGGACTTTGGGTGGAAACGGGGTGGGGGTGTGGTGTAAGTGAACTCTGGTTAGTGGCATTGGATTGGAGATCTTCAGAGTTGATAAGGTCAGTGATGGTGCAGGAGACAATGGCCTGCTGCACCTCAGTGGGGATCGTTGGACGGGATCTCTTGTAACTGAGTCCCTGTGCCCATGACTCTCAAAGTGAAAAGAAATCCCAGACTTCACTTCCAAATTCCATTAGAGCCCCATATCTCCCAGCAGCGCCATATTGTGGTTCCTCATTTCCCATGGAAACCATTCCCGTGGCAAAGCCTGTTTTCTCCTTCCTGCTGCAGACATTTAGTGGTGAATTACAGGCAGTGAGTTGGGACAGTGAGGTGAGAAAGCATTGATCAATACGAAATGAAAATGTAAAATAATTTGCCAGTAACTTCTGTAAAGCTATTAACCAGCTTAACGTTGTCTGATCCAAACTATCTCACATTTCACTGTCTAACAAGAGGTGGAGATCACTGAGGGTGAATGAACACAATTTACTCAAGTGCTTTTTGCTTTCAGGATATGAAATAAGATGTTTATATTTAGTTCAAAGATATGTAGTTCTCCTTTACAAGTAACCACACTTGAAGAAGTGATCTGTTATCTGTGCGCTGATGAATAATATTTACTGACATAGCGACACAGCTTTGCAAGTGTGAAGAAGATATCTAGATTCAGCAGCTCTATAGCTCTTCGTTTGCACAGAGTTGAAAGAGGCAATTCAGCCCATCGAGTCTCCACTGGCTTGCAGAGCAATCCTAACTATTGCCCAATCACCCATACTCTGTTCTACCACACACCTACAGATTACAACGGCCAATTAATCTCCAACTTGCACAACTTTGGGATGTGGGAGGAAACCAGAGCACCCGGAGGAAACAAACTCATCATCAAGAAAAGTGCAGACTCCAATTCTTACATTCTTAGCTCAACTCTTTAAAGTTGAAACAAAAGAGATGCTAGGAATATTGAACAACACACACAAGATGCTGGAAGAACTTAGCAAGTCAGGCAGCATCTATGGAAGTAAGTAGACAGTCAACATTTTGGGTCAAGCCCGTCCTGGTAAAGAATCTTGGCTCGAAACATTGACTGTTTATGTTCCTCCACAGATGCTGTCTGAGTTTCTGAGTTCCTCTTTAAAGTTTAAAATTATATTATGCTTAGGTAAATGTTGTGCCAAGATTTTAACTTATTATAAGAACAATCTAACTCCTCCCTCCCACAAGACCACCCATTTTTCTTTCGTCCATGTGCTTATCTGAGTGTCTCTTAAATATCTCTAGTGCATCTTCAGGTGTGAGATGATGTTGGTGAACTTCAGCGATGTCTGTCTGATGGTTAACGAAACAAGGATAGCAATAAAATAGTTTGTTAACCACACTTTTTCTGGCAAACAATCAACAATCAGAACTGAGGCAAGGTGAGGTGGTGGACCTGTCTCTGAGAGAGTGGATGAGTGTGAAAGGATGGGCAGTAATGCCTCCATGGCATTAAAAAAAGGTCTGGAACCCCTGCTCTACAGGTTCCCATAATCTGCTCTCCCATAAAATACCTCCAGAGCATTGACAACATGGGTTAAATACGGGGTAATACTCCCTCTGTGCCATCTCATCAAACATCCTGAGCAGGGATATCATGGGTTAAATACATGGTAAATCTCCCTCTGCAATGTACCACAAGCACATCTGAGGCAGGGACATCATGGGGTAAGTACAGAATGAAGCTCCCTTCACATTGTCCCATAAATATATCATGGACAGAGACAACATGAGTTATATACAGAGTGAAGCCACCTCTACCACATCCAATCACACAGATGTGAGGGGGCAGACCAGAGGCTAAGGTCTGGCATGGAATTCCTTCAGAGGGACACGGATTGAGAGTCTAACCTGGCTCAAGCTGTGAAAGAGCCTGTCCCAGGACAAAGGTACGAGGGTTTGAAGAATCCACTAACAGACCTGCAATCATTCCCAGATTAGAGCGACCAGATGTCATGGTCTGGATCGGTTTCCCTTTAAATTTAGTTAGGTTGTGTTATGATCAGGACCATTGACTCTTTGTTCCCTTCTAAATCCATTTCACGTGTCCCTTGAGCTTGGCAATTAAGGTGATCGACTCTCGACCTGAACTGGCAGCTTATAAGCCCCTGGATTAAGCCGTTCGGGGCGAGAGTGTTAAGAAGCCTGAGCAAGTCGCCGTCACTACAACAAGCCAGAGTTATCCAGCCCACATGGGAGTACCAGCAATTCACCTTTCATCGCCAGAGTGGGCCCGGGCAAGGTCAATCTGCCAGGGGTGAGTTAAAGGCAGAGTCCTGACTCGACATTCATGCCCCTTGTCTGTGTCTACCCCTCGAAGAGTCCCGGCTCGGTGCCTGAGCTGAAGGCGGAGTTCCAGCTCCATGTTCATGACCAGTGTCTGTGTCTATCCCCCGAAGAAGAGTCCCGGCTCGATGCCTGAGTTGAAGGAAGAGTCCTGGCTCAAAGTTCCTTGTCCTGTGTTTTGGTGTCCATGTTTCCAGCTGCAGTGATCCATGGTGTCCAAGTTTCTGGCGGCGGTGAATCAAGGTCCTGGTCTCCTAGTCCAAGGTCCGCGGCGGTCCCAGTTCCCAGGGTCCCAGTCCTGGCCGCGGCTGTCCACGTTCCCACTATCCAAGGTCTGCGGTTGTCCATGTTCCCATTGTCCTAGTCATGGCACGTCAATCCCAGTTCCTTGTTTCCAAGTCCCAGGTCGGCGGCTGTCCATGTTACCACTGTCCTAGTCATGGCCGCGGCAATCCCAGTTCCCTGTTTCCAAGTCCCAGGTCCGCGGCAATCCAAGTCCCTAGTCCCCTAGTCCGAGGTTCGTGTTCCCCTTTGGCCTCCTTGATTTCTCGATTTTCTGTGTAGCGAGTAATATACGCTATTTTATTGAACCTAAGAAAGACATGTTTGTGTCCTGCGTGTGGGTCCTCTCCCAGCACCCTTGTCCCCTCCTCGTGACACCAGAACTGAATGCAAAACTCCAGTTGCAGCCTAACCAGAACTTTAAAAAGCTGGTAAACTGATCAGTTGATTTATTAATGTCACATTAACTGAGTTCCACCAAAAAACTTTGTTATGCAGAACATTTCATTACAACAGTGAATTGAGGTAGTAGAAGGAAAAACGATAACAGATTGCAGAATGAAGTTAAAAATGTCATGCATTGACTGGCAGATAGTAAAGCACAAGGTCAAGTTGGGTTGATTGTCAGATCAAGACTCCACGTTATAATTTCCTTAATGTTAAACTCAATTCCTCAAAGGCAAGGCAAACACACCAATTGCCTTCTTTACCACCCCATTAACCTGTGCAGACTCTTACAGGAAACAATGGATGTGGACCCCAAGATCCTTTTGAATATCAGCATTGTTAAGGGTCCTGCGATTAACTGTGTACTGACCCTTTACATTTGATGTGTCAAAGTGTAATGCCTCACACTTGGCTGGATTAAACTGCACCTGAAATCATCCTGTCCATATCTGCAGTATCAAGATCAATAGTTTGTTGTCTTTTGTATGTTGTTTATCTATCTTGTTTGTGTATTTTTTTTCACTGTTTCTATTGTGTTTCTTTGCATTTACTGTGAATGCCCATAACAAAATGAATCTCAGGGTTGTATATAGTGATATATATTTACATTGATAATAAATTTACTTTGGATTTGAACTGTGAACTTTGATTTATATTCTGCTGTATCCTTTGGCAATATTTTACACCCCCCATAACAGCACCAATATTTTTTTGAATGATCTGTGAACATACTAACCCTCCCATCCATGTTTTCATTAAAATTATTTTTATATACTACAACTGAGCTCCAAGCATTGATCCCTGTGGAATACCACTGGTCACAGACCTCCATTCAGAATAACAGCCCTCTACTATTACTTTCTGTCTTCTATGAACAAGTCAACTTTGCATCCAATTTACAAAGATTTCATCGATCCAATGGCCTTAATCTTCTGGATCAGCTGACCATGAGACACATCGTCAAAAGCTTTCTAAGCTCCATGTATACAAGATCTATAGCCTGCACCTCCTGAAAATCTCAATCAAGTTTGTAAGACTTCCCTACACAAATCCATGCTGACTATCCCTAATGTCAATGCTTTTCCAGTTGTGAATTGCTCTGTTCCTCTGTTTTCCTACCACTGATGTAAGGTTTCCCAACCTGGAATTTCCTGCTTTGCCTCATTGCCCTTCTTAAATGGCAGAACAACAACAAAGTTCAAAGGGAATTTGGTAAAGTACGTACATGTCACCATATACCACCTTGAGATTCATATTCTTACAAGCATTTTCAGTAAAACAGAATGACAATGGAGTCAGTGAAAAACTACACACATTTATTATTTATCCATTTATTGTTTACTTTTTGTATTTCACAGCTTGTCTTCTCTTGCACATTGATTGTTTGTCAGTCCTGGTGTGCATTTTTCATTGATTCTATTGTACTGCTTTGTCTGACTGAATGCCTGTAAGTAAATGAATCTCAGGGCAGTATTTGGTGATATATACATACAGTACTTGGATAAACAATTTACTTTCAACTTCGTCAGGCTTATTGGTGTATAATTTTGTTTCTTCTGCTTCCCTCCCTTCTTGAAGTGTGGAGTGACATTTGCAATTTTCCAGTCCTCCTGAACCTTTCCAGCATCATGTGATTCTTGAAACATCAAAACATCATAACTAATGTTTCCTCAATCTCTTTAGTTACATTTTTCAGAACCCACAGGTAGCATAACTAGGGCAGAAAGTACAAACCCATTTCCCCATGGTGGAGGTGTCCACCACTATGGGACACTCACTCAGTGGCCATTTTATTCGCTACTGCTGTATACCTGCTCGTTAATGTAAGTATCTCATCTGCCAATTATGTGGCAGCAACGCAATGCATAAAAGCATGCAGACAGGGTCAAAAGGTTCAGACCGAACATCAGAATGGGGTGAAAAGTTATTTAAGTGATGGATTGCAGAATGATTTTTGTTGCCAAACGGGGTGGTTTGAGTTTCTCAGAAAGAGCTGATTTCCTGGTATTTCCACACACAACAGTCTCCAGAGTTTACAGAGAACGGTGTGATAAACTAAAACCATTCAGTGAGCAACAGTTCTGTGGGTGAAAAACACCTTGTTAATGGGAGACGTCAGAGGAGAATGGCCAGACTGGTTCAAGATGACAGGAAGGCAACAGTAATTCAAATAACTATGCATTGCAACACTGCCGTGCAGAAGAGCATCTCCAAATGCACAACACATTGAATGTGAAGTGGGCCTGCTACAGCAGCAGAAGACCATGAACATGCATTTCGTGGCCACTCTATTGTGTACAGGATGTAACTCATAAAGTGGCCACTGAATGTAGGTGATTGGACAAAAAATATAAACAAGATGGATACAACACAACATCGCTCCTTGCTGTCCCTGGAGGCAAAATGCAGGCTGCAAATTTTCTCCACCACCCACACCCCCATACATGGATATTGATGAATATTGGTAGTTTCCTGCGCAATTACAAACTTTTAGCAGCTAACAGTGTGAGAGTGGCACCTCCGGGCCCGTATGCAGTCACTTTCCAGCCAGCCCTCCCAACAGCAGCTCTTTGAAGGGTAGGAGCTGTCAGTGGGAGATGTGGGTGGTGTTTAAGTGGTTTTCACAGTACTCTAATGGTCTCACTCCACATTCACACCACGTCCCGTGTTCTCACTGCCCAGGGTTGATCTAAACATCAGCCCAAGCCTTGAGCCCAGTTTTTGTAAATTTCTTGGTTATCTCTTCAACATCCTTCTCACAATGGTTTTAGAGTAGCAGAGACAAAATTAATCGTTTACTGTATGTCGTTTGGACTGGGTGGTGACCATAACCTTCAGTTGTGAAGGATGTTAATTCTGTTTTCTTGATAAGCCCTCAATGTTATGGTCACTATATCCGCAGAAGCCCAAATGTCAGTGAAACAAATAAAACTCATTCAGGACTTCCATTTGGAAGCCCCTCCCACAGTCTGATTTGTTCCAGCAGCTGGAACTCGACTGAAACCCAGCAGGTCACGTATGATCTATGGAGGGGAATAGACAGTCAATATTTTGAGTTGAGACCCTCTTCTGGACGGGAAAGCAAAGGGGCAAGAAGATGGAGGTGAGGAGTGGAGGGAAATCAAGTTGGCAGGTGATAGGTGAGACCAGCTGAAGGGGAAGGTGAGTAGGTGGGATGAAGTAAGAAGGTGGGTGGGGGAATAGGAGGAAGAGGTAAAGGGCTGAAGAAGATGAAGGAATCTGATTGGAGAGGACAGAGGACCATGGAAGAAAGGGAAGTAGGGAAGAGGACTAGAGGGAGGAGATGGGAAGGTGAGAGGAAAAAGGGTAAGAGGATGACCAGAGGAATGGAAAAAGAGAGAAAGGGGAAGGGGGTTAGAGGAATTTACCTTTCTCCCTCCTCTTGCTTCCCCTCCCTACTTCTCTATTTTTCCATTCTGGTTTCCCTCTTGCCCCTTCACCTCATCTCTCCCTCTTGTTCCTGTCCTCCTTCCCTTTCTTCCATGGTTTTACCTTTACCCGTTCTTTACCTCTTCCAATGATCACCCCCCCCCCCCAGCTTGTGATTTCATCCCCCTCCCCCACACACTCACCTTCCCCTTGACCTGACAGCTTGTACTCCTCCCCTCCCCCACCTCCTTATTCTGGCTTCTTCCCCCTTCATTTCCAGACCTGATGAAGGGTCTTGGGCTGATTGGGAGGGATTTTCAATCTCTTTTTACTACAGTGGGAGTTCCTACCTGCTTGAAAAGGGCAGCAATTATACCAGTGCCCAAGAAGAGCAGGTGATCTGCCTTAATGACTATCGTGCAGAAGCACTCACATACCTGGTGATGAAGTGCTTGGAGAGGTTAGTTATTGCTACTATTAACTCCCATCTCAGCATTGACATGGACCCAGTGCATTTAGCCTATCACCACAAAAGGCCTACAGTGGATGCCATCTCATTGGCTCCTCATGTGGACTTGGATCTCCTGTACAATACAAATACCTATGTCAGGATGCTAACTACTGACTGCAGCTCAGCGTTCAGCACAAAAGTTCCCATTGTTCTGATTGAAAATCACCAGAACCGGGGTGTCTGTACCTCCCTCTGCAATTGGATCCTCAACTTCAATCCACAGTCTGTGCAGATTGGAAATAACATCTCCAATCAACACTGAGAATCAACACTGGCACACCTCAGGGATGAATACTTAGCCCATTGTTCTACTCTCTACACTCATGACTGTATGGCCAGGTATACCTGAAATGTCATCCATAAATTTGCTGATGATACAACTATTGTTGACGGAATTTCAGATGGTGACAGGAAAGCAATACAGGAGTGAAATTTATCAGCAACTTGAGTGGTGTCGCAACAACAACTTTGCACTCAACGTCAGCAAGACCAAAGAGCTGATTGTGGACTTGAGAAAGGGTAAGATGAGGGAACACACACAGGTTCTCATTGAGGGTCAGAAACGGGAAGAGTGAATAATTTAAAGTTCCTGGGTGTCAATGTCTCTGAGGATCTGTCCTGGACCCAACATACCAATGCAGCTACAAAGAAGGCCGGACAGTGGTTATATTCATTAGGACTTTGAGGTGATTAGCTCTGTCACTAAAGGCATTTGCAAATTTCTACAGATGTGCTGTGGAGTGCATTTTAACTGGGTTCATCACCATCCAGTATGGGGGTGGGGGAGCTATTGCACAGGATCAAAATAACTGCAGAAAGTTGTAAATTCAGTCAGCTCCAACATGAGCAATGGCCTCCGTAGTGTCCATGACATCTTCCAGGAGAGATGCCTCAAAAAGGTGGCATCCATCATCATGACCCCCAGGTCATGCCTTGTTCTCATTGCTACCATCAGGAAGGAGGTACAGAAGCCTGAAGACAAACAGTAAACAATTCAGAAATAGCTTCCTCCCCTCTGACATCACTTTCAGAATGGCCATTGAACCAGGAACATAACCTCACAACTGTCTTAATTTTTATTTTTACTCTACTTGTTTAATGTAACTATTCAATTTATTTGCTAAGTTCCTCCATCATGTTTTGTGTGCTTTGCTCAAGATATCCAGTATTTGCATAAACTCTTGTGTTTACTTGTTCTCACTTGTTCTGTTATTGTGAACCTCCACCCTTGAGTGACAGATACATTCCTGTGGCTGCTAATTAATGAGTCCACCCTGCTCACACTGATCTATTCACTGGGACAGAGAGTGTTGCATCTACCACACTCCCGGCTATCAGACTGATGACTTGGTGCACTGATCCTGACCAGGTATTTGGTCCTCTATTGAACTGATGGTTGGGCCACAACCCAATGATGCCCAACTTCACACAAGAGATTGTGCAGATGCTGAAAATGCAGTCAAACACACACAAAATGCAGGAGGAACTCAGCAACTATGGAGGGGAATAAGGAGTTGACATTTCGTGCTGAGACTTTCATCAGGACTCTTGCCTTTAGACGTTTTCAGGAAGAGATTTTCATTTCCTTCTCCATTGTGGAGTCAGTGTGATGGTGAGATTATACAGAGTATAAAACCCAGAGCTCACAGTGACAGCTGACACTAGAAAGGGTGAGTTGTGCAGAGAATGGGTCTCGGCAACACGAGCAGCTGCCTGCCTCTAATGGATTAGTGTTAGTTCTAGAATATTTCTCTTTCTGTCTTTGGTTCACTTTTTTCCCTCCCCTCACCACTCCTCTACCTCCCTTCTTGCTCCTCACTCCCTCCCTTCTATTGCCCTTTGACCTCCTCCCTTCCTCTTCCCCTCTCCCTCAACTTTCCTCATCTTTTTTGGGACTGCCCTGTTATCAAAAACTATTGGAGGGGGATACACAATGCCCTACAAGATATCTTTAAATGTGAAATACCCTTAGAGAGTAAGACCATATATTTTGGATATATACGTCATGAATAGTTAAAAAGAGATAAATATTTAATGAATATAATGTTGGTGGCTGGTAAAAAGACTCTTACTAGGACATGGTTATCACAGGAGAGCCCAACTTTAAATACATGGATAGATATTACAATGGACATTTACAAAATGGAGAAGATGACAGCATCTGTTAATCATAAGCTGGAACAATTTGATTCATACTGGGAAAAATGGTTTAACTACATAATGCCTCATAGGCCTGATTTTATTCTCACAAATCAATGAATCTGTTGTTAAAAAAAAGATCACTCCCTACTTGTACTTTCCTTTTGCATGTTTTTTCTTTCCACTCTTTTCTATAAGTGTATACCTCAGATAAATACTTTGTGGAGATTTGTGATATATATGATATATATGTACAATGTCTGAAATACATCTTATGGAAATGTTTGTTTGATGATGAACTTCAATAAAAAAAATTACAAAAAAAAGGCCAAAGTTAGTATGTTTTCCTTAAGGGAATTGTTACGTACCCGTGACACGTGACAGTGGTGTACTTGTCACGTGACAGGTGTTGAAGCTGTACTGGACTTGAGGTAATGGTCTTGTGATGGTGGAGTGACGTCATTTTTCCGCCAGTAGAGGTCATATGACAGGTTTTTTTCACAGGGTATAAAAGGAGGACCCCTCCCTGTGAGGAAGGGCAGTTTGTGGCTGGATTTGCCATGTCGACTTCATGCCACTGCGTGATTTAATGTTAAGATGCAGTTTAGTTGAAAGATGAAGTTTTATTTAATGCCTAAAGTTTAAAAGGTCATTGCCAGCAGTTTCTTTATCATACTGCTAGTTGAGAATTAGTGGAGAGTGAAGATCAGAGTTCAGAAGTTAAAAGATCGAGAAAGTCGATTTCGACGGTGAAACAGGTTCGACCTTGTTTGATCCTCATTCAGAAGGAATTTGTTGACTGTCCCCGTGTTAATCCCTGTGAATAGCAGAAAGGATTGGGAACAGTTCTGTAAAGGAAAGGTCAGTGCCTTTAAGCCGTTTCATTTTCAATCTTCGTAAATTCTTCGTGGGAAAAGTAGTTTGACTGGTAATCGCAACAAGACGCCATGAAAGGGAATTTAAATCATCTTAAAAAGTCTCTCCCTTAAATGGACTGTAAGCATTTTGAACTTTTGCAATACGACTTTGAAGAACTGTTTTTGCAACATCGTTTTAAGAACCGTTTAAGCTGCTGCACAGCAGCTGATTTCTGGTTACGTGAGTGGTTTCTTTACTTTTGGGGGTTTGTTTTTCAGTGTTTAATAAACGTGTTATTTGTTATAAAAACCCCTGCCTCACTCATATATTTATTGTTGCTGAATCCTTAACAGAATACCTTGCCTGACAAATCTGTTAGCATTCTTTGAGGAAATAGCAGACAGTATCAACAAAGGAGAATTGGTGGATGTTGTGTACTTGGATTTTCAGAAGGCCTTTGACAAGATGCCATGCACGAGGCTGCTTAACAAGATAAGAGTGCATGGTATTGTGGGAAAGATACGTTCATGGATACAACATTGACTAATTGGCAGGAGGCGAAGAGAAGGCAAGGAGGATTAAAGGAGGCCTTTTCTGATTGGCTGCCTGTGACTAGTGGTTGTCCACAGCGGTCTCTGTTAGGAACACTTCTTTTCATGTTCTCTGTCAATGATTTGGATGATGCTATTAATGACTCTGTGGCCATGATTGTGGATGATATGAAGATAAGTGGAGGCGCAGGTGGATTTGAGGCAAATGGCATATAGTGTCAGGAAGTATATGGTCATGAACTTTGATAGAAGAAATAAAAACATAGACTATTTTCTAAACATGGAGAAAATTCTAATCTCTGAGGTGCAAAGAGTCATTGTAGTAGATTCCCCAAAATGTTAAATTGCAGGTTGAGTTGGTGGTAAGGCAAATGTAATGTTAGCATTCATTTCAAGAGGACTGGAATATAAAAGCAGGGATGTAATGTTGAGGCTTTATAAAGCCCTGATGAAGCCTCACTTGGAGTATTGTGAGCATTTTTGGTCTCCTTATTTAAGGAATGATGTGCAGAGGAGGTTCACAAGTATGATTCTTAGAATGAAAGGCGCAATTGATAGCTCTGGGCTTGTTGGAATTTTGACGAATGAGGGGAATCTCATTGAAATCTATCAAATGTTGGAAGACCTATACAGAGTGGATGTGGAGAGAATACTTCCTATGGTGGGAGGAGTCTAGGACCAGAGGGCATGGCCTTGAAATAGAGTGACGTTGCTTTAGAATAGAGATGAGGTGACATTTCTTCAGCTAGAGGGTGGTGAATCTGTCGAATTCATTGCCACATGTAGCTGTAGAGGCCAGGTAATTAGGTGTATTTAAGGAAGAGCTTGACATGTTCTTGATTAGTCAGGGTGTGAAAGATTACAAGTTAAGGACAGTAGAAGGGGGTTGAAAGGGAAATAAATCAGCCATGATGAAATAGCCAAGCAAACTCAGTGGGAAAAAATGGCCTAATTCTTCTCCTATGCCTTGTGTCTTAGACCCATGTACTGGCCTATATAAATCTAACTCTTCACTCCTACACATCCCATAACCCCCTGTTTTTCTTACATCAACGTGCTTACCTACATGCTTTCAATTCTCCCTAATGTATCAGCCTGAACTATCACCCTGCAGCAGCAAGGGGGTGTCTGAGCAGTTGCACAACATCTCAATAGGACAGGTGAGCAGCCAGAGGTCCTTCTGCATGGTGGCATTAATTACATACTGTAGAAAGAAAAGAGATGAGGTCCTGCGGAGTTAATATAGGGAGATAGGAAAAAGACCAGAAAGCAGCGCTCGAGGTAATCATCTCTGGATTCCCCCTGTGCCACATGTTAGTGAAGGCAAGAAAAAATGGTTATAGCAGATGAATGTGGGACTGAACAATTGGGCAGGGGCAGGGATTCATATTTTTGGACCATTGGGATCTCTTTTGGGGCAGATGGGATGTGTAAAGAGGGTTAGCTTGCACCTGAACTGGAACGGGATCCAACTCCTCAGCAGAGAGTTTTGCTAGTGTTACTGGGAAATTTTAAACAAGTCTGGTCGAGTTTGGGGTTTAGCCCAGAAAACAGGCAAGTAGGATAAGTGTGAGATGTTTCATCCTGGGAAAGCCAAAGAGTGTAGGACATATACTGTGAATAGCTGTGCTCTGCAGAATTACAGTGCCTATAGAAAACATTCACTACCCGCCCCCCGAGAAGTTTTCATGTTTTATTGTTTTACAACTTTCAATCACAGTGGATTTAATCTGGCATTTTTGACATTGATCAGCAGAAAAATACTCTTTTGTATCAAAATGAAAACAGATCTCTACAAAGTGACTTAAATTAATTACAAATATAAAACACAAAATAATTGATATACATAAATATTCACTGCCTTTATCAGTATTTAGTAGATACACCTTTGGCAGCAATTACAGCCCTGAGTCTGTGTGGATAGGTCCCTATCAGCTTTGCACATCTGGAAACTGCAATTTTTCCCCATTCTTCTTTACAAAACTGCTCAAGCTCTGTCAGATTGCATGGGGATTGTGAGTGAACAGCCCTTTTCATATTCAACAATAAATTCTCAATTGGATTAACATCTGGACTCTGACTTGTCCACTCTGAGACATTAACTTTGTTGTTTTTAAGCTATTCCTGTGCAGCTTTGGCTTTATGATTGGGGTCGTTGTTTTACTGGAAAGCAAACCTTCTCCCAAGTCGCAATTTTCTTGCAGACTGCATCAGGTTTTCCCCCAGGATTTCCCTGTATTTTGCTCGATTCATTTTATGCTCTACCTTCACAAGCCTTCCAGGACCTGCTGCTGTGAAGCATCCCCATACATAGCATGATGCAGTCACCACCATGTTTCATGGGAGGGATAGTGTGCTTTTGATGACGTGTGGTGTTTGGCTTATGCCAAATATAGTATTTAGTCAGATGGCCACAAAGCTCAATTTTGGTTTCATTGGACCATTCTTCCAGCTGACTTCAAAGATTCCCATGTGCCTTCTGGCAAACTCCAGCTGAGATTTCAACAGTAGCTTTTTCTTTGCCACTCTCCCATAAAGCTGTGACTGGTGAAACACCCGGGCAACAGTTGTTGTATGCTCAGTCTCTCCCATATCAGCCACTGAATCTTGTAACTCTTCCAGATTTATCATAGGTCTCTCGGTGTCCTCCCTCACTAGTCCCCTTCTTGCACAGTCACTCAGTTTTTGTGGACAGCCTACTCTAGGCAGATTTACACCTGTGCCATATTCTTTCCAGTTCCTGATGATTGACTTAACTGTACTCCAAGGGATATTCAGTGACTTGGAGATTTTCTTGTGTCCATCTCCTGACTTGTGCTTTTCAATAACTGATTTGTGGATTTGGTTGGAGTGTTCTTTTGTCTTCATGGTGTAGTTTTTGCCAGGATATTGACTCACTTTCCAGATACAGGTGTAGTTTTACTATAATCTATTGAAATCCCTCGACTGCACACAGTAGAAGCATAGAAACATAGAAAATCCTTCAGCCCACAATACAGGCCCTTCAGCCCACAAAGCTGTGCCAAACATGTCCTTACCTTAGAAATTACCTTGGGTTACCCATAGCCCTCTATTTTTCTGAGCTCCATCTACCTGTCCAAGAGTCTCTCAAAAGACCTTATCGTATCTGCTTCCACCACTGTTGCCAGCAGCCCATTCCACGCACTCACCACTCTCTGTGTAAAAAGACTTAACCCCTAACATCTCCTTTGTACCTACTTCCAAGCAGCTTAAAACTGTGCCCTCTCATGCTAACCATTTCAGCCCTGGGAAAAAGCCTCTGATTATCCACAAGATCAATGCCTCTCATCATCTTATATACCTCTATCAAGTCATCTCTTATCCTCCATTGCTCCAAGAAGAAAAGACTGAGTTTACTCAACCTATTCGCATAAGGCATGCTCCCCAATCCAGGCAACATCCTTCTAAATCTCCTCTGCACCTTTTCTATGGTTTCCACATCCTTCCTATAGTGAGGCAACCATAACTGAGCACAGTACTCCAAGTAGGGTCTGACCAGGGTCCTATATACCTGCATTTGACCTACCAAAATTAACCACTTCACCCTTACCTGGGTTGAACTCCATTTGTCATTTGTCAGCCCAGTTTTGCATCCTATTGATGTCCCGCTGTAACCTCTGACAGCACTCCACACTGTCTACAACACCTCCAACCTTTGTGTCATCAGGAAACTTATGAACCCATCCCTTCACTACTTTATCCAGGTCGTTTATAAAAATCACGAAGAGAAGGGTTCCCAGGACAGATCCCTGAGGCACACCACTGGTAACCAACCTCCATGCAGAATATGATCCATCTACAACCACTCTTTGCCTTCTGTGGGCAAGCCAGTTCTGGATCCACAAAGCAATGTCCTCTTGGATCCCATGCCTCCTTACTTTCTCAATAAGCCTTGACTAGATTTACAACAGCCTTTGTTGTTGTACCCTGCCATCCTTTGCCTGCCACACTCATTGGAACATGCCTATGCAGAACTCCAAGCAAATATCTCCTGAACATATGCCATATTTCTTCAGTACATTTCCCTGAGAACATCAGTTCCCAATTTATGCTTCCAAGTTCCTGCCTGATAGCTTCATATTTCCCCTTACTCCAATTAACCACTTTCCTAACTTGCCTGTTCCTTTCCTTCTCCAACGCTATGGTAAAGGAGATAGAAGCATAATCACTGTCTCCAAAATGCTCTCCCATTGAGAGATCTGACACCTGACCAGGTTCATTTCCCAATACCAGATCAAGGACAGCCTCTCCTCTTGTAGGCTTATCTACATATTATGTCAAGAAACCTTCCTGAATACACCTAACAAATTTCACCCCATTTAAACCCTTTGCTCCAGGGAAATGCCAATTCATATTTGGGAAACTAAAATCTCCCACCACAACAACCCTGTTATTATTCTACATTTCCAAGATCTGTCTCCCTATCTGCTCCTCAATGTCCCTGTTATTATTGGGTGGTCTATAAGAAACACCCAGTAGAGTTATTGAGCTTTTCCTGTTCCTGACTTTCACCCATAAAGACTCCATAGACAACCCTTCCATGTCTTTGTCATTCTTTGCAGCCGTGACACTATCTCTGATCAACAATGAACTCCATTTAATATATTTTGTGACTTCTAAAACCAATTGGCTGCACCAGTGATGACTTTTTGTGTCATATTAAAGGGGGGGGGGGGTGAATACTTATGCAATCAATTAATTTGTATTTTATATTTGTAATCAATTTAGATCACTTTGTAGAGATCTGCTTTCATATTGACACAAAAGATTTTTTCAGTTAATCAGTGTCAAAAAGGCCAAACTAAATCCATTGTGATTGAATGTTATAAAACAATAAAACATGAAAAGTTCCAAGGGGGTGAATACTTTTTATAGGCACTGTATGTAGCACAGAAGTAGAGGTACATGGTTCCATAAAAGTGGCACTATCAATAAACAGGGTGTCATCAGTCAGTGGAGTGAGTGTAGAAGTTGGAATGTTACATTGCAGTTCTACAAAACAATAGTGAGGTCACATTTGAAATACTTTATTTAATTTGGCCACAATGCTGTAAGAAAGATGCCTTAAAGCTGCAAAGAGTGCAGAGGAAATTTAAGAAGATATTCCTGCCATTTAAGCTAATATGGTAGCGGGATGGTAGCCAGTATGATAGCGCTGAGGATGAGCCAGCAAGCTGACAAGTAGATGATGGGTATAACATGAATGTAAGGAAGGATAAGCCAATTATTGGATAGAAATGCAGACAGAGAAAAGAGTTGACTTGTACCACAGGACAAAATCCAAAAGGGTGAAGAATTCAGGACTGAAGATGCTGTATTTAAATGCAGTTGGAATAAGGTGGATGAAATCATGACACAATTGGAGATTGGTTTCTATGACTTTGTGGGCATCACTGAGTCGTGGCTGAGGGAAGACATTGGTTCGGAGTTTAACATCAGAGGATATACTTCGTATTGAAAGGACAGACAGGAAGGCGTAGGCAGTCCTGTGGCTCTGGTGCTAAGAGAGGGAATTACATCTTGAGAAAGAGATGACAAGGTCAGAGAATGTTGAATCTTTGTTGTTTCAGTTAAGAAATTGCAAGTGTAAAAAAACATTATGGGAATGATATATAGGACTCTAAATAGTAGCTAAGATGTGAGATTAAGATTGCAAAGAGAACTGGAAAAAGCATATAATAAGGATAATAACACAGTTGTAATGGGGGACTACAGTATGCAAGAGGATTGGAAAAATCAGGTTGGTGTCAGATCGCAAGAGAGGGAATTGATTGAATGCCTATGAGACAGCTTTTTAGATCAACTTGTTGTTCACCCTACTCAGGTAAAGGCTATCTTAGATTGGGTGTTGTATAATAAACCAGATTGTTAGGGAGCTTAACACAAAGGAACCCTTAGGAGGCGGTGATCATAATATTATTGAATTCATACTGCAGTTTGAGGGGGAGAAGCATAGCTCACATGTATCAGTATCGCAATAGAATAAAGGGAATTACAGAGGCATGAGAAAGGACCTTGCTTAAGGGTTGGAGGAGGATGCTGGCGGGGATGACGGCAGAGCAGAGGTGGCTGAAGTTTCTGAGAATAGTTCACAAGGCGCAGGATAGATATGTCCCACAGAGGAAGAAGTTCTCAAATGGCAGGGGTAAGCAACCATGGCTGACAAGGGTAGATAAGGACTTCATAAAAGCCAAGCAAAGGACCTATGACAGCAAAAGTGAGTGAGAAATTGGATCACTGGGAAGTTTTTAAAATCCAACAAAAGGCAACTAAAAAAGCTATAAGAAGGGAAAAGATGGTCCCAGGGGACTGGAAAATTGTAAATGTCATTCCACTCTTTAAGCTGGGGAAGGCAAAAGAAAGGAAATTATAGGCCAATTAGCCTAACCTCAGTGGTTGGAAAAGTGTTGGAGTCTATTATTAAGGATGAGGCTTTGAGGTACTTTGAGACTAATGATAAAATTAGTCAAAGGCTGCATGGTTTCTGTGAAGGGAAATCTTATCTGCCAAATCTGTTACAGTTCTTCAAGGAAGTAACAAGCAAGGTGGACAAAGGAAAGGGCGTGGATGTCATTTATTTGGATTTTCAGAAGGTGTTTGATAAGGCTGCTTAACAAGATGAAATCCTATGGCATGACAGGAAAGATACCTGCATGGACAGTGGAAGTGCTGACAGGCAGGAGGCAGTCAGTGGGAATAAAGGGAGCCTTTTCTGATTGGCTGACAGTGATGAGCGGTGATTCCCAGCAGTCAGTATTGGGCCCATTACTTTTCTAATAGACAAATCAGAAGAATGAGCAGGGGATGTCGAATCAGTGTGGATAGAACTGAGAAATTCTAAGGGTACAAAGACCCTGATGGGAGTTATCTGCAGGCCCCCAAAGAGTAGTCTGGATGCAGGGTGTAAGTTGAATGAAGAGTTAAAATTGACATGTCACAAAGGTAATGATACAGTTGTCATGGGGGATTTCAACATGTAGGTAGACTGGGAGAATCAGAATGGTACTGGACCCCAAGATAGGGAGTTTGTGGAGTGCCTCTGAGATGGATTCTGTACTGGAGCCTACCAGGGAGAAGGCAATTCTAGATTTAGTGTTGTGCAATGAACCAGATTTGATCAGGGACCTCGAGGTAAAGGAGCCATTAGGAGGTGGTGACCATAATATGATATGTTTTCACCTACAATTTGCGAAGAAGAAGGGAAAATCAGATGTGTCAGTATTACAGTTGAACAAAGGGAACTATGGAGCAATGAGGGAGGAGCTGGCCAAAGTTCAATGGAACAATACCCTAGTGGGGAAGACAGTGGAACAACAATGGCAGGTATTTCTGGGAATAATGCAGAAGGAGCAGGATTGGTTCATTCCAAAGAGGAAGAAAAATCCTAAGAGGAGTAAGAGACAGTTCTGGCTGACGAGGGAAGTAAAGGACAGTATAAAAATAAAAGAGAAGAAGTATAACATAGCAAAGACAAGCGGGAAGCTGAAGGAATGGGAAGCTTTTAAAGAGCAAAAGAAGATAGCAAAAAAGGCAACATGCAGAGAAAAAAATGAGGTATGAAGGTAAACTAGGCAAGAATATAAAGGAGGATAGTAAAAGCTTCTTTAGGTATGTGAAAAGAAAAAAAAAATAGTTAAGACCAAAATTGGGCCATTGAAGACAGAAACGGGTGAATTTACTATGGGGAGCAAGGAAATGGCAGATGAGTTTGACAGGTACTTTGGATCTGTCTTCACTAGGGAAGACACAAAGAATCTCCCAGATATAATAGTGGCCAAAGAAACTAAGGCAATGGATGAACTGAATGAAATTTATATTAGGCAAGAAATGGTGATGGATAGGCTGTTGGGTCTGAAGGCCTGATGGTTTACATCCCAGGGCACTTAAGGAAGTGGCTCTAGAAATCGTGGATGCATTGGTAAACATTTTCCAATGTTCTATAGATTCAGGATCAGTTCCTGTGGATTGGAGGGTGGCTAATGTTGTCCCACTTTTCAAGAAAGGAGGGAGAGAGAAAACAGGGAATTATAGACCGGTTTGCCTGACGTGAGTGGTGGGAAGGATGCTGGAGTTAATTATAAAAGAGGAAATTACAACACATTTGGATAATAGTCGAACGATCAGTCAGAGTCAGCATGGATTTACGAAGGGAAAATCATTCTTGACTAATCTTCTGAAGTTTTTTCAAGATGTAACTATGAAAATGGACAAGGGAGAGCCAGTGGATGTAGTGTACCTGGACTTTCAGAAAGCCTTTGATAAAGACCCACATAGGAGATTAGTGGGCAAAATTAGGGCACATGGTATTGGGGGCAGAGTACTGACATGGATTGAAAATTGGCTGGCTGACAGGAAACAAAGAGTAGCGATTAACGGGTCCCTTTCGGAATGGCAGGCTGTGACCAGTGGGGTACCGCAAGGTTTGGTGCTGGGACCACAGCTGTTTACAATATACATTAATGATTTAGATGAAGGGATTAAAAGTAACATTAACAAATTTGCCGATGACACAAAGTTGGGTGGCAGTGTGAAATGCCAGGAGGATGTTATAAGAACGCAGGGTGACTTGGACAGGTTGGGTGAGTGGGCGAATGCACGGTAGATTCAGTTTAATGTGGATAAGTGTGAGGTTATCCACTTTGGTGGCAAGAACAGGAAGGCAGATTACTATCTAAATGGAGTCAAGTTAGGAAAAGGGGAAGTACAACGAGATCTAAGTGTTCTTGTACATCAGTCAATGAAAGCAAGCATGCAGGTACAGCAGGCAGTGAAGAACTCTAATAGCATGTTGGCCTTTATAACAAGAGACTTGAGTATAGGAATAAAGAGGTCCTTCTGCAGCCGTACAGGGCCATGGTGAGACCCCACCTGGAGCATTGTGTGCAGTTTTGGTCTCCAAATTTGAGATAAGACATTCTTGCTATTGAGGGAGTGCAGCGTAGGTTCATGAGCTTAATTCCCAGGATGGTGGGACTGTCAAATGTTGAAAGATTGGAGTGACTGGGCTTGTATACACTGGAATTTAGAAGGATGAGAGGGGATCTGATTGAAACATGTGAGATTATTAAGGGATTGGACACAGTTTAAGAATAAGGGGTAATCCATTTAGAACAGTGATGTGGAAAAGCTTTTTCACCCAGAGAGTGGTGGATATGTGGAATGCTCTACCCCAGAAGACAGTGGAGGCGAAGTCTCTGGATGCATTCAAGAAAGAGTTAGATAGAGCTCTTATAGATAGCAGGGTCAAGGGATATGGGGAGAGGGCAGGAACGGGGTACTGATTGTGTATGATCAGCCATTATCACAGTGAATGGTGGTGCTGGCTAGGAGGGCCGAATGGCCTACTCCTGCACCTACTGTCTATTGTCTATTATAGGCAGAGTGGGTCATGTGTGGAGTGGCTCTGTGTATAAGAAATAATATTCACTCATTGGAAAGAGATGACATAGGATTTGAAAGCGTAGTGTCTCTATGGGTTGAGTTCAGAAATGGCAAGTGTAAAAGGACCCTATTGGCAGTTGTATACAGGCCTCCAAACAGCAGCCGGGATGTGGATTACAAATCACAACAGGAGTATCTGAAGGGCAATATTCTGGTAACCACTGGGGATTTTAACATGAAAGTGGATTGGGAAAACAAGGCCAATTCTGGACCTCAAGAGAGAGAATTTGCAGATGTCTAAGGGGTGGCTTTTTAGAACAGCTTGTTGTTGAACCCAGTAGGGGATCGGATGTGCTGGATTGCGTGTTGTGCAATGATCTGGAGGTGATAAGAGAGCTTAAGGTTAAGGAACCCTTAGGGAACAGTGATCACAATATGATTATGTTCACTTTAAAATTTGAGAAGGAGAAGCTAAATTCCAGTGTGTCAGTATTTCAGTGGAATAAAGGAAATTACAAAGGCATGAGAGGGGAACTGGCCAATGTTGACTGGAAGGGACGTTAGCATGAAGGACGGCAGAGCAGCAATGGCTGGAGTTTCTGTGAAAAATGAGGGAAGCGCATGACAGATATATTCTAAATAAGAGGAAATTTTCAAATGGAAGAAGGACACTACCATGGCTGACACGTGAAGTTAGAGCCAAAGTAAGAGTAAATGAGAGACAATACAAGGAATCCAAAACTAGTGAGAAGATAAAGGATTGGGGTGTTCTAAAAAATTGGCAGAAAGAAACTAAGAAGGTCATTCGGTAGAAAAAGATGAATTATGAAAGAAGCTGGCAAATAATATCAAAGAAGATACTAAAAGCCTTTTTAAGCATATAAAGGGTAAACAATTTGAGGACAGATATAGGATCAATAGAAAATTATGTTGGAGATATTGTAATGAGAGACAAAGAGATGGCAGAGGAACTGAAGACATCTGCAGGGTCAGGGAAGTGATGAATGTGCAGTGAAATTTACAACTGAGAAGGTGATCAGGAAGTTTAATGGTCTGAGGGTGGATAAATCTCCTGGACCTCATGGAATGCACCCTCAGGTTCTGAAGGAAGCAGCTGGAGACATTGCAGAGGCACGGACAATGATCTTTCAAGGATTGATAGATTGCACTGGTTGACTGGAAAATGTACTGATACAGTGTACTGACATTGTACTGGTTGACTGGAAAATTGCAAACGTTACTCCGCTATTTAAGAAGGGTGGGAGGCAGCAGAAAGGGAACTATAGACCTGTTAGCCTGACATCAATGGTTGGGAAGTTGTTGGAATCGATTGTTAGGTATGAGATTATGGAATACCTGGGAGCACGTGACAAGATAGGTCAAAGTCAGCATGGTTTCCTGAAAGAAAATCCTGCCTGAAAACCACTGCAATTTTTCAAGGAAATTACAAGCAGGGTAGACAAAGGAGTTGCAGTAGATGTGCTGTAGTTGGATTTTGAGAAGGCCTTTGACAAGGTGTCACACATGAGGCTGCTTAGCAAGATAAGAGCACATAGAATTACAGGGGAGTTACTAGCATGGGTGGAACATTGTCTGATTGGCAGAAAACAGAGAGTGGGAATAAGGGGATCCTACTCTGGCTGGCTGCTGGTTACCAGTAGAGATCTATAGGGGTCAGTGTAGGGACCACTGCCTGTATGTCAATGATTTGGACTATAGGATTAATGGACTTGTGGCTAAATTTGCCGATGATACGAAGGTAGGTGGAGGAACAGGTAGTGTTGATGAAACAGAGCCTGCAGAAAGACTTGGATAGTTTCGGGAAATGGGCAAAGAAGTGGCAAATGAAATACAATGTTGGAAAGTACATGGTCATACACTTTGTTGGAAATAATAAATGAGCATGCTATTATTTAGCTGGGGAGAAAAACTAAAAATGCAGAGATACAAAGGGACTTGGGAGTCCTTGTGCAGGACACCCCGAAAGGTTAAATTCCAGTTTGAGTCGGTGGTGAAGAAGAAGAATGCAATGTTGGCATTCATTTCCAGAGGTATAGAATATAAGAGCAGGGGTGTGATCTTGAGGCTCTATAAGGCACTCATGAGACCATACGGTGTAATGTGTGCAGTTTTCAGCTCCTTATTTTAGAAAGGATATACTACATTGGAGAATGATTCCAGGAATGAAAGGGTTACTCTATGAGGAATGTTTGGCAGCTCCTGGGCTGTATTCCCTGGAGTTCAGGAGAATGAGGGGGGGATATCATAGAAACATTCCAAATGTTGAAAGGCCTGAACAGATTCAATATGGCAAAGTTATTTTCCATGGTAGGGGAGTCTAGGACAAGAGGGCACGATTTCAGGATTGAAGGACGTCCATTTAAAATAAAGGTCCAGAGAAATTACTTTAGTCAGAGGGTGGTAAATCTGTGGAATTTTTGCCACGAGTAGTTGTGGAGGCCAAGTCTTTGTGTTCATTTAAGGCAGAGACAGACACATTCTTGATTAACAGGCAACAAAGGGTATAGGGAGATGGCAGGGGAGTGGGGATGACTGGAAGAATTGGATCAGCCCATGATTGAGTGGCGGAGCAGACTCGATGAGCCGAATGGCCTACTTCTGCTCCTATATCTTATTGTCTTCTGGACTCTGGCGTGGGCTGAATTATGATTTATTTCACTCCATGTTTAAGATTGAATAAGACTGAGTTCATTCAAACCCTTAAACATTGCTCAAACAATAACTCACACATCGTTTCATTACTCCCAGTCAGTCCCATGTCTAGCCTCAAAAGTTGTGTAAATTGATTCAACAAATTAACAATTGATTGTTAATTTGTTAACAGTTAACAATTTTGATTCAACAAATGCTCTGACAATAAGTGCAGTTATTTATGAACAAGAGAAAATTTAATTGTTTACTGGAAGAAAGGTGAATGTTTTGAATGTGCAATCTTAACACAAAAGACTTTACCTTGGCTCTGAGTTTTTTTTCCTTCAGAGGGAGGAACAAATCCAGTCTTATTGCTGCAGCTAAAGCTTCCAGGATTGTTGATGCATGTTAGATTTGGACCACAAATGTCTGGGTTATCGTCACACTCATTGATATCTGGAATAGAAAAGCAATCTTAAAATAGGATAAAAATCTTCATGTACTGGTGACATGCTTTATTCTCTCCTGGACCTGAATTTCCATGACATTTGTTGCCATGTAATGCACAATATTTAGAGCAGTGACACTCAGAGACTTAAAAAACATCAGAGCTCTGAGCAACAGATGTAGTGGGAGGTGATTCCATCAAAAAGTTGCAGTGTTGAATGCAGGACTAAAGTGGTCACTTCCATCAGGAGCCATTCAAATCCATCTCTCATCCAAGTTTTCATCTTCCTAGATTCGTCAGATCTGAAGAGCCAGTTTATTGTAGTGGCTTTTCTGAATGCAGAGAAGATAAAATTTCCTGGGCTAATTAATAGCTCATAATATTTATTCCATATGAATCTTAAATGTTGATAAACTCCAATAATGGAAAGTCAACTCACCTTTCACTGAGAGAGGAGTATTATTGCTGAATACATCACCAGCATGATACTAGCACAGGACTGATTAGGAATAGTCAACATGGCTTTGTGCAATGGTAGGTCATGTCTAATCAAACTTAGGGAGTCTTTTAAGGAAATTACCAGGAAAGTTGATGAAGGCAAAGCAGTGGAAGTTGTCCACATGGACTTTACTAAGGCCTTTGACAAAGTCCTGCATGGGAGGTTGGTCAGGAAGGCTCAGTTGCTTGGCATTCAGAACGAGGTAGTAAATTGGATTCGACATAGGCTTTGTGGTAGAAGCCAGAAAATGGCAGTAGCTGGTTGCCTCTCTGACTGGAGGCTTGTAACTAGTTGTGTGCCTCGGGGATCAGTGCTGGGTCCATTGATGTTTGTTATTTGCATCAATGGTCTGGATGTAGTAAAACGAATCAGCAAATTTGCGGATGACACCAAGGTTGGGACGTAGTGGACAACAAGGAAAGCTATCATAGCTTGCAGTGGGATCTGTACCAGCCTGGAAAATGGGCTGAGCATTGGTAGATGGAATTTAATGCAGACAGGTTTGCCAAGGTATTACACTTTGACAGGACAAACCAGGGTAGAACTTACACAATGAGCAGGTTGGGCACTGAGGAGCACTGTAGAACAGAGGGATTTAAACAGATTAACAGCTCAGCAAGGACTAGATGGGCTGAAGGACCCTTTTCAGTGCTGTAGTGACCTGTGACTTCAGGTCATCAGAAATCTATTTTTATCACAATCAGATTGGCACGATCGTGGAATCGCTGGAGCTCCTAACACATCCTCCACTTCTCAGGCATGGCACGTGACTGATATTTCTCTCTGCCACATTTTAGAACTTAACATGGACTCATCATAGGCTCTTTAATTTTTCACGTAGCAAACTGCCTTTCCAGTTTCTTCTCAGTAGTGCTGATTCCAATATGATAATGCACCCAGAAATGGTGAAGAGTATTCACTTTCAGGAGAGATTAGTAAATGAAATGTTACTTGAAGGGCTCCTTGCAGTGAAATGTGTCATTGACAAACTTACCTCCCTTTGGCTTTTCGCAGAGTGGGTGCTGGAAAGTTGGATCATAACTTAAAGCAATTTAACTGAACTAACATGTAAAAGTGATCCAGTACACCAGATTCTGATGTGGCCAGTACTCTTCCAGCCCAATCGACTTGCAAGTTCCTTCACAAAAAGATTTGGTGAACAGTGACTCAGTTGGAAGAACTATCCCACACATTAACCAAGCAATACTTTGACATTATGGATGTATTAAAGTCTTCCTTGTAATCTAGGTCTATTCCTACCCCACTCAATGACAAACTCACAAAAGGGTGTGGTACAGTTCTATAAAAGTAATTGACTTGGAATTCCTCAAATAATTATTTCAAATTTCATGAGCATCTCGGCATCAGGTGAAACATGGGAAAAGAATGTTCCTCCTTTGTACCACTCCTGCTTTCCTTTATTGACAAAACTGTCTCATTTTAACTGTGAATGTCCAGTCCCTAAACACTTCCATCCTCCATCAGGAAGGCCTTAAAACTCTTCACATCTTTCTAGACCAGTGGTCCCCAACCACCAGGCCGCAAAGCATGCGCTACCGGGCAGCAAGGTAACAATATGATTTGGCGATATGAAACGATATGAGTCAGCTGCACCTTTTTCGCATTCACTGTCACGCCCAATGTTGAACTTGAACGCACATGAGGTCATTAACCACGCGAGGTCATCAGTTGCATAAATGCAGTGATACACTTGTGCCAGGGATCACTGGTTGGCCTCGGGTAACTGGCCGCCTTGCGTGGCAAGCAAGAGGTGCCATTGCTATTGGCCTGGAGAGCGGACAGATGGGCGTCAACTCTAAACCTGTTTATCACACCAAATCTTTGTGGGGAATCCGGTGCTAAAATATTTGCAGACGATCTAATTCAGGCTAGGGTTTCGTAAGCAGCAGAGCAGCTACCTCGCTGCGATCTACTGAAAGTCATCCCTCGAGCCAAACTTTTGTGGGCCAATCGATCCTACCTACCTACAAGGGCACGCGCCCTGTTGCACTCCTCACTCGGTCGGTCACTCTCTCCGGACTGTGACCCACCGTGGCCCCAGCACGGGGACCTCCGGCCCTCACCTTGTCTTCTCACTGGTGTGTTGCAACGATTTTATATGTTCATAAGAGGAAAATATGCACTATTTAATATCCAAATGTTACTTAAAATGTTCTGATGCTATTAACAAGTGAGTTATAATTGACATCACTATATTCATGCGAGGAAAATATGCGCAGTGTGTTTAATATTAAATTTGTTAGATAAGCCCTTTTAGAAACGAAATTGAGTGTATTAGCCACTTATAAGTGACTTATAGTTGACTTATCACCGATATTCCGGTCACGATTAACACCCGCACCCCAGTCGGCAGGTTGGCAAGAATATTGTCTATATAAAACTGATCTGCGGTGCAAAAATGTTTGGTGACCCCTGTTCTAGAATTTAGAACTGACAAGATCCCCTGAACCACCACTCTGCTCTGCCCGGCAGAATTGTTCCTGCATAGAAGCATAGAAGACCTACAGCACAATACAGGCTCTTCAGCCCAAAATGCTATGCAAAAGATTTACGCCCTTAGAAATATTCCGAAAACATCCGAAAAAATATCCCTGACATCGTGTGGACAGCTTTTCCCGAGGGCTGGAAAGGCTAGCATGAGAGGGCACAGCTTTAAAGTGCTCTGAAGTAGGTACAGAGGAGATGTCAGGGGTAAGATTTTGGTGAGTGAGTGAGTGTGTGGACTGGGCTGCCAGTGACGGTGGTGGAGGCAGATATGGTAGGGTCTTTGAAGTGACTCCTGGATAGGTACATGGAGCTTAGAAAATTAGAGGACTATGGGTAACTCTAGGTAATTTCTAAAGTAAGGACATTTTCGGCACAGCATTGTGGGCCGAAGTCCTATATTGTGCTGCAGGTTATCTATGTTTCTATCTCCTCTATACCTGCTTCCAAGAACCTTAAAACTGTGCCCTCTTGTGTTAGCCATTTCAGCCATGGGAAAAAGCCTCTGACTATCCACATGATCAATGCCTCTCATCATTTTGTACACTTCTATCAGGTCACCTCTCATCCACTGCCGCTCCAAGGAGAAAAGGCTGAGTTCACTCAAGCTTTTCTCATAAGGCATGCTCCCTAATCCAGGCAATATACTTGTAAATCTCCTCTGAACCCATCCTATAGTTTCCACATCCTTCCTGTAGTGAGGTGACCAGAACTGAGCACAGTACTATAACTGGGGCCTGACTAGGGTCCTATGTAGCTATAACATTACCTCTCAGCTCTTAAACTCAATCCCATGATTGATGAAGGCCAATGCTTTCTGAACCACACAGTCAACCTGGGCAGCAACTTTGAGTGTCCTATGGACTCGGAACCCAAGATCCCTCTGGTCCTCCACACTGCCCAGAGTCTTACCATTAATACTATATTCTGCCATCATATTTGACCTACCAAAATGAACCACCTCACACTTATATGGGTTGAACTCCAGCTGCCACTTCTCAGCGCAGTTTTGCGTCTTATTGATGTTCCGCTGTAACCTCTGACAGCCCTCCACACTATCCACAAGACCCCCAACCTTTGTGTCATCAGTGAATTTACTAACCCATCCCTCCACTTCATCCAGGTCACTTACAAAAATCACAAAGAGAAAGGTTCCCAGAACAGATCCCTGAAACACACCATTGATCAACAACCTCCATGTAGAATATGACCCATCTACAACCACTCTTTGCCTTCTGTGAGGAAGCCAATTCTGGATCCACAAAGCAAGGAACCCTTGATCCTATGCCTCCTTGCTTTCCCAATACACCTTGCATGGGGTACCTTATCAAAAGCCTTGCTGAAATCCATATACACTACATCTTCTGCTCTATCTTTATCAATGTGCTTGGTCATATCCTCAAAAAATTCAAACAGGCTTATAAAGCATGATCTGCCTTTGACAAAGCCATGCTGACTATTCCTAATCATATTATGCCTCTCCAAAAGTTCATAAATCCTGCCTCTCAGAATCTTTTCCATTAACTTACCAACCACTGAAGTAAGACCCACTGGTCTATAATTTCCTGGCCTATCTCCACTCCCTTTTATGAATAAAACAACATCTGCAACCCTTCAGTTCGCTGGAACCTCTCTCCTTTCCCCATTGATGATGCAAAACCATTATCAGGGACTCAGCAATCTCATCCCTTGCCTCCGACAGTAGCCTGGGGTACATCTTGTTCAGTCCTGGAGACTTATCCAACTTGATGCTTTCCAAAAGCTCCAGCACATCCTCTTTCCTAATGTCTATATGCTCAAGCTTTTCAATCTGCTGTAAGTCATCCCTACAATCACCAAGATCCTTTTCTGCAGTGAATACTGAAGCAAAGTATTCATTGAATACCTCTGCTATCTCCTCCGTTTCCATAGGCACTTTTCCGCTGTCACGCTGTCTCATGTCTTATCTTCTTGCTCTTCATGTACTTGTAGAATGCTTTGGGGTTTTCCTTTATCCTGCTCGCCAAGGCCTTATCATGGCCCCTTCTGGCTCTCCTAATTTCCTTCTTAAGCTCCTTCCTGCTAACCTTATAACCTTCTAGAGCTCAATAATTACCTAGTTTTTTTGAACCTTTTCTTTTCTTGTTGACTAGATTTTCAACAGCCTTTATACACTATGGTTCCTGTACCCTACCATCCTTTTCCTGTCTCATTGGAATGTACCTATGCAAAACGCCACGCAAATATCCTTGAGGTTTTGCCACATTTCCTGAGTAGATCTGTTTCCAATCTATGCTTCCAAGTTCACATATGTTCCCGATTTATACTTCCAAGTTCACATGTGTTCCCGATTTATACTTCCAAGTCCTCACCCTCAACAATTTTTCCTTCACCTCCTCCTACTTCCTTCAAACCAGAGGTGAAGTCATGGACAATCGCATGGGTCCCAGGTATGCCTGTCCTTTCATCGGTTATGCGAAGCGATCCATGTTCTAAGCCTACACCGGCACCACTTCCCATCTCTTCTTATGTTACATTGGTAACTGCATTGGTACTGCTTCTTGCACCCATGCTGAGCTCGTTGATTTCATCAGCTTCGTTTGCAGTTTCCACCTTGCTCTCAGATTTACTTGGTCCATTTCTGAAATTTTTCTCCCCTTTTCTAGATCTCTTGTCTTCAACTCTGGAGGCAGTCTATGTACCCACTGACTCTCACAGGTATATAGCTCCTATCTACTAATCCCTCCTATCTACACCCTGTCCATGTCCCTCCATCATCCTTACATCCATGTACCTGTTGAAACATCACTTAAAATTCTCTGCCACCACACCAGGAGTCCCTGATTTACCTCAGGTCCTACAATTTTGCTCTGAGGTCTTCAACTTTATTTTCCAGAGACTGGCAGAGTCTAAGGCATATTGATCATACCTGTAAACTAGCTTGCTATCCCTGGTTTCATTTTCTTAAACGGGAACTGCACTCACAACCCAAGTGTTCCAGGTGGAGTCCATTAATTTAAGGATCAATAGATCTTTTAAGTGTCTTACAATAATGTTGTTTACTGTAAGTTTGTGAATTTCAGCTGTAATAGCTCTGGAGCGGTATTAACATTCTTGCAGGGAAGTTTGCTAGTGCTTCTTGGGGGTTTTAAACTGAATTTGCAGGGGGCGGGGATCCAGAATGTGAGAGAGGATAGCGAGAGGAAGAATAAAGGACAGGTGGGGACTACACGGTTCCAGAATATTAAGTGTGTAGTAGAGAAAGGTGAGGCGGAACAAGTGATAAGGAGGACACATGTACAGAGAGATGGTCTGACGGAACGTGGAGTTAAATGTGCAGAAAGAATAAGTAAATTTAGGAAGGACAACAAAATTCTAGGGGCGTATAGCCCGATGGGAGTTCGGGGAGTTGGGTTAAGCACAATAGGCAGCGATTCAAACAGAGAGAGGAGAAATGGGCTAAACATTCTCTATCTGAATGCACGAAGTGTCAGAAATAAGGCAGATGAGCTTGAAGCTCAGGTGCGAATGGGTAGCTATGATGTTGTTGGGATAACGGAGACATGGCTGCAGGGAGATCAGACCTGGGAAATGAATGTACAAGGGTATACGTGCTATCGTAGGGACAGAAATGTGGGCAGAGGGGGTGGGGTGGCCCTGTTGGTGAGGAATGAGATTCAGTCCCTTGCTAGTGGGGGACATAGGATCAGGAGAAGTAGAGTCTGTGTGGATAGAACTGAGGAACAGTAAGGGCAAAAGGACCCTAATGGGTGTTGTCTACAGGCCACCAAACAGTAGCATGGATATTGGTTGCAAGTTGAATAGGGAGTTAACATTGGCATGTGGCAAAGGTAATGTCGCAGTAGTTATGGGGGATTTCAACATGCAGGTGAACTGGGAGAAATCAGGTTGGTGCTGGACCCCAGGATAGGGAGTTTGTAGAGTGCCTATGGGATGCATTCTTGGAACAGCTTGTACGACAGCCGACCAGGGACAAGGCTATTCTGGATTTAGTGTTATGTAATGAACAGGATTTGATAAGCGATCTTGAAGTAAAGGAGCCATTAGGAGGTAGTGATCATAATATGATAAGTTTTTATCTGCAGTTTGAGAAGGATAAGGGCAGCTTGGAGGTGTCAGTGTTGCAGTTGAACAGGGGAAACTATGGAGCCATGAGGGAGGAGCAGGCCAAAGTTGACTGGATGGATATCCTAGCAGAAAAGACAGTGGAATGGCCATGGCAGGTATTCTTGGGAATAATGCACAAGGTGCAAAATCAGTTCATTCCCCGAAGAAGGAAGGATTCAAAGGGGGGAAAGGGGCCACAGTGGTTGACAAAGGAAGTCAGAGGTAAAGGAGGTATGACAGAGCTAAGGTGAGTGGGAGGACAGATGATTGGGAAGTTTTTAAGGAACAACAGAACTTAACTAAAAAGGCAATACGGGGAGAAAAAATGAGGTAGAATGCAAGCTAGCCAGGAATATAAAGGAGGATAGCAAAAGCTTTTTTAGGTATGTGAAGAGAAAGAAGATAGTTAAGAACAATGTTGAGCCCTTGAAGAATGAATTGGGTGAAATTGTTATGGGAAACAGAGAAATGGCAGAAGAATTTAACAAGTACTTTAGATCTGTCTTCACTAAGGAAGACACAAGCAATCTCCCAGATGTATGGATAGGCCAAGGACATAGGGTAATTGAGGAAATGAAACAGATTGACATTAGGAAGGAAACGGTGATGAGTAAACTGATTGGACTGAAGGCTGACAAATCCCCAGGTCCAGATGGTCTGCATCCTAGAGTACTAAAGGAGGTGGCCCTGGAAATTGCAGATGCATTAGTAATCATTTTCCAATGTTCCTTAGATTCAGGATCAGTTCCTGAGGATTGGAGAATGGCCAATGTTATCCCACTTTTTAAGAAAGGAGGGAGGGAGAAAACAGAGAACTATCGACCTGTCAGCCTGACATCGGTGGTGGGGAAGATGCTAGAGTCCATTACTAAAGATGAAATAGTAGCATATCTAGATATCAGTGATAGGATTGGGCCGAGCCAGCATGGATTTACCAAGGGTAAATCATGCTTGACCAATCTGTTGGAGTTTTTCGAGGATGTAACCAGGAAGTTAAGACGGGGGATATCCAGTGGATGTAGAGTACCTTGAATTTCAGAAGGCATTTGATAAGGTCCCACATAGGAGATTGGTGGTAAAATCAAAGCTCATGGCATTGGGGGGAAGACATTGATATGGATAGAAAACTGGTTGGCAGATAGAAAGCAAAGGGTAGCGGTGAATGGGTGTTGCTCAGAATGGCAGGTGGTGACTAGTGGGGTGCCACAGGGCTCGGTATTGGGACCACAGCTGTTTATGATCTACGTCAACGATGTAGATGAAGGCATTGAGAATAACATCAGTTATTGCTGATGATACTAAGCCGGGTGGCAGTGTGACATGTGATGAGGATGTTAGGAGAATACAGGGTGACTTGGATAGGCTGGGTGAGTGGGCAGATACTTGGCAGATGACGTTTAATGTGAGTAAGTGTGAGGTTATCCACTTTGGGAGTAAGAACAGGAAGGCAGATTATTATCTGAACGGTGTAGAGTTAGGTAAGGGAGAAATACAAAGAGATCTAGGAGTCCTTGTTCATCAGTCACTGAAGGTGAATGAGCAAGTGCAGCAGGCCGTGAAGAAGGCTAATGGAATGTTGGTCTTTATTACAAAGGGAATTGAGTACAAGAGCAAGGAAATCCTCTTGCATTTGTACAGAGCCCTGGTGAGACCACACCTGGAGTATTGTGTACAGTTTTGGTCTCCAGGGTTAAGGAAGGACATCCTGGCTGTAGAGGAAGTGCAGCGTAGATTCACGAGGTTAATTCCTGGGATGTCTGGACTGTCTTATGCAGAGAGGTTAAAGAGACTGGGCTTGTACATGCTGGAATTAAGGAGATTGAGAGGGGATCTGATTGAAACATATAAGATTATTAAAGGATTGTACAAGATAGAGGCAGGAAATATGTTCCAGATGCTGGGAGAGTCCAGCATCAGAGGGCATGTTTTGAGAATAAGGGGTAGGTCATTTAGGACAGTGTTAAGGAAAAACCTCTTCTCCCAGAGAGTTGTGGGGGTCTGGAATGCACTGCTTCGGAAGACGGTGGAAGCCAGTTCTCTGGATGCTTTCAAGAAGGAGCTAGACAGGTATCTTATGGATAGGGGAATCAAGGGATATGGGGAGAAGGCGGAAACCAGGTATTGATAGTAGATGATCAGCCATGATCTCAAAATGGTGGTGCAGGTTCGAAGGGCCGAATGGTCTACCTCTGCACCTATTGTCTATTGTCTTTGGCAATGGGCCAACACAATCCACTATGACCCTGGAAAAAGGTTCACCAAAAGCAGGTATCGGTTTAAGTGGTGCTACTTGAATAACCTGATTAGGTTTCCCTATTGTCTATATAAATCAGCATGTGTAATGATTTCCATCATAGCTGCACATAAAGTATCACCACTTATCTGCTCCACCTTCCCAGAAATTAGGATACTATGTCAACGGGCAGCACCAAGATCAGATTGAGCATGTATGCCTGGAGTTGTCAGACATTTGCATTACCTGCTCCCGCAATCTTGTTGTACCAACCTTTTCTTTTATTTTTCTTTACTTTTAAATATTCTTTGCTTATCCACCTTGAACAGAACAATTTCAATCACATATACCCAGCATCACAACAACAGTACCAAGCTCAGCACAGGGAGATCATGCACTGTAAAAGCTCAATAACATACTTGTATGTGCTGTATAACCAACTGTGAAGTTAGTTAGTCCTGATGGGATGGCAGTAGAAAATCCCATTGTATTAAAATGTATAGTATTTGGCCCATACACTGATGGAATTTGGAAACATTCATTATTTTCTGTAATCAATATGAAACAGGCATGTGAATAGTATTCATTCTTTATACTGGTTTGCAGTGACCTTTTCCCCAAGCTGAGAAATATCTCCATGCCAGTTTTCTTAACAGAATGCTGACACATCCAGTGGATGTCAAAATGTGGCAGGAGATTCGCTGCCAACTAAGTGGATTAAGGAAAGGGTCCAATCTGAACATTCTCTTATAATGAGATGATTTTATGAATTGGACAATATGCAATCGCAACAGAATAACCACCAGCTGTTCAAAGGAGCAGGGAAGTTCTGAAGCATCCCCATGATGATGGTACTTAACGTGCAGTCTTGCCTGGCATCTCGGGTTGTCAGAGGCTTTCAGTGAGCCACAGTAAGGAGCTATTAATGGCTCTTCCACTCAGGGGTTTATGTGCTTTGAGAGATCATTATCACCTGTATTGTGGGACAGAAAGACAAACATCACCATGAGCAGCTCGAGCAAGATCTCCTCACTGAGACAAAGCTTCTTCATGGGTAAAAGGCTGCATCCGTTTCTCTCAGATGCCCTGGTTGTTGTTGAGAGCCACATTGTTTCATTCAGGTTTCACTATGTGAAGCTGAGGTCCATGACGCAGGGTTGGAATGGAGCAGAAAGGAAGTTTATTTAACCTGAATAATTAATTAATTGATAAGATTATGGAATATTAATTGGGTAACAAAGATAGTACGGATGTTAAGAAACAGAAGAACAGGGAAAATTTCATAAAGATTGAAGAATTATGGTATTAGAGCGTAAAAAGATGAGAAACAGATCAAGAGTAGGTCAGTAGGCCCTTCATTGTTAGGGTCCGGTCTGGAGCCCGCCTTCCGAGTCTTGCTCCGGTCCGTGGACTCCAGACTCCAGGCCTTGCAGCCAGGCCTCCTGTCACAGAGCCATTGGATCATCTTGGCTTAAGGAGGTACACCTGTTGCCTATTGCAGGTGTTTATAAGGGGCTCGGGGACTGAGCCTAGTTGGGGGTTGTCCTGCTCTGAAGCTGGTTTAACCTGCTCAGTACCTGGACTGCCAGCTCTGAATCCTGTTCTGTATATGCTCTATCCGATTGGTCTTGTTCCCCTGCTTCTCTTCTGTGCGATGGTCCCGTGGTTCTGCCATATTTGTCTTGCTTGTTCTGCCATGTTGTTGGTTGCCTTTCCCAATTTACTGGGGTATCACGGTAGTCCTGTTGCTCACCCTGGACCCAGTTTCCTTCTGATCCCTTGCCTCTGTCAGGCAGGTCTGGCTGGACTGCTGCTGCCTGACGGGGAGTTCTGCCCCTTCCTACCCGTTGCCTCTGTCAGGCAGGTCTGGCCGGACTGCTGCTGCCTGACGGGGAGTTCTGCCCCTTCCTACCCATTGCCTCTGTCAGGCAGGTCTGGCTGGACTGCTGCTGCCTGACGGGGAGTTCTGCCCCTTCCTACCTGTTGCCTCTGTCAGGCAGGTCTGGCTGGACTGCTGCTGCCTGACGGGGAGTTCTGCCCCTTCCTACCCGTTGCCTCTGTCAGGCAGGTCTGGCCGGACTGCTGCTGCCTGACGGGGAGTTCTGCCCCTTCCTACCCATTGCCTCTGTCAGGCAGGTCTGGCTGGACTGCTGCTGCCTGACGGGGAGTTCTGCCCCTTCCTACCTGTTGCCTCTGTCGGGCAGGTCTGGCTGGACTGCTGCTGGCCGGCAGGGGTTTCAGCCCTTTTCACCTATTGCTCCCTAAGGGTTGTGTCCCGCACCTGCCCAGGTGTCCGTGACTGGCCCAGGCCTCTGTTTCTGCCTGGGATCCATGTGGCCTGCCCTAAGGACTCCTACCCTTTCCTCCCCTCGTTTCCCATAGGTTGTGCCCCGCACCTGCCCAGGTGTCCGCGAGTGGCCCAGGCCTCTGTGTTTCCGCCTGGGAGGTGGCCCTGCCCGGGATCCATGCGGCCCGTCTTGATGAATCCTCCTGCCTGCCTCGTCCGAACTCTGGGATCCAGCCCCAACTGCCTTACCCCTCACATGCCATGGCATCCCCATCCTGTCCTACCCCTAGTACTTCAGTACCTAGTACTTCAAATGGACTTCATTTGGGTCCAATCCTGACATTCATACCTGCTCTGTTGTTCTGTAAGAACACAGCTGATTTGTTACCTCTTTCATATCTAAAAAATTGTCCATTGTTTCATTTAGAGTGCACCTATTTGCACTGAAATCTTTTCCTGCATGTAACATCACATTGAGTCCAAAGCATAGAGGAATGGAATTAATTTTGCAGGCAGAGTATTGGAAGAAAATGTTTTTGCCAGGGAAGAAAAATAGGAGCTCCATTATGATTAAACCTGTAAATACCATGACAGCCAGACCAAGCTCACAGTTGCGGCCTTGGTTCATCACACAGTGGGGCAAATCACCATGAAGCCCATAGACACAAAGCCTGGAACAGGGGGAGTAGTTACACAGCCTCAGTTCCATGGAGAGTCAAGCAAATGTCTCAAAGCAGTAAACAAAATTGGCCTGGCCCTTGCCTTCAGTCCTGAAACCTTGTCTTCTCAGTCCATCTGGGCTATGTTTAAACTTTCTAACACTGGGTCATCCTCTGCCTTACCAATATGCTCTGTGCAGGGATCCTGTCACTATGTTCTTTCCCATACCCAAACTTTCCAGATCAGCCCAGAACTTAGATCGATCCAACCTTGCTCTCAGTTTAGGTGGATGGGCTCTGAAGCTTCTCCAAAATTTCTCCGCTCTGCTCGCTCCAATTCTGTTTCCGACTCTGACTCTGTCTAGAACATGCCTCGACCCTGCTGAGACCACTCCTCCTCAAACTTGCGATGCTCAGAATTTGCATTGCACCCACATGCCTCAACCTGCAAGTCAGCCTCACCTTTGCTCACTTTTTCATTGTTTGCAGTGATAGTTTACAATTTAACCACAGAAAAATGCTGATAATAAAGTACTTGGTTGTATTTCTTGCTTTACGAACCAGCAGGAAACTGTTGCCTCTCAGTAGTGTCAACTTAAACCAGAAGAAACAGGCCCTTTGGCCTATGTAGTCCATGACGATCCATTTAGACTGCCTACTCCCATTGACATGCACTAGGACCTTAACCCTCTATACCCCTACTATCCATGTACCTATCCAGCCTTCTCATATATGTTGAAATCAAGCTCCCATGTACCACTTGCACTGGCAGCTCGTTCCACACTCTCAGGCCGCTCTGAGTGAAGAAATTTCTCCTGCGTCGATGGGACTAGACAGAATTGTCAAAGCACATATTAGATGGGCTGAATAGCATGTTTCTGTTCTTTAGTCACTAGGACTCTGACAGGTCAGATAGTAAATGCTATAATATTATTTTCAATTGTTTTCCTTTTTTAGTCAGTCTCAACTTTATGATCCTTATGGTTTAAAATAGGACTACTGAAGTTGGTCAACAGTTTATTGATGGATAATAGAGAAAGAAATATGTCTAAATACTTATTAATAACACTTTTAGTGTGGTAAATTGTGGCAAATTATCACCACAATGAAGAGGCGAGCGAAAGTAAGATTGCCTCAAGGGTTGAGCCATGTGAGTGTGATGTAAAGTCAGTGATTCTTGAAAGATCATCACTAATCCCTCCATTAGGCTCCAAAGGTAGTCATAGCCGAAGGGTGGTAGTGAGGACGAGCTCTTATTGCTCTTCATGGCATGCGTCTCACACAGCCTCTGACAACCAAGTCCAACTCCCGGCCTTCACGTGTGGCATAGTTCTTATGCCCATTGGAGCTGTTCTCACTGAGGAGGGCCACTGGCACCTTAAAACCAGTTGCTCCGGGCAGATGGGGCTCATTAACCACGGATGGTAGCACATCTAGAAGAGGGAAAACTCCGATTTCAAATCTCCGGCTGCCTTGCAGCTATACCCGCTCATGGGAAAGGCTTTGGGAGTAAAACCCGAGGAAAAATCCGGAGTCGGTGTCCTGAAGGCGACTGACTGCTGTACTCAGCACCGGCACGGCAACTCCTGTGATGCTGCTGGCACTGAACTATATCAACTTTCGTCGTTCCTTTGGACGTCATCAGCATGTCTTCCCACTACATGGGCAACAGACGGATCTCCATATCAACTTTGCCCTGTCTTGTGTCCTGGAGAGCCCACTCCCAGTGACTACCAGAGGCGCAGTACCCATGGTTGATCACGATCAACGGAGGCCACACACACAGAATGCCTCCATGATCTCTTCAGCCACCTCTTTCTGAAACCTGCTGTGTACACATTGTTGTCCAGGTGACATATCTACCTTCAAAACTGCCAGTTTCCCGAGAACCTTCTCACTAGTTATGGTAAATTCACATACTTCATAATCCCTGACACCAAGAACTTCCACAATATAGTTTGTGTATTTTCACAGTGAAGAATGATACAAAATGCTTATTCAGTTCGTCCACCATTTCATTGTCCTCAATATTACCCCTCTGGCATAGTTTTTCAGTGGTTTAATACCCACTCTCACCTCTCTTTTACACTTCCAAAGAAACTTTTGGTACCTTCTTTAATATTATTGGCTAACTTTCTTTCATATTCCATCTTTACCTTCTTAAAGATGTTTTTATTTGTTTTCTGTTGGATGTTAAAAGACCAGAAGTCCATAAGATTATACTTATAAGAGTATAAGTAGGCCATTCAGCCCATTGAGTCTGCTCCACCATTCAATCACATGCTGATCCAATTCTTTCAGTCATCCCCACTTCCCTGCCATCTCCCCATGCCCTTTGATGCCCTGTCTCATCAAGAACCTATCTACCTCTGTCTTAAATGAACCCAATGACTTGGCCTCCACAGCTGCTCATTGCAACAAATTCCACAGATTTACAACCCTCTGACTAAAGTAATTTCGCCGCATCTCTGTTCTAAATGAACGTCCTTCAGTCCTGAAATTGTGCCCTCTTGTCCTGGACTCCCCTACCATGGGAAATAACCTTGCCATATCTAATCTGTTCTGGCCTTTTAGTGTGGTCTCACGAGTGCTTTATAGAATCTCAACATCACATCCCTACTCTTACATTCTATACCTCTGGAAATTAAAGCCAGCATTGCATTCAGCTTCTTCACCACTGACTCAACCTTTAGGATATCCTGCATGAGAACTCCCAAGCCCCTTTGCATCTCTGCATTTTGAATACTCTCCCCATCTGGTCCTTTTGTTTATTTCTTCCACCAAAGTGCATGACCATACACTTTCCAATATTGTATTTCATTTACCACCTCTTTGTTCATTATCTTCATATCATTGGCAAATTTAACCACAAATCCATTAATCTCATAGTCCAAATCATTGACATATATTGTAAAAAGCAGCAGTCCCAACACCGACCCCTGTGGAACCCTGGTGGTAACTGGCAGTCATCCAGAATAGGATCCTTTTATTCCCACTCTCTGTTTTCTACCGATCAACCAATGCTCCACCCATGATAGTAACTCCCCTGTAACTCCATGGACTCTTATCTTGCTAAGCAGCCTCAAGTGTGGCACTTTGTTACAGGCCTTCTGAAAATCCAGGTACAGCACATCTATGAGGGGTGGTTGATAAGTTTGTGGCCTAAGGTACAAGGAGTCAATTTTAGAAAACTTAGCACATTTACTTTTCAACATAGTCCCCTCCTACATTGACGCACTTAGTCCAACAGTCATGGAGCAAACAGATCCCTTCTTTGTAGAAGTGGTCCAGAGCAGGGGTGATTGATAAGTTTGTGGCCCAAGGCAGAAGGAGATGAGTTATCCTGCTCTCGTTACATGGACGTGCAGTTCAACTCTGAGTGAAAATGCAGGAAGTTTAAAATGAATAACTCATCTCCTTCTACCATAGGCCATGAACTTATCAATCATCCCTCATACTGCATCTCCTGTGTCTACTCTGCTTGTAATTTCCTCAAAAAATTGTAGTAACTTATTTGAGCAGGATTTTCCTTTCAGGGAACCATGCTGGCTTTGGCCTATCTTGTCATGTGCCTCCAGGTATTACATAATCTCATCCCTAACAATCGATTCCAAAAACTTCCCAACCACTGATATCAGGCTAACAGGTCTATAGTTTCCTTTCTGCTGCCTCCTACAACCTTCTTAAGTAGCGGAGTAACATTTGCAATTTTCCAGTTGACTGGTACAATGCCAGAATCTATCATTTCTTGAAAGATCATCGTTAATGCCTCCTCAATCTCTCCAGCTACTTCCTTCAGAACCCGAAGGTATATTCCATCAGGTCCAGGAGGTTTATCCACCCTCATTCCATTAAATGTCCTGAGCACCTTTTCAGTCGTAATTTTCACATAGTTTTCACATACTTCACTTCCCTGACACTCTTGAATGTTCGATATACTGCAGATATCTTTCACTGTGAAGACTGTTACAAAATACACATTCAGTTCCTCTGCCATCTCTGTATCTCTCATTATAATATCTTTGGCATCATTTTTTATTGGTCCTATATCTAACCTCAACTCTCTTTTACAGTTTATACACTTAGAAATGTTTTTAGTATATTTTTTTTATCACCAGCATCCTTTCATAACTCATCTTTTCCTTCCTAATGACCTTCTTAAGTTCCTTCTGCAAGGTTTTAAAAACTTCCCAATCCTCTGTCTTCCCACTTTGGCTTTCTTGTATGCCCTCACATTTACTTTTACTTTGGATCTGACTACACTTGTCAGCCACAGTAGTGTCCTTCTTCCATTCAAAAATTTCTTCTTATTTGCAATTTATCTATCTTGCCCTTCCCACATTTTTTGCGAAACTCCAGCCATTGCTGCTCTGCTATCCTTCCTGCTAGTGTCCCGTTGCATTCAACCTTGGCCAGTTCCCCTCTCATGCCATTGTAATTTTCTTTATTCCACTCAAATACTGACACATTGGAATTTAGTTTCTCCTTCTCAAATTTGAGTGAACTCGATCATATTGTGATCAATGTTCCCTAAGAGTTCCTTAACCTTAATCTCTCTTATCACCTCCAGATCACTGCACAGCACCCAATCCAGCACAGCCGATCACCTAGTGGGCTCAACTACAGGCTGTTTTAAAAAGCCATCCCTTAGACGTTCTACAAATTCTCTCTCGAGGTCCAGTACTGGCCTGGTTTTCCCAATCCACTTTCATGTTAAAATCCCCAATGATTATCATGACACTGCCCTTCTGACACACTTTTTCTATCTCCTGCTGTAATTTGTAATCCACATCCCGGCTGCTGTTTGGAGGCCTGTATATAACTGCCAATAGGGTCCTTTTACCGTTGCCCTTTCTTAACTCAACCCATGACAGGACTTTTGAATCCTGTCATCTCTTTCCAATGAGTTAGTTTTATTTCTTATGCACAGAGCCAATCCACCCCATCTGCCTACTAACCTATCTTTCTGATACACTGTATATCCTTGGATGTTCAGCCATCCTTTAGCCAAGTTTCAGAGATAGCCACGACATCATATTTGCCAATCTGTTGCTGAATTCCAAGTCCATCCGTTTTCTTCCTTGTGCTGCGTGCATTCAAATACAACACTTTCAGTCCAGTATTTGTTGCTTTCTGTTTTAACTGCACCATGCTTCTATTGCCCTGTAACTCATCCCACTGGCTGAGATTATGCCTCAGTTCCTGCCAGTCCTTTCTATCATCTCTGTTGCATGCTATCTTTGATTTATTTCTGTTTTCCCCTTCCTCTGCTCACTCCAGTTCCCATGTCCCTGCCAAATTAGTTTAAACCCTCCCTAACAGCTCTATTAAACCTGCCTGCTAGGATATTGGACCACTTTGCATTCAGGTGTAACCTGTCCTTTACGCTTCTCAATCAATTTAGGTTTTATGTTGGCTTTTGCTCTTCTTGTTAGCCACAGTTGTGTCATCTTTCCTTCAGAATACTTCGTCCTCTTTGGGATGTACATATCCTGTGCCTTCTGAATTACTTCCAGAAATTCCAGCCATTGCTGCTGTGCCATTATCCTGCTGGTGTTCTATTCCAATCAATTGTGGCCAACTCCTCTCTCATGCCTCTGTAATTCCTTTTACACCACTATAATATTGATATGTCTGTGTTTAGATTTTCCTTCCCAAATTGCAGGATGAATTCGATCACATTACGATCACTTTCCCCTTAAGGTTCTTTTACCTTAAGGTCTCTAATCAATTCTGGTTTATTGCACAACTCTCAGTCAAGAATAGCTGATCCTCTGGAAGGCTCATCCACGAGTTGCTGTAAAAATCCATCTCATTGGCACTCTAGAAATTCCCCCTCCTTTATTTCAGCACCAACTTGTTTTCCCAATCTGACTGCATATTGAATCCCCCCGTGACTATTGTAGCTTTGCCCTTTGGGCATGCGTTTTCTATCTTTCGCTGTAATTTGTGGACCACATTCTTACCATGACGTCGACTGGAATATCTTCCACGATGAGGATGTCTCCGAGCTCACTGAGGGAATCACTCCCCTCAATAATAAGCAAATGCTTTGAGAGGCTGGTCAAGGATTACATCTGCAGCTTGCTACCACCCAAACTGGACCCCCTACAGTTCACCTGCCGACACAACCGATCGTGGGATGATGCAATAGCCACTGCTGTATGTACCATCCTTATACACCTGGAGAAGAAGGATGCTTCTGTGAGAATTCTGTGCTCAGACTACAGTTCAGCATTCAACACCATAGGTCCATCCAGGCTCTCTAAGAAGTGCAGCAACCTTGGCTGTGACCCTTCCTTGTGCGGCTGGATCCTGGACTTCCTGTCAGATCACCAGCAGTTGGCAAGAGTGGGTTCCCTCACCTCCACCACCCCTCTGACTCTCAACACAGGAGCCCCTCAGGGCTGTGTACTGAGTCCCCTCTTTTGCTCCCTGTATACCCATGACTATGTTGCCACCCACAGCTCTAATTTGCAAATTAAATTTGCAGACGACACTATATTGATTGGCCTTATCTCATACAATGATGAGGTGGCCTGCAGGGAAAAAGTCATCTCTCTGACACAGTGGCGTCAAGAAAACAACCTCTCCCTCAATGTTGCAAAAACAAAGGAGCTGGTTGTGGATCTGGGGTTGAGAGGGTAAACAGTTTGAAGTCCCTCAGCATCCACATCACCAAGGACCTCACATGGTCTGTACACACCAGCTGTGGGTGCGAAAGGTGGAACAGCACCTCTTTCACATCAGATGGTTGAGGAAGTTTGGTATGGGCCCCCATTTCCTAAGAACTTTCTACAGGGGCACAATTGAGAGCATCCTGACTGGCTGCATCACTGCTTGGTATGGGAACTGTAGCTCCCTTAATCGCAGGACTCTACAGGGTGTGGTGTGGACAGGCCAGCGCATCCGTAGTTGTGAACTTCCCATGATTCAGTACATTTATAAGGACAGGTATGTAAATAGGGCTCATAGGATCATTGGGGACCTGAGTCACCCCAACCACAATCTATTCCAGCTGCTACTATCCGGGAAACAGTACCGCAGCATCAAAGCCAGGACCAACAGGCTCCAGGACAACTTCTTCCACCAGGCCATTGATTAACTCATGCTGATCTGAGTGTACTCTATATTACATTGACTGTTCTATATATTATAAATTATTATAGATTACTATGATTGCACATTGAACATTTAGACAGAGACGTAACATAAAGATTTTTACTCCTCATGTATATGAAGGATGTAAGAAATAAAGTCAATTCAATTCAATTTGGGGGTCTGTTTGCAACTCCCATCAGGGTCTTTCTAACCTTGCAGTTCTTTAGCTGTATCGACAATGATTTAACACCTTCCGACCCTATGTGTGTATTGCTTTGAATTTCAGGCATCTGCAGACTGTCTGTGTTTGCCTGTGATATTAGATCTTTGCATTCACAGCTAAAGTCCCAATGTTAAGGAAAGAAGCTCTCCTTGAAGTTTGCTTTACCAGCTATTAAGATGAATTTGTCAAGGAGAAGAGAGAATACTGTATCTGGTGTTATGGTCTTATGGCAGTGGTCCCCAACCTCCGGGCAGCGAGGAAATGACATGATTTGGCGATATGAAACAATATGAGTCAGCTGCACCTTTCCTCATTCCCTGTCACGCCCACTGTTGAACTTGAACACACGTGAGGTCATTACGCACGCGAGGTCATCAGTCGCCTAAATGCAGTGATACCTCGCGTCAGGGATCACTGGTTGGCCTCGGGTAACCGGCCACCTCGCACGGCCAGCGAGAAGTGCAGTTGCTACTGGCCTGGGGCGCAGATGGATAGGCGCCGCCTCTAATCCTGTTTAGCACACCGAATGTTCATGGGGAACCTGGTGGTAAAATATTCGCAGACGACCTAATTCAGGCTCAGAGTTTCGTAAGTAGCAGAGCGGCCTCATTGCTGTGATCTGCTGAAAGTCATCCCTCGAGCCGAACTTCTGTCTGCTGATAAATCCTACCTACCTACAAGGGGGGTGGGGACGGCCCCTGTCGCACTCCTCGCTCGGTCAGTCGCTTTCTCTGGACTGCGACCGCCACGGCCCCGGTACAGGGACCTTCGGCCTTCACCTTGTCTTCTCACTGGTGTGTTGCAATAATTTTATATGTTCATATGAGGAAAATATGCGCTGTGTGTTTAATATCCAAACCTTACTTAAAATGTTATGATGCTATTGACTTATACGTGAGTTATAATTGACTTATCTCTATATTCATGCGAGTAAAATATGTGCAGTATTTTTAATATTAAATTCGTTAGATAAACCCTTTTAAAAATGAAATTGAATGTATTAGCCACTTATAAGTGGCTTATAGTTGACTTATCACCTATATTCCGGTCGTGATTAACACCTGTGTGCCCCCCCACTCCCCCGTCAGCCAGTCAGCAAGAATATTGTCAATTTTAAACCAGTGTGCAGTGCAAAAAGGGTTTTATGGTATCCCTTGTCTTATGGTATCATAATTGAACAAATATACACCATAATTTTTTCAAAGTTTCTGACGGGAAAAAACTGAAATAGTATTTGGAGCAACACACACACAATGCTGGTGGAACGCAGCAGGCCAGGCAGCATCTATAGGAAGAAGCACTGTCGACGTTTCGGGCTGAGACCCTTCGTCAGGACTAACTGAAAGAAAAGATAGTAAGAGATTTGAAAGTAGAGTGCGGAGGGACGTCCGAAATGATAGGAGAAGACAGGAGGGAGAGGGATGAAGCTAAGAGCAGGAAAGGTGATTGGAAAAAGGGATTCAGAGCTGGAGAAGGGAAGGGATCATGGGATGGGAGGCCTAAGGAGAAATAAAGGGGGAGGGGAGTACCAGTAGGAGATGGACAACAGGCAAAGAGTGATGGGCAGAGAGAGGAAAAAAAAGGAGGGGGGAATAAATAAATTGGGGATGGGGTAAGAAGGGGAGGAGGGGCATTAACAGAAGTTAGAGAAATTCGTGTTCATGCTATCAGGTTGGAGGCTACCCAGACATAATATAAGGGGTTGTTCCTCCAACCTGAGTGTGGCTTCAGCTTGACAGTTAGAGGAGGCCATGGATAGACATATCAGAATGGGAATGGGACGTGGAATTAAAATGTGGGGCCACTGAGAGATTTACAAATTTCATGACATATGCTGCTGATATTAAACTTGATTCTGATCCCGAATTTGAAAAATCTGCCATCATTTCTCATCTGATTGAATTACTTGATTCAACAGATGGAAATCACCTCTTAGCTTTTGTGCCTAGAGACAGAAAAATCCACAACAGGATTAGACAAGATGAACAGAGGGAAGCTCATTAACCTCCCATGAGTAGAGAGTACAGAGTCTGGGAGGGAGTGGGATTTAAAGAAAAACTGAATCAATTGGAGATTTGATTTAAATCACCAGGGAAAATGGAGAATGAGATTTGTATATGGGCCACCGGCAGAAACATTGCAGCAACATTGAAATAAATGGCAGGAGGCTTGATTTGTGAGTACTCCCACTTTATACCTGAGAAGAACGGCAAGACGTCTTCTGACTGACCCGTGCTAAGGTCAGGGGAAAACTTCAGAATGTGTCAATAAGTAAAGCGCTAAATACCAAAAATATGAGTGTTATCACTCACCTGTGCAGTTTTCAGCCTTTGTGAAGTTACTATTCTTCTGTAAGTTCATATATCCTTCCTGACAGTTACAATAGAAGCTTCCTATTGTGTTGTGACAAACAGTATTGTGACCACACATAGCTTCTGTATCACTTTCCCCATAAGAGCACTCATCATCGTCTGAATTGAAGAGAAAATGATTCAAGGTTTAATAAAAGCTCAAAAATGTATGAATTAGGAGCAAAAGTCAGCCACCTGTCATGCTGCTTAGCTGATCATGCCTGATCCTACCCCTTCTCATGCAACAACTTCCCAGATCTATCAAGGAACACAGGGTCTAATGAAGGGAGGGAACTAAACAAACTCAGTATTTGTGGAAAATGGTATTAAAATATTAAAAGGATTAACGACTTTTAAATTCCCAGAGCCCAGTAGACTATATTGGAAGTACTTTAGGAAGTGACACTGAAGATGGCCGATGTATTGATGATCACTTTCCAGCTTTGTTTAGTTCTGGAACAGTTCCAATTAATAAGAGAGAATGTAACCCTAGTGTTTACAAAGGTCACAAGATAAAACAGGAACTCATAGACCAGTTAGGCTGACATCAATGACAGGGCACTTGAAGAATGACTAAATTGGGCAACCTCAATGGAATCTGTAAAACATGAGGATGCATAAGGGAGAAGCAGCGGATGCAATGTACTTAAACTTCCAGAAAGCTGTTGCTAATATCCCACAAAAATTAAGTCAACATGGGATGAGGGTAAGGTGCTGATCTAGATAAAAAAATATTTGGCCCACAAGCATATAAGCATGGTTTTCTCTGAGTGGCAGTCACAGGGTTAAGTACCACAGGATCATTGTTGGAACCCTAGTTACTTACCATAAATTAATGATTTGAATGAAGGAGTTAATAGTACTTTCTCTAGTTTACAGATAACACAAAGCTGGGTGGGAATATCAGCCTGGAGGATACAGAAGACTCAAGGTTCATTAACAGGTAGAGAGGTGCCTAGATACTAGGCTGATGCAGTACAACATGAATCATTTGAGGTAATCCATTTTGGGGGCAATATATCAAGAAGGCAGATTATCTGAATGTTGGAAAAGAACAGTTACAACAGGATCTGGATGTCTTCATGCAGATGCAGTGGGTGATAGGTCAGAAAGTGGTTTGTTCAGCTTTGTTACAGGGAATTTGAGTACTAAAAGTAGAAATTTGCAGAACCGTGATGAGCCTGCACCTGGAGTATTGTGTACAGATCTGGTCTCCTTATCTGAGGAAGGATGTTCTAACTATGAAAATATATTCACCAAAGGTCCACTGGACAGATTCCTAGGATGAAAGGGCTGATGCCTGGAGAGTTGTATCAACTAGTGACATACTCACCAGAGTTTAGAAGAATGAGGATGCTAACAGGCCTGGAAGATAAGGTGCAGTATGAATGTTCCTGATGGCTAAGGAGTCATAGTATAAGAATTTCTTTATTTAAGACAGGGAGGAAGAGATTCCTTCTCTGAGAGAATGCTGAATCTGTGAAATGTCTCCCTGCAGAAACTAGTTGAAGTGTAAACATGAAATATATTCCAGGTTAGATTTTTTTTCGGGCTATGGGGATCAAGAGGAGAGGAAGCAGGAATGGGGCACTGAAAGTGAATGATCGGTCATGATGATATTGAATGGCAGAACTGACTTACATTCCTGTTTCAGTGATATTTGTCCCAAAATCACTGTATGTGATTGGACACCACAGCCTCCCATTCACTTCAGAATCAGGAGATTCTTTAGATGTGAATAGCCCAGGAAAATAAGTTGTTTATTTCTTTTTCTGAGCTTTGGCTGACAGCTGTAGGGAGAATGAATGGTACAGAGATTCTTTGAGTGAAAATGTTGTACTCTAACTCACCAACACAGCCACTAATACTCTGATAATTGTATCCATTCGGACACGGTGGGGGTACAGCTTGAATCCTTACGTGACTGAAGTAAATCACTAAAAGAAACCAGAAAAAAACTTGGTAAGAGTCCATTTCATACTTCATTCCACTCCTACAGAACTACAAAGAAGGAAAGGAAACATGGTTAATGCTTTACCAATTGACTAAATTTAGAGAAAAGCTCCATGACTGCAAAGATGTAGTCAATAAAATTACCTAGAGCTGTTTGATGCCTGATTCCTTGGGAATTAATTGTAATGAGTTCATCAGGTGCGTGGCATGCCAGCATCTTCATGAAGGTTTACCAGCATGTTGCTGGGTCTCTAGGGACTGAATTATGGAAAGAGATTGAGCAGGATGGAATTTTATTCTTTGGAGAGTAAGAGAATCAGGGGTCTTTTCACCCTGGTGCAGAAAATCATGAAAATCATAGATAGGATGAATGCATATAAGTTATTTTTCACAGAACTGAGGAACCAAGTTCAGGTGACATAGGGTTGGGGTGTGAGGGGAGATATTTAATAACATAAGGGGCAACTTTCTCACAGAGTCCATGTGTGAAATGAGCTGCCAGAGGAAGTGGTTGAGGCAGGTACTTTAACAACAGTTAAGATGCACTTGGGCAAGAAATGTTTACAATGATATGGGCTAACCACAGGCCAATTGGTGGCACGTTGACATAAACCAGCTAGGTTGAATAAGATCACAACCATAATATTCCCCTGAACATCGCATTTAACCTTGAACGGGAAGTACAGCCATAGTCATTCAGCAATGCTTTAACCTCTTGCAAATTCTACTAACTGCATCAATGACAAAACCCCCATTTCAAAGAGAGCAATGACTGAACCGATTCACCAAAAGCTTTTCAAGAATATTTAGCTGTAGGCATATATTCCAGGGTTGCTTGCAATACCTAAAGCCTGAAATGTTTACACTGTAAAATTGTTTAGATGTCTATGGCAATAAGGTTTCTTTGTCTAAGTAAGCAAAGGAGAGGCTTGGAATAACATGCAGTTTCAAGGGTAGAAGTATTCAAGGCTACTAAAATAGTCTGAAACAATGACAAATTAATTAAAATAGAGCCAACCTTTGTTTCTTTAATCTACCACTGGATATCTTTTATACTTATACTTTACTTTATTATCTCCGCTGCCACTTCCAACCCGGGGGCCCGGACTGTTGATCGAGTTGGGCCCCGAAGCCGACACTTAATCCCAGAGGGCCAGGCTGCCAGCTGAAACAAGTCCGTGAAGAGAGTCACGGTTGCGGAGGCTTCCGCTCCAGCCGAGACCCAGGCTCGATTTCCGAGGTTGGCGGCAGAGACCTCACTCCCGGCAGCTGTGGATGGCCACCAACGGACCAGGCCTCGCTGATCGGGTCCAGGTGCGGTCCGGAGTTGAAGAAGCAATTCTGGCGCGTCGATGATCTCCATCTGGGTCGGTAGCTTCGCCAGGGTGTTGTTGATCTTGCTAGATGTAGCAAATTGGAGGTTTAGAAGGGTTTCTCGGGTATAGGATAGTGTAGAGGGCAGTTTGCTCGGGAGAGCACGTGCAGAGTCACCAGATATGGGCGCCATCTTAAACAAAGTGCCTGTTGAGTTTGTAAGGTGGATGTTGTACACAAAAAACTTATCCAAACAGCAGAATAATGTGAACAGAACATAGACAGTATAGCACAGGTCCTTAGGCCCAGAGTTAGGCCAAACCAATTAAAGTAGTAACCAATAGCCAAGCAAACTAATCTCTTCTGCTTACACAATGTCCATATCATTCCATTTTCTTCACATTCATGTGCCAATTTAAATTTCTCTTAAAAGACTTTAACATATCAGCCTCTACCATTACCCCACGCAGTGCATTCCCAACATGCACTACTCTCTGTGTAAAAAACTAGCCCTTACATCTCCTTTGAAATTACTCCCTTTCACCTTAAGTGCATGCCCTCTGATCTTAGACATTTCAACCCTGACAAAACAATATCATCTGTCAACTCTATGCCTCCTGTGATCTTATAGACATCTATGTGATCACCCCACAGCCTCTGCACCCTCTCTAAAGCCTTGAAATCCTTCCTATAATGGAGTGACCAGAACTCTATGCAATACTCTAGATGTGGCCTAACTAGAGTTTTATGAAGAGCTTTATATACACTGAGGAATGGACAGTCAGCATTTCAGTTTGTGACCCTTCATCTGAGTCCAGATTGAAAGCTTTCAAATTAAAATGTTGATTGCCCATTTTCTCCACAGATGCTGCATGACCCAGTAAATTCCTCCAGTGTTTTCTATGTTGCTCCATATTCCTGCATCTGTAGCCCCTGTGTCTCCATGTAGAGTGCTGGATAAATCACTGAAAGAATGATCTTGAGTATGGACAAAAATCACATCATAATAAGTGGAGTTAAAAAAACATGAATTCTAAAAAAGGTGGTCCTGAGGCTACTTAACCATAATGGTTAAGACTTACTTAGCCATTTCACTGACATTCTTCAGAAAAGGAAATCTGTCCCTCTTACCTGGGTTGGCACCTTGTGACCCCAAATCCTCTGTTATGTAGACAATCTTAGATGCCTCCTAAATTCAGGGGCAAATCATGATGAAAAATAGATATTGACTACACAGTGACATCCAATTGATTTGTAAGTAGTAGAAAAATAGACATTCAAGGTGAGGTAGTAATTTAGATTAGACATTGGCTTTGTGGGAGAAGCCAGAGAGTATGAGTACATACAGTAATTGCCTCTCTGATGGAGGCCTATGTCTAGTGGTGTGCTGCAGGGACTGGCGCAGGCTCCAATGTTTGTTTCTCATCTGTGCTTGTTTATCATCAATGACCTGGATGATAAGGTGGTTAACTGAATCAGCAAGTTTGTGGACAACACCAAGACTGAGGGTGTGGTGGACAGCGAGGAAGATTATCAGAGCTTGTAGTGAGATCTGGATCAGCTGGCAAAATAGGATGAAAAATCGCAGGTGAAGTTTATTTCAGACAAGTGTGATTTGTTGCACTTCAGCTATGTAGAACAGTCTATGTTCAAAGCCTTCCATGGTCATGCCCCCTAACACTTCCCCCTCTATATTGACAATTGCATTGGCACTATTTTGTGCACCTAGGCTGTGTTCACCAATTTAATCAATTTTGCCTCTAACTTCCATCCTGCCCTTCAATTCAATTGGGCCATCTCTGACACCTCCCTCCCCTTTCTTGATCTCTCTGTCTCCATCTCTGGAATCAAAATATCAACTGACATCTTTTATAAACTTACTGACTCCCATGGTTGTCTTGACTAATTTTTCTCACACCGTCTCCTGTACAAATACTATTCCTGTCTCAGTTCCTTCGCTTCTGCCTCATCTGTTCCCAGGATGTGGCTTTGCATTCCAGGACATCTGAGATGTCCTCCTTCTTTAAAAAAATGGGGTTTCACTCCCTTTGCCTTTGATGCTGCCCTCGCATCTTCTTCATTTTCCATACATCTGTGTTCATTACATCTTTCTAGTGTTGGAAAGGTGATAGAGACCCCCCTTGTTCTTACCTACTGCTCCATCGGCCTCCACATCCAAAACATTATCTTTTGCAACTTCCACATCTCCAAAGGGACCCCACTACTAAATATATCCTTACCTTCCCCACTTCACTTTCCACAGGGATTGCTCATTCCGCGATTCTCTTGCTCATTCGTTCCTCCCCATTAATCTCTTTCCAGGCACTTAACCGTGTAAACAGCCTAAGTGCGACTCCTGCCTGTACACCTCTTCGCTCGCCTCCATTCAGGACCCCAAACAGACCATCCAGGTGAGGTAACAGTTCATCCATGAATCTGCTGGGGTTGTCTATGGTGTCCGGTGCTTCCTTTATGTTGGTGAGACCCTTTGTAAATTGAAGAACCTCTTTGTCAAATACCTCTGCACCAGACCCCAGAAGCAGGACTTCCCAATGGCCAAGCATTTTCATTCTGATTCCCCTTCCCTTTCTGACATGTCAATCTATCTTGTGCCAAGATGAGGCCACCCTCGGGTGGATGAGCAACCTTATATTCTGCCTGGGTACCCTCCAACTTGTTGGTATGAATATAGATTTCTCCTTCTGGTGAACAAAAATTCTCCCCCCTCCACTTTCTATTCCCCACTCTGACTGTTTGCTTCTTCTCACCTGCCTATTACTTCCCCCTGGATTCCCTCTCACTTCCCTTTCTCCTAATGTCCACTCACCACCCCCATCTCTTCTCCAGCCTTTGGCCTTTCCCACCAGCTGGCTTCACCTATCACATTCTAGCAATTCTCTTTCCTCTCCAACCCCCCCCCCCCACCTAATTCTAGCATCTCACCCCTTCCCTCTCAGTCCTGCAGAGGGGTCTTGGCCCAAAATGTCAACTTTTCCATAAAAGCTGTCTAAGCTACCGAGTTCCTTACAAACAAGAGAAAATCTGCAGATGCTGGTAATCCAAACAACGAACACAAAATGCTGGAGGAGCTCAGAAGGCCAGGCAGCATAGTTGACCTCCCTCCCACCCTGTTACTTGTATTACAAACCCATGGACTCTCACAGCTACCTGGAGTATACCTTCTCCCATTCCTTCGCTGAATGCCTCCGTCTCTGCCGCATCTGATCTCAAGATGAAGCTTTTCATTCCAGAGTGAAAGTGATGTCCTCTTTCTTCAAAGAAAAAGGCTTCCATTTCTTCACAATCAATACCACCTTCAGCTGCCATCTCCTCCGTTTCACACATGCCTTCTCTCACCCCATCCTCCTGCCAACCTACCAAAAGGTGTCCTTTTGTCCTCACCAACAACCCCACGAGCCTCCATGTCTAGCAGATAATTCTCCGCAGTTTCCACCATCTCTAACGGGATCACATCACCAAGCCCATCTTTCCCTCTGCCCCACTTTCTACTTTCCATAGGGATCACTCCTTACATGACTCACTTGTCCATTTGTCTGTCCCCACTGATCTCTCTTCTGTCACTTATCCTTGCAAGCGGAACAAGTGCTACACCTGCCCCTACACTTGCTCACTCACTGCACTTCAGGGCCCTAAACAATCCTTCCAGGTTAGACGACACTTCACCTGTGAGTTTTTTTGGGGTTATTTACTGTGTTTGGTGCTCCCAGTGCTCCTGTACATTTGGTGCTCCTGTATATCATTGAGACCCAATGTAAATTGGGAGATGTTTTGCGAACATCTACGCTCCATCCACCAGGCAAAGTTGGATCTCAGAGTGGCCGTCCTTTGTAATTCCACTCCCCATTCCCATTCCACTATGTCTATCCATGGCTTTCTCCTTTGTCATAATGAGGCCACACTTAGGTTGGTGGAGGAACAACACTTCATATTCCGTAGCCTCCAACCTGATGGTATGAACATCGATTTCTGAACTTCTGGTAATGCCTCCCCTCTCCTTTTTCACTATTCCCATCCCTTTTTCCTTTCTTACCTTATCTCCTGCCCGCCCATCACCTTCCTCTGGTGCTCCTCCCCCTTATCTTTCTTCCATGGCCTTCTGTCCTCTTTTATCAGATTCCCTCTTCTCCCAAGGGGGAATCTGATTCTCCCTGTATTTCTTGCACCAATCAACTCCCCAGCTTTTTACTTCATCCCTTCTCCTCAGCTTTTTCTCTCCAGTCCTGCCGAAGGGCTTTGGCTCGAAATGTCGACTGTACTCTTTTCCATAGATGTTGCCTGGCCTACTGAGTTCCTCCAGCATATTGGCTGTGTTGCTGAGTTCCTCCAACATTTTGTGTGTGCTGCTTGTTCCACTGAGGTTCAGTGGGACGACAACGAGAGGAAACTTTATGCAGAGGGTGGTGAGAGTGTGGAATGATCTGCTGGTGCAAGTGGTACGTACGAGCACAAGTTCAAAGTTTAAGTGAGGTTTGGATGGTATGGGGATGTGGGGTGTATGGTGGGGTAAGTATTGTTAACAGTTTTTGGCCCCATATTTCAGAAAGGATGTGTTGTCATTGGATGGAGTCCAGATGAAGTTTATGAAGATGATTCCAGGAATGAAGAGGTTAAAGTATGAGGAACGTTTGGCAGCTTTAGGCCTGTACTCACTGAAATTTTGAAGAATTAGGTGGGAACCTCATTGAAACTGACTGAATGTTGAAAGGTCTAGATTGAGTGGATATGGGGAAGATTTTTCCTATGGTGTGGTATCAAGAACTAGAGGGCACAGCCTCAAAATTGAGGGGTGACCCTTTAGAACTGAGGTAAGGAGAATTTTTTTTTTAGCCAGTGAGTAGTAAATCTGTGGAATGCTCTGCCACAGAATGTGGTGGAGGCCAAGTCTGTGCCTATATTTAAGGTAGAAGTTGATCATTTCCTGATTGGTTAGAGCATCAAAGGATTTGACAAGAAGGCAGTTATTTGGGGTTGAGAGGGATCTGGGATCAGCCATGATGGAATGGCTAAATGGCCTAATTCTGCTCCTATATCTTATGGTCTGGGTGCAGATCAATTGTGTGCAGGCAGCTTAAATAGTTCGGCACAGACTATTTGATCAGAAGGGCTTGTTTCTGTAATATAATTTTCTCTGCCTATGAGTCTAAAGGCTGCACAATTCATCATTGCTTGCTGATTCCCAGAGAGGGAAAAAGCAAAGAATGTTAAACATAGAAGAGTACAGAACACGAACAGGCCATTTAGAAACATAAAAAATCCACAGCACAATACAGGCCCTTTGGCCCACAAAATTGTGCCAAACATGTCCTTACCTGAGAAATTGCCTAGGGTTATCTATAGCCCTCTATTTTTCTGAGCTCCATATACTTGTCCTGGAGTCTCTTAAAAGACCCTATTGTATCTGCCTCCTCCACGATCTCCGGCAGCCCATTCCATGCACTCACCATTCTCTGTGTTAAAAACTTACCCCTGACATCTCCTCTGTAACTTCTTCCAAGCACCTTAAAACTGTGCCCTCTCATGCTAGCCATTTCAGTCCAGACAATCCACACAATCAATGCCTCTCATGATCTTATACACCTCTATCAGGTGAACTGTCAGACTCTATTGTTCCAAGGGGAAACGGCTGAGTTCACTCAACCTATTCTCATAAGGCATGCTCTCCAATCCAGGCAACACCTTTGAAAATCTCCTCTGCACTCTTTCTATGGTTTCCACAATGTCTCGACAATTTGGCTTACAATGTTGCTAAAAAGCAAATCAAAGCACCCAAATACTAATCCTTCCTACCTACTCCATGACCATATCCCTCTTTCTTACATTTACCTGCCTACCTAAATGTATTTGCCTCTACCACTATACCAGACAGTGCATTATGGACATCCGACTCTCTGAGTAAAACATTTACCCCTCATATTCAGATTGAGCCAACCCCCTCTCACCTTCAATACATGCCCTCTGGTATCAGACATTTCAACCCTGGGTAACAGATACTCTGTGTCCACTCTATCTATGCCTCTCATACGCATGTTAACATTCAGATCTCCCCTCAGTCTTCTAAATTCCAGTGAGTATAGACCCAGAGCTATCACACGTTTCTCATATGATAACCATTTTGTTCCTGGAATCATCCTTGTGAACCACCTCTGGACCCTCCCTAATGCCAGCACATTTATTCTTTGACGTGAAGCTCAAAACTGTTCACAATACTCAAGGTGAGGCCTCACTGGTGCCTTATAAAGCATCAGCACTACATCCCTATTCATGTATTCAAGACCTTGTGAAATGCATGCTAACATTGCATTTGCCTACCTCACTACCAATTCATCCTGCAAGTTAACCTTTAGGGTGTTCTGCAAAAGGGCTTCCAAGTCTCTTTGCATCTCGGATTTTTGGACTTTCTCCCTGTTTAGAAAATAGCATGCACATTTATTTCCAAAGTGTATTTATTTACCAAAGTGTATGACCATGCATTTTCCAACATTGTATTTCATTTGCCACTTTCTTGCCCATTCTCCTAATCTGTCTAAATCCTTCTGCAGCCTACCTGTTCCCTCAACGCTACTTGCCGCTCCACCTTAGGGGCCCAACACTTCTTCGTCTTTGACCTCCAGACATACTAATGCATTTATACATGCAGCTCTGATCTCCAGGTCCTTCATATACTTTTCCTTGGTAAATACTGAAGCAAAGTACCCAATAAGTGCCTTGCTTATGTTCCCTTCATCCAATCAAAAAAACTTTTGGAGACAATCCTAATTAGACTAATGAAACCGGTGGTTACCTCTGTTTAACGTACAATAATCTATGATTAATAAACAGGAGCAGAAATAGGTTATTTGACCCATTGAGTCTACTCTGCCATTCAATCATGGCTGATCCTTTTTCCCATTCTCAGCCCCACTCCCTGGCTTTCTCCCAGTTGCTTTTGATGTCATGTCCAACCAAGAACCTATCAAGCTCTATCTTAAATACATACAACAACCTCACCACCACAGCTGCCTGTGGTAATATATTTAACAAATTCACCAGCATCTGGCTAAAGGAATTTCTCTGCATCTCTGCTTTTAATGGAGGCTCCTCTACCCTGAGTCTGTGCCCTCTTGTCCTAGACTCCACAACCATGGGAAACATCCTTTCCACAACTACTCTGTCCAGGCCTTTCAATATTTAAAAATGTTTCAAGAGCTAAGAGACCAAGAGCTGCCAGATATTCCTCATGCAGTAACCCTTTTATTCTTGGGATCGTTCTCATGAATTTTCTCTGAACCCCCTCCAATGTCAGTACATCCTTCATAAAATAAGGAGCACAAAACTGCACACCATACTCTAAGTGTGGTCTCACGAGTGCCTTATAGAGCCTCAACATCACATCCTTGCTCTTATGTTCTATACCTCTAAAAATGAATGCCAACATTGCACTTGCCTTCTTCACCACCGACTCACCTGGAGGTTAACCTTTAGGGTATCCTGCACAAGCATTCCAAGTCCCTTTGCATCTCCCCATCTAAATAATAGTCTGCCTGTTTATTTATTTCACTACTTTCCAACAGAGTATTTCATTTGCCAGTTCTTTGCCCATTCACCTAAAGTATCTAAGGCTCTCTGCAGGCTCTCTGTTTCCTCAACGCTACCCACTCCTCCAACTATCTTTGTATCATCGGCAAATTTATCCACCTGTGAGTCTTACTTCAGTGGTTGGTAAGTTGATGGAGAAGTCAGCACGGCTTTGTCAAGGGGAAGTTGTGCCTTACGAACCTGATTAAATTTTTTGAGGATGTGAATAAACACATTGATGAAGGAAGACCAGCAAGGCATTTGATAAGGTACCCCATGCAAGGCTTATTGAGAAAGAAAGGGGACATTGATTTGTGGGTCCAGAACTGGCTTTCCCACAGAAGGCAAAGAGTGGCTGCAGATTGGTCATATTCTGTATGGAGGTTGGTGACCAGTGGTGTGCCTCAGGGATCTGTTCTGGGACCCTTATTCTTCATGATTTTTATAAATGACCTGGATAAGGAAGTGGAGGGATGGGTTAGTAAGTTTGCTGATGAAACAAAAGTTGGAGGTGTTGTGGATAGTGTGGAGGGCTGTCAGAGGTTACAGCGGGACATTGATAAGATGCAAAATGGGACAAAGTAGCAGATGGAGTTCGACCCAGAAAAGTGTGAAGTGGTTCATTTTGGTAGGTCAAATATAATGACAGAATGTAGTATTAATGGTAAGACTCTTGGCAGTGTGGAAGATCAGAGGGATCTTGGGGTCCAAGTCCACAGGACGCTCAAAGCAGCTGTGCAGGTTGACTCTGTGGTTAAGAAGGCATACGGTGTATTGGCCTTCATTAATCGTGGAATTGAATTTAGGAGCCAAGAGGTAATGTTGCAGTTATATAGGACCCTGTTCAGACCCCACTTGGAGTAGTGTGCTCAGTTCTGGTCGCCTCACCACAGGAAGGATGTGGAAGCCATAGAAAGGGTGCAGTGGAGATTGACAAGGATGTTGCCTGGATTGGGGAGCATGTCTTATGAAAGCAGGTTGAATGATCTCGGCCTTTTCTTCTTGGAGCGACAGAGAATGAGAGTTGACCTGATAGAGTGTATAAGATGATGAAAGGCATTGAACGTGTGGAGAGTCAGAGGCTTTATCCCAGGGCTGAAATGGTTGCCACAAGAGGACACAGGTTTAAGGTTCTGAGGAGTAGGTCCAGTGGAGATGCCAGGGGTAAGATTTTTTATGCAGAGAGTGGGGAGTGCGTGGAATGGGCTGCCTGCAACAGTGGTGGAGGCGGATATGATAGGGTGATTAAGAGACTTTTGGATAGGTACATGGAGCTTAGAATTATAGAGGGCTCTGGGTAAGCCTAGTAAATTCTAAAGTAGGGACATGTTCGGCACAGCTTTGTGGGCTGAAAGCCCTGTATTGTGCTGTTGGTTTTCTGTGTTTCTAATCCATTAATCCATATTCCAAATTATTGACATGCGTCGTAAAAAGCAACGGTTCCAACACCAACCACTGTGGAACTCCACTGGTAATCGGCAGCCAGCCAGAATAGGATCCTTTTATTCCCACTCTCTATTTTCTACCGATCAGCCAATGCTTGATCCATTCTAGTAACTCCCCAGTAATCCCATAGGATCTTGCTAATCAGCCTCATGTGCTTATCATAGGCCTTCTGAAAATCCAAGTAAAGCATATCTACTGCATCTCTTTTGTCTACCCTGCTTGTAATTTCCTCAAAAAAAATTGCAGTAGGTTAGTCAGGCAGGATTTTCCTTTCAGGAAACCATGCTGGCTTTGGCCAATCTTGTCATGCGCCTCCAGGTACTCCATAATCTCATCCCTAACAATCAATTCCAACAACTTCCCAACCACAGATATCAGCTTAACAGGTCTATAGTTTCCTTTCTGCTGCCTCCCATCCTTCTTAAATAACAGAGTAACATTTGCAATTTTCCAGTCAGCTAGTACAATGCCAGTATCTATCAATTCTTGAAAGATCATTGTTAATGCTTCCGCAATCTCTCCAGCTACTTCCTTCAGAACCTGAGGGTGCATTCCATCAGGTCCAGGAGATTTATCCACCCTCAGACCATTAAGCTTCCTGAGCACCTTCTCAGTCATAATTTTCACATAGTTTTCACATACTTCACTTCCCTGACACTCTTGAATGTTCAGTATACTGCAGATGTCTTCCACTGTGAAGACTGATGCAAAGTACATATTCAGTTCCTCTGCCATCTCTCATTACAATATTCCCAGCATCATTTTCTAATGGTTGTATATCTACCCTCTTTTACCCTTTATATACTTAAAAAACTTTTGTTGTCTTTGATATTAGACGCCAGCTGCAATTCAAAATTAATCTTTTCCTTCCTAATGACCTTCTTACTTTCCTTCTGCAAGATTTTATAAGCTTCTCAATCTTCCATCTTCCCACTGGCTTTGGCTTCCTTGAATGCTTTCTCTTTTGCTTTTATTTTGGCTCTGACTTCACTTGTCAACCACGGTTGTGTCCTCCTTCAATTTGAAAATTTCTTCTTATTTGGAATATATCTATCTTGCACTTCCCTCATTTTTCACAGAAACTCCAGCCATTGCTGCTTTGCTGCTTTACTGTCCCTCCTGCTAGTGTCTCTTTCCAGTCAAAATTCACCAGTTCCCTTCTCATGCCATTGTAATTTCCTTTTTTCCACTGAAATACTGACACATTGGAATTTATTTTCTCCTTTTCAAACTTCAAAGTGAACTCGGTCATATTGTGATCAATGTTCTGTAAGGATTCCTTAACTTTAAGCCTCTTATCACCTCCAAATCATTTCACAACACCCAATCCAGCATAGTTTTCCTTGACAAAACTGTATCCAAACCCTTTCTGCTATTCACAGGGGTTATCACAGGGACAGCCAACGAATTCCTTCCGAATGAGGATCAAACAAGGTCGAACCTGTTTCACCATCTAAATCGACTTTCCTCGATCTTTTAACTCCCGAACTCCGATCTTCACTGTCCACTGATTTTTAACTGGCAGTATTATAAAGAAACTGCTGGCAATGACCTTTTAAACTTTAGGCATTAAATAAAATTCCATCTTTCAACCAAACTGTGTCATAATATTAGACCACGCAGTGGCATGGAGTCAAAATGGCAAATCCAGCCACGAACTGCCCCTCCTCACAGGGAGGGGTCCTCCTTTTATACCCTGTAAAAAAAAACCTGTCACATGACCTCTACTGGCGGGAAAATGACGTCACTCCACCATCACAAGACCACGACCTTAAGTCCAGTATAGCTTCAACACCACTGTCACGTGTCACCTGTACGTAACAGAAGATTTAATGAAATTGTTCAAAACCACAAACGTTTTGGCAGACTGGATAGAGGAGGCACCTTCCTGTGGTTGGTAGGTATGGAAGTATAATAACTGGGACAGGTAAGGAGAATTTCTTTAATGGGGGAGCTGTTTCAGTTTGGAATGAATTGCTTGGAAGGACAGCAGAAACAGATTAAATGGCAAGCGTTCAATAGAAACAAAACATTGTCTCAAAAGCATCAAGTAGGCAAGTGGAAGGGTGGACAGAGAGAGACACAGTTGGGGATAGGACCAGACATCAGGTGGGAGTAGGACCAGGAAGAAAACTCTCTGAAGGAAGAGAGAGAATAAGTGAGCCAAGATGGAATGGCTGAACAATGATCTAACTAGCAACAGTATATTGGATGGATTTGTGTATTTTATGAGTCAAAACACACTGAAGATCGGTGATTAAAGGGAAGTAGGAGGTGCTTGCCAGAGAATGCTGACTTTTGGATCTAGTATCTGCCGACGCAATTGAGTTTCACATAATCTGAACCAAAAAGCAGAGATAGGAAGTTGTAAATAGGGAACTGGACATGTGAGTTCTGGGGCCCAGGGATGAGTTAGGGTGGGAGGGAATGAGAGTTGAAGGAGTAAGTGTGAATGAGGAGAGCTGGGATGGTGTTGTTGCTGACGGAAGGATTAAAGGGAAGTAGGAGGTGCCTGCCAGAGAATGCTGACTTCTGGATCTAGTATCTGCCGAATTTCTTGTGTATCTTGTATCCAGTATTTTCATAAATGGGCTGCTGACATTCAGTTTGTCCAAGAAATGTCCCAAATGGTTATAAAAGATAGAGTCAGAGGTCAAATCCTCTCAGTTCAGTATAGTATCTCGGCCAGCCGGCAACTGCTTGCAAAAGGCTCTCTGTGGTGGTGGTATGCAAATGGAATTGCAAGCACAAAGTGAAATGTGTTCTGCTGCTGGGATAATTGCCCAGGAGATCAGACTTCGCAATCTCTAGTACTCTGACTAATGAAGATTCGGAGAGTGTGGAGAGCACTTGCAAGGCGGAAGGAATAACTTGGCTCTGTGGAGTATATTCTCATAGCAGTGAAATCACACAGTCACATTTCTGGATCCAAAAACAAATTCACATCAGTCATATCAGTTTGTGTGGGTAAGAAGAAAGTCAGTCAACTTTTTGATACTTTTTTTTCTGCCATACTTCCCCTCTCCTCCTGAACCCTGTGACCCTGTCCAATGGTGCCGTCAGAAGGTACAGCCAGGCCAGTCCAGTTTCTACCTCACTCAAGTGACCATTTGTCCCAGTGGAAACCACTGCAGTGCATATTAAACATGGAGTCATAGAACACTACAGCAGAGGAACAGGCCCTTCAGCCCACCTAGTCTGTACTGAACCATTAATCTGCCTTGTCCCATTGGCATGCATCCTGATCATAGCCCTCCATACACCTTTCATCCATGTACCTATCAAAACTTACCTTAAATGTTAAAATTGGATCCCCCAAACAGAACTTTGTTGGCAGCTTATTCCATACTCTCACCATGCTCTGAGTGAAGAAGAACTTCTTTATGTTCCCCTTAAACATTTCACATTCATCCTTAACCCAAAGTGACCAGAGACCAAGGCGAGGATGTAAGGACCCAAGTGCTGGAGTTCTGAGACTAGATTTAAGACACAATATAGAGACTGAGATGAGGACAGGGTTCTAAACTAGATGCTAGATGAGAATCCAAAATAGAGCTGACAGTTGAGCACTGAACCTCAGTTCAGATACTTTCTAAATATTAAAATCCTGGTGCCAAAACATGGTCACTTATCATCAGGACGGGCCTGAATCTTTTAAAGGGGCCACACCAGTTATCTATATGCCGGATAGTCGGAGTGTCTAAGCTCCAGAGCTGGTGCAGTCGGGTGCGTATTGTAGCACCCATGACCTCTAGTTGTAGACTCAACCCACCTCAATGCATGCCTGCTTGCATTTACCTCATAATTAACCTCAACCAAAGCTTCCTTCAATCTATTATATTATAGGGAATAAAGATTCAAAGTACATTTATTATCAAAATACAGTATACGATCCTGAGATTCATCTTCTCCACAAACAACCATGAAACAAAGAGTTGGGATGTTATGTTGAAATTATGTAAGACATTATTATACTATTAGGGAACTCATTCAAGGAATAAACATCAAACCTCCTACATGCACAAAAGAAAGACACAAATCGCATAATCAGCAACAAAAAAATCAAGTGAGGCTTCTTGGTCTCAAGACCACATGCTTTGCTCGACAATACCCCCAGAGACAGTGAATTGCTCAAATGGGCCAAAAACACACCACCTAAGTGTTGATCTCAGGCTCCAACAGTAGCAGAACCATGGTTGACAGAGAAAGAAGATGTAAAAGAAGTGATAGAAGTAGTTCTGTGAATCGTCTGAAGGATGCTGCTCTCGATCATGTTGTCCACTGGCGCTATCTTCTTTAGGATCAAACCTTTCCCTACAACTCATGTCCTTGACACCCAGCAGCACCTCTGTAAATTTCCTGTGCACTCTTTCAATCATATTTACACATTTCCTGTCGGTAGATGAGTAAAACTGCCCACAATATTCCAAATTAGGTCTCGCCAGTGATTTATAGAATTTCAACTCAACATACTAATACTTGTACTTAATACATTAATTTATGAAGGCCAATCTGTAAAATGTTTCCTTTATGTGTCTAACTACCTATAACACCACTTTTAAGGAATTATGGAACTATATTTCCAGATCCCTCTGTTCTACCACAATCCCCAGTGCCCGGCCCCTCACCATGTAAGACCTATGCTGGCTGATCCGCCCAACATTGAATATCACGTATTTGTCTGCGTTAAATTTTATCTGCCATTTATCAGCCAGTTTTTCCAGCTGGATCAGATCCTACCACAAGCTTTGTTGCTTGCTGTACACTACAGCCCAATCTTGGTGTCATCTGCAAACTTGCTGATCCAGTTTGCACATTATCATCCAAATCATTGATACAGACGACAAGCTACAATGGAACCAGCACCGATCCTTGAAGCACCCCACTAGTCTCAAGCTTTCAGTCAGTTAGCTAACCACCCTCAAATACTCGCTGGCTTCTTGCACAAAGCCAATGTCCAATCCAATTTTGTACTTCATCTTGAATGCCAAGTGAGTTATCTTCTTCACCTTGTCAAAGTCCATGTAGACAACATCTCGTCAGGCGCCCCAGACCAGTTCAGAAGCAGGTGAAAACCTGGCCAGCAGAAGCCATCTCTGCTCTTCAAGACTGCTTTAAGCACACTGACTGGCACATGTTCAGGGAGAATGCAACCGATGGTGACTCTACCAACTTAGAGGAGTACACGGCATCAGTAACCAGCTACATCAGCAAGTGCATCGATGACATCACTGTGTCCAAGACCATCACTGCACGCTCTAACCAGAAGCCATGGATGGCCAGGGAGGTGTGCGCGCTGCTGAGGACCCGTGACTCCGCCTTCACAGCAGGCAACAAGGCAGCCCTAACAACAATGAGGGCCAAACTGTCCCAGGCCATCAGAGAGGCAAAGCCTGCATACGCCCAATGCACCCACAGCCACTTCCAGGACAGCAGTGACACGCGGCACATGTGGAAGGGCATTCAGGACATCACCAACTACAGGACAACATCACCTGATTGTGCAGGTGATGCCTCCCTCCCAGATGCGCTGAACAACTTCTAGGCTCATTTTGAGGTGGAAAATGATGTGGCAGCGAGGAAGTCCATCCCTCCTCCAAATGACCAGGTGCTGTGTCTCACCTTGGCTGATGTGAGGAGAACCCCATGCAGGGTCAACCCATGGAATGCTGCTGGACCAGACAATATTCCTGGCAGAGTGCTTAGAGGATGTGCAGACCAGCTAGCAGATGTTCTCACTGACATCTTCAACATCTCCCTGAGTAGTGCCATTGTTCCAACGTGCTTCAAGGCCGCCACCATGGTCCCCGTGCCGAAGAAGTCTTCAGTGTCCTGACTCAATGACTACTGTCCTGTTGCACTCACATCCATCATCATGAAGTGTTTCGAGAGGCTCATCATGAGGCACATCAAGACCCTGCTGCCCCCCTCACTGGACCCCCCTACAGTTCGCATACCGTCCCAACCGCTCAACAGATGACGTCATTGCCATCAGCCTCCATCTGGCCCTAACCCACCTGGACAAAAAAGACACATGCATTCAAATGCTGTTCACAGACTTCAGTTCAGCATTCAACACGATCATTCCTCAGAAACTGATTGGAAAGCTGTGCCTACTGGGCCTGAACACATCCCTCTGCAACTGGATCCTAGACTTCCTGACTGGGAGACCTCAGTCAGTCCGGATCGGAAGCAGCATTTCCAACACCATCACACTGAGCACGGGCTCCCCCCCCCCCACCCCACCAGGCTGTGTACTTAGTCCACTACTGTTCACTCTTCTGACCCACGACTGTGCTGCAACACACAGCTCGAACCACATCATCAAGTTTGCCAATGACATGACTGTGGTGGGTCTCATCAGCAAGAATGACGAGTCAGCTTACAGAGAGGTGGTGCAGCGGCTAAAGAACTGGTGCAGAGCCAACATGTCTCTGAAAGAGATGGTTGTTGACTTCAGGAGGGCACGGAGCGACCACTCTCCACTGAACATCGATGGCTCCTCAGCAGAAATTGTTAAGAGCACCAAATTTCTTGGAGTTCATCTGGCGGAGAATCTCACTTGGTCTCTCAACACCAGCTCATAGCAAAGAAAGCCCAGCAGCATCTCTACTTTCTGCAAAGGCTGAGGAAAGCCCATCTCCCACCCCCCCATCCTCACCACATTTTACAGGGGTTGTATTGAAAGCATCCTGAGCAGCTGCATCCCTGCCTGGTTCGGATATTGCACCATCTTGGATTACAAGACCCTGCAGTGGATACAGAGGTCAGCTGAGAAGATCATCGGGGTCTGTCTTCCCGCCATTACAGACATTTATACCACTCACTGCATCTGCAAATCCAACAGCATTATGAAGGACCCCATGCACCCCTCATATAAACTCTTCTCCCTCCTGCCATCTGTGAAAAGGCACCAAAGCATTTGGGCTCTCACGATCAGTCTGTGCAACAGTTTCTTCCCCCAAGCCATAAGACTCCTCAATACCCAGAGTCTGGACTGACACTAACTTACTGCCCTCTACTGTGTCTATTGTCTTGTCTATTACTTATTGTAATCCCTACACTGTTTTGTGCACTTTATGCAATCCTGGGTAGGTCTGTAGTCTAGTGTAGTTTTTGTACTGTTTCATGTAGCACCATGGTCCTGAAAAATGTTGTCTCATTTTTACTGTGTACAGTACTAGCAGTTAACGTCGAAATGACAATAAAAAGTGACTTGACTTGACTTGATCCACTGCCTTGCCTTCATCAACTCTATAAGATTGGTTATCCGTGAATTACCACACTCAAAGCCATATTGACTATCCTTAGTCAGTCCCTGTCTATGCATATACTCATATCTAGAACATCTTGCAGTAACTTTTCTACTAATGATGCCCGGCTCACCAGCCTATAGTTTGCTGGTTTATTTCTAAGAGCCTTTCTTAAATAATGGAACAACATTATCAATCCTCCAATCCTGCGGTACCTTACCTGTCACTAACAATGTTTTAAATATCTCTACTAGGGCCCCTGCAATTTCCTTTTACTATTAATATATCTGTAGAAGCCCTCAGGGTTCTCCTTCGCTCTGTCTGCTCGAGCAGCCTCTTTAACCCCTCCTAAATTCCTTCTGAACTGTTATCCTGTATTTCTTATGGTCCTCAAGTACCTAATTTGTTCTTGTCTTCCTATATCTGCTATACACTTTTTTCTTAAACAGGGTCTCAATATCTCTTAAAACCAAGGTTCCATAAACCTGTTACCGCTGCCTCTTATTCTGACGGGAACATACAAACTCGGTACTCTCAATATTTGACTTTGGAAAGCCTTCCACTTACCAAGCATCCCTCTGCCATAAATCCCTTTGCCATCTATCCAGACCACACTTGGACATTCCTTGGGTGGGAAAGACTTGGAAGAGAATAGGCCAAATGCAGGCACATGCAATTAGTGTAGATAAGCTGTAGGGTTGACATTGTTGGGAAGGCTGAACCATTTTTACCAAATCTACTCTTAATTGTATTTAGCCTATTCTCCTCCAAGTCCTATCCAAGCATCACTTAAAGATTGTAATTGCATCTGCTTCTACCATATTGCTTCAGATAACCAGCATCTTCTGTGTAAAATATTTACCTCAAATGTTCTTAAATTCCTATCTCTTACCTTAAATCTATTTCCTTTTGTTCAAGACTCCATAGCCCTGTAAATAAGATTATATCTATCCTCTCAATCAGTTATAACTTTATAAATCTCTATAAGGTCATCTATCAGTCTTCAATGAGAGTAAAGCCAGCCTGTCCACTCTCTCCTTGTAACTCTCGCCCACTAAGCCAGACAATATCCTGGTGAATCTCTCCTGCTTTCTCCCTATTGCTACCACAATCCTTCTGTAATGTGGCATCCAGAAAGATGCACAATAGTCCAATGAAATATAATCTATGTTTTGTACAACTGCAACATGGCATCCAAACTTGTACACTCAATGCCTCAGCCCGTGAACACATGCATGCAAATACTTACAAGGGGTCCTGGTGTAAAAGTACCACAGAGAAGTTTTATCAAGAGAACATACAGATTTCCCGGTGGTCTGGAATCAGTCCTGTTTAAGATCGGTTTCCTTCAGTCACACAAGGAATCATCCTAGAGTCTCAACAAAAGCGGTCTGATGTGCTGAGCAGTCAGAAGTGGTTAACTAGCAAATTAACTAGCAAAACATGTAGGGTTCACCACATTTTCAACATCCTCTGGGTATAGAAGGTGCTGCTGTTACTGACAGAACAGAGAAATAACTTTGACTGGCCATCATGCACATTCAATCTACTCCCATCTGTCTGCATGTAATCATTATCCCTCTGGTTCATATGTGTGGCTAAATGTATTGGCTTTCACCACCTCTCCTGACAATATACATGTGTGAATTCAATTTATTCCAGTGACAAAGTAGGATCAAATAGTTTTTTAAACTTTCAATTCAGTCTAAACATTCCTTATATTCATAAATGGGATATTACAGTTCAAATTGACCACTTTGTGAATGATTTACAATAGGATACAATCAAAATGAGAGGGAGAACTGCTTAAGGTGGCCTGTGCACAGCAGCTGCCTGAGAGCTGTGGGCTACTCGGAGACTACTCACATCAGCATTTATTGCCTCCCAGTCACATATGCATATGAAAAGGTTGCTATATTTAGTCCACAGTTCAGACCGCTGGTGGAAACATTCACATGTTAAATAAAAACTGTGGAAAATGGAGTATGCAGAAATGCTGTGATCTTGGTGTGAGGTGCTAGAGAAAAAATATAAAAAATAAAAAATAATAAAAAAATAAAAGGGAGCATGAAGGAATGAAGAGAGAAAAGAAAGTCTGAAAGAAGCAAAGAGTAAGGACATAAACATTCACACCAAAGATTGCAGAGCCATGTCAAAGTCTAATTATCTAATATATTTTAAGAGAAAAAGAAGGAATGATTTCTTAAACAGATGAGGCAAGGGGAATTGCATTCTTATGAGAGTGACAGTGAGAGAAAGGTCAAACAAGAAAATATTCATTCATACAGAAAAAAGTACTAACTTTACATGTCTAAAAATGGTAAAACACTGTTACAGAGTAATCTTTCTGAGATCAATTTCACTTAACATACCAAGCATAAGGTAGCTGTATCCCAGTTGCATTGTGTTCTCAAAAGTGTTGAACTGTAACTGTTCAGTGGTAATCTCACTCAGGCACTGTTCTCTTCCTTTTCATACTACTGAGATCATTTAGCAGAACTTCAACAGATGAAGTCACAGACACACCCAAATGGGGGAGGAGAGAAACCCAGCTTTGGCCTGCCTCTCATGCTCCATTGATTTTAAATCTACGTATGAATTCAAATCTGGAGTATACTCTTGAGATCCTACAACATCTGATTCTACTCATATGCTCCAAATTCTGGAAATCCTTTGTTGGCAATACCAATTTTCCAAATCTGCTTATTGCATGATAGATGATTGATTAGATATGTGATTGAAGTGCATTAAAATGAATAAAAAATTTCATAGAACATAGTACTGGAACAGACCCTGCAGCTGGAGATAAGGAGGAATTTCTTTAGCCAGAGAGTGATGGATGCCAAGCCTTTATGCAGATTAAATGTAGAGAATGATAGATTCTTGATTGGCCAGGGCATGAAGGATACGGGGAGAAGCCAGTAGACTGGGGCTTGAGGAAAGTTGGATTAGTCATGATGAAATAGCGCAGCAGACTCAATGGGTCAAAAGGCCTAGTTCTGATCTTATACCTTACGGTCTTAAAATGTTTTTGCCCTGTGTGGCCACTTTCAAGGAGCTATGAACTTGAATCCCAAGAACTCTCTGCTCAGTAACACTGTTATGGATCCTGTCTTTAACAATGTACTGTCTCCTTGCATTTGTCCAGCCAGGGTGCAGTGTCTCACTAACCCAACCATCTACATTTTCATCCAGGTCATTCATATACATCACAAACAGCTGAGATCCCAGCAAAGATTCCTGCAGAACACTACTAATTACAGACCTCCAACTTGCATAAGCCTCTTTAAAGCCTACCCTCTGTTTTTTATGTGCAAACCAGTTTTGAATCCAAACAGGCAATTTGTCTCAGACCCCATGCATCTTAATCTTCTGGATTAGCGGCCTTTGAAGATCTTTCTCAAACATCTTACTAAAATCTATGTCGGCAACATTCACTGCCAACCATCATCAATCTGCCTCATCACCTTGTCTAAAAGCACAATCAAGTTGATAAGACACAACCTGCCCCATGATAAGGTTCCCCATGTGAGGCTCATTCAGAAAATAATGAGGCATGGGATCCAAGGGGACCTTGCTTTGTGGATCCAGAATTGGCTTGCCCACTGAAGACAAAGGGTGGTTGTGGATCGGTCTTATTCTGCATGGAGGATGGTGTTCCGCAGGGATCTGTTCTGGGAACCCTCCTGTTTACGATTTTTATAAATGACCTGGATGAAGAAGTAGAAGGGAAGGTTAGTAAGTTTGCGGTTGATACAAAACTCGGGGTGTTGTGGATAGTCTGGAGGATTGTTAGAGATTATAGTGGGACATCGATAGGATGCAGAACTGGGCTGAGAAAAGGCAGATGGAGCTCATCCCAGATAAGTGCGTTGGTTCTTTTCGATAGGTCAACTTTGAAGCCAGAATATAACATTAGTGGTAAGACTCTTGGCAGTATGAAGGATCAGAGAGATCTTGGGGTCCACGTCCATAAGACATTCAAAGCTGCTGCGCAGGTAGACAGTGTTATTAAGAAGGTGTATGAAGTGCTGGTGTTCATCAACCATGGGATTAAGTTCAAGAACTGTGAGGTATAAGACCTTAGTTAGACCCCATGGAGAACTGTGGTCAGTTCTGGTCACCTCACTATAGGAAGGATGTGGATGCTATAGAGAGAATGCAGAAGAGATTTACAAGGATGTTGCCTTATGAGAAAAGGTTGAGTGAACTTGGCCTTTCCTCCTTGGAGTGACGGAGGATGAGAGCTGACCTGATAGAGGTGTATAAGAGGATGAGAGGCATTGATTCTGTGAATAGTCAGAGGCATTTCCCAGCACTGAAATGGCTAATATGAGGGGGCATAGTTTTAAGGTGCTTGGAAGTAAGTACAAAGGAGATTTCAGAGGGAAGTTTTCCACACAGAGAGTAGCGGGTGTGTGGAATCCACTGCCAGGGAAGGTGGTAGAAGCAGATAAAATCGGGTCTTTTAACATAAGAACATAAGAAATAGGAGCAGGAGTAGGCCATCCGGCCCATTCAGCCTGCCCCACCATTCAATAACATCATCGCTGATCTGTCTGTAAACTCAGTTCCATCTATCTGCCTTTTCCCCATAACCCTTAATTTCCTTGCTATGTCAAAACCTATCTAACTGTTTCTTAAGAATATTTAGTGAGGAAGCCTCAACTGCTTCCCTGGGCACAGAATTCCACAGATTCACCACTCTCTGGGAAAAACAATTTCTCCTCCTCTCCATCCTAATCTTCTCCCCTGAAGCTTGAGGCAATGTCCCCTCGTTCCAGTCTCACCTACCAATGGAAACAAATTTCCTGCTTCTACCTTAGCTATCCCTTTCAAAATTGTGTATGTTTCTGTCAGATCCCCTCTCATTCTTTGAACTCCAGAGAGTATAGTCCCAGGCAACTCAATTGTTCCTCATGAGTTAACCCCTTCATCCCTGGAACCAACCTGGTGAACATCCTCTGCACTGCCTCCAAAGCCAGTGTATCCTTCCTCAAGTATGGAGACCTGAACTGCACACAGTACTCCAGGTACAGCCTCACCTGTACCCTGTATAGTTGCAACATGACCTCCCTGCTCTTGAATTCAATCCCTCTGGCAATGAAGGCCAACATTCTGTTTGCCTTCTTAATAGCCTGTTGTACCTGCAAGCCAACTTTTTGCAATTCATGAACAAGCACTCCCAAGTTCCTCTGCACATCAGCATGCTGCAATCTCTCACCATTTAACTAATAATTTGCTCCTCTATTATTCCTTCCAAAGTGGATGATCGCACACTTACCAACATTGTATTCCCATCTGCCAAATCTTGGCCCACTCACTTAATCCAGCTATAACCCTCTGTAGACTCTCTACATCCTCTGTACAATTGGCTTTTCACTCAGTTGAGTGGTGTGCTACCCTCAGTCCCCTCTTCCAAATCATCAACATAAATGGTGAACAGCTGCAGGCCAAGCACCGACCCCTGCGGCACCACACTCACCACTGACTTCCAACCGGAGAAACACCCATTTATAACAACTCTCTGCCTCCTATTGGTTAACCAATCCACTATCCATGCCAATACACTTCCTCTGACTCCATGCATCTGTATCTTATTTCTAAGTCTCTTGTGCGGCACCTTATTGAACACCTGGAAATCCAAGTATATGACATCCACCTGTTCTCTTCTATCCACTGCACTCCTTATGTCCTCAAAGAACTCCAGTAAGTTTGTCAAACAGACTCTTAGATAGATACATGGAGCTCAGAAAAATAGAGGGCTATGCAATAGGGAAATTCTAGGCAGCTTCTAGAGCAGGTTACATGATCAGCACAACATTATGGGCCAAAGGTCTTGCAATGTGCTACAGATTTTGTATGTTCCATGCCACACACAATACCATGCTGGATCTTCCTAATTAGACCAACAATTTCCAAACATTCATATATCCTAACCCCCAGAATTTTCTCCAACAACTTTCCTACAACTGACATGAGATTCATAAGTCTGCAGTTCCCAAGATTTTCCCTTGTTCTGTTCTTAATTAGTGGGATAACATTAGCCACTCACCCGTCCTCCAGGATCTTACAAACATGTCCTAGAGAGGTCATGAAGATACTGGTCAAGGCCCCAGCAATCTTGTCTCTTGCCTCCTTCAATAACCAGGAGTAAATCCCATCAGGCCCTGGGGATATCCACCTTAATACTCATTAGGAGGCCCAATCCCTCCTTCTCCTTGACCACTAAATGCCCTAACATATTTAGACATTCAGCACTGATCTCCTGGTCCACCATGGCCTTTTCCTTGGTAATTACTGAAGTTCTCATTAGGTACCTCACTCACATTCTCAGCATCCAGGTAAGTTCTCCCTCCTTATTCTGGAGTGGTTCTACCTTCTCCCTAGTTATCCGCTAGTGCTTGATGTATGTATAGAATGCCATGAGATGCACCTTATTCCTACTTGCCAAGGACTTTTCATGGCCCCTCTTGGCTTTCCTAATTCCCTCTTTAGTTCTTTTCTGGCTTCCTTATATTTCCCGTGTACTCCATTTGATCCTAACTTCCAAAGCTTTACATACTTGCTCTTTTTCCTCTTGACTAAATTCATCACCTCTCTGGACACCTTTCCATCCTTGTTCTTCCTTCTAACAGGAACATACCTCTCCTGTACTCAGTGCAATTGATCTTTAAACACTCTTCAGTTGTCCAGAAAAAAAACGTGTTCCCAATTAACTCTACTTAGTTGCTGCCTACCAACGTTGTAATTTGCCCTACTTCAGCTTAAAACTTATGCACAGGGACCATACCTATCCTTAATTGTAGCTATTCTTTCAAGGATCTACCCCTTACTAATAATGATTGGAGAGGCACAGAGAGAATCTGTAATTGCCAACAAGTAATAACCTGTGAATTTACATAACCGAGTCCCTGTGTGCACAAATACTAAGTTTTCCTGTGTCACGAAGGATGAACAACTCTGATGGGCAGAAGGGTACAGAGTTACAGAGTTGCCCATGTTCCCCCCACCCCCCGGGAGAATCACAAACGGTTACTGTTACCACACTGCTCATGAGAGAGAATGAGTGAGAAACACACACAGATAAGAGGAAGACAAGTTGGAACATCTGTTGCTGATAAGAGAGAGGAGAGGAGCCATTGATTTACTGTTATGTCTTTTGGAGAGGGCTGTTTACTTGGTACCATTCTGTTCATTAAAATTCCTCAGTGGACAGCCAGAGTGGGCTGGTTTGATGGACTAAGCCATTCAAAACTGATTGACACCTGAGACCCCGTGAGTAGGGATAAAAGTGAGCTCTGGGGAGACACCCCTGAGACGCACCAAGAGACACACTAGTGAGCACTGCTTAAGTGTTGGAACCCACGAGAAAGTGTGGGGCATCGGAGACCAAATGAAGGATCGGTCAATTTTAACTCAGTGTTTAGAGCGAGGCTGGTGGGGCTAGTGTGTGTGTCCACCCTTGTCTGGGTGACGAGTCCACCAAAGAAGAACGTTCTAGCTAAAGGACAGAGGGGTCATACCTGAATGGCCACAACATCACATCGATGGATCAAGAAAGCAAAGGAAGGTTTGACTGACAGTAGCTGTCACTGTTTGCTCGCCCTCTCTCTCTCTCTCTCTCTCTCTCTCTCTCTCTCTCTCTCTCTCCCTCCAATGGTTACAACAAAAGAATCAACAACTACCTCAGCCTACATGAACTGAACTGAACTTTACACTTTCCCATGATAATTCATTATCCCCTAGACAACAATAGAGCTTGTTTATTATTGATTATTATTATTATACCCACACTTATAGGTTTAGTATTGCTAACGTGTATTATCTGTATATTTGCATTGTTGATATTGATTTGTATATTTTACTCATAAACACTGTTTTGAAAATAGTACCAGACTCCAATGGATACTTCTATCTTTACTGGTAAGACACCCAGTTACGGGGTATGTAACACCTGACCATCCATGAACACTCAAAGAATAGAAAAGGTAATATCATTAAAAGTAATTCATGCTGGCAATGTATTCCTCTGATTGTTTCATGTCCATGGGTTCCTTCACATCCACAATGGTGGGTCTCTGGTGACTGGGGTTATCACTGTTAGAGCACCCGAAGTGGCTGCTTTTATATACAATCCCTACCATTTCAAATATCACGTTTCAGTGTTATTGGCTGTGGGTCATCCAGCTGAACTTTAACACCTTTTTATTGGTTCTGATCCAAACCAGCACTTTTTCTGCAAGTGATAACTGGTAATTTATGGTTCTGTGTTCTCTTTGACTGACTGGTTCAAGGCAGTCAAACCAGGTCGAATCACTTGGGGCAGAGAGAGATTACACTATTCACAAACATGTATCTGATATCAAAAATCATTTCACAAGTAACTTCTTATTTGGAAATGATCTCTCATCCAGAGGGTTACCTGGAGCATCATTGTCTACTGTAAAATCTGATCAAGCCAGTTCACAAGATGGAGGATGCAGTGTCACTTCACAAAATGGCACCCTCCACTTCCTTCAGTTATATGGCAAAGCAAAGTCAATTGGCTTGTCTAATTCCGTTGTCCTTGTTTCATTCAAATTCACTGATTTGTAGAATGTAGTTATTTCTTTTCACCACTATCCTGAAAGTTAAGGAGTTGTGGTTATTGTTCCCTAGCTGCTCACCAACTGAAATATCAGTTGCCTGGCTTGGCTCATTAGCCAACACCAGGTTTTGCACAGCCCCTCCTGTCATTGGACCCTCCACATATTGATTGAAGAAATCCTCCTGGAAACATTAAACAAATTCTGACACATCAAAACCCTTTCCACTAAGAATGTTCCATTTTATATTACAGAAGCTGAAATCCCTCATGACAACAGCCTTATCATTTTTACGCATTTCCTTAATTTGGCTACATATCTGTTCCTGTGCCTACTAGGGGGTTTGTAGTAAAATCTGATTAGTATGGTTGTACCTTTTCTATTCTTGAGTTCTAACCAAATCCCAAATGGACTCAGTGTCTGAACTCTCCATTATGTCTCCCCTGAGTACAACTGTAATACTGTTCCTGATTAGCAGTGCAAACCCTCCTTCTCTTTTACCCCCTTCTCCAACTTTTCTAAAACTTCAAAAACCTGGTACATTGATTACCCATTTCTGCTCCTCTCTCAACTAAGTTTCAGTAATGTCCACAACATCTGTGTTCTAAGTTCACCACCTTTACCCATAATAGTCCTAGCATTAAAATAAACACACTTCAAACTATCTGATCCATCATACTTGTAATTTCAATTTTGTCTTTCAATAGTTCTCTGACATCTACCTTCCATCACTTACTGACCTGGTGCTCCAGTTCCTTGCTTCCTGCAAGACTAGCTTGAACTTCTGTATAGGATTAGCAAACCTCCCAGCGGAGGTATTAGTTTCCCCCTCCAGTTCAGATGCATCCCGTCCTCTTGTACAAGTCACCTCTTCCCCAGAAATGGTTCCAAAGATACAAGTGTCATAAGGTGGGCGCTGAGAACGGACCCAAATGCAAGACACAGCCACTGAAGTACTAGGGAGAGGACTAGGTGTATCAAGAAAGCAAAGGAAGTGGGGAAGAAATGACACTGGACAAGACACAGGCCCTGGACAAGACTAGGAGACAGGGCATGGGCTAGGACTAGAGTAGGAAAGTGGGACCTGGACCAGGAACTAGGAGCTGGGAACTGGGAACTAGGAACCTGGACAAGGAATCCGAGCCAGAGACTGGACAGGGACCTGTGACTCCGGATCCAGGCAAGGACTAGACGTGGCAAGGCAACAGGACTGGACGTGGGGGCAGGATGTGGGACTCCAGGGCTGGACGAGGACATGAAACTCAGACTTGATCTTGATTGAGGGAGAGCAGGAACACAGAGCCCAGGTCGAGGGAGAGCAAAGCAGAAGCGGGGAGAAGCGTAGCTGGACACGGACACTAGTCCTGGACGAGACCAGGACTCAGGGCCTAGGCTATGACTTGGACTTGGACATGCACTGGAACCTCCTCCGAGCCTTGGACACGGAATGGAATCTCCACCGAGCCTTGGACACAGAATGGAACCTCCTCCGAGCCTTGGACACGGAATGGAATCTCCACCGAGCCTTGGACACGGAATGGAACCTCCACCGAGCCTTGGACACGGAATGGAATCTCCACCGAGCCTTGGACACGGAATGGAATCTCCACCGAGCCTTGGACACGGAATGGAACCTCCACCGAGCCTTGGACATGGAATGGAACCTCCACCGAGCCTTGGACACGGAATGGAATCTCCACCGAGCCTTGGACACGGAATGGAATCTCCACCGAGCCTTGGACACGGAATGGAATCTCCACCGAGCCTTGGACACGGAATGGAATCTCCTCCGAGCCTTGGACACGGAATGGAACCTCCTCCGAGCCTTGGACACGGAATGGAACCTCCACCGAGCCTTGGACACGGAATGGAATCTCCACCGAGCCTTGGACACGGAATGGAATCTCCACCGAGCCTTGGACACGGAATGGAACCTCCACCGAGCCTTGGACATGGAATGGAACCTCCACCGAGCCTTGGACACGGAATGGAATCTCCACCGAGCCTTGGACACAGAATGGAATCTCCACCGAGCCTTGGACACGGAATGGAATCTCCACCGAGCCTTGGACACAGAATGGAATCTCCTCCGAGCCTTGGACACGGAATGGAACCTCCTCCGAGCCTTGGACACGGAATGGAACCTCCTCCGAGCCTTGGACACGGAATGGAACCTCCACCGAGCCTTGGACACGGAATGGAACCTCCTCCGAGCCTTGGACACGGAATGGAACCTCCACCGAGCCTTGGACAAGGAATGGAATCTCCACCGAGCCTTGGACACGGAATGGAACCTCCACCGAGCCTTGGACACGGAATGGAACCTCCACCGAGCCTTGGACACGGAATGGAACCTCCACCGAGCCTTGGACACGGAATGGAATCTCCACCGAGCCTTGGACACGGAATGGAATCTCCTCCGAGCCTCGGACACGGAATGGAACCTCCACCGAGCCTTGGACACAGAATGGAATCTCCTCCGAGCCTCGGACATGGAATGGAATCTCCACCGAGCCTTGGACACGGAATGGAATCTCCACCGAGCCTTGGACACGGAATGGAACCTCCACCGAGCCTTGGACACGGAATGGAATCTCCACCGAGCCTTGGACACGGAATGGAACCTCCACCGAGCCTTGGACACGGAATGGAATCTCCACCGAGCCTTGGACACGGAATGGAACCTCCTCCGAGCCTTGGACTGGAACACAGGAACACGGAGCCTTGGACTGGAACACAGGAACACAGAACACAGAGCTGGGACCCCTCCTTGGGAGAGGGCATAGGGCCGGGACTCATACACGGAGTCAGGACCCCTCCTTGGGACAGGGCATAGGGCCGGGACTCGTACACAGACACTAAACACAGGGACACAAATAGACAGTTCCAAGCTCAATGATAGAAAGTTTCTTCTGTTGGCAAGGCAAGGCTCCGGTCTCACTCTGGCAGCTGAACTTGATGGCAATACGGGCGAGGTTGCAGGCGAGGGCTTCCGGCGTGGGTAGCCTGCAGGGCTTCCAAGGGAAGGGAGGGAACAGTCCAGCCTCAGAGTAACAGCAAAGATGGCCTGACTTACCCAATGGAGGTAAGGACAGGAAGGGACAGATCCCACCATAGGGTAACAGCAAGAATGGCCTGACTTACCCCACAGAGGCGAGGATGGGATACCAGACAAACCAGCAATGACACTCGACCCCAGGGCCACTTATATTCTAGCCCCAATATGAGAATCAGGTGCCTGTGATTAAACCCAACTGAAACAACGGACAGCCAGAAGACCTGGAGTCCAGAGTCCATGGACCCAACTGTGAACCAGAACGTGGACTTCATGGACCCAACCATGACAACAAGAACTTGAAACCCTGTCCCCTACACCATCTCCTCAGCCACTTATTCATCTATGCTATCATCCCATTCCTATCTACACTCGCCCGAGGCACTTGGATTAATCCTTCGACATCTCCCATCTCACATTACACCTATTCCCTCAAGTATTTATACATCCATACTAGATAAAAGACTCTGTCTCTTTTAAGTTTATAAAATTCTATCAAGTTGTCCCTCAATCTTGTTGCTTTAAAGAAAACAATCCAAGTTTGTTCAACTTCTCCTTATAGCTAATACTCTAATCCAGTCAAACCCTTATGTGCTTATTCTGCATCGTCTTCAAAGTCAGAATCAGAATTAGGTTTATTATGTGCATGTGATGTGAAATTTGTTAGCAGCAGTTCAATGCAATACATAATCTAGCAGAGAAAGAAAAACTAGTAATAATAAATAAATAAAATAAATATAATAATAAACAAGTAAACTATACACATTGAATAGTTTATTAAAACATCTCCAAAAACAGAAAACCTGCATATTAAAAAAGTGAGGTGATGTCCAAAGTTCAAAGTCCATTCAGGAATCGGACGGCAGAGGGGAAGAAGCTGTTCCTGAATCACTGAGTGTGTGCCTTCAGGCTTCTGTACCTCCTACCTGATGGTAACAGTGAGAAAAGGGCATGTCCTGGGTGCTGGAGGTCTTTAATAATGGACGCTGCCTTTCTGAGACACCGCTCCCTCAAGATGTCCTGGGTACTTTGTAGGCTAGTGCCCAAGATGGACCTGACTAGATTTATAACCTTCTGCAGCTTCTTTCGGTCTTGTGCAGTAGCCCCTCCGTACCAGACAGTGATGCGGCCTGTCAAAATGCTCTCCACGGTACAACTATAGAAATTTTTGAGTGTATTTGTATACATGCCAAATAGCTTCAAGCTCCTAATAAAGGATAGCCGCTGTCTTGCCTTCTTTATAACTGCATCAATATGTTGGGACCAGGTTAGATCCTCAGAGATCTTGACACTCAGAAACTTGAAGTTGTTCACTCTCTCCACTTCTGTTCCCTCTATGAGGATTGGTATGTGTTCCTTTGTCTTACCCTTCCTGAAGTCCACAATCGGCTCTTTCATCTTACTGATGTTGAGTGCCAGGTTGTTGCTGCAGCACCATTCCACTTGTTGGTATATCTCACTCCTGTACACCCGCTCATCACCATCTGAGATTCTGCCAACAATGGTTGTATTGTCAGCAAATTTGTAGATGGTATTTGAGCAATGCATAGCCACGGTCATGTGTATACAGAGAGTAAAGCAGTGGGCGAAGCACACATCCCTGAGGTGTGCCAGTGTTGACTGTCAGCAAAGAGGATAGGTTATCACCAGTCTGCACAGACTGTGGTCTTCCGGTTAGAAAGTCAAGGATCTAATTACAGAGCAAGGTACAGAGGCTCAGGTTCTGCAACTTCTCAATCAGGATTGTGGGAATGATGGTATTAAATGCTGAGCTATAGTTGATGAACAGCATTCTGACATAGGTGTTTGTGTTGTCTTGGTGGTCTAAGGCCATGCTAAGAGCAATGGAGATTGTGTCTGCCATTGACCTATTGTAACGATAGGCAAATTGCAGTGGGTCCAAGTCCTGGCCGAGGCAGGGGTTCAGTCTGATCGTAACCAACCTCTCAAAGCATTTCATCACTGTCGATGAGAGTGAGTGAGTGATGTGAGTGACTCCTCTGCTTTCTGCGAAGGCTGAGGAAAGTCCATCTCCCAACCCCCATCCTTATCACATTCTACAGGGGTTGTAATGAGAGCATCCTGAGCAGCTGCATCAGTGCCTGGTTCGGAAATTGCACCATCTCGAATCGCAAGACTCTGAAGCGGATAGTATGGTCAGCTGAGAAGATCATCGGGATCTCTCTTCCTGCCATCACAGACATTTACACTACACGCTGCATCTGCAAAGGAAACAGCATTATCAAGGATCCCATGCACCCCTCATACAATCTCTTCTCCCTCCTGCCGTCTGGGAAAAGGCTCTGAAGTATTCGGGCTCTCACACCAGACTATGTAACAGTTTCTTCCCCCAAGCTATTAGACTCCTCAATACTCAAAGCCTGGACTGACCCCTTGTCCTATTGTCCTGTTTATTATTTATTGTAATGCCTGCACTGTTTTTGTGCACTTTACGCAGTCCCTGTGTAGGTCTGTAGTCTTGTGTAGCTTTCTCTGTGTTGGTTTCTTTTAATGTAGTTTTTGTACTGTGTCATGTAACACCATGGTCCTGAAAAACGTTGTCTTATTTTTACTCTGTATTGTACCAGCAGTTATGGTCGAAATGACAATGAAAGTGACTTGACTTGACTTGAGTGCACCTGATGGTAGTCGTTAAGGCAGTCCACATTACTATTCTTTGGCACTGGTATAATTGTTGCCTTTTTGAAGAAAGTGGGAACTTCTGCCCATAGCAGTGAGAGATTGAAAATATCCTTTAATACTCCTGTTAGTTGGTTGGCACAGGTTTTCAGAGCCTTACCAGGTATTCCACTGGGACCTTCTGCATCCTTACTGTTATGGGGCAAGCTGACCTGTACACAATACTCCAAATCTAGCCTGACCAATATTTATACAGCTGCAGCAAGACTTGCCAACATTACTGCTCAAATATTGAGAACTGAGGAGACACACTGAATGTCTTTGTTTTACCACTCTATTTACTTGTGTTACCACTTTCAGGAGTTTTGGACTTGCAAGCAAGATCCCTCTGTACAACAAAACACCTAAAGATCCAGCCGTTTTCTGTATACTTTCATCTTGCATTTGAAATCCCTGTGCAATGTATCTCACTTAAACTCAATTTGCCATTTTCTTTCATTATTACCAATTGACCCATATTCTTGTACGTTCTTTGACAACCTTCCTCACTATACACATGTCCATCACTATCTGCAAGTATACTATGTAGACCATCTGTATTTGAATCCAGATCTCTTGTATACTGTACAGATCTTTCTGGCAAAACATTGGTTACAGATCTCAAGTCATAAACACACTTACCCACCACTATCTCTGTCTTCAATGAGCAATCTCGTAATATATTCATCACAGACTCACATATGACTTAATCCACTCTAGTAGCCGACCATGAGTATGCTGTTAAATGCTTTACTAAAGTCCATGTAGATGACATCCGCTGCCCCATCATCTCCATCATTTCCTTGTGCCCTTGAAGCTTATCCACCTTCGTGTTTCTGTATACACAGAATCTTATCCTAAGTTTGCGAGTTACTGAGATCCTGAGAGCAATACCGTCTGGAGTTTAACTCTCTGTCACAGCACCTAGTGGAGTCACCCATAATGGTAGGGTCCAGGTGGTGGTCCCAGACAAAGAGTGATCCAGGCAAGATCTCAACAGGGGAGCTGGTGGGAAATGATGACACATAAAAATGGCAGCGAAGCTGGAGAAAGCCTCTAGTCGTCTTAAATTCTATGACATTGGATCCTGACCCCGACCTATCATTCTCCCCACTTTAAACAAAGTCATGCACAGTCATTCTTTATTAAAGATTGTCTCTGCCACCTGAGGATCCACCACCTGATCATATATGAATCGAGTGATCGCACATGTAACAGATCCTCCTTCTTCATATTAACATGCCATAAAATATCAGCACCTTCCTATGATTCATTTTATTTTCCTTTGTGAATATGGATGAAAAATACTCACAGTCAAATATACCCCACTACTTCTGGATTCATGCATAAATTCTCTCATTTGTTCATAAATTTTTTCATTTACCCTTTTCTTAACTACTCCCTTGCTCCTAATATACAAATAAAATGTCTTGGGATTCTCCCTAATCCTATCCACCAAGGATATTTAATGGCCCAATTTAATTTGTTATTGAAGTATTTTCCAATTGATACACTACATAACAAAATTTGTACCAAATAACACACAGCATTCATCAATATGTACCAAAGGGATGCTGGTGGTGGCTGCTCCTGATCTTCAGACAATAATGCAGAACAGATGATGGAGAATTCATGTCTGAAGTCCAGCTGAGAAAAGAGGATTAAAGTCATAAAGAACGACAGCACAGTAAAGGGTCCTTTGGCCCATCTAGTCTGTACAAGCTTGGTCTTTTGCCTAGTTCCATCTACCTGCACCCAGACTCTAGCCCTCCATACCCTCCTCATCCATGTGCCTATCCAAACCTCTTAACTGTTACAATTGAGCCTGAATCTACCCACCGGCAGTTTATTCCACATTCACACCACCCTCTGAGTGAAGAGGTTCCCCCTTAGATTCCCTTTAAATATCTCACCTTTCATCCTAAACCTATGATCTCTACTTCTAATCTCCCCCAACCTCAGGGGAAAAAGCTTCCGTGCATTCACCCTATTGATATCCTAATAATTTTGTATTCCTAAGAACTCCTCTCATCTTCTGACTCCAGCAAATAAAATGTTAATCTATTCACCCTATCCCCTAACTCAGATTATAGGAATTCTGAGCAAATAGCCCAGTGAAAACCTCTTTTTGAGCTATCATCTAGGTATTGACGGGAAAGGTGAGAACTGAAGACAACAGCACACAAATTAGTTAAACAGAAAATACAATACAATGTGAGTTGTTTGGAGACAAAGCGGCATTGAATTATATAACAAGTGTGTTTAGTTCCTTTGCTGACTTTTAGTAACAGATTGGGAGAAGCAAATCCCACAAGTGGAAACAGGACTATTTCCATCTATTGATAATGACTCAAGCCCATAGAATGAGAATGATGAACTTGGAATGAAGGAAGTTTAGCTCTGGTATTGAATTGGATTTTATTTAACCAGGACAGGACCTGAAGTTCAACAGGAAACAGTAGATCCAGCAGGAAACAGAAAACATCATGGGAACCTAGAGGAGACGTATACAGTTAGCTTTGGAGATAACTGCTCTCTATAGTCAAGTTCACTCTGTCCGAGATGATACGAAATGTAAAAGACCTTAAAATATCCTCAGAAATCTCAGTATGGATTAACATTAGGATTGCTTTTGGCAACGTTTTGGAAGGGATATGTTACATGAACACTGGACTTGCCCAATACAGGTGATAGAACAAGGATTATACCAATAGCACTGTTAATTGGAACCTCGACTTCCTAACTGGAAGACCACAATCTGTGAGGATTGGTGATAACATATGTATCCTCCTTGCTGATGATCAGGAGTGTGTGCTTAGCCCACTGCTCTGCTCTGTATATACACCTGACTGTGTGGCTATACATAGCTCAAATACCATCTATACATTTGCTGACGATACAACCATTGTTGGTGGAATGTCAAGTGGTGATGAGAGGGCGTACAGAAGTGAGATATGCCAACTAGTGGAGTAGTGCAGCAGCAACAACCTGGCACTTAACATCAGTAAGATGAAAGGGCTGATTGTGGACTTCAGGAAGGGTAAGATGAAGGAACATATACTAATCCTCATAGAGGGATCAGAAGTGGAGAGAGTGAGCAGCTTCAAGTTCTTCGGTGTCAAGATCCCTGAGGATCTAACCTGGTCCCCTCTGCCATCTGATTCCTAAATGAACATTGAATCTTTGGACATTACCTCACTTATTTTTTAATATACAGTATTTCTGTTTTTGCACATTTTTTAAATCTATTCAATAAATGTAATAGATTTACTTGTTTATGTATTATTATCATTACTTTTATTTTATTATTTATTATTTATCAAGGGTAAGATTTTTTGTGCAGAGAGTGGTGAGTATGTGGAATGGGCTGCAGGTGATGGTGGTGGAGGTGAATACGATAGGGTCGTTTAAAAGACTCCTGGACAGGTATATGGAGTTCATGAAAGTAGAGGGCTATGGGTAACCCTAGGTAATTTCTCAGGTAAGTACATGTTCGGCACAGCTTTGTGGGCTGAAGGGCCTGTATTGTGCTGTAGGTTTTCTAAGTTTCTATCATTCTATCCAAATACTTATATATGCAGTCCTTTCAAATGCCTTTCCATAATTTATGCACTATTGAAATCAGGCTCACCATCCTGTAATTTCCTGGTTTATTCTTAGAGCTTTCATTAAAAAAATAACTATTCTCCAGTCTACCCATGGCTAAGGACAATTTACCTACCTCTGCCAGAGTTTCTGCAATTTGTGCAATAGCCTCCTACAGGGTCCAAGGAGTCATCTTGTCAGGCCCTAGCTTGATGTCTGAAGCCTGGAGACATGGAGAACTGGAGGCCTGTCCTGAAGTTGATAAACTGGTCATGTGTGTGGGAGGGAGGGAGGGAGAGTGTAAGGGGTGGTGGTTGTTTCGTTGCTTGCTGTGTTCCATTTTATTGTGTTCCATGTTGCTCTGCCCAGCAAAGTAGGGTTGCTATTTTGACACCAAAATGTGTGGTGACCCTTGTGAATGCCCACAGCACATCCTTAGGTTATTGGTTGTTTCAATGTACATATGACAAATAAATCTGAATCTGAATTTGAAGTACATTTTCCTCTGTAATCAGTATATGATCCATGACAGAAATCCTGTTATGCCTCAGATCTAAAACTCAGTGTCTGTCTCCCAAGTACTTACAGATGCACAAACTCCATTTAAGAACAGACAACCTTGCTGATTTTCAACTAGACCTATTTTGACCCTTGTTATCCTCTTTCTCTTCATATATCTGTAGAATCTCTTGAGATTCTCCTTTACTTGTCTGCCAGCAGAACCTCACCCTCCTGAAACGGGAGGGTGAGCAACTAAAAGTCGTGGTATGCATTAGTACCAACAACAGAGGAGGTCCTGAGAAAAGAACATCGGGAGGTAGGAAGGAAGCTGAGAAACAGGACCTCAAGTGTAGTAATCTCGAGATTGCAGCCAGAGTCACATGACAGTGAGGATAGGAATAGAATGAGGTGGCAGATAAATATATGGCCGAAGGATTGGAGCAGGGGGCAAGGATTCAGATTTCTGGAGACTTGGGACCTCTTCTGAGGCAGGTGGGACGTGTACAAAGGGAAGGGCTGCACTTGAATCTGAGGGGGACTAATATTCTTGTGGGCAGATTTACTAGAGCTGTTGGGAATGGTTTAACATAATATGGCAGGTGTTATGTTCTTTATACATACCATGGGTTACTGAGAACAAACCATATCCTGGAAGAATTAAAACTAGAACTTTTATTTACGACAAGCAAACCAAACCACGTTTTCACCATACAAGTTTCTCGATCATTCTGTCATTTTTGTGCATGCTTTGAACTCTGTCCAATTACGTTCTGACACATCATATCACGTGATATCACCACATCTTCCTTTCCTTATAAATAAAAACTATTAGCACCATTGACCAGAACAAGTGCATAACTTAACACATCTCTATCAGTCTCTCTGGGGGTTTACGAACACGAGTAGACTTTCTAATAGTTCACACAGTTCTTGTGTTTTGTTGTTATTTCCTTGTTTTGTCTGGTCTGCATCAGTTAACTGAAACTCTGAAGTAGGCTCTTTCTTACGATCTTTGCAATTTCTGCTTAACACTACTCCTTCTTCTGTTTGGAATATATATGATCTGGGTTGTACTTCTTCAAATACCGTAGCTTTCTGTGTCCATGTATTCATTTTGTCTTGTATCCTCACTTCAAATCCTTGGTGCAGTTCAGGTAATAGAAGAGAACATCAGTCAAAGTATGTTTTCTGCTTTGCTTTGTGTTCATCTTTCCATCTTTTCACTTGTTCACCTCACTTTGTTCTCAGAAGGCTCCCATCTATTGGCAGATTGGATCTCAAACGGCGACCCTCAAGAGCTGAGCAGGTGAAAATCCACATTCAAGTGGAGTACTGCGATGGGGTAACAAAGATTTATAAAAGTCACCTCCCCTATCTTTTGCTTTGTGCATCAGTTTCTTGATGATTCCTATTGACTTCTCAACTAATCTATTGGACTGTGGGAAATCTGGACTAGTTGTTGTATGAAAAATCCCCATTCATGAGCAAACTGTCTCATACATTCACCATTGAATTGTGGACCATTGACTGTGAAAACTGCAACAGGTACACCAGGTCTAGAAAAAACTGATTTCATGTATGTATTTACATTCTCTGCTGTTGTTCTGCTCAAACCACACACCTCAGGATACAATGAAACACGTACAACAGGCTGGAGGAAATCAGCAGGTCCATATAACCATATAACAATTACAGCATGGAAGCAGGCCACCTCGGCCCTTCTAGTCTATGCCGAACACTTCTCTCATCTAGTCCCACCTACCTGCACTCAGCCCATAACCCTCCATTCCTTTCCTGTCCATATACCTATTCAATTTTTTTAAAATGACAAAATCAAACTTGCCTCTACCACTTCTACCAGAAGCGCGTTCCACACAGCTACCACTCTCTGAGTAAAGAAGTTCCCCCTTGTGTTATCTCTAAAATTTTGCCCCTTAATTCTCAACTCATGTCCTCTTGTTTGAATCTCCCCTACTCTCAATGGAAAAAGCCTATCCACGTCAACTCTATCTATCCCCCTCATAATTTTAAATACCTTTATCAAGTCTCCCCTCAACCTTCTACACTCCAAAGAATAAAGACCTAACTTGTTCAACCTTTCTCTGTAACTTAGGTGCTGAAACCCAGGTAACATTCTAATAAATCTCCTCTGTACTCTCTCTATTTTGTTGACATCTTTCCTATAATTCGGTGACCAGATCTATACACAATACTCCAAATTTGGCCTCATCAATGCCTTGTACAATTTTAACATTACATCCCAACTCCTATACTCAATGCTCTGATTTATAAAGCACAGCATACCAAAAGCTTTCTTCACCACCCTATCCGCATGAGATTCCACCTTCAGGGAACTATGCACTAGGTTGGGCAGTATGCATGGAGACGAGCAGTCAACGTTTCGGTCCGAGATCCTTCGTCAGGACTGAAGAGGGAGGGGGCTGGGGCCCTTTTAAAGAAGGTGGGGGGAGGGTGGGAAGGAGAAGGCTTGTAGGTGCCAGGTGAAAAACCAGTAAAGGGAAAGATCAAGGGTGGGGGAGGGGAAGCAGGGAGGGGATAGGCAGGAATGGTGAAGAAGGAATTAAGGTGATAGCAATATGGGTAGTAGAAGAAGGTGGAATCATGAGAGAGGTCATAGGCAGCTGGAGGAGGAGGCAGAGTGAAACTAAGGTGTGGGAAGGGAGAGGGAGGGAATTACTGGAAGTTGGAGAATTCAATGTTCATGCCAAGGGGCTGGAGACTATCCAGACGGTATATGAGGAGTTGCTCCTCCAAAATGAGCTTGGCCTCATCATGGCAGTACATATTCAGGATACAATGAATAGTAATCTGTTATTAATGGATAATCTTGGTTGTCAGTTACAAAAAGATCAACACCTACATTCTGATAAGGTCTCTGAAGAGTAGGATGTAGATTCAGTGGCTCCTTAGGGTTGCTAGGTTGGTATTTAGAGCATATTTGACAGGAAGACACCAATTCTGCAATCTCGTAATTCATTCTGGGCCAAAACATCACTTCCTGCGCCCTTCTGTTACATTTTTCAATACCTAGGTGGCCTTCATGAATTTTCCCATGCATTTCTTTTCAGAGACTCTTAGGAAACATAATTCTGCTATTTTTGTACAACATCCCATCCACAACAGAAAGTTCTGATCTGTGGTTCGAATATTCCTGAGGTACAGTCATGCCTATTATGTGGCCATTCATCCATCTCCACTTGTATTACCTGACTGAGAATTTTGTCCTTCTCTGACCTCAAGATGCAGCAGTTCCAACTTTTTGGGGTAACGGGTACAGTCTCTATGATCATATCAATGAATGTCTGAACATCAACAGCGTCCCTGTGACTGTCTTTTGTTGTTGGATCCACAGCTCTGGAAAGTTTGTTAACCGTGTACGTGAATTTTCCAGGTGTGTATGACACATTCAATGCATATCTTTGCAATTTGATCATCATTTGCTGAATTCGCAAAGGACAGTTGCTTAAAGGTTTGTGAAACAATGCAATCAGAGGCTTATGATCTGTGTTAACATCAATAGATTGCCCTGACACAAACTGACAAAATCTCTCACAAGCAAACATAATGCAGAGCAATTCTGTTTCAATTTGGGCATACCTTGTTTCTGGATAGGATAATGCACAAGATGCATATGCCGCTGGTAGCTATTCCTGATAATGTTTTTGGAGTTATACTGCCCCTAAGCCTGCTTGAGATGCCTCAGATGAGATTTTGATGGGTCTCTCAGCATCATAGAATTTCAACACAGGTTCTTTAGTGAGCACTTTCTTGAGATTTTGCCATTTCTTCTGTTCATGATTCCAGCTCCATTCGTTTTTCTTTTCTGTCAGCTGCCTCAATGGAGCAAGCTGTTCCGAAAGATTGGATATGAATTTTCCCATGTAGTTGACCATTCCCATAAACCTTTGAACGTCCTTTTTACATTGCAGTCTTGGCATGTTCTCAATAGCAGAAACCTTCAATAGATCAGGACACACATCCTCTTTGCTGATAATATCACCCACAAATGTAAGTTCAGTCACTCCTAGCTGACATTTTTCTTTATTCAATTTCAGGTTAGCCTTGGATGTTGCCTCAAAGACTTGCCTGAGTCTGGCAACATGCTCTTGTTTAGATGATCCCCAAACAATAATATCGTCCATGAAAGTATCCACACCCTCAATATGCTCATATAGCATGTGAATGGTCTTATGGTACACCTCAGGAGCTGAAGCAATTCCAAAATGAAACCTAAGAAAGGGTAATCTCGCAAAAATGGAGTGTTAAAGATACACAATTTTGAAATCGGTTCATCTAGTTTAAGTTACCAGAATCCAGAGGATGCATCAAATTTACTAAAGTACTTTGCATTAGCAAACTGTGACATAATTTCTTCACGTGTAGGCAATTTGAAATGCTCTCTTTTAATGGCTCAATTCAAGTCTCTTGGATCTAAGCAAATCCTCAGTTTTCCATTTTTCTTATCAACAATAACAACAGAATTGATCCATTCAGTCAGTTCATCAATTTTTTTTGTATGACTCCTGTTATGTATCCCGTAACTGGATAACTCACCAGCAAAGATAGAGAGGTCCGTTGGAGTCTGATGGCACTATTTTCGAACGGTTTTATTCACAAAGGGGGGCACAAAAGTAAGGTTAATACAAACTCTCAGAACATATACATCGGCAAAACTCAATCTAAATCGTGGGTATAGTAATAATCATCATTAAGAAATAATCTCGACTGTTGTCTAGGGGATAATATATTGTCCGTTGGAAATATAAAAGTCACTCAGAAGTCTGCAGGCTTCAGTCTTTTTGGGAATCGCTGGTTTTCACGTGTTTCAGAGAGAGTGAGGAGAAACGACAAAACTTGCCCGGGTCTTTGACGAAGCAACACCGTTGAATCAGGGGACCGTTGTTTCCCTGTTATTAGTTCTAAGTCCTTCTCGGTATTATCAGCCGCCCGCTCCCCAGGCAGAGAAGTTACGGAGTGCATGCGGCTTTTGACTAGCTTCCAGCTATCACGGGAGCGTTGAGCGATCGAGTCCTTCTGGTGCGTCTCTCTGGGGTACTGCCTTCTGCAGTCCCCTTTTATCTTGACTTGCAGAGTTGTAGATGTCCACCAAAGTAAGGTGATGCAATCCCCACCCCCACATTGCCCGAGGGTGTCCATATCCGTGGTAGCTGTCACGTAGCAGGGTCATGCCCTCAGCCATGGCCAAAACCGTTACATTGTCTCTCATTTGCCTGGGTCCGAGACCCGAATTAATAGAGCTCTTGCGATTCTCCAGAAGCAGGGGGCTGCTCCCGCCCCTTCGGCCCCTCAGAGCTGTGGTACCTTCATAACACTCCTAACCGTTCCATTCTCTCAAGCTCTGTTTTCAGTTGATGACGTAATGCAAAAGGCACTCTTCTACATGGATGTACTACGGGTGGCACTGTGTTGTCAATTTTAATTGTGTGTTCTCCTGGAAGACAACCAATCCCTTTGAACAAGTCCTCATACTCTTTCATCAAGCCACTGTATTCTGACTCTGTGTCACTATCCAGGACTGAGATTCTTTTCACCAAATTCAGTCTCTCACAGGCAGATAAACCCAGTATTGACTGTACATTCTTTGGCACGACCACAAATGAAAGTGCGCGCACCATATTTTTGTTTGATACTTTAGTCACACATGTTCCTTTAACTGGAATGTCTGCACCTGAATACCCAGTCACTTTATTGATGACATAGTTTGTGATGACAAAGTTATGATTACATAACTTTGGTCTTGGCTTTAATGCATTAAGTTCAGATTTTGCAAGAACATTTACTTGTTATCCAGTATCCAGTTTAAACAGAATATTGTTTTGGTTCACTTGTAATGGAATAGTCCAGTCATTCCTACTTCGTCTGATTTCACAAAGCGCACAGAGATAAAACTCCTCAAGTTCATTTTCAAACACTGTTTTATTTCCTTTCTACTTCTGCAACAGTGTGAAAAGTGACTACTCTTACCACAGTCATTGCACATTTTCTGATACGCTGGACACCTTTTTGGTCGGTGCTGTCAAACACAGCGATCACATAATTATTTTTCTCAGATGACGCCTCACTCTCTGTCGGTTTCATAGAAACATAGAAGCATAGAAAACCTACAGCACAATACAGGCGCTTTGGCCCACAAAGTTGTGCCAAACATGTCCCTACCTTAGAAATTACTAGGCTTAATCATAGCCCTCTATTTTTCTATGATCCATGTACCTATCCAAAAGTCTCTTAAAAAACCCTATCATATCTGCCTCCACCACCGTTGGCAGCCCATTCCATGCAATCACCACTCTCTGCATAAAAAAACTTACCCCTGACATCTCCTCTGTACCTACTCCTCAGCACCTTAAACCTGTGCCCTCTTGTGGCAACCATTTCAGCCCTGGGGAAAAAGCCTCTGACTATCCACATGATCATTGGCTGTCATCATCATGTACACCTCTCATCCTCCGTGCACCATTTTTAATCTATTCAATATACAGTACTTATACTGTAATTTATTTCTCTATTTTTTCTTCTATGTCATGCATTGCATTGAACTGCTGCTGTTAAGTTAACAAATTTCATGACACATGCTGCTGATGTTAAACCTGATTCTGATTCTGATCCAGGAGTGTGTCATACACTGGAGTTTGTCAAGAGTCTTTACTGGAGGTCGAGCATGGCAAAAGATGTCTGCGAATCTGTCTTAGCAGGTGATGTCTGGACACAAAATAAAGAATCCTTAGCACAGCCTCAAGGACTGCTTCATCCTCTCTCCATTTCTACTCATCCTTGGTCCCACATTTTGATGGAATATTTTACTGGTGTTACATACCCCATGGGATTCTTGTGACTGTCTTATAACCATGATGTAATTGAGTATCCGGTCAGCATGATGTAATGGTCTTGTGATGGTACGGTAATGTAATTTCCCACCAGTGTGAGGTCATATGATGCAATTTTCCTGCCAGTATGAGGTCATGTGATAGCCGGTTCCAACAGGTATAAAATGGGAAAGCCTTGCTGTGTCACAGGCTAGTTCATTTTTCAATTTGTCAGTTACTCCATCATGCTGCGTATTTGTCTAAAGACACAGTTTTGTTAGAAAGTGGAGTTTTAATTTCTATCTTAAGTCTCAAAGGTTATTGCCGGTATTTGCCAGTTGAGGTTTTATTAACCTTAGCAATTCAGTTTGAGAGTTAAGAACTTGTTGAAGTATGGGTTCCTGAAGGATTGAGTAATGTTGGTGTTGTCAGATGTTTAATACAGGATCAAACTTATTGGATCTTTTTTCAGGAAATAGTGACCTGCATCCGAGATAACCCCTGCCTAGTGAGAGCAGGAAGGGTTCGGGCAGTGTTATTTGCCAAGGAAAAGGTCAGTTCCTTTAAGCTGTTTTTACTTCCTTCATCGTGAGTATTTTGGGCAAGGCATTTTTCAGCTAGGATCAGCAGTAACGTCACATCGTCAAGGAATTTGTTACTTCAGGGAAGTCTCTCCTAATTGACGGTATAAAGCACTTGGACTTCCCCGTTTACCACTTTATTGTTTTGTAATTTTTTTATTGAAGTTCATCAAACAAACATTTCCATAGGATGTATATATATATCACAAATCTCCACTAAATATTTATCTGAGGTATATAATTATAGAAAAGAGTGGAAAGAGAAAACAAGCAAAAGGAAAGAACTATGTACAAGTAGGGAGTGATCTTTTTTTTTACAACAGATTCATTGATTTGTGAGAATAAAATTGGGCCCATGAGGCATTATGTAGTTAAACCATGTTTCCCAGTATGAATCAAGCTGTTCCCGCTTATGATTAACAGATGCTGTTATCTTCTCCATATTGTGAATGCCCATTGTAATTTCCAACCATGTATTCAAAGTTGGGCTCTCCTGTGATAACAATTTCCTAGTAAGAGTCTTTTTACCAGCCACCAACAGTATATTCATTAAATATTTATCTCTTTTCAACCATTCTTAAGGTATATATCCAAAATATATGGTCTTACTCAACAAGGGTATTTCACATTTAAAAATGTCTTGTAGGGCAGTGTGTATCCACCTCCAATAGTTTTTGATAACAGGACAGTCCCAATTAATATGATAATGATTTGCATTTTGATTTCCACAATTTCTCCAGCAAACAGAGAGGTTACTATCATAGTGGGATTTCAGAGAGGGTATAATAAAATATCTTATCAAGTTTTTCCATCCAAACTCCCTCCATTTCTGTGAACTGGTACACTTCCATTGATATCTCCATATTGTTGTCCATTCTTCCTCAGATATAATTATCCCTCCTTCCTTCTCCCATTTTGTTTTAATGTATGAAGTTGAATGTGTTTTAAGATTTGACAACCGCTTATACATGCTTGAACTGATTCTACTACCATTATCTGAATTATATGCTTTTCTAAAGAGCTCTATCAAGCATGTATTTGCCTTGGTTACATTTTTAAGCATCTTATTAACATATTGTCGCATCTGTAAATACCAATAAAAAACTTGTTTTTCTAATGTGTTTCTCTTTAAGCATTTCAAAACTGAACAGTGTTCCTTTTTTCATTATGTTGCAAAGAACTGTTATTCCTTGAGCTGTCCAGTCCTTAAATCTAGCATCCAACTTATTTGGTGTAAAATCCGAGTCATATGCACAACATTTAAGAATTGCAATATCTCCCTCTAGATTATATTCTTTTACAGTAGTTTTCCATATTTTAAGAGTCCATTTCACACATGGGTTATCAATAGTATTTATGTACCTTTGCAGGTGATTATCAGCCAAAATTATTTGTATGGGGATGGGAAGTACCCGCTCCTCAATGTTTTCCATTGAGCGTCTTATGATGGGTTGCACCAACATATCACAGCTCTCAACTGTGCTGCAAAATAATAATCTCTAAGAGAAGGTAAGCCCCTTCCCCACTTTTCCTTTGCTAATTGCAAAGTTTGAGATGAACTCTAGGCCTTTTACCCTGCCAAATATACCTTGACAGCATCTTGTTCCATTCATTGAATTGATTTTGATTAATCTCTATTGGTAGGGTCTGAAAGAGATATAACAGTCTGGCCAGTATATTCATTTCAATAGACTCAATCTTTGAACTGAGACTGGAAAAAGGAATCAGGTTCCAGCTTTCTACATCTTCCTTAATTTTTTTTTATATAAAGGCTCATAATTACATTCTGATAACTTTGCCAAATCTTTTGGCATAATGATGCCCAAATATTTGATGGATGCTGTGTGCCATGCCCAGGGATATTGACTTTCAATTTCTTTTGGTGGACTATAGTTATATGAAAGTAATTGGGTTTTATCTATGCTGATCTTGTATCCTGATAATTGACCATATTGTTCAAAGGATTGCATCAATTTAGGTAAAGAGAATGTTGGTTGTCCTAGGTAGTAATTCCCCTCATATCTTCATTTTGTCTGATGTATTGAGCTAATGGTTCCAGATATAACACAAAGAGTAGTGGTGACCATTCACAAACCTGTCTCGTGCCCCTTTCTAGGGTAAGACTATTTGATAAATATCCATTGATTTTAATCCAGGATTGTCATACAGTGTCTGTATATTTTAATAATTGTGCCTTGGAAACCAAATCTATGTAAAACTCTGTAAAGAAAATTCCAATTAACCAAATCAAATGCTTTTTCAGCGTCCACCCTTATCACTATTGCTTCAATTTAATTTTTTTGTATATGATCCATAATGTGAAGTGTCCTTCATATATTGTTTTGTGTCTGGCGTTGTCATATAAAACCTTTCTGATCGTTACGTATCAGTATGGGTAGAAACTCTTCTAATCGTTTGGCCATGATGGAGGTAAATAACCTATAATCTACATTAAAAACGGATATTGGTCTAAATGACTCGCATTCCATTTTATCCTTGCCTTTTTTCAGTGTGGCTGAGATTATTGCTTCCTTCCAACTGGGTGGAATTTGTGCCTTTTTTAGAGCCCAATTCAGTGTGGGGAGTAAAACAAGAAATAACTCATTTTAAAATTCTTTGTACCACTCTGCCATATACCCATCTGATCCTGGTGACTTGCTTAATTTAAGCCTACTAATTGCAGCTTTTATTTCAACTTCAGTTATGTCAGTAGTCATCGTTTTATTTTGTTCTTCGCTTAAAGTGGGTAACTCTAGAGAATTCAAGAAGGTGTCAATTTGGGTTATGCTTCCCTCTGGAACTTTGGAATATAGAGTTTTGTAAAATACTTCAAAAGCTTCTTGAATTTCACTTAGCTTATTTTTTTTATCATTTTCGTTCACGGGTCCCCTAATTCTATGAATTGTATTTTCTGCTATCATTTATTTCAGTTTCCACACCAGTATTTTCATAGATTTTGATCCACTTTCATAATGTCTCTGTTTCAGAAACATTAAGTATTTCCTGATTTCTTGCGTAGCCAAATTATTTATTTCATTCCTAATTCTTTTAATTTCCCCTAATGTATCCTGTGCCAGATTCAATTTGTGTTTTTTCTCTAGTTCCTTCAGCTTATTTTGTAATTCCTCTAATGTTTTATTCCTTATTTTTTTCTTATATGAAGATTTCGCAATAATTTTCCCTCTTAAGACCGCCTTCCGAGTATCCCATAAAATGGGAGGTGAAACCTCTCCATTATCATTAAATTCTAAGTAGAGACCAATTTCTTTTTTAATTTGTTCCTTAAAGTATGGACCATTGAGTAGACTTGAATTTAGTTTCCAAATAGTATTATTTGGTTGTAGGTCAAAGTCAACAGATAAATATATAGGTGCATGGTCACTTACCTCCATTGTCCCAATTCCACAGGTGTTTATTTTGTCTTTGTCTTTTCTAAATGTTATGAAATAGTCTATTCTTGTATATACAGAATGGAGAGCAGAATAATGAGTGGAATCCCTTCTGTCAGGGAACAGGTCCCTCCATATATCGATTAAACCAACATCCTCAAAAAGTGCATTAACTTTCTCATGTAAAGATTTTGTTTCATAGGTTTTTCAATTAGAAGAATCTAAGTTTGGCTGTAATTGTAAATTTAAGTCTCCCCCATCTATCAGGAGACCTACTGTTTCCATTATCATAATATCAGTAATTTTCTGAATGAAACCAATATCACATCCTGGGGGTGTGTATGTACTCAATAGAGTAATTGAATTTCAGTCTATGTTCCCCCTTACCAGAATATATCTGCCCTCTATCTCCCATTTCAAATACTTTTTCAAAATTTAGCTTACTTGAGATAAGAATAGCAACTCCTCTCCTATGTCCTGATATATATGAGGAGAAAAACAAATTAGTGAAGCCCACTCTCTTTTTTATTAGTTTTTTATGCTCGTTACCACCTAAATGAGTTTCCTGTAAATATACTACATGGGCTTATTGTTTTTTTCATTTTGGATAAAATTCTCTTATGTTTTATTGGATTTAATCAACCACTGACATTAGAAGAAATTAATTTTACCTTGTCCTTAGCCATCTGTATTTATCTGTCAATGTATCATTGAAAGTAGAATAAAACTTAATTGATCCACTCCCTGAACAAATAAGAACCAAGAAACGCAAATAATAACAAAAATGGCAATGAATGTGTGATTCCAAGGCCAAGGTCTCTAGTAGATGACCCTGCGTTGAGCTAGAGGAAATGTCTAGCTGTGGGGGATAACCCCTCCTACTTGTGAGTTGAGAGCCCCCATTGCAGTATTCAAAAAAGTTAGTGAACAAATCCATTACACAGAAAATTTCCCTGTGTACTCCTATACATACACATATATATATATGCACACACATAAATATATATATATATATACACACATAAACACAAATATATATATACATACACACACATTACATACATACATATATATATATATATATATATATTTTCATTTTAGTGGGGAAAAAGGAGTAAGTGAGCGAATAAAGAATAACAACTAAGTAATATACAATCCACATTACAATAAGTATTTTGCGAGATAGGTATATCACTGTATACTTTTGCTTCTGTTTAGCTTCTCAACATTTTTAAAGTTAGCCAAAACTTATGGCTCTTCTGAAGGGGGTGAGGACTGTCTTTGGGAAACTTCTGGTCTCTTTCTGATATACTTCTATCGGCCTCCTCTCATTTCCTGCCTTCTCGATTCTCACACTATTTCCCAAGTGGAGCGGAATAATTCCTCAGCCAGGCTTTCCCTCATTTTGGTCATGCTGATGGGCAACCCTCTGGCCTTCATGTCTGTAGTTGCCTCTTCCCCGTCTGGTACAACCGCGTCCTGTCGTCATAAAACACTCGAAGTTTAGCAGGGTATGGAGTTTGAAATCTAATCTTATTTTGCTTTAGTACTCGCTTTACTTCGGAGTATTACTTGCATTTCTGAAGGACCGTGGGGTAGGGGGGTAATCTTGGTCTAAATATATTAATTTATCGTCTTACAACACTCTCTTCTTACCCTAGGCCCTTTGTAGAATCTCCACCTTGGTGCTTTACAGAAGGAATTTAATTATTATTGAGTGTGGCTTTCTATCCGGGGTAGGTTTCAGGATGAGCACGCGGTGGGCTCTTTTGACTTCCAGCTCCATAGCTGTGGGAAGATCCAACGCGTCCCGCAGTAACTTTCTGACAAATCCCGTCATAGACGAGCCCTCCGCTCCTTTGGTAACGTTGTAGATTCTGATATTTTTCCGCCGTGATCTTCCCTCCAGGTCAAGCAGTTTACCTTCTTGGTGATTTAATATTTTTATTGTCTTAATCAGTATCCACTCCACATTTTGAACACAATCTTCCACCACCTCAATTTGAGTCTCTGCCACCGCTATTTTTTGATTGACGCTGGTGAGCTCTGACTTAATATCACGGAGCAGCTGCTTTATATTTTTCTGGACCTCCATTATTTCTTTCAGGATTTCAAAGATATTCGCTGCTTCACCTGAACGAGGCCCAGCAGATGCCTGGCTAGGGTAGGAGAGCCGCTCGCTGCACCCCTCTCGGCCGCAGGCTCTGCAGTGTCGCTTTTTTTATTTCCATTCTTTTTCCCCATTTTTGCCCCTCTTTTCAGTTCAAATATTTTTCAAAAAATATTACATTTGATGGGTTAATGGGGCTTAATATGCATTTTTCCGGAGGAGCTAGTGACTTAAGCATGATGACGTCACCGGAAAGCCCACCCCATTTCCACTTTAAAAACTTTAAAAGCATTTATCGCTTTTAGAACTGTTCGAGTTGCCGTATAGCAGTTAACTTCAGTTAACAGTTAGTCATTTGTTTACTTTTCATTTTTATTGAGCAGAGTTTAATAAATGTTTATTTGTTTATAAAACTGGACTCAATTCTATATTTACAGCTTTACATCTCTTCAAAGATTTCAAGTTCCCTGGCCGCCACCGCCTCATTTTCACCATGGACGTCCAGTCCCTATATACCTCTATCCCCCACCAGAAAGGTCTCCAAGCTCTCTGTTTCTTCCTGGATTCCAGACCCAGCCAGTCACCTTCTACCTTCACTCTTCTTCGCCTCGTGGAATTAGTCCTCACACTTAACAATTTCTCCTTTGGCTCCTCCCACTTCCTCTAAATTAAAAGTGCAGCCATGTGCACCTGCATGGGTCCTAGCTACGCCTGCCTTTTTGTCGGCCATGTGGAGCAATCTATGTTCCAAGCCTACATCGGTAGCTGTCCTCCTCTTTTCTTGCGTTATATCGACGACTGCTTCGGTGCTGCTTCCTGCAAGCATGCTGAGCTCGTCGACTTCATTAACTTCGCCTCCAACATTCACCCCGCTCTCAAATTCACCTGGTCTATTTCCGACACCTCCCTCCCCTTTCTAGATCTTTCTGTTTCTGTCTCTGGAGACAGCCTATCCACCAACATCTACTACAAACCTACAGACTCTCACAGCTGCATAGACTATTCCTCCTCCCACCCTCTCTCCTGCAAAAATGCTATCCCTTTCTCTCAATTCCTCCTCCTCCGCCGCATCTGCTCTCAGGATGAGGCCTTTCATTCCAGGACAAAGGAGATGTCTTCCTTTTTTAAAGAAAGGGGTTTCCCTTCGTCCACTGTCAACTCTGCCCTCCATCGTGTCTCCTGTATTTCACGCACCTCAGCCCTCACCCCATCCCCCCACCAGCCCACCAGGGATAGAGTCCCCCTGGTCCTCACCTATCACCCTACCAGCCTACAGATCCAATGTATAATCCTCCATAACTTCTGCCACCTCCTTTGTGATCCCACCACCAGCCAAATCTTCCCCTCCTCACTCTCGGCTTTCCACAGGAATCGCTCCCTACGCGACTCCCTTTTCCATTCATCCCCCCCATCCCTCCCCACTGACCTCCCTCCGGGCACTCATCCATGCAAACGGAAGAAGTGCTACACCTGCCCCCACACTTCTTCCCTCACCACCATCCCAGGCCCCCGACAGTCCTTTCAGGTGAGGCACCACTTCAACTGCGAGTCAGCTGGGGTGATATACTGTATTCAGTGCTCCCGATGTGGCCATTTATACATTGGGGAGACCCGCCGCAGACTGGGAGACTGTTTCGCTGAACACTGGTGCTCAGTCCTCCAGCAGTGGCGGGGTCTTCCTGTGGCCACACACTTCAATTCCACAGACCACTCCCACTCCGATATGTCTGTCCATGGCCTCCTCTACAGTCAAGATGAGGCCATGCGCAGGTCGATGGAGCAATACCTTATCTCCCGCCTGGGTAGCCTCCTACCTGCTGGCATGAGCATCCAACTCACAGACCTCTGTTGATACCCCTGTCCCCCCATACCCCCATCCCTATCTATTATTTCAGTCTAGTTCTCGTTCTCTCTCTTTTCCCCCCCTCACTATATCTCCCCCCAGCCCTACCTTTCTTTCTCTTTTATTTCCCATAATTCTCCACCTTCCCCCTAGCCCATTTCCCTCCAACCTATCACTTCCTAGCTCTCTACTTTATCCCTCCCCCCACTTCTTATCCCCCCTTGACCAACACATGTTACTTCACTCCTGATGAAGGGTTTCGGCCTGAAACGTCGTCACTACCTCCTCCCATAGATGCTGTCTGGCCTGCTGAGTTCTGCCAGCATTTTGTGTTTTTATTTATTTCCAGCATCTGCAGATTTACTTGTGTTGCCTTTCAATTCTATATTCATTGTTGCCGTACCTTAACAATTGGGGGATCGTCTCGATCTGAATCTATTTCTGTGCTTAAGTGCTCGTTTACTTATCAGTCTGATTTGGAAAAGGGAAATACCCAATTCCTTTGTTTGATTGGTTTGTGGGTGGTATTTGACAACCATGGATATTGACGACTTTCTGGCATCGCCAGATGTGGAGTTCTTAGTGAAGGTGAAAAAGAGTGATGTATCTGATTTTGCTAGCAGGTAGGAACATGAAGGTATTTCGAAGGCTACAACAAAGCATGTAATTCAGAGGAAAATCGCGGAACACTATCTAGATTTGGGTGTTTTTGATGAAGCAGTGTTAGATAGGTTCCCTATAAGTAAACAGCGATCCAGTTACACATAGAACAGGTAGTGTTAGAAAAGCTTAGAATAGAAACTGAGTTAAAACAGAAACAATTGGAAGCTGACCTGGAACTAAGTCGATTGGAAGCTGAAAACGCAAAGAGGGAATTTGAACTTGCGATGGTGGACCTAAGGTCCGAGAATCAGTCCTCTGGTTCTAGAAGAATGTCTGTTGTTAATCAGGACTTTGAGGGCTTATCAAGAAAACACAATTAACATCCTTCAACAAATGAAGGTTACGGTGACCACCTTGTCCAAACGACATCCAGTAATTGGTTAATTTTGTCTCTGCTACTCTAAAACCATTGTGAGAAGGATGTTGAAGAGATAAGCAAGAAATTTACAGAAACTGGGCTCAAGGTTTGAGCTGAGGTTTAGACCAGCCCTGGGAAGTGAGAACACACGATGCAGTGAGAATGGGGAATGGGAGCATTACAGTATAGTGGAAACAACTTTAACACCATGCACATCTCTCGCTGAATGCTCCTCCCTTTCAAAATAGTGCCGTTGGGAGGGCTGGCTGGAAAATGACTGCATCCAGTCCAGGAGGTGCCATTCTCCCACTGTTAGCTGCTAAAAGTTTGTTATCACTCGTAAAATTACCCATATGCATCAACATCCATGTATGGGGTTGGGGGTGGTGGAGAAAATTTGCAGCCTGCATTTTGCCTCCAGGAACAGCAAGGAGCGATGTTGTGTTGGATCCATCTTGTTTATATTTTTTGTCCAATCACCTACATTCAGTGGACACTTAATGAGTTACCTCCTGTACCCAATAAAGTGGCCATGAAATGCAAAATACGCATTCAGTTCCTCTGCCTTCTCTGCGTCTCTCATTACAGTATCTCCAGCGTCATTTTGTATTGGTCCTATATCTACCCTTGACTCTTATATCCTTTATCCTTCACCTACAATGGGACCACCAAGATATATAAAAAGACTTTTAGTAACTCCTTTGATATTAGTTGCCAGCTTCCTTTCATAAATCATCTTTACATTCCTAATGACCTTCTTAGTTTCCTTCTGCAAGCTTTTTAAAAAAAACTTCCCAATCCTCTATCTTCCCACTGGCTCTGGCCCCCTTGTATGCCCTCTCTTTTGCTTTTATTTTGGCTCTGACTTCACTTGTCAGGCATTTCATGTCCTTATTTCCTTTGAAAATTTATTTTTATTTGGAATATGTCTGTCTTGAACTTCCCTCATTATTTGCAGAATCTCCAGCCATTGCTGCTCTGCTGTCCTGCCTGCAAACGTCCCTTTTCAGTCAACTTCGGCCAGTTCCCCTCTCATGCCATGTTAATTTCCTTTACTCCACTGAAATACCGACACATTGGATTTTATTTTTTCCCTCTCAAATTTCAATGTGAACTCGATCATATTGTGATCACTATTCCCTAAGGGTTCCTTAACCTTAAGCTCTCTTATCACCTCTGGATCATTGCACAACACCCAGTCCAGCACAGCCGATCCCCTAGTGGGCTCAACAACAAGCTGTTCTGAAAATCCATCCCTTAGACATTCTATAAATTCCCTCTCGAGGTCCAGTACTGACCTAGTTTTCCTAATCCACTTTCGTGTTAAAACCCCCAAAGATTTTCGTGACATTGCCTATCTGACACGCCTTTTCTATTTCCTGCCATAATTTGTAATCCTCCCTGCCACGCTTTGCTATTCCTTTTTCTCTCTTCTACCTTCTGGGAGAAGATACAGGAACTTGAAAACTCGTAACTCCAGACTCAAAAACAGATTCTTCCGCAATGCAGACAGATTCCTGCACCAGTCACCTCTTTTACATGCCTTTCCCGGTGAGGCTTGGAATCTTCACTCTACCTCTCCCGGTACCTTTCACATTGCTTTCAGTACCGTTTCAGAATGCATGGCCATCGTTGTGTCATTCTGTTGTCCTGTGCTCAAGTTGGATTTACTTTCAGTACCCACTTTATGAGGTGCACCTGGACACCTGCTCAATAATGCAAATATTTCATCAGCCAATCATGCAGCTCAATAATGCAAATATTTCATCAGCCAATCATGCAGCTCAATAATGCAAATATTTCATCAGCCAATCATGCACCCACAACTCAATGCATAAAAGTGAACAGAAATGATCAAGAGGTTCAGTTGTTGTTAAGGCCAAACAACACAATGACAGAGAAGTGTGATCAAAATGACTTTGACCATGGAATGACTGACGGTGCCAGACCTAGTGTTTTGAGTATCTCAGAAATTGCTGATTTCCTGTGATTTTCACATAAAACCTGTTTCAAGAATCACCACTTGTAATAGTGAGGCACAGAAAATCTGTAGTTACCAACAAGTAACTTTTATAGTTTCAACTAAAAGAGAATTCGACCGTGTAGGTAGGATTTAAGCCTACCTGGTCAATACCTGTGGAGGAGGGGGAACTGCGCAGGCGCGAGTGACGTCAGCGTCGAGCGCGCACTTTAAAAGGCAGGACTTCTTGTCAGAGCGGGCAGCGGAGTCCGTGGAAGCAGAGTCCTGGGCTTTGGCTAAGTGGGCTTCGGCAAGCTTGTGTGATTGCTCGCTGAGGGGAAGAAGGTAAGGTCCCTAGGTGCTTTTTAGACATTCTATTAATCCAGTTCAGGTATGGGGGAGACAGTCAGAGCAGTGGTGTGCTCCGTATGCAGTATGTGGGAAGTCAGGGTCAACACAGTTGTCCCTGATGACCACACCTTCAAAAGGTGCGTCCAGCTGCAGCTCCTATCAGCCCGAGTTAGGGAGTTGGAGCTGGAGCTGGATGAACTATGGATCATTCGGGAGGTGGAGGCAGAGATAGATAGGAGTTATCAGGAGGTAGTCACACCAAAAAACCAAGAAGTAGGCAGATGGGTGTCGGTCCAGAGAGGCAGGGGGAGCAGGCAGAGAGAGCAGAGCACCCCTGCGGCCATTCCCATTAACAATAAGTATACCGTACTGGATACTGTTGATGGGGATAACCTACCAGGAATGAGTTGTAGTGGTCCTGCCTCTGGCACAGAGGTTGAACCCTCAACTAGAAAGGGGAGGAGGGAAGAGAAGAGAGCGATAGTTTTAGGGGACTCTATAGTTAGGGGGGCAGATAGGAGATTTTGTGGGGCAGATCGGGAGTCTCGGATGGTATGTTGCCTCCCTGGTGCCAGGGTCCGGGACATCTCAGATCGGGTGCAGGCTATTCTTGAGAATGAGGGCATGAACCCAGATGTAGTGATCCATGTAGGGACCAATGATGTAGGTAAGGTGAGTGAGGGGGTCCTGCTTAGAGAGTTCAGGGAGTTAGGAGTGAAGCTGAAAGGCAGGACCTCCAGGGTGACAATCTCGGGATTGCTACCTGTGCCACGTGCGAGTGAGGCGAAGAATAGAATGATTATGCACATTAATACGAGGCTGAGACCATGGTGCAGGAAGGAAGGGTTCAGGTTTTTGGATAATTGGTCTTTGTTCCAGGGACATTGGGATCTGTTTCGAAGGGATGGTCTACATCTGAACCGGAGGGGTACTAACATTCTTGCAGGAGTATTTGCCAGTGCTGCTCGGGGGGGGGGGGGGGGTTAAACTAGATGTGCAGGGGGCAGGGATCCAGATCCAGAGGGTTGGTCAGAAGAAGCATGGGGTTAAATGTGTACAAGGTTTGGGTGATCTTGAGAAGGTCATCAAAATTCAGGGTGCAATTTGCCCGATGGAAGTTCAAGGAGCTGGGTTAGGTACAGTAGACAGTGTTTTAAGCAAAGAGAGGAGGAATGGGCTAAGAATTCTATACTTGAATGCGCGTAGTGTCAGAAATAAGACGGATGAGCTTGAAGCTCAGATGAAAATGGGGAACTACGATATTGTTGGGATAACGGAGACATGGCTGCAAGGGGATCAGGCCTGGGAATTGAGTGTACCAGGGTATACGTGCTATCGTACAGACAGAAATATGGGAAGAGGGGGTGGGGTGGCCCTGTTGGTGAGGAATGAGATTCAGTCCTTAGCAAGAGGTGACTTGGGAACAGGGGAAGTAGAGTCTGTGTGGATTGAGCTGAGGAACAGTAAGGGTAAAAAGACCCTAATGGGTGTTGTGTACAGGCCCCCAAACAGTAGCGTGGATATTGGGTACAAGTTGATTAGGGAGTTAACATTGGCATGTGCTAAAGGTAATGCAGTCGTTATGGGAGATTTCAACATGCAGGTGGACTGGGAGAATCAGGTAGGTGCTGGACCCCAGGATAGGGAGTTTGTGGAGTGTCTAAGGGATGTATTTTGGAACAGCTTGTGCTTGAGCCAGCCAGGAACGAGGCTATTTTGTACTTGGTGATGTGTAATGAACAGGAATTGATAAGTGATCTTGAAGTAAAGGAGCCATTAGGAAGTAGTGATCATAACATGATAAGTTTTTATCTACAATTTGAGAGGGATAGGGGCAGATCAGAGGTGTCAGTGTTGCAATTAAATAAAGGAGACTACGGAGCCATGAGGGAAGAGCTGGCCAAAGTTAAATGGGCGGATGACCTGGCAGGAAAGACAGTGGATCAGCAGTGGCAGATATTCTTGGGCATAATACAAAAGATACAAATGCAGTTCATTCCAATGAGAAGGAAGGATTCAAAGAGGGGGAAGGGGCCACAGTGGTTGACAAAGGAAGTCAGAGATTGTATAGCATTAAAGAAAAAGAAGTATGACAAGGCTAAGATGAGTGGGAGTACAGATGATTGGGAAAGTTTTAAGGAACAGCAGATCTTAACTAAAAAAGCAATACGGAGAGAAAAAATCAGGTATGAGCTCAGTCTAGCCAGGAATATAAAAGGGGATAGCAAAAGCTTTTTTGGCTATGTGAAGAGAAAGAAGATAGTTAAGAACAATGTTGGCCCCTTGAAGAATGAATTGGGAGAAATTGTTATGGGAAACAGGGAAATGGCAACAGAATTTAATGCATACTTTAGATCTGTCTTCACCAGGGAGGACACAAGCAATCTCCCAGATGTATGGGTGGGCCAGGGTCATAAGATATCAGAGGAATTGAGACAGATTGACATTAGGAAAGAAACTGTGATTAGTAGACTGGTAGGACTGAAGGCTAATAAATCCCCGAGTCCAGATGGTCTGCATCCGCGGGTTCTAAAAGAGGTGGCTCAGGAAATTGCAGATGCATTGGTAATCATTTTCCAATGTTCCTTAGATTCAGGATCAGTTCCTGAAGATTGGAGAGTGGCTAATGTTGTCCCACTTTTCAAGAAGGGAGGGAAGGAGAAAACGGAGAACTATCGCCCTGTTAGCCTAACGTCAGTCGTGGGGAAGATGCTTGAGTCCATTATTAAGGACGAAATAGTGGCACATCTAGATGGCAGAAATAGGATTAGGCCGAGCCAGCATGGATTTACCAAGGGCAAATCATGCTTCACTAATCTGTTGGAGTTTTTTGAGGGTGTAACAAGGATGTTAGACGAGGGTAAGCCAGTAGATGTTGTGTACCTAGATTTTCAGAAGGCATTCGATAAGGTGCCACATAGGAGATTGGTGAGTAAAATCCGAGCTCATGGCATTGGGGGCAGGGTTTCAACATGGATAGAAAACTGGTTGGCAGATAGAAAGCAAAGGGTAGCAGTGAATGGGTGTTTCTCAGACTGGCTGGAGGTGACTAGTGGGGTACCACAGGGCTCTGTATTGGGACCACAGCTCTTTACGATTTATGTCAATGATTTAGATGAGGGCATTGAAAACTATATCAGCAAGTTTGCTGACAATACTAAACTGGGTGGCAGTGTGACGTGCGAAGAGGACGTTAGGAGAATACAGGGAGACTTGGATAGGCTGAGTGAGTGGGCAGATACTTGGCAGATGTCATTCAATGTGAATAAATGTGAAGTTATCCACTTTGGAAGCTGGAACAAGAGGGCAGAGTATTGTCTGAACGGTGTCGAGTTAGGTAAGGGAGAAATGCAAAGAGACCTAGGAGTCCTAGTTCACCAGTCAATGAAGGTGAATGAGCAAGTGCAACAGGCAGTGAAGAGGGCAAATGGAATGTTGGCCTTTGTTACAAGGGGAATTGAATACAAGAGCAAGGATGTTCTTTTGCATTTGTACAGGGCCCTGGTGAGACCACACCTGGAATATTGTGTACAGTTTTGGTCTCCAGGTTTAAGGAAGGACATTCTGGCAATTGAGGAAGTGCAGCGTAGATTCACTAGGTTGATTCCTGGGATGGCAGGGCTGTCTTACGCAGAGAGATTGGAGAGATTGGGCTTGTACACGCCGGAATTGAGGAGATTGAGAGGGGATCTGATTGAAACGTTTAAGATAATTAAAGGATTTGATAGGATTGAGGCAGGAAATATGTTCCAGATGTTGGGAGAGTCCAGTACCAGAGGGCATGGATTGAGAATAAGAGGTCAGTTATTTAAAACAGAGTTGAGGAAGATCTCCTTCTCCCAGAGAGTTGTGGAGGTGTGGAATGCACTGCCTCGGAAGACGGTGGAGGCCAATTCTCTGGATGCTTTCAAGAAGGAGCTAGATAGGTATCTTATGGATAGGGGAATCAAGGGATATGGGGACAAGGCAGGAACCGGGTATTGATAGTGAATGATCAGCCATGATCTCAGAATGGCAGTGCAGACTCGAGGGGCCGAATGGTCTACTTCTGCACCTATTGTCTATTGTCTATTGTCTAAAAGCACGTGGGTTCACAAAGTGTCTGTGTGCACTCTTCTAGAATTCCCTGACAGTCCATGAACAGTCAATGAAGAGAAAAGGATATTACCCAGGAAAGGAGTTTACGCTGGCCAGGTGTTCCTCATGGTCCCGATCTCCATGTGCCCGTGGGGTCCTCCATATCCGCGATGGTTTTTCTCAGGCTGCTGGAGAGTTATCGGTCCAGTGTATTTGGAGCTCCTGAGTCTTGTACTGTTCCTCATCAATTGAACCATTGGATCTCCATCCCATTGGCTCAAGGTCATCTGACCTACCTAGGTCTCCTTCTTACTGGTCATCGTACAGAGCTACAGCCAACATTGTTTCATGGTTCTGCCCACCCCAGTCTTGTGGTCCAAACCAGTTCAATGAGGCAACCCAGACAGAGCCTAACGAGACTACCGAATGCAGGCCTGACATTTTACATAACAAGTAGCTGCTCCTCTGAGAAGGGTCTCAGGTATTTGTTCACTTATTGCTGCTCAGCTGATCTTAAGTCGGGTTTCTTCTTCTCAGGATTCAGATGATTGTTATACAGGTTATGACCAGTAATATTCACAAATTGTGCACTTGGAACATTAAAAGAAGTCATTCACCAATCAAGAGAAAGAAAATCCTACGAAACCTGAAAAAGGAGAGGGTGGACATAGCCTTATTGCAGGAGACATATTTAAATGATAAAGAACATCTATAACTGCAACAGAGTGGATTTGATCAAGTCTATTTTTCATCCTTTAATACCAGGAGTAGGGGGTGGGCGGCCATTTTAATTAGGAAGAACTTAACTTTTAAGTTATTAAACTGCATTACGGATAAGCATGGGAGATTTGTGATTGTTAAGGCTTCAATATATGGAGAGGAATATGGTATTCTCAATGTGTACTGCTCTCCAGCTCATCCTCTCAAATTCCTAACAGATGCTTTTTCCAAACTTACAAACTTTTCAATACAATTCAATACAAAACATTATTGTAGGTGAGGAGTTTAATTTTCTCCTGATGGACAGAGTATCTAGTGGTTCCCCATTGCTCTCCTCACAGTCCAAACAAATCATGGGTTTATGTGGAGAACTAGGACTTGTGGATATCTGGAGGTTGTCACATCCCACAGACAATTTTCTTTCTAAACCACACAAGTGTTACTCCAGAATTGATCTTTTTCTAACCTCCAAAATGCTCCTAGGCTTAGTTGTATCCTGCACAATTGGAAATATTGCTATTTCTGACCATGCAGCAGTATATTTAAATATTAAGCCCAAAGATAATTCAGCATGATATAGATTCAAGATTACAAGATTCAAAAACTTTATTGTCATTCTAACCGTACATCAGCTCTGCAGGGCAGAATGAGACAGCGTTTCCCAGGAGGAGTGTAATCATAACATAACAAACGCAACACTAAATAATAAAAATAACAATAAGTAGTAAAACACAACAGCCACATGTCAGTTAAAAACAAGTTATAAGTGTCCAGTGCAAGTAAAAAGTGTCCAAAGCAGAGTCAGGTAGAGCAGTTATTTAGCAGTCTGTCTGCCTGTAAGAGAAAGCTGTTTAGTAGCCTTGTGGTTTTAGTTTTGATGCTCCTGTAACATTTACCTGATGGCAGAAGAACAAACAGTTCATGGAGAGGGTGTGAGGGGTCTTTAATGATGTACTGTTTCTTCTGGAGGCATCAACTCTGAAAGAGGTCTTGGACAAATGGTAGGGAGACCCCGATAACCTTCTCTGCTCCCCTAACCACCCTCTGCAAGGCTTTTTTGTTGGCAGCACTGCAGCTGGAGTACCAGGTTGTGATGCAAAAGGTCATCACACTCTCAATCACGCTTCTGTGGAATGTAGTTAAGATGTTAGTGGGGAGTGATGCTTGTTTAAGCTTCCTCAGAAAGCGCAATCTCTGCTGGGCCCGTTTCACAATCCCAGTGGTGTTCCTGGACCAGGTGGGATTGTCTGAGATCTGCACCCCAAGGAACTTGATGTTTTCCACTCTCTCCACTGTGGAGCCGCCGATGCTGAGGGGTGTGTGCTCAGGCTGAGACCGTCTGAAATTGGTGATCTTCTCCTTGGTTTTGGTGACATTAAGCATCAAGTTGTTGTCACTGCACCAGCTCTCTAGGTGTTTGACCTCCTCCCTGTACATTGTTTCATCATTTTTGCTGATGAGCCCCACCACTGTGGTATCATCAGCAAATTTAATGATCAGGTTCTCCTTGAATCTGGCTGCACAGTCATGTGTTAGCAGTATAAACAGCAGTGGGCTAAGCACACAGCCTTGTGGGGATCCAGTGCTCAGTGTGATGGAGTCAGAGATGTTCCTGCCAACATGGACAGACTGTGGTCTCTCTGTCAAGAAGCCCAGAATCCAGCGACACATGGCAGTGTTAAGGCCAAGCAGCGACAGTTTCTCCACTAGTCTCTGCGGGATGATGGTATTGAATGCTGAACTGAAATCAATGTACAGTGTTCTGGCATAAGTGTCTTTGTTGTCCAAGTGAGAGACAACTGTGTGCAGTGTGGTGGATATTGCGTCCTCCGTAGAGCAATTTGGACGATAAGCAAACTGTAGAGGATCCAGCAATGAGGGGAGGCTGGCTGTGATTTGAGGCAGGACAAGCCGTTCAAAACATTTCATCACTATGGGGGCCAGGGCAACGGGACGGTAATCATTTGGACAGGCTACAACTGATTTCTTTGCTACAGGGATGATTGTGGAGGTTTTGAAGCATCTGGGGACAATGGCTTGACTAAGGGAGATGTTGAAAATGTCTGTCAGGACATCTGCTAATACATCAGCACATTCCTTGAGCACACGTCCAGGGATGTTGTCGGGACCTCCCACGTTTCGTGGGTTAACCCTGGCAAGGGTCCTCCGTGTTTGCTCTGAGTCAACGATTGGAGCCAGCTGGTCAGATGGTAAGAAGGGATTGGCTCTCCCCCTTGCTGTAGTGTTTGATGCTTCGAAGCGTGCAAAGAATTTGTTAAGCCTGCTAGAAAGAGAGGCATTGGAGATATTGGACATATTGGACATATAATATAATAGATATAATATAATATAATAGATATTGGAAGCTGAATCCTTTTATTCTAAAAGATAATAAATTTATAGACTACTTTCTTCTGAATTTAAAACTTTCCTATCTATTAATTCCAAATCAGATAGAAGCCCATCAATGCTCTGGGAAACGGCTAAGGCCTATGCAAGGGGATTAATTATCTCCTACTCTGCTGGTAAGAAGTGATAAGCTGTGGAACAGCAGCACCTAGTGGAAGCAAGGCTTGCAGCAACTGAAAAGGATCATATTAATAAGCCTTCTGCAGCCAAGTTACAGAAGATCACAGCCCTACGCTGTACACTAATCTCTTTATTTACACAAACAGCCAAAAGAAAATTGACATTTGCTGAACAAAAACTGTTTGAACTTGGTGAAAAACCAGGTCGGTATTTAGCTTATTTAGCTAGAAAGAAAAATTCCTCTCAGACTATTGCTTCAATTGGGGATGGGACAGGAGTAATTATAAAATGATTAATATTGTGTTTAAGAATTTTTATTCTAAATTGTATCAATCTGAGCAATGTAATAACGGACAATCCAAGATGGAGCCACTTTTCAGGAATTTAGATCTCCCAGGCATTTCTTCTGAACAAGAGTCCCTCCTCAATGCTCCGTTATCTATACATGAGATACAGGAAGCTGGGAGACTGCTCCAAAGTGGGAAGGCCCCTGGTCCTGATGGAACTAGAGAATTCTATAAAGAGTTTGCAGGGTTATTATCAGAGACTAGGCTAAACATGTTCAATCATGCATTTAACTGTGGTCTCCTCCCATCATCATTGAGAGAAGCTAATATCTCCCTAATTCTTAAAAGAGGAAAGAGCCCTGAAGATTGTGCCTCCTACAGACCTTTTTCATTGTTAAATGTTGACTTTAAAATCTTATGTAAATCCTTAGCATTGTCATTAGAGACCGTTTTACCTTTTATCACAAAAGGGGATCAAATGGGTTTTGTAAAAGTCTGTAGATCATCTACCAATATCAGAAGATGACTTAATGTGATTCAAACATGTCAGAAACAGGCAGTGGATGGCTTGGTGGTTACCTTAGATGCAGGAAAGGCCTTTGATCGTGTCGAATAGCCGTATCTTTTTTTCACTTTAGAATGATTTGTTTTGGGCAATAATTTTATTATGTGGGTGACGGTTCTTTACAATGACCCTCTGGCTATAATTCTGACTAATGGTATTAGGTTGGATAATTTTAGTATTCTGAGGGGCAGCCGGCAGGGCTGCCCTTTATCACCACTAGTTTTCACACGAGTGATCGAGCCATTGGCTGAGGCCATTCAGTGAGACCCCAAAATACCTGCTCCAGACATAGGACTAAAGTCACATAAAATTACATTGTTGGCTTGGTCGAATATTCTTGCTCAAAATGAATGTTCTTCCTCGTCTGCTCTACCCAATACGAATGATTCCAGTCATTTTTACCCAACAAATACTTAAAAAAATAAATGGCTGGTTTGTTTCTTTCATCTGGAACAAAAAAAGACCCTGTATTAAAATGTTTACGTTACAGCTTCCCAGTAGTCTAGGGAGTCTGGATTTTCCAGACATCAAAAAATATCAATTTAGCTCCTTTTTATCTTATGCGGTTGACTAGGTTTGCAAGGATCCCTCCGGGGTTTGGATAGACATTGAAGCTTCACAAGCAAAATGCCCTCTTATTAATTTGTTTTTCCTCAATAAGATGAAATTGGTTAAGGAATATTGTCATAATCCAATAATAATTAATACAATCAGGGCTTGGAGGGTGCGACAAATTGAGGGCAACGCAGTGAAAAAATTGCCCTTCACGCCAGTAACCGGCAGTCCAGATGTTTAGCCTGGATCCTGGATTGAAACTTTGGATTTCTAAGGGTATTTTCTATTTAGGAGACTTGCTTGATGAAGGAACAATGATGTCTTTTACTCAAATAGTACAGAAATTCATCATACGCAGCAAGGAACTCTTTCATTTCTTTCAGATAAGAGATTATATACAGAAAAAAACATCATTGTTAAATGATTTCTACAGTTCTGACATAGAAAAGTGGGTGCTTTGTTCTAAGGGTGAAGTCTCCATCTGTACTTTTTACAGCATCCTGAGGGAATGTTCTTGTGGAGAGGCTGAGCAGTGGGGAAGGGTCTGGGAGGAAGAGCTGGGAGTAGAAACTACAGTTGAAACATGGGAAGATATCTGTGATAATGCAAAGAAAAGTTCAGTTTGTAATAGAACTAAAGCATTTCAACTCAAAATTCTGCTTAGAGCCCAGCTGACTCCAGATCGTCTCTCAAAATTTAAGATGGGGGTTTGTGCAATATGTCCTAAATGTAAAGTAAATACTGGAACTCTCACCCACTGTTTTTGGACTTGTCCCAAACTTCAGGCACACTGGAGTGATATTCTTGGTGAAATGGAAAAGTTTCTGAAGATGGAGCTTGAACTGGACCCAGTGTCTTTTCTCTTAGGCCTACCCAGCAGTCGTATTATTAATGCACATCAGAAAACACTTATAAACATCCTGACCTTTTTGTGCATGGAAGAACATTTTACTTTGTTGGATATCCAATAATGCCCCTGGACTTTCTGGTTGGCATAAATTAATCATGGAATATATTCCTTCGGACTTTTTAACGTGTATGGTACACTCAAAAATAAATTGTTTTCATAAAACATGGCAACCTTTTCTATGATATGTAGATGTAAACCTGTCTGCTATACTAATATGGGCTTTTGTATAGGATGTGGTGCTGATGTCTAACTTTGATGGAAGTGTTCTGATAGCTGATATCTGTGAGGGGAAGAAATGTAGATGTACTTGGAAATCGAAAGCTTTTTGATGCTGAGCAAAAAAAAAAAATTTAAAAGGGAAAAGGAAGAAAAGAAAACCAAATACAATTCCTGTTCTCAAGTATTATAGTTAACTTCAGTTTCAGTTCCAGGCAGTATATCTACAAATTTAAATTCAAATTCAAAAATTATATACACACTGTTTCACTCCTTTCATGACAATTCTCCAACATCACAACTCTTAAACAAAGTAAATCTCATTCAGCAAATTATCAAAATATTTGGAAAGATAATCAGTTCTTGCAGAAAATTAAGTTAGTATTCTTAGAGTTAAAATAACTTACACAACCGACCATATGAAATCCTCTGCGTCATTACACATTTCATTCCCATGTCGCTGCTTCATCTTGGGTGGCTCACCATCTTGGTTCTTGGTTCTTTGGAATGAAATAGTTTATCATCCATAGAAAGTCAATTCACAACCTTGTACAAAAACTTGACCCAAATCACAAAACGTCCCTAAGCACATGCTTGACTGCTGAAAGGAGATAACCAGGGAATTTGATGATACCAAAGTAGCTCTTTCCAACATGATCCTATGAGCTTACTCACTCTCTAAAACACCCATAGCCATTGCTACTGACATTTCAGACTATGCTGTGGGTGTTGTGTACAAACAGTTAGTTGGAGGCACGTGGTAGCTGCTCGCCTTCTGCAGCTGGCAGCTTTGACACCGTCCCCCCCGATAGGAAGAACAGCACATTTGACCGTTAGCTTCTCGGTCTCTATCGGGTTGTCCACCATTTTCACTTTCTTCGAGAGGGTCGCCATTTCACAGCGTTCATTGACCACAAACCCCTCATGCATGCGATGGCCAAAATATCAGACCCTTGGTCTGTAAGTCAGCAACACCACCTGGACTACATCTCAGAGTTCACAACTGATGTACAACACATCAACGGGAAAAATAATGCCGTCTCCTTTGGAATGGAACACCAGCGTCAAAAGATGATGTCTCAAAATGATTTCATTTATCATTAGGGAGCTCCATCACCCAGGACATGCTGTCTTCTCATTGCTACCATCATAGGAGCCTGAAGATGCACTCTAAACATTTCAGGAACAACTTTGTCCTCTCTGCAATGGACTTCTGAATGGACAATGAACCAACCCACGAACACTACCTCACTATTTTTGTTCATATTTATTGTAATTTATAGTTTTTGATGTATTGCACTGTACTGGGACCTGCTCTCAGGGCCTCATGAACAGCCGCTTTTTGAGAACCCAAGGATGCAGCCAGGAAGACTCGTGTGACTTCAGTGTGCCAGATTTTCGTGGCTCTGGAGATGTGTTGATTCTAGGCCGGTGCCCCTGACTGAGGCGTCGTGGGAGAACACGGAACATTGGGAGCAGTGGGTTAGCTGCCATGGGTTGTGTGTCCAGAGATCTGAACCTTTCTTGGGCCAATTCTCTGGGCACGGTGCTCAGAAAAAGCAACACAACAAACTTCTGACATCATAAATCAGTGAGTTGTTTGTTACGTCTCCCCTCTCGCTGTGGGAGAGAGAGAGAGAGCCTGTGGTATATCGAATTACCAGGTGAACGAGTAATTGGCATTCTGCAAATCTGTGTGTTTATTGATGCTTGCTGCAAGCTTTAGTTCTCGGTGGGGGTGCTGATGCTTTTTTGCTGGTGGGGGTCATTGCCTTGCGGCTGCTTGTGTGTGGAAGGGGGAACTGAGGGGGCTTTGGGGTTCTAAAGTTTAACTGTCATTCGTTCTTTGGGGAATTCCCCTGTTTTTGTGGATGTTTGTGAAGAAAAAGAAATTCAGGATTGACCATATATTGTATACATTTCTCTGACATTAAATGTACCTGGTGATACTGCTGCTGCAAAACAACAAATTGCATGACATAGCCCAGTGATATTAAACCTACCAGGAGTGATTGATAAGTTCATGGCCTAAGGTAGAAGGAGTCAGTTTTAGAAAACCTAGCACATTTATTTTTCAACATGGTCCCCTCCTACATTTACACACTTAGTCCAACGGTCATGGAGCGTATGGATTTTGGACCTCCAGAAAGTGTCCTAGCATGGGTGATTGATGAGTTTGTGGCCTAAGGTAGAAGATGATGAGTTATACAGCTCTCGTTACATGCACATGCAGGTGAACTGACTGAAAATGCAGGAAGTTTGAAGTTAATAACTCATCTCCTTCTACCTTAGGCCACAAACTTATCAATCACCCCGCTGTGTTATTAACTGATGTCTTATTCAAACTTTCTGCATAACCACTCAAAGCATTAAACTGCACGTTCATGTATTGACAGCTGTATAACTCATCATCTTCTACCTTAGGCCACGAACCTATCAATCACCCATCTGTGGACACTTTCTGGAGGTCCAAGATCCATATGCTCCACGACTGCTGGACTAAGTGTGCAAATGTAGGAGGGGACTATGTTGAAAAATTAATGTGCTAGTTTTTCTAAAATTGACTCCTTCTACCTTAGGCCACAAACTTATCAATTATCCCCTCTTAATTCTCAGCAGGCCAGGCAGCATCTATGGAAAAGAGTACAGTCTAAGTTTCGGGCTGAGGCCATCTCCTTCCTTCAGCTTCTCATTCTAACTTCTTGTCGTTCTTTCTGGTCCTGATGAAGGGTCTCGGCTGGAAACATTGACTGTTTACTCTTTTCCAAAGATGCTGCCAGGCCTGCTGAGTTTCTCCAGTATTTTGTGTGTGTTGCTTTAAACAGATTAGAGCTGTGTTCTTTAGGATTTATTGTAGGGATCTCATTGAAACTTACCAATTCTTATTGCTAGAGAGCCTGCATTATGATGAGTAAGTTCAGAGGAGATATATGGGAAAGATGTTTTTACACAGAGAGTTGTGGTTGATGCTGGGGGTGGTGGTGGAGGTGTATACTGCACGACAGAGGAGTTTCAGAAGCTCTCAAATAGGCAAATGAATGTGCCGAGGATGGAGGGATATAGACGTTGTGTAGGCAGGGATAACACAGTGGTTAGGACAACAATTTTCAGTATGGGTGACCCAGGTTCAATTCCCGCTGCTGCCTGTAAGGATTTTGTACATTCCTCCCATGAACATGTTGATTTTGCTCCTGGTGCTCCAGTTTCCTCCCACAGTCCAAAGTCGTACCAGTTGGTAGTTTAATTGGTCATTGTAAATTATCATGTAATTAGGTTTGGATTAAATCGGGGAATTGCTGGGCGGTGCATCTCAAAAGGCCGGAATGGCCTATTCCATGCTGTATCTCAATAATAATAAATAAAAGAAGGGATTAGTTTAGTTCAGCATTTACCTAGTTTATCAGTTCAGTACAACATTGTGGGCTGAATGGCCTGTTCCTGTACTGTACTGTCCCTATAGTACTTTCTGCCCGTTACACCGCTGGCATTTAGGGCAGCAATGAAGTTCCTCCATCTGTCTGTGTAGAAGGTTTCTTCATTGCTGTTTCTGTAACAATTGTTTTTTTACCAGTCAGGGTGGTTAGTCCAGAGTTTAACCCCCGAACATGGAGAACCAGTGGACAACTCTTCATCTGGCCTCTACCCTTTGACCTGTTTAGCATGGGTAGCCCTACGAGCACAACATCCTGATTCCAGCCAACATTGCTCTCAGAATCACTGAGGCACACAAGCCTCCAAACCACAACCAGGCTGTGGTGCTCTTGGAGGATGTTACTATCGGACTCAACAGAAATAGTGTGAAAGTAGAGGATGAGCCATAATGTGGATGAACAGAGGAGCAGATCTGAAGGGTCAGACGTTCTGTGCCTGCTCTTTATTCTTCTGACCCAGCTGATCAGAACTGGGACAGGATTGCTCAGTGGGCTTGAACTGGGAGGTGGGAATTGAAATTCCCTGGGCTCTTGTGTTCCACACTGTGAGAAGTGTCATGGTCCCGTCTGACAATTCCCCACCTTGCTATTACCTCAGCAATTGGGCTTCAATACCCTCATCTAACTTCCAATCATTCCCAATTCCACTAATTACACACAGCTGCCTTCCATCTGCAAATGAAGGATAAGAACCCTGTAATCATAACACGGAGCTGCCAGTTCGTTGGTCGACTCATTTCATGGTTCTTTAGGACTGTTGGTTCTAAGTTCTGCATCATTTTCCTTGATTCTCTACGTGAACCTGGTCTCTGTGTAAAGACTCTTCTGCATACCTATTCCATGCTCGCAACTGCACTAATGCTTCTCGATCCTGCCTCCGTGTCTGTGTCCAGCACTTGGGATCCCCCCCCCCCCCCCGCAGCTACGTCCTTGCAAGAGAACGAACTGGCCAAGAATGAACCCAGCGGACTTGAACCCCATGCAACAGGCCCTCGCCAGCCAGGGCCACTTACTGGGCGCCCACGACCAGCTGCTCAGGGAGGTCACGAATACCCTTCGTACGTTATCCACGAATGCGAGGAAGGTCAGTGAACTGGGTGTCTGCTTCCCTTACACCATTCTCTCCAAGAACCCTGACGGACCAAACCACACAGATCGGGATGGCTTCGCCCCAGGATCGGCAACACCATTCCCTTGAGAGCCGGAACCCTACGCTGGGGACCTAGGGAGGTGCCGGGCTTTCTTATTACAACGCTCCTTGGTCTTTGAGCTACAGCCACGTACGGACGCTCTGGATAGATCAAAGATCGCGTACATCATGGGGCTGTTACGAGGGGATGCCTTGGCACGGGGCACTGCAATCTGAGATAACCTACCAGAAGTTTGATCCTCCTTCCCCTCCTTCGTCTCTGAACTGAGAAAGGTCTTCGAACAGCCCACTCACAGTAAGAATGTCGCAGGGCGATTGCTGACTCGTTGTCGGGGTTCGCGGAGAGAAGCAAAGTACTCCATCGAGACTCCACCTGCTGTCTAATGGAGTGACACGCAGATCTGTGTGGCTGCAGTTAATTCTTCCTTTTCCCCAGTTTGAATTTCTAACTTTTACTTGTTGGATCTTAGAGGGGAATTTTGTTACTATGTCACGATCTTTAAGAAATGGAAAGCAGCTTCCTGAATCCAGCAGTGTGTGTACCTCAGATAAATACTATGTGCAGATTTGTGACATATATGATTATATGATATATATGTACAATGTCTGAAATATATCTTATGGAAATGTTTGTTTGATGATGAACTTCAATAAAAGAAATAAACCACAAAAAAAAGGAAAAGGGAAAAAGTCGGAGGAAACAGCAGCTTGGGCAGAGCGTCTGGAAAACTCGCTGATGGGTCTGCATAAGAAGATAGACAACAACACGGTAAAGCTTGATGCTACCTCTTCTGAGATGAAGTCGTTACGAGAGTTTTCAGTTTGTGCAGGAAAACATTATTTCCCTGAATTCTGAATGTAAAGAGGTGAAGCGGCAAATCGTGGAGATCTCAGCTCGCTTGGAGAAGTCTCAACATAAGATTATCGATTTGGAAGCAAGATCTCGTTGGAATAATATTCGAATTATTAGATTGAAGGAAGGATCTGAGACTGGAGATAAATTAGACCATTTTGCTAACTTGTTTCAATCTCTGTTTCCGGATATTTTACCTCAACTTCCCGACATCAAAAGAGCACATAGAATTTTCACTGCGACATCTCGCCGAGACAAACCAAGGTCAGTTTTAGTCTCTTTCCTTCATTTTAAAGTTAAAGACCAAATCATAAAATATGCAAGGAAACAGAGTTTTTAAATTTAAAGATTCTGAGATTCGTTTTTATGATGATTATCCATGCAAGTCATGGACCTGCGGTCTAAATTCGTTCCAACCATGAAGATAGCCAATGATAAGAGATTATTCCCATCACTTCTATATACAGCCCGATTAAAATTATTTTCCGAAGATTTGACTCTACCTGTTTTTCTGGATCCCAAAGAGGCATTGGACTATGTTAACTCTGTTCCGATTGTAGCTGAGGTTTGAATGGTTTTAGATCTGCAGAATAGTCGTTCTTTCAGAAAGAAGATAAGCTTTCAATATTTCTGATTTGCTTAAGATGTGTTTTGCTCAATCGACCATTTAAAGAAGATGTGAACTTTCTAAATGATGAATGACTTTTCCGAAATCTGTTTAATCTACTGAGCGAATTAAGACAATGGACAGATTGTTTGATTATTTGTTTTTATCCTCCTTTTTCATTAATTAAGTGATAGTTTTCATAGTTCATAAGGTCACACACACACACACACACACATATATATTAGTTGGAAGTGCTTAGTCGATAGATGATAATTTTTTTAAAATCAGTTTTTCATTGGGCATGTCAGTTAAATGGAAAATAGTGCTGATTTTTCTTCACTAGGGATTACATAGGTATTTTTCTCTTTGTTTAAGTTTATTGTTTTTGGTGTCCTTGGAGATTGTTTTTTGAATTCCCTCCAGCATGTTTTTACGGATTAAGTATTGTTACGTACCCGTGACACGTGACAGTGGTGTACTTGTCACGTGACAGGCGTTGACGCTATACTGGACTTGAGGTAATGGTCTTGTGATGGTGGAGTGATGTCATTTTCCCGCCAGTAGAGGTCATGTGACAGGTTTTGTTTTACAGGTATAAAAGGAGGACCCCTCCCTGTGAGGAGGGACAGTTCGTGACTGGATTTGCTATGTTAACTCAATGCCACTGCGTGATTTAATGTTATGACGCAGTTTAGTTGAAAGATGGAGTTTTATTTAATGCCTAAAGTGTAAAAGGTCATCGCCAGCAGTTTATTTATAATACTGCTAGTTGAGAATCAGTGGAGAGTGAAGATCGGAGTTCGGGAGTTAAAAGATCGAGGAAAATCGATTTCGACGGTGAAACAGGTTCGACTTTGTTCGATCCTTATTCGGAAGGAATTCAGTGACTGTGCTCGTTTTAATCCCTGTGAAATGGCAGAAAGGATTGACTACAGTTATGTAAAGGAAAGGTCAGTGCCTTTAAGGGTTTCATTTTTCATCTTCGTAAATTCTTCGTGGGAAAAGTAGTTCGACTGGGAACTGCAAAAACGCGACGTGAAAGAGAATTTAAATCATCTAAAAAGTCTCTCCTTTAATGGACTGTTAGCATTTTGAACTTTTGCAGTACTACTTTGAAGAACTGTTTTTGCAACATCGTGTTAAAAACTGTTTAAGCTTCCTTGCTTTAAGAACTGTTTAAGCTGCCACACAGCAGCTGATTTCCAGTTACGTGAGTGGTTTGTTTACTTTCGGGGGTTTGTTTTTCAGTGCTTAATAAATTTTTTATTTGTGATAAAAACCCCTGCCTCACTCATATATTTATTGTTGCTGAATCCGTAACAGTATAAACATTTCTTTATCTGAACTTTTATGCTGAATATGGGGAACTAGATGTTGTAGAGAAAAACTGAACAGTGCAGGCCCTTTGGCCCATGACGTTCTGCTTACCTTTTAATCTACTTCATGATTAATCTAATGCTTCTGTCCTGTAGATAATTCTATTCGTCTTTTACTATGAGCCTATTCAGGATTCTTGAATGTCCTTGTTGTGTCTGCCTCTATAACTACCCATGGCAGATCTTTCCATGGACCCACTGGTCTAGGGAAAAATATCTTTGAGATCCCGATATTTTCTTCTGATCACTGTAAAGTCGTGCCCTCTTGCATTTCCCATTTTAGCTGGGAATCTCTTTCATATTTTAATGATTATCCAGTCTCAACAGTGTCCATTTTCCAGCACAATAATACTCTGTAAAGTAATGGAAGGTATTGAAGCCAATTGATATTTAAATTGCATATATATCAGTTAGAAGCAAGGCCTGTAAGTGGCCAGAAGAACCAGTTAATATGACTTGATATGGTGGTGTTATTGCTTTGTAGTGTTTGGCTTTTTATATTTAGTAAAATATGTTTCTTTCCTTTGCAGAGCTTTTCTATTTTAGGGTGGTATGTTGTCTTTTTTTTTGTAACTGGGGGGAGGAATTGAGGAAAGCTATTTAAAACCACTATTATAAAATGGGCAGCTTGCGGAGTCTCTGTTTTTACTCTATGGGGAGGCATTTTATCTTTTGCTGAATTTTGGGCTTTTTGGAGTGGTGGGAGGATTGGGGTTAGTTTTTGATTTATACTTTCAATTATAAGATTAATTTTAGTTTTCTTTTTTGCATTTTTTCCCCATTACGGAGTTCTGGAGCATGGGGCTTCAATTTCACACTACTTGTCAAAATAAAACAAAGGGAGTATCTATTTTCATTAAAACTAATATTTTATTTATCCAAGAAGACATTGTGTCAGATATTAATGGTAGATTTTTAATTGTTAAAGGAACAATTTGTAATACAAAATTTGTTCTGGTCAAACTATATGGGCCTAATGTAAATGATCCTTTTTTAAAAAATGTATTGGCTTTACTGCTGGATTTAAATGTTGTTAATGGGTGGTGATTTCAACTGTTGTTTAAATCCTTTGATTGACAAGAGTTCAACTAAACAACAGCTTCCAAGTTGTTCTGCATCACTTATTAACTCTCTTTTAATTGATTTTGGTCTGGTTGAAATTTGGAGACATTTACATCCTAATGATAGAGATTATTCTTTTTTTGCTTCACATGTTCACAAAAAATATTCGGGAATTGATTACTTTATAGTTGATCTCAGATTTTTGTCCAAAGTCCAGAAATGTGAATATGATGCTATAGCTCTCTCAGATCATGCACCTTTAAGTTTAGCCTTTGAATTGAATGATGTCGCTATTACAAATTTGCCTTGGCATTTACCAGAAAAATTATTACAACGTCCAGACTTTGTTAAATTTATTGAGACTCAGATAAAAGATTTTTTTTCTTTTTAATAATACAGGAGATGTGTCCAAATCGATTATATGGGATACATTTAAAGCATATTTGTGCGTTCAGATAATCTCCTATTCAGCTAAGCTTAAGAAGGAGACAAAAACAGTTAGAAAAGATTTCCAACCAATTAAAGACTTGGGTAATAATTATGCAATCTCTCCTAACATTGATTTATTTAAACAAAGAGTTGAACTCCAATCACAATATAATTTATTATTAACTTACCCTATTGAAAGAAATTTGCTTAAATTGAAAAGTCAATTTAATGCGTTTGGAGATAAAAACAATAAGCTATTAGCATCTCAATTACAAGCAGCTGGAGCTAAAAGACAAATTTTAAACATTCAAAAGGGAGATGGTAGTTCAGCATGTAATTATGAAGATATTAATAAAAATTTTCAAGACTTTTATATTGAACTTTATAAATCTCAGTTTCCAGTTGATTCTTCTAAAATGAATGCCTTTTTACAAAAGATCAATTTTCCTCGAATTTCTGTTGAAGATCAACAAACTCTTGATGCCCCTATTACTGAAAGTGAAATTCAGAAAGCTGTTTTTTCAATGCAGCCTGGTAAAGCTCCTGAACTGGATGGTTATTCTGTAGGGTTTTATAAAAATTTTGTAAAATTGCTCTCTTCATATATGTTGGAGACACTTAAAGATTCTGTTTTGATAGGAGAGTTACCTCCCACATTTTATGAATCTTCGATTTCTTTAATTCTTAAGAAAGACAAGGACTCTACTGACTGTGCTTCATATAGACCTATTTCATTGTTAAATGTGGATGCTAAAATTCTTTCAAAAATAATGGATAGTTGGCTAGAGAATTTTCTAGCTAGATTTATAGATGGAATCCACTTACACTTTAGTTAGTCAGCCAAATTCATGCAGTTAAAATGATGATTTTACCAAAATTTTTATATGTATTTCAAAATATCCCTATTTTTTTAACTAAAGTTTTTCTATCAAGTTGAGTCTATTATTTCATCTTTTGTTTGGAATAATAAAAGACCAAGAATTGGTAAATATAATTTACAAAAATTAAAAGAAGATGAAGGTCTTGCTTTACCTAATCTAAGAATGTATTATTGGGCTGTTAATATATGTTATATGTTTTGGTTATAATGAGCTGATAGAAATGAACAACTGCCTTAGGCTGATTTGGAATTGAATGCTGTGAAACTGTTTCACTTAACTTCATTATTAGGAGCTTCTCTACCTTTACAAATGGCCAAAATTGCTAATTTAGATTTATATTCTGTGATTAAGCAGTCGTTACAAATTTGGTTCCAGTTTCGTAATTTTTTTAATCTCAAAAAATTTAAACATTTTAGTTTAACTTATCAAAACTATTTATTTAAACCTTCATTAAGTGATCCTACCTTTCTTCTTTGGAAGAATAAAGGAGTTTATTCCTTCACGGATCTGTTCCAAGAAGGCTGATTGATGTCTTTTGCGAAATTAGTAAATAAATACTCTCTCTCGTATTCACATTTCCTGCAATATCTTCAGGTCAGACACTTCTTACAAAAATACTAAAGTAATTTTCCATATATACAAGACTCTGACCTGTTAGATATTACTTTAAAAATGAATTCTTTAGTGAAGGGTTTTATTGGGAAATTTATAATCTATTGTTACAACAGCACAATTACCTTTCACTTAAGATTAATCAAGAATGGGAGAGAGCTTAACATGACCCTGATAACAGAAGATTGGTTGCAGATTTTCAAGTTGGTTAACTCTTCTATGATTTGTGCCAATCACTCTTTAATTCAATTTAAAATTGCACATCGTTACTATTTGACAAAGAAGAGATTGTCTAAATGTTTCCTAATGTTGACAGTCAGTGTGAAAGATGTAAAACTGAGTCGGCCACATTGACACATATATTTTGGTCATGTTCTGTATTGAAACGTTTTTGGAAGTCTGTTTTCTCTAAAATTTCTAAAGTTTCAAAAATTAATTTACAACCTAATAAATTGACAGCTTTATTTGGTATAATGCCTCAATATATTCATGGTATTTCTCCCTCAGACCAACATGTAATTGCATTTGTTACATTATTGGCCAGAAGGGCTATTCTGTTGAAATGGAAAGGTGCTTCCACTCCGACTTTGATACAATGGTTTTCTCAGGTGATGTTATGTCTCAGTTTGGAGAAAATCAGAAGCCGAACTTTTGATCCTCAATTTGATTTTGAGAAAAGGTGGGGTTCATTTGCTACTATCATTTGATTTGAGTTAATTAATATGGTTTCCTTCCGATTTTTTCTTTAAGTGGATTGGAGTTGGCAGTTTGATTTTTTTTTGTTTAAGATTGTATGATGTATAGCTCTGGGGTTGTGCTCGCAATGGTTTTTTTTGGGGGGTTTTTTTCAGTTGGGGTTTTTTATGGTTAGTAGGGGTTCTTTTTTTCCTTTTTTCTTTCAAAAATATCCTTAACACTTTGTTTTCTCATTATTCATATATTGCTTAGCTTTGTTAATGAATTATTTGCTAATTTAATTTCATATTGTACATGATATATTGATTAATGTGTCTTTTTTGTCAATCTTCAATAATAATTAATGAAAAAGATTTTAAAATGAAATGAAAAATCTTTACATTATGTTTTTGTCTAAATGTGCAATGTGCAATTTATAGTAATTTATAATCAGTAGAATCTAATACGATAGTATTACATAGACAGGATGGTCAATATAACATAGAAATACAGTTGTGTCAGCATGAGTACATCCATCTGATGGCCTGGTGGAAGAAGCTGTCCTGGAGCCAGTTAGTCCTGGTTTTTATGCTGCAGCACCTTTTCCCAGATGGTAGCAGCTGGAACAGTTTGTGGTTGGGGTGACTCGGGTCTCCAGTGATCTTTCTTACACACCTGTCTTTGTAAATGTTCTGAATAGTGGGAAGATCACATCTACAGATGCGCTGGGCTGTTCGCACCACTCTCTGCAGAGTCCTGCAATTAAGGGACGTACAAATCCCATACCAGGCAGTGATGCAGCCAGCTCTCAGTTGTGCGCCTATAGAAAGTTCTTATGATTTGAGGGCCCATACCAAACTTCTTCAACCATCTGAGGTGGTAGAGGTGCTGTTGTGCCTTTTTCACCACACAGCCGGTATGTACAGACCACGTGAGATCCTTGGTGATGTTCATGGCGAGGAACTCAAAACTGTTCACCCTCTTGATCCCAGATCCATTGATGTCAAGAGGGGTGAGCCTGACTCCATTCCTCCTGTAGTCCACAACCAGCTCCTTTGTTTTTGTGACACTGAGGGAGAGGTTGTTTTCTTGACAATACTGTGTCAGGGTGATGACTTCTTCTCTGTAAGCTGCCTCATTAATATTTGAGTGAAGTGTAGCCAGCAAATTTAATTAGCAGATTGAAGCGGTGGTTGGTGACACAGTCATGGGTATACACCTCCAATATATAATCACACCAATGACCAATCATAGCTCCACTCCCAACATATAACGACACCCTGACACTTGATGGAAACACGCCAACATACAACCACAACTTGACCAATAATGAAAATACTCCAAATTGTGAACACGCTGACTAATGATGGATACATTGCAACATACCACGAGTGTCTGCAGATGCTGGAAATCCAAAGTAACACATACAACTGCTAGAGGAAAAAAGCTGGATGAACTCAGCAGGTCGGGCAGCATCCATTGAAGGAAGCAGTCAACGTTTCAGGTCAAGACTATTCATCAGGGCTAAAGAAGGAGGGGGCAGAGGCCCAATGAAGAATGTGAGGGGAGGGTGGAAAATCAATCAGGGGAAAGATCAAAGGGTGGGGAGGGGATAGGAAGGAGAGGTGAAGAAGGAATCTAAGGGGAAGCACTATGGGTAGTTGAAGAGAAAGTAGAGTCATGAGAGGTGATAGGCAGCTAGAAGAGGAGACAGAGTGAAGGTGGGATGAGGGAAGGGAGAGGGAGGGAATTACCAGAAGTTGGAGAAATTGATGTTCATACCAAGGGGCTGGAGGCTACCCAGACAGTAACTGAGATATTGTTCCTCCAACTGAAGCTTGGCCTCATCATGGCAGTAGAGGAGGCCATGTAAGGACATATCTGAATGGGAATGTGAAGGAGAGTTGAAGTGAGTGGCAACCGGGAGATCCTGTCTGTGGTGGCGGATGGAGCAGAGGTGCTCAACAAAGCGGTCCCCCAATCTGCGTCGGGTCTTGCCGATGTAGAGGAGGCCTTACTGAGCACCATAGCAACTCATTTATTGAACATCAGGAACTGTACATGACATGGAGTAAAACTCTGTTGCATAATTGTGCCATAGTATCAGAACAACCTCTTCAAATGAAGCCCATATAATGTCGATGGTTATCAATTATGGAGGTATCAACCAATTATGTTACCCACCACAGCCCACATGGAAATCACTAAAGACAGAATTGTGAGCCTGATTGGAGCCTGGACAAACTGCCCAGCTCAGGTCCATTGTTCCATGGGCAGAGGAACAGCAGAGTCCTCTGGGTCATCCAGAGGTGTATTGACATTCTCATAGGCGTGTCATAACATAAAGGACTTGGTAGCAGGATCCTTCAATTCTTGGTGGGCCAGCTTAAGGCAATCTATTGAAATATATTCCCGCTTACCCATCAATAAAATTCTTTTTTCTCAGTTCCAAAATGTGGAACTGGCCATCATAAGGGGATGTCGGTGGGTGTCATGTCGGATGAAAAAATACAAGGAAGAATGTAAATCAATAGGAACTCAACAATGCTGTTCACCATGATGGGAGGCAGGAATATGAGGAAAGGAATTACTGATTGGGGGGGCAATACAGTTGAGAGGCCAACCATGTGGTCGTAGCATCAGGAATAAAATTCACCTGTCACTCATAACAGCTGCCCCAATACCAACTCAGCCACGGTCAACTGTGTGTCCTCTTTGGAGCTGTTCTGAGTCACAGCAGGACCCATGGGAGACGATCGTGCCAATTTTTATCCGTCAGGGAAACCCTGAGAGCAGATTTTGAACAGTGATGATACTGCTTGCATAGGCCATTAGACTTGTGTGATACACCGTGGTGTGATGTAGCCTATCACTGAGGTTCTGGGCCATTGTAGCCCAAAAGGTGTCGGTACCTGCAGGTGAAGTCAGTCATTTTGTGTGTTTTCCCCAAGCCATCAGTCTGTGGTTTTGTATTGCCATGTGCTCCTGTCCTGACCATAACCCTACACCAGCCACTGTAAAACTGATTAATTCGCCCTCATCTGTTTCTCATTATTGCCTGTATTGCTGCCACCTGTGTCTTATTGTGCTCCACCTATCATCTGCCTCTCTGTTTATTGCTGAGTGTACTTTGTTTTCATTTTTTGAATCTGCTTATTGATACATAATCTTTTACAGCTATAAAATGATAAACAAAACCAACAAATTGATATATGTACAATTATTAAGCTGAAAAAAAGCTGATCGTAATATATGAAGATGAAAAAATATTAATAGGAAAAAAGGAAAATAAGAGAACCCCAACTAACTAAAAAAAACCACTAACTCCAAAAAAAAAAGAAAAAAGGGGAAAAAACCCATTTGGAATCAACCCCTGGAGCAATCCGTCTTACCATCATCTATATAAATAAAGAAAAAGAATCATCAACTGCCAATTCATGTTTATATAGAATAAAATGGGAAGAAACCATATAAATTAATTCAAATTAAATGATAATACTTGGCAAAAGAGCCCCATCTTCTCCCAAAATTGAATCAAGGATCAAAAGTTCTACTTCTAATTTTTTCCAAATGGAGACATAACATTACTTGAGAAAACCATTGAATTAATGTAGGGACAGAGGTATATTTCCATTTTTATAAAATAGCCTTTCTTGCCAACAATGTAACAAATGCAATTACATGTTGAGCTGAAGATAAAATACCCTGAATATGCTGCGGATCTGTTCCAAATAGAATAGTCAATGTATTAGGTTGTAAATTGATTTTCAGAGCTTTAGAAATTGTAGAAAATAAAGATTGCCAAAAGGATGTTAATGAAGAACATGACCAAAACATATGTGACAAAGTGGCCACTTCAGTTTTACACCTATCACAGTATTTGTCTATACTAGGAAATATTTTGGATAGTCTCTCCTTTGTTAAGTAATAACAGTGAACAATTTTAAATTGAATTAAACAATGATTGGCACATATCAAAGAAGAATTTACCATTTTCAGAACTCACAGCCAATCTTCATTAACAAAGGTCATATTAAGTTCTCTCTCCCAATCTTGCTTAATCTTTAGTGAGAGGTTATCTTTTTTGTAGTAAAGATAAGTTATAAATTCTACCAATGGAACCTCTTACTGAAGGATTCAAATTCAAAATGGTATCCAACAAATCAGATTCTTGCAGATATGGAAACTTAGATAAGTATTGTTGTAAAAAATGTCTAGTCTGAAAATATTGCAGAAAGTGTGTATGAGAGAGAGAATATTTGCTAATTAACTCTTTAAAAGTCATCAATCGACCATCACAAAATAAATCTGTAAAAGAACGTATCCCCTTATTTCTCCATCAGAGAAAATTGGGATTGGTTATTAAAGGCTTAAATAAAAAATTTCGATATAGAGAACTAGACAATTTAAGTTGTTTAAAATTTTAAAAATTGTGAAACTGAAACCAAATCCATAAGGAATGTTTAATAACAGGGTAGAGATTTAAATTTGGAAGTTTAGAAAGCTGTAAAGATAATGGAGCTCCTAATAATGAGGTTAGATAAAATTGTTTGGCAGCTTTTAATTCCAAATCAATCCAAGCTGGATTCTGGCTCTTATCGAGCCAAAAATGTATCCAAAAACATAATTTTCAGATATTAACAGCCCAATTGTACAATCTTAATTTAGAAAGAGCAAGTCCATCATCTTTTTTAGATTTTTCTAAATGATACTTATTAATTCTTGGTCTTTTATTATTCCAAATAAAGGAAGAAATAATAGAGTCAATTTGATCAAAAAAATTTTTAGTTAAAAAGATAGGTATATTTTTAAAAATATATAAAAATCTAGGTAACATCATTATTTTCACAGCATGGATATGACCTATTAAAGAAAGAGTAAGTGGATTTCATCTAGAAAATAGTTGTTTCATGGAGTCCATTAAAGGAATTATATTAGCCTTATAAAGATTTTATATTCTTTAGTATTCATAACACCTAAATATTTAAAAGAATTAACAATTATAAATGATATATTATATATAAAACAGGAGCATTTAATGGAAAGAATTCACTTTTATTCAAGTTAAGTTTATATCCTGAAAATTTTACAAAATCTTTTAGTATTTCCAAAAGATTAGGAATTGATTCCTCAGGGTTTGAAATAAAAACCAAAAGATCATCTCAATAAAGAGAAATCTTATGTATGGTCGCATTCATAGAAATACCATGAATATTATTAGCTTCATGGAGTGTTATGGCCAAAGGCTCCAGTATGAGATTAAATAATAAAGGGCTTAATGGAGATCCCTGCCTAGTACCAAGTGAAAGTGAAAAAAGAAGACCTGAAATTATTAGCAATGAGCATAGCAATAGGATTCTTATAGATCATTTGAATCTACCTATTGAAATTTTTACCAAAACCAAATTTTTCTAATACTTTAAACAAATATGACCACTCAACTCTATCAAATGCTTTTCTGCGTCAAGAGAAATAACACATTGGGGTTCCTTAGATAATGATGAATATATAATGTTCATCAATCCCTGAACATTGGAGAAAGAGTAACAGGCTTTAATAAAGCCTGTTTGATCCATAGAGATGATATTAGTTAAACTATTTTCCAAATGGTTAGCCATTGTCTTAAAGAGAAGTTTTGCGATCCATATTTAATAACGAAATAGGTTGATAAGATGGACATTCAGCAGGATCTTTATCTTTCTTAAGGATTAAGGAAACAGAAGCTTCATAAAAAGAAGAAGGTAAACTACCCTTCTCAAAGGATTCATGAAATATTTCCAAAAGGTATGGAGAAAGTAATCTTCCAAATTTTTTGTAAAATCCTACCGAATAACCATCAAGCCCAGGAGCTTTACCTGATTGCATTGACAACATAGCTTTCTGAGTTTCATGCTTAGTAATTGGAGCATCAAGCATCTGTTGATCTTGAACAGTAATTTGAGGAAATTTAATCTTATGTAAAAAAAAGCCTTCATTTTGGAGGAATTTGCAGGAAATTGGGATCTATAAAGATCAGAATAATAATCCTGAAAAGTATTATTGATATCTTCATGGTTACTAGCTTTATCTCTATTTTCTTTATGAATCTTTAAAATTTGTCTCTTAGCTCTAGCTGCCCGTAATTGGGAAGCTAAGAGCTTATTATTTTTATCCCCAAAAATATTAAACTAACTTTTCAATTTAAGCAAATATCCTTCAATAGGATAGGTTAATAATAAATTATATTGTGATTGTAATCCCACTCTTTCAAACAAAACAACAGGAGAGATTGCAATAATGTTATCTAAGTCTTCAATTTGTTTAGAGATTTTATCTAATTCCATTCTTGTCTGTTTCTTCAACTTACCTATATATGAAATAATATGACCACATAAGTAAGCTTTTAATGTATCCCAAATTACTAACTTTGAGACATTTCCTATATTATTAAAGAGAATGAACTCTTTATCTGAGTTTCAATAAACTCAACAAATTCTGAACTTTGTAACAAAGGTTCTGGAGAACGCCAAAGTGGTCTGGTAGAAGCAACATCCTTCAGTTCAAATATTAGGTTTAGAGGAGCATGTTCAGAGATAACAATTGCATCATATTCACATTTCTGAACATGAAATAGAAGTCGAGGGTTGACTATAAAATAGTCAATTCTTGAATATTTATTATGAACATGTGAGTAAAAAGAATATTCTGTATCACTGGGATGCATATGCCTCCAAATTTCAAGTAAGCCGTAATCAATTAAAAAAGAATTAATAAGTGATACAGAACGATTAGGGTGTTGATGTTTGGATGACGACTTATCCATTAAGCACCCACTAATAAAATATATTCATTTAGATCTGGTAATAGAGCAAAGACAGTTTTAAAAAATGAGGGATAATTTGGTCCATAAATATTAACCAAGACCATCTTCCTGTTATGAATTGTTCCTTTTATGATCAAAAATATACCATTAATATCAGCTATAATATCCTCCTGGTTAAAAGGAATATTGGAATCAATAAAAATAGAAACACCTCCACTTTAACTTTGAGAGTTTGCATGAAACTGAGAATCCTCCCAAAATTTTAATAATCGATTTTTATCAGATAACCTGATATGCATCTTTTGTGCAAAGATTATATCAGGTTGGAATCGGTTAATAGTTTTAAATGTTTTCTTGCACTTAATAGGATGGCTGCAAGCATGGACATTCCAATTTAAAACATTTAACTGTTTAAGTATCATCATGAGACTTTGTATCTAAAAAGAATAGTTAGACGCATGTCAGGATAAGATAATCAAGAATGGCGGAGATAAACAACAGTAATAATAATTAGCGTACGCTCTGGAATTCCATAATGGGGACAAAAAAGAAAAAAAGAAAAAAGAGAAAAATCCACCCAAACGACAAAGCCCGGAAATAAGTTGATATCAATTGATGCAAGCCCCAAAGAATGCATACAAAACAATTCATCTGCCTAAATAAAAAGTAAAAATGAAAAAAATTCATTTCTCCCTCTTCCAGATATAAAACTCATTACAGTCGACATATAACTCAATATAATTGATTTGGAAGGAACATTGTTTTTTTTTAAAGAAAAATGACCTTCAATTTTGAGAATAACTTTCATAATAGTAGATAAGTCCAAAAAAATTCTTGAAATATTTGCACAGAAGAAAAACAATCGCCACCTTTAAATTATCCAATCAATCTTTAAAAAGTAAAGAAATCCAGGTAATTACTTAAAAGATTTTAAAGTAAAGGCTTTCTGTAACCATCAAATCTTCTGATTTCATCACTGCATGCATTGTGAGACAATCAAACAGTTGAAATCATCCAAATCCAGGCTTCAGACTTGTCAGGCAGAGAACTAATAAAATGCAATGCTCCAGCTGGGTCATCAAAAATAAGAACCCCACAATTTTTGACAAAAAGCCTTAATTTAGCTGGGTATTGAAGTGATGGATACAGCTTTTTTTGATAAGCCATACACATAGCCGGAGCAAATCCAGAATGTTTCTTAACAAGTTCAGGAGGAAAATCTCGCTTGGAGTTTGGATTTGCAAACCATTCCATGGTCATTCTATTGGAGACGTTGATCCCTCCAGCCCCAGCCCTCAGAAGCTGTGCTGGTTGTGGGGAATATCTGGGCTGAAAGGTGGCCTTACTTGGAGACAGTGATGTCCAGTGTCTGTGGGCAGTGAAGGTGACCTCTGCTCCACCAAGAACACATCTCATGTGTCTTCAGGTCAGTCGAGGACAGACCCCTGACGTAACACTGACTCGTGTTGCCACACCCATTTCTCTAGTATGATGGGGGGGGGGTGTCATTCCTCTCACCGTGTGATAATCCATGTACAACCATCTTTCTACAGTTCAAAATCTCATTCACTTTTAATTATTACACAGTGGACTCAGTACAATAAGATTTATTTATTTAAGACACTTTTATGAATTTTGAACAATAGTCCAGTGATTTTCATGCATGAACAAATTCATAAATAAAGAGCTTTATTCCCACTAAAAATATCATATTTATTTCTTGTATAGATGGTTTCAAAAGGGATGTAGCGCACAACACTGGCACTGAGTTTCCATTTATAAAGGCAGAAGAGGAGAGACGTGATGCTTCTCTGGTGCTGAGTTAGCCAATCACAGGATACAATTGGAACTCAAATTGGTGTGTGTGTGTGCGTGTGTGCGCCTGTAGATGTGCATACTGTATGTCTGTCAGTGTGCATCTGTACGAGCGTGCATGCGTGCATGTGTTTTTCTGCTGCATATGTGCTTCAGGTCTATGTGTGTATGGTTGTCTTTTATGTGAGTGTTTGTGCACATGTGCATCTGTGTATGTTTCTGCTCCACATGTGCTTTAGGTCTGTGTAGTGAGTGCCTATGTGCGAACATGAATTGTGCACATATCCAAGTTCTGTGCCAATCTACTACATGGGTTTTGTATCCGTTAGAGTCTGGTGTACATTGTGTATCTGATCTTTATGTCGAACCTCTACAGATTCAACATGTTAGGACAAGGTCAAGTTCAAATCTGGTATCTCACTGTGACTTCAGGTAAACTCTCAACAATGTTGGCACCAAAGTCATAAATCTCATAAGCAACAACAATTAAAATAACAGGATATCTGTGTAAAACTTGCTAAAACTTAGCAAAATTCCTGACATTTATTGATAATCACACTCATCATAACAGCAAATATCACACATATTCTTATACAGACTCACTTTCATATGCACACACGTCTAGAATTCCAGTTAGATTCTGCCTTTTTACAAGCTCAGTACAAGCCAAATAATTCTGCTGGTGAGACCACTCCCGCAAAGTAGCTTTCCATTCCTGGCAGTGGGTCTTGAACCCACAATCTTCAGAGCCAGACGCAGAGCGAGAGCAAAAGAGAATGAAAGAGAGAAACTCCGCTGAGAAGAATCTTGTCATTGGGTCATGAATGAGTCTGATTGTATTACTTTATAAGTCTAGATAAAACAAAATGAGATTGCCATTATTTGTCTTGCTCTAGACAAAATTGGGTTAAGACCAACTTTAAGGAGGTAAAATTCTTCTATTCACTGCCCTGGGGTTTCTGCCAGAAGAGTCAAAGCTCCTTGGCATTCATGGTCAGCAGGAGGGCTTGAATGGGAACAAGAACCACAGTGAGCTCATCACCTGTGTTGGCCCACAATGGTCTGTTGGAAAGCTGGTGCCTACTCGTGTGTGGTGGGCAGAGGATGGGGCAAGGCCAAGGAACCTTACCGAGACCCTGCAGACACCACTCCCAGCAAGGAGAGCAAACTGACTTATTATTCAATCATCAGATCTCATGCAGCAGCAGAGGGCAGCAAAAAGCCAAGTGGAGGCAGAAACAATCTCATTATTTGCATGGATCAGAGTTTCAGCTGTGAGGGTTCACTGTCCATTGTCAGGAGCAGTAACCCCACCAATGTGGGACTTAAATAGGTGGTTCGGGGGATGGGGTGTGGGTCTCGAGCTGAGATCATGAGAGGATGTTGTAGGAATCCAGCAGTGTGTCGGGCCCACGATTGTCACCAAGTGATTCACACTCATAGATTTCCTTATCAGGAGACCAATCATTATGGATCAGTCATAACATCTCCTCCTCACTGACAGTCAAGGATGTGTGCTGAGGTCATGGCTCTACTCTGTCCAGACTCCTGTGGCTAGGCCTTGCTCAAATACCATCTACTTCACTAGGAGTTCGAGGAGATTCAAGAAGGTGCATCCATCTTGAAAGACCCTCACCATCCAGGACATGTCTTCTTCTTGTTACCACCATCAGGGACGAGGATAAGAGACTTTTATCATCAGATTTTTGAACACACCATGAACTCTATCCAGTTCCATTATTTTGCATTATTTATTTTGTAACTCTTAGTAAGTTTTATGTATTGCAGAGTTCTGGGACCAGAAAACAAGTAATTTCTCAACGTATGTCAGTGATAATAAAACTGTGTTGTAGGGGAAAGAATTGTGAGGGCTAATAATTAATAAATAGTGATGTGTGTTGTTCTAATGTGGAAACAGGAAGCCACAGACTAAAGTAGTGACATTGAATGCAGCAGCGATGCTGCCCAAGTTTCAGCGACTTCACTAATTATGAAATAGCTTGTCCTCATCATTGTGTCAGAAAATTGGATTTATTGCTATACCTGTGGTAATCATTTTATTCTGCAATCTGGAACTTGTCTGTTCCTCAGTTAACTCTTCGTCTAGATGTTATTCTGTTGTCAAAATGTACTTTTACAGGTAATATCATCAACTGAGAATGTAAGAGTTGCATCAAATTCATGTTCAGCTAGATCAGCTTTGCCTGGTTTCCTGATGTTTAAATGGTTAATTTAATATCAGAGAAAGTATGCTGAATATAGCCTGAATCTCTCACTCTTCACAGACATCCACAAAACAAATTACACCAAGGATTGACTGACAGGAATATGAGAATCCCAATGACCCACCCTCCCCCTCCCATGCACAAGTAAAGGTCCTCCCCCTCAGCTTCCTCCACCACTTGCACCAGCAAAAGCACTGACACTGCTCCAACTCACCCCCAGCCAACATGCAAGCAATAGCATGGTGTGCAATGTTTTTAATTGATTTGCCCATTATTTCAAATACCATCTCTGAGATCTTTCAGGTTGTTCCAGGAAACTGATTCTGAAATCTGATGCTGATACAGCATGGCAACAGGCCTCGTCACGAACTAGCCTATACCAACCAGGATGCCCCATCCAAGCTTATCCCATATCTCTAAAATTTTCCAATCCATTTACATCCAACTACCATTTAACAGTTGTTTTTGTACCTAACTCGAGCAATTCCTCTGGCCGCTCATTCCACATGTATACTACAGTAAATGTGGCTGGTCTGGTTCAGTTAGTTAATGGTGACAGCTCCAGGATGTTGATGGAAGGGACTCAATAACATCATTAAATCTCAGGGGTAAGTGGATTGATGTGCTCTTGATGGAGGGGGCAATTGTGAATTATTTCCCACTTCTCAGCCCATGCCTGATTGGAGGAATGAAGTTCCTGAAACATACACTCTTTCTCCTTCTACAGATGTCAAAAGAGAACCGTTACTGTCATCGACCCGACACTCAGTTTATTTCTGCCTCCGCGGACACAGCCTGACCTTCTGAAGATTTCTGTCCTTCTGGATAAAGCTTCTCACCTCAGTAACGCTCATCTCCACCTCCGTGGACAGGATGGTGATGCTCTTCCGTTTACTGGTCAACCATTTCCGTAATTCAGCAACCACCTTCAATGAAATGAGAATGATACATTAGTCACACCCAGTTTTAATGAATTTTATTTCTACACAATAAAATTGTTTGATTCTTTGTGCTAATTGTGAATTTTGCACCTTTTTCCATTTTCTGATATTTATTTTTGCAATGGTCCTCTCTATTTTTGTAATGATTATGCAAGTGTCATAACACAGTTATGAGTGGTGAGAGAAATCTTTACACACTAACTATTATTTTGTAGCATGCTTTAAAGAATTTGTTAATTCCTACCTAGTAGAATAAAACTATCTTTCAATCACCCTTCAGAGTCTCAAGGCCAAGTAAGAATTACAATTTACGTAGTCACTGTGTCCCATTGGCACCTTCAGTGGATCACTCAGAGAGAAGGAAATCTCCAAGATACTCGGTCAGATAGGATTAGACTTTCCACATTGCCTCCCATGGAAGAAGTTCATGGAACTAATACTGGGACTGGAAAGTGCATTGAGGCTTACAGGAAGCAGCTTGCTCAGGTGTCATGCCAAACCACCAACATCAAAAGAAGAGGATAGATTCACATATCAAAAGTATAAATGAATGTGCAGAGGCAACTTAGGATCCAAGTACATAACTCTTCATGCTATCATCTTCAAGGATTTCTGAAACTGCATGTCAAGGGCTCCTTGTCCCTCAAAATTCCTTCAGAACATATCATTCATTGTGTATATCCAACCCTTACTTGTTCTCATCACTTCACACTTACCATCATCAAATTCCATCTGCCACTATTCTGCCCATGAAATCATGATCTTCGAAAAAAAAATTACAGAGGCGGAGTGCTTCTGGGTTTGGAGATGAAAGGTTATAAAGAGGGGGATGAAAATTTTTTTTCCCCCCTCACCCTAAATCTATGCCCCCTAGTTCAAGTCTCCCCAACCCTCTGGAAAAGACTTATCACCCATCTTACACAATATATGTTTCTCACACTTTTAAACATCTCTGCAAGGTTGACTCTCATTTTCCTACGTTCCAAGGAATAGAGACCTAAGCTGGTCAACCTCTCCATATAACTCAGGCCCTCTGATCCAGAAACATCTTCAAATATTGTCTGAGCTCTTTCCAATTTAACTACTGATAACAGGGTGACCACAAGTATACACAGTATTCCAATTGCATCCTCACCAACAACTTCTGAAACTGCAAAATAATGTCCAATCTCCAATGCTCATTGCCTTGACTAATGAAGGTCAGTGTGCCAAATGCCTTTTTCCGAACCCTGTCCAGCTCTGACACTGCTTTCAGACTCATACTCATAGGTTCCTCTGTTTCCTTACATCCCGAGTGCCCAACCATTCACAGTATGTGAACTTAGGAAAGAGATTCTTACCCGGCGATTGGAAACGCAGTAAATGAGGAAAACAAACAGACCCTGGAGACTGTTGATGACCGTGAATAAGTGGGAGAACACTGCAGTGCTCTTATCAACTTGAAATATTCCAAAGATCCACGTGGTTCCCAAAACAAACATCCGTACTGCAGCTTTTATGGTTAGGGTTCTGTAGAGAAGAAGAAAAAAGAAACAAGGTGAATGAAAAGCACAGGAATGAAGAAATTCCCTTCATATGGGATCGTTCATACCTTCAGGGTTTTCTCAACAGCCAACAGCATAGTCTTGAGTTTATTGGTTACATTGCTGGGCCCCAGGCATCACTGGAAAGGATATTGCTTATTGCATCAAAACTGCCCTTGAGAAGGCGGTGGTGTGTCACTGCCTGGAAGTGCTGCTTTCCTTCTGGTGCAGGTGCTCCCATGAAATGGGGGGAAAATGAGTCCCAGGATTTAGGCCCAGTCACAGCACAGGAGCAGTGATATATTGCCAATTCAGGGATGCTGTGCTACATAAGACAAGAAGCAGGTGTAGAAATGACCACTTTGAATCTTCCCTGTGATTTGGTAAAATCGTGTTTGCTCTAATCTTGGTTTCCACAATACTCACCTGCTCTCTGCAAACCCATTGACTCTCCCATAGCTCAAATATTTGTCAATTTCTGTCTTTCAAATATTCAATAACTCCATATCTGCATCACTCTTGGGTACAGATTTACAATCTTTCAAGGTAAGAAGTCCCTCATCATTCGATTTTCGAAAGTGTCACCTCCATCCGGAAACTGTTCTTTGCTCCAAATGTCCCATCATCTGCTCAACATCTTCTCTATCCCCTTCATAATCATCTGTTTTCAAAGTGGGCCCTTTGTACCCTTATAAACTATACTGAGTGAAGTTCCATTCTGCTTAAATGTCTCTCGAACATCAAGCTATCCAGCCTAGGGATCAGCCTGGTAAACCTTTACCACAGCGCACACCTGTCAATTTGTGCACATAACCAAGAATGGATCCTGATGGTGAGTGGGAAGAAGCCTTCAGAGCTGCTGAGGATCACCTCATCTGTCTATGCGATCTACCCCCAAAAGGAGTACTTCTGCCATAATGTCCAAATGCCTTCTGAAAACCCAATGATTCCTCCTTCTCAACCTTATTTATTATTAGATTGTCGATAGGAAACATGAGTTTCCCTTCATGATACAATGTTGGCTCTGCTAGGTCATGCTCAGATTATTGAAGTGCCTTCTGAGTGAGACCTTAATGCTGTGTCCCATCTTCTGTTGGTATCATCAATTTTACATTGTCTTTGCACCCATTCCTGGTCATTGGGTTTGAGAGTTAAGTGGCAGCAACTATGCCAGTCCTGACACTGTTCTCACATGGCATGTACACAAGAAGATTTCCACATGCAATCTCTGGCCAATGATCTGAACTCTGGCTGACTAGCTCCCCACTTCCAGTGTCACCATTGGCAGAGATCAGCACCATGGACAGAAGCCCTTCCTGGGAAACTGCTAATTGTCACCCCACTTACTCACCAGGGATCAAATGTAAAACAATATAATTCTAATATAAAAGATAAAGTCAATTTGCTGTTACAAAACAACAGATATCATGGTATACACCCAGTAGTCACTTAATTAGGCACATCTGTGAACCTGTTCATTAATTCAAGTATACAGTTGAAGTCAGAAGTTTACATACACCTTAGCTAAATACACTTAAACTCAATTTTTCACAATTCCTGACATTTGATCCTAGAAAACATTCCCTGTCTTAGGTCAATTGGGACCACTACTTTAGTCTAGGAATGTGGAATGTCAGAATAATAGCAGAGAGAATGATTCATTTCAGCTTTTATTTCTTTCATCACTTTCCCAGTGGGTCAGAAGTTTACTTACACTTTGCTAGTATTTGGTAGCATTGCCTTTGAATCGTTTAACTTGGGTCAAACATTTTGGGTAGCCTTCCACAAGCTTTTCACAATAAGTTGCTGGAATTTTGTTCCATTCCTCCAGACAGAACTGGTGTAACTGAGTCAGGTTTGTAGGCCTGCTTGCTCACACATGCTTTTTCTGTTCTGCCCAAAAATCTTCTATCAGATTGAGGTCAGGGCTTTGTGATGGCTACTCCAATACCTTGACTGTTGTCCTTAAGCAATTTTGCTACAACTTTGGAGATATGCTTGGGGTCATAGTCCATTTGGAAGACCCACTTGCGACCGAGCTTTAACTTCCTGGCTGATGTCTTGAGATGTTGCATCAATATATCCACACAATTTTCCTTCCTCATGATGTCATCTATTTTGTGAAGTGCACCAGTCCTTCCTGCAGCAAAGCACTCCCACAACATGATGCTGCCACCCCCATGCTTCACGTTTGGGATGGTGTTCTTCAGCTTGCAAGCCTTACCCATTTTAATCCAAACATAATGATGGTCATTATTGCCAAACAGTTCAATTTTTGTTTCATCAGACCAGAGGACATTTCTCCAAAAAGTCCCCATGTGCACTTACAAACTGTAGTCTGGCTTTTTTATGGCAGTTTTGGAGCAGTGGCTTCTTCCTTGCTGAGCAGCCTTTCAGGTTATGTCAATATCGGACTCGTTTTACTGTGGATATGGATACTTGTCTATCAGTTTCCTCCAGCATCTTCACAAGGTCCTTTGCTGTTGTTCTGGGATTGATTTGCATTTTTCACCACAAAGTACTTTCATCTCTAGGAGACAGAATGCATCTCCTTCCTGAGAAGTATGACGGCTGTGTTGTCCCGTGGCGTTTATACTTGCGTACTATTATTTGTACAGATGAATGTGGTACCTTCAGGTGTTTGGAAATTGCTCCCAAGGATGAACCAGACTTGACATCATTTTCTGACCTCAATCCGATAGAAGATTTGTGGGCAGAACAGAAAAAGCATGTGCGAGCAAGCAGGCCTACAAACCTGACTCAGTTACACCAGTTCTGTCTGGAGGAATGGAACAAAATTCCAGCAACTTAATGTGAGAAGCTTGTGGAAGGCTACCCAAAATGTTTGACCCAAGTTAAACAATTCAAAGGCAATGCTACCAAATACTAACAAAGTGTATGTAAACTTCTGAACTACTGAGAAAGTGATGAAAGAAATAAAAGCTGAAACAAATCATTCTCCCTAGTATTATTCTGACATTCCACATTCTTAAATGTACTCTAGATTTAAATGTCAGGAATTGTGAGAAACTGAGTTTAAATGTATTTGGCTAAGGTGTATGGAAACTTCTGACTTCAACTGTGAAATCAGCCAATCACATTGCAGCAATTCAATGCATAAAAGCAAGCAGGCATGGTCTAGTGCTTCCGTTGTTAACTAGAATGGGGAAGAATCCTGATGTAAGTAACTTTAGCTGTAGAATAACAGTTGGTGCCAGATGGGGTGGCTTGAGTATCTCAGTAACTGCTGATATCCTGGGATTTTCATGCACAACAGTATCTAGAGTTTACAGAGAATAGTGCAGATTTTGTTTTATAAAAATCCAGTGAGTGGCAGTTCTGTGGGCATAAACACCTTGTTAATGATAGAGGTCAGAGGGGAATAAACAGCCTGGTTGAAGCTGAAAGGAACGTAACTGTAACTCAAATAACCATGCATTACAACAGTGATGTTCAGCAAAGATTCTTCAAACACACAGCACATCAAACCTTGAAGCAGATGAGCTACAGCAGCAGAATAGGCTGGTGTATGTAATAGACATGCCTAATAAATGACCACTAGTATGTCAGTGATAGTAAAGTTTTTCAGTGCTAACAAACCTGATTCTGATTCTGAAAGGTGAGGTATGTGCAAGGAGATCTTTTGTATTCCCTCCCTATAATCATCCAAAGAGGATGCAAATGCATATATTTACTTTGTAACATCAAGGATGCCTCAGATATTTGAGACCTAGCCACATGGGTCATGTGCTGTTGGCTCTCAGTAGGGGTGTCTCTGTGTTTTTACAGGTCACGAACAACAGCAGCTTCCATGCTAGGACTCTGCCCCATGTCGGGGTCCCGAGAGGCTGGGCTAGTGATGGACACGTAGTGGACCATAGAACAGAGAACAGGCACAGTGCAGACCCTACAGCTCATGATGTTGTGCTAAACTTTTAACCTACTCCAAGATTAAGCTAACCCTTCCCTCCCACATAGGGCTTCATTTTTCTTTCATTCATGTGCCTATCTAAGAGTCTTTCTAATGCCCCTAATGTAACCCCCTCTACCACCACCCTGGTAATGTGTTCCACACTCTCACCACTCTCTGTGTGAACAACTTACCTCTGAGATTCCACCCCACCCTCCACCCAATACTTTTCCTCCAATCACATTAAATAATGCCATCTCGTGTTAGCCATTGTTGCTCTGGGAGGAAGATGCTGGCTGTCCACTCCATGCCTCATATCATCTTATATACATCCATCAAGTCACTTACTTGGTTTCCTTAAGCTTCGACACCTCCTTGTTGCACGAGTTGAAATGGCGTCTCAGTAAGTAGAGGGCGGAAAATAAAAGGACTGTATTGACCTGGAGAGAGAGAAGGAGAGAGTGCGAGAGAGGGAGAGATTGCAAGAAAGAAAGAATGTGTGAGAGAGAGAGTGCGAGAGAATGATGGAGGGAAAAAACGAGACAAGAGTGAGAGAAATGCTGATTTTCATTAGCAAGGCATAACGGATTTCCCAAATTGCACTTTGAATTCACCCCTCCTACTTTCTATTCTCACTCACTGACACTCACACTTAACCCGTGACACTCTCTCTTTCTTTATCTAAAATTCTCCCTGTCCCACAGAATTCTGGAGGAGCTCAACGGGCCAGCAGCATCTATGGAAAGGTGTTTCGGGCTGAGACATTTCAGCAGCTCTGGGGAGATTTAGACTTGTTCAGGGTAGCCCTACCTGGAAGAGACTTAGCAGTGTGGTAATCGAATGCTGGAAATCTAAGCAACACATGGAGAACGGTGCCAAAGGGTCTCGGCCCGAAACGTTGATGCTACTTTTTTTATAGATGCTGCCTGACCTGCTGAGTTCCTCCAGCATTTTGTGTGAGTTGCTTGGATTTGTAGCATCTGCAGAATTTCTCTTGTTTCTGCTTGTCCAACATGTCTCCCCCTCAGACTCTCCACTCATACATTTTGGAAAACCAACATTCTTCCAGGGGGTGGGATTTTTCATAAAATCCAGATGCACTGGGATGACTAGGAAACCAAGGAGAGGAATTAACTGTGAATTGTTCACCCTCAGCCATTATGCTGAGTCAATGGGATCTGTGAGCTGGGAATTCCAGGCCAGAAGGTTGGGAAGCAGGCCCCCAGTTTCTCTGCTTCTTTCCTCCACCCTGTCCTGAATCAATGACCCGGTGCCCCTCAACCTGCCTATTCCTCCTCACTGCTCTTCTTAATTATTCAGAGAGACACAACCAAACCCAAGGACTGGGCCCACCCTAATCAGATAAATAATAGGACAATGAAGATGGTGGAAAGAGATACCATACTTCAACAACAGCAATTGCTTTTAGATTAAAAATTTTCATTATCTCCAAAGTGTGAAGTATTTGATGAACTGTCCCAACACTTGGGGTAAAGTGGTATCTAATCTGCAAATGTGCCGACGTCTCAAAGCGATGAAAGCAACCATGAAGATTCCGTTATCACTGGGCCCAGTGCACACACGACTCAGAGAGGGTCTGGGGAGGGGCAAATAATGGAGGGAACCACCCAGGATGTGCAGGCTGTGTGTATCTTTTGTGTTGGTCAGTGGCTGGAATTGAGGATAACACAGGGTTGGAGTTGTTAGGGGCAATGGCTCAGGGTTAGGAGAGGAAGCTCAGGGTTAGGAGAAAGGGTTGTAAATTTAGTGGGCTCCATCTTGGGCACTAGCCTGCAGAGTAACCAGGACACCTTCAAGGAGAGATGTCTCAGAAAGGCCGCGTCCATTATTAAGGACCTCCAGCACCCAGACCATGCCCTTCTCTCACTGTTACCATCAGCAGGAGGTACAGAAGCCTGAAGATGCACACTCAGTGATACAGGGACAGATTCTTCCCCTCTGTCAGCCAATTCCTAAATGGACATTGAACCCGTGAACACTACCTCACTTTTTTAATATATATTTGTGGTGAACTACATATACCTGTCTGGACATGACCCCCGCACTGACTGCTCCTGTGGCTCCTCCCACAGACCCCAGTATAAAGGCGATTGGAGGCACAGACCCTTCCTCAGTCTCCAGGATGTTTTGTGATGGTCACTTGCTGCTTGTGCTTTCTTCCAGCCAATAAAAGCCTATTTTAACCCACATCGCAAGAGTTATTGATGGTGCATCAATATTATTTCTGTTTTTGCACGATTTTTAATTAATTCAATATATGTAAACTGTAATTGATTTAATTATTTATTAGTACTATTTTTTTCTTCTTCTTCTATCATGTATTGCATTAAACTGCTGCTGCCAAGTTAACAAATTTCACAATACATGCAGTTGATAATAAACCTGATTCTGATTCTGAAAGCAACAGATCGGAGGTCAAAGGCCAGCCCCTAGGTCAAAGGTGCGATTCACACACACCTGAGGGCCAGGTTCACTGATATTTCTTCAGTTATAAAATGTGCTGACCACGCTGAGTGTCAGACACATTAATATTGAGAGGACACGATGCTTCTCACAGTCCATGAGTTATTCGTGAGGGGTTGCTACACTGGACACAGCCCCACAGCAGAGGCACCACCCTTGACTGTGGTCCTTCCCCACTGAGCTTTTGCAGTGTCTGCACCGAGCTTCAGTGCACCCCCAAGCTCGTCCTTCTCAACCCTGGGCACCAAGAGACTCCAGAGCACAGTGATATCTGGTGTCTGTGAACCCTGGGCATAGAGACCCACCATGTAGACACACACAGGGACCCGAAAGTGAAGCACACAACAAGAGAGAACCCTGGTCTGGAATGGCTGGTGTGTAGAGAGAAACAGGAAGCTTACCAGAATCACAAAACAGACCGGGCCCTGGAAACTCCAGTTAAACCCCGACTCGTGCTTCAGCCAACAGCTGTGAAGATGGAAGAGTTTCGTCACCGGGTGGCAGTCAGTTTGTGAATTACATTGAGAACATCACCGGATCTACATTGCAGGAAATTGGCAGCCAATCTCTGCATGGCAAGATCCCAAACAACTGCAGTTTGCTGAGGACCAATCATGTCACTGGTTACGGGATGTCAATCTGAATGTGGGGGAAAATGACCTGTGCTCTTCTTTGATATAGTTTTGTTTGATAAGTTCTGTCCATCCGAAACTACAGACAGGACTTGACTCCGATATCTCCTCCAATGACAGCACCAGTGATGACGTGACTCCCCCTCAGCTCTGCACTGGAACTCAACCTCTGTCCAGAGTTGGGTATCTCTCATTAAACTGGGAGGGTGGGGCCACTTAGCACAGGACGGACTTGACAAGGACGGGGACGGGCACCACCCCATCTCCCCCTCGCTCCACTTGCAGAGACTGGGGTTGATAGTGACCAGGTCCAACAGCTTCAGGCAGCTGGTGTTTCAACAGAAACCTTGTTTGCCTCTCTCATTGTGGTCAATCCCAGAAGAAGTTGAGGGAATGATTGGCCATTAGCCTATCAGCTCTGCAATGTTCTGTGATGCTGCGATCTCAGGCAGACTCACTTCTGCAGGTCCCTGGATGGAGATCAGTGGGATATCAGGTCACTGGAAACTCTCCCCTTTGATCCCAGGCTGCCGAGGTGGGTGGACACTTGTTGGATAAGGGTGTCAAGAGCTGTGGACCTAGATTAGGGAAATGTGTTCCAGTCAGGGTTCATTGGTAGACGCTTTGAGATGCAAAATGTTCTCCTCCTGTTTCCCCCATCATTCTTAAGTTTCTCCTCCGGCCTATAGACAATCTCGGACCCCTCAGTGGCTCAGCAGCTGAGGTCAGTTGGGACAGGAGCTGTCAGCGTGTGAAGTTAAACCCTCCCCAGTCTCCGGGAATATCTCAGACACGATCCATAATAACCCTCGCAAATGTTTTCCTTTTTACAAGTTTCACAGCAGCTTCCTACACCTCACCATGCAATCACCACTTGGGGAATATTTAGTCCAGTATTGTCAAGGTTTCTGATGAAGGATATCGGGTGAATTGTATGCTTTGTTCTCAGAGCTGGTACAGGACTCAGCTCATGTCCTGTGTGAGGGCAATGGTGCAGCCAGTTGGGCCGCTGCCTCCAGGACCCGGGACAATCCTGACCTCGGTTGTTGTCCGAGTGGAGTTTGCATGTTCCCTCCATCACCATGTCAGGATTTCTCCGAGAGCTCCGGTTTGATCCCACATCCCAACAGTGTGTTATTGACAGTAAATTGCCCCTTGTTGTGGGTGGGTGAAAGTTGTGAGAAAGTTGATGGGAATGTATGGGAGGATAAGATGCAGGGGTAGAGGGAGATAGGAAGAGGGGCAATGGGACTGATGGGCTAAATCCACAGGAAACCAGCATGGACCGGATAGAATGAAAGGCTCTTTCTGCATCAGTCAGTTGCATCACTCTATCACATTTCCTTATCGTTTAATACTCACGCGGTCTCTGTTCCATAGCCTCCAGGGTTTACTGCCGCTGAGATAATGACGATCACAGCAGGAACAGCATAAGCAGAAACGTACAGGTATCTTGGTTTGATGATATGTGTGCGAGTGTAATTGGTGACTGTCAGGTGTCTGGACATGATGAAAAGCTGCAAACTGTCCAGGAACGTCCAGACGAAGACGGCAAGGAAGAGGTAATGCAGACACCCAGCAATCAGGGCGCACACAACCTAAAGAAAGAGGCAACACAGTGGATAGTGAGCAGCTTGGGGCAAAAGCAGAGGGCAGTCAGAGACAGGGACGCAGGCAGGAACATGCAGAGACGGGTCAGAGATGCACATACGGTTACAGACAAGTGGAAAGAAACCAAGAGAGAGATAACCACAGCTAAAGACATTCACACAGACACAGAGAAAAAAATGCCATCAGAAACGGACTGACAACCTTTTCTACTCCCTCTTACCTCTTCTCTTCTCCTCACCTGCCTATTATCTCCCCCCCAGTTCCCATCCTTCCCTTTCTCTCCTGCTCCATGTTCCTGTCTGATCAGATTACTTTTCCTTCAGCTCTTTAACTTTTTCACCTATCACCTCCCAGCTGCTGTATTTGTACCCACCCCCAGCACCCACACTCCTTCCCCCCCACCTCATCTCACCTATCACCTGCCAGCTTGTATTCCTTCCCCTCTCCTCTCCCTCTGATTCTGACTTCTGCCACCTTCCTTTCCAATCCGGGTCTCAGCCCGAAATCTCAACTGTTTATTCCCTCCATAGATGCTGCCTGACCCGCTGAGTTTCTCCAGTGTTTTGTGTGTGTAACTCAGAGATACTAACACAGAGACACTGAAATAAACCAGTACACCAACACGTGTACACAATGGAAGAGATAATGTGCAAACATATAAAGAACACGGTGGGGATATACACCAAAGATTTATTAATGAGTAGTAATTCAGTGATACAATTAGAATAATACACAAAGGAGATGGAGGAACTCCAAGGGTCAGTAGGTATCTATGAAGGGACATGAACATTAGACGTTTCACATTGCCTGACCTCCTCTGTTCCTCCAGCTCCTTTGTGATTTGCTCCAGGTTTCCAGTGTTTACAAACTCTTGTGAGTCCATAAACTTAGACGAACTTTGGTACTTTTTACAAAATATCTTGTTGCAGCTCCAGATCTGCAAAGTGTGCTGATGTCACTCATTCTCCAGTGACCGGGAAACTCAGTGACACGGTTAATCCACTGCACCCCAGGGTGAGTGTGAATGGGGAGGTTTGGAGTGTCCCGTGAAGTCATTGGGCAGGAGGGCAGAGGGAGGGAAAGGGCAACGTTCTGAGGTGACAGGACCGTGGGGAAGGGGAGGGTCTCCAATGCTCGGAGGCTTTGGCCGCCATTGCAATGAGGATCTGATTAAAGGGATGGCACGCTGGTCATGATGAGTCAATGGAAGGAGAGGACACCAGAGGAGAGTGGTGGGAGAGCAGGGGCTGAGAATTAGAGGTGGTAATTTGGTTTTCTTACCGGCTGTTTAATCCACATTCCGATCAGAAAGATGAACTGTGCCAGGAAGAGGGTGATACTCAGGTGCTTGTGGAGATTGGTGTTCGCATTCTGGATGGATTTGCAGTTGACAAATACGGCGATGGAGGCAGCTAGGCAGAGCAGGGAGATGATGAGGCCGATGTAGGTGATCACCTCCAAGTGTCTGTCGTCAATCTGCAAGCACAAAGTGGGGAACCATGATCAGGAATCGGCTGTGATAGAGTCTCCAGTGACAGCATTAGACATGGTGATCGTGCGGAGAAGGCACAAACTCCTTACAGGCAGTGGTGGGAATCAAACCACAACTGGTGATCACTGGTGCTATAAAGTGATTTTGCTCACCACTATGTTACCGTGTTGCCCACATCTGATACCGTACTGTATCCTTGGCACATCTAATAAAGGCAGGAACGCTACAGTGCCACCCATAACTAATACCGTACCATAACCTTGGCACGTCTAACAAAGGTAGGAGCAACAATTGATCTGCTGGAGGAACTCAGTGGATTGAGCAACGTCTGTGGGATGAAAGGAACTGTCGCTGTTTTGGTTTGAAACCTTGAATCAGAACCAGAATGTCAACTCAGTCCTGATACGGGGTTCGGACCTGAAATTTTGACAATTCCTTTCCACCTACAGATGCTGCTCGACCCAATAAGTTCCTCCAGCAGATTGTTTGTTGTTCCTCAGCCCAGCATCGGTGGTCCTTCAATTATCTGTAATAAGGGTAGGACTTACAGCATGAATGGTGAGGACCTGGTGTGTGGAGGAACAGTGTGTACAAGTCATTGTATCCCCGAAGGTGGAAATAAAGGTCACTAAGGCAGTAAAGAAGGTATCGGTTACTTGCCAGCATTAGTCAGGGAATAAAATATAAGTACAGTACAGACAGGAAATGGTAAATCTTTAAGCAACTTCGTGTAGACCACGGCTAGAGTGCTGCTGAGTGAGCTGCTGGACTTGTTCTCTGAAACTGTGGCTACGTAATTTCCTGAGAAATGGTGACACAGGGACTCCTCCTCTTACAAGCCTCCTGCTAACAGTGGAGAGGGTGAAGAGGTGATTCACGAAGCCCTAGGTCACCCAACCTATCCTCAAAAGACATGCTTTCCAATCGCAAATCCCCTCTGAAGACTCTCTAAATCTTCCTCATCATCGGAGGATGAGAGGTGTCCTGATAGAGGTGTTTGAGATGATGAGAGGCATTGATCGTGTGGATAGTCAGAGGCTTTTCCCAGGGCTGAAATGGCTAACACGGGAGGACACAGCTTTAAGGTGCTTGGAAGTAGGTACAGAGGAGATGTCAGGGGTATGTTTTTTACACAGAGAATGGTGAGTTTTTGGAATCGGCTGCCAGCAACGACACTGGTAGTAGATACAATAGGGTACTTTAAGAGGCTCCTGGATAGGTACATGGACCTTTGCAAAATAGAGGGCTATGGGTAACCCTTGGTAATTTCTATAGTAAAGACATGTTTGGCACAGCTTTGTGGGCCGAAGGGCCTGTATTGTGCTGTAGGCTTTCTACGTTTCTAACATTTCTATGATAAGGCAAACAGAACTGAACTCAGTGCTCTGACAGTGATCTAACCACATCTGACTAAGGAAGGCCACCACACCATATGCCTTCTGAACCATCCTTTTGACTTGCATGGATCAGTGTTTTGTTTTCCTTGCAGCAGAGGGTGCTGATGGAGCACAGAGTGAATAGTTACTGGGAAAATTTACACCATAGCAGAAGTGTCGAAATGCAGTCACAGAGGTTGAGTGGACGGGGTAAGGATTTTGAAGGGATTTGTGGAAGGATTGTTTTCACCCATTGGGACACACTGCCTTGAGGGGGTGGCAGAGGCAGGTGCATCACCACATTTCAGCGACATCTAGACAAGGATTTGTATCACCAGTATATAGAAAGCTACAGAACAAATTTTAATGCAGGTGACCCTCGATGATCAGCATGGAGAATGTGGGCTGAAAGGTCTGTTTCTGTGTTTGTGTCTCTCTCACTCTGACTCTCCTCATTCACCCTTTTCATCTGACTACAGATTTTTCTGTTGAATAATTTCTTACCTCAGTCTGAACTGGAGCCATTAAAACAGCAAAGCTTGTCAGATGGTTACACTGGCAGATTACATGGGTCTGATTGGAATGGATCCGTTCACAACCATCAGATAACCAGACACTTCTCTGTTTGGTATTACTCCAATAGACACATTCTGGCTCTTCACCATCTTCCTTTTCCTGTTTCCAGATAGGAACATATTCTTTCAACCATTTTTGAAAATATTCTCATTTCATTTTCATTTTTAGAATCTTTTTATTGATATATAATCTTCAACAGCTATAAAATGATACAAAACTTCAACAGATTAATATGTATACAATTAATAAAGCTGAAAAATACTGATCTTAAAATATAAAAATGGAAAAAAATAGAAGGAAAAAGAAGGGAAAAAAAAAGAACTCCATCTAACTGGGGGGAAAAAACCCCACTAACTACAAAAAAAAAACACCCATTAAGAATCAGCCCCCCAGAGCAATACATTTAACTATCATCCAAATATATTTAAAAAAGTCATCAACTGCCATTTCATACTTAATTTATAAAAAAAATAAAACTGGAAGGATAACATATAACAATTCAAATTAAATGAATATATTTGCAAAAGAACCCCATCTTCTCTCAAAATCAAATTGAGAACCAAAAATTCTACTAATTTTTTCCAAACTACGACATAACATCACTTGAGAAAACCATTCAATTAATGTAGGGGAAGAAATATCTTTCCATTTTAATAAGATCGCCCGACTTGCCCGTAGTGTAACACATTCTAATAACAACTTAAATCTTCACAGCCACGGGACAGGTGACACTGGTTAGAAACAGAGCAAAGCTCCATGTACATTGTCCCATCAAACTTATGAAATGCAGGGCAATAAAATTAGAAAAGATTACCTTTATTTGCCTCATGAACATAAAACCTTTGAAACATACAGGAATATGCATTATTTGTGTCAATGACCAGCACAGTCTTTGATGAACCCATGTGGTCACAAAGAGAAAGAACAAGCTCCTTACAGACACTGGCAGGAATTGAACCCCTGTCTTATTGCTGGCACTGTAAAGTGTTATGTCAACCACTCTGCTACTGTGCAAACTCGATGGCTGAATGGGTAATTACAATGAAGTAGTGGGTATTTTCCTTTCAATGAAATGGTGGTTGTACTTTATAACCATTCACTCAATAACCTGAGAAATAACAGCAAGGGATTCCTCCTTTGATGTGTCTCACCACCAGTCTCTAAACATACCCCCATCTCTCTCAGGTGAGGGATCTCCACTTCCTCTATCAGGCCCCATTGTACTGTCCCTGAGTAATGGTGACTGGAAAGGCCACCATAAACTGACCTGAAATGGCCCAAACCCAGTTCCCATGGAAATGTTATAGCTAAACCCAGGATCTGTGCCTGTTCAACCTCCCATTTTGCATTTTTACAGGAAGTTCATCTTCAATTGGGAACATCACAGATTGTATCTACAAACCTGGTTGAGTTTCAGAGTCAAATTGAACTTTTCCTTCCGACTAGAGCTGATGGCCTTGTTGCTGATGGTGGCGGCTATCACCTTGGAGTTTAATGAGACTTTGTTCTGAGATGGACGGCCGCCTTTAATCTCTTGGTTCAGCAGGGATTCCAAGTCTTTGAATACAATTAAGGAAACGGCCTGAAACTCTGTGGAGATAATAGATCAGCCTTTGGTGAATGTGGAGAAACATCACTGAAACACTCCAGCAACTGGATATAAAGGCAGGTCAACACAAAACACGTCCATTGCAGTAGCGCTTTGTAAGTCCTTTGAGTATTAAAATCAGCTGTCAGTGGGGATGGACATGGAGCTCATCACGAAGGCTGCTTTATCATGGATGGTGTTAAGTTAATTTGTGTTGGTTAAGCTATACTCTTCCAGGTAAATGGGAGTCTATCACATTCCTGACCTGTGTCTTATGGATGGTTCAAAATCCGGAGATCCACAGAAAATGGTGCCTTTCTGTGAAAGGAGATAAGACCTTAAGACCAAGGATCAGAATTAGGCCATTCAGCCCATCGGGTTTGCTCCACCATTCCATTCTGGCTGATTTATTATCCCTCTCAACCCCATTCTCCTTCCTTCTCCCCTTAAACTTTGATGCCTTGCTAACCAGAATCAGAATCAGATTTAATATCATTGGCTTATGTTGTGAAATTTGTTTCATAGGGCATGAGTGCATTGCAATGCATAATAATAATAATAATAATAATAAACCTTTAAATTACAATAATTAGAATACATAAAGACAATTATATTATGTAAGTAGTGTGAAAAGATAGCGCAAAGTAAAATGGTAGTGTTTGTTGTTTCATTGTCCATTGAGAAATCTAATTGCGGAGAGGCTCCTGGGAGGCTGACAGTGTGTCTTCAGTACTTGTTTCTGTGTCGTTGATGGTAGCAACAGGAAGACAACATGTCCTGGGTGATGGGTTTCCTTAATGACAGATGCCACCTGTTTGAACATTGCCTTTTGAATGTGTCCCTGATGGAGCTGGCTGAGTTTTCAACACTCTGCAGCTTTTTCTAATCCTGCACAGTGGCCGCTCCATACCGGACAGTGATGAAAACGGTTAGAATGCTCTCCACAGTACATCTGTAGAAATTTGCGTGCGTCTTTGGTGACATAGCAATCCTCCTCAAACTCTGAATCACACATAGCCGCTGTCGTGCCTTCTTTGTAATTGCATCAACATGGGTCCTGGACAAACCTTCAAAGTTGTTGACTCCCAGGAACTTGAAACTGTTTACCTTTCCAGTGCTGACCCCTCGATGAGGATGTGTGTTTCCTCGACTTCCCCTTCCTAAAATCCACAATCAGTTCCTTGGTCTTACTGAAGTTGAGTGTAGGGTTTCTGTTGTAATACCACTCAACCAGCTGATCTATCTCACTCCTGTACACTTCCCCAACTTCATCTGAAATTCTGTCAATAATAGTTGTGTTGTCAGCAAATTTATAGATGGAATTTGAGCTGTGCCTGGCCACACAGTCATGGGTGTAGAGAGAGTAGAGCAGTGGGTAAGCACGCATCCCTGAGATGCACCAGTCTTGATTATCAGCAAGGAGGAGGTTATTTCTGATCTGCACTGACTGTGGTCTCTCGATGACGAAGTCAAGGTTCCAGTTGCAGAGAGGGGTACAGAAGCCCAGGTTTTGGAGTCTGTTGTTTAGAACTGAGGATATGATTGTGTTGAACGCTGAGCTGGAATCAATAAACAGCAGCCTGATGTAAGTGTTGCTATTATCCATGTGATCCAAGGCCAAGTGGAGTGTCAGTGAGATTGCATCCAATTGTAGCAATAGGCACAGTTTATTCTATTTTATTTAGAGACACAGCATTTAACAAGCCCTTCTGGCCCTTTGAGCTGTGTCACCCAGCAACCCACTGATTTAACCTTAGCCTAATCACGGGACAATAAACTACGAACCGGTCTGACTTTGAATGGCGGGAGGAAATCGGAACACCCAGTGGAAAGACATGCGCACACAGGAAGGAATGTACAAACTTGCTTTCAAAGGACACTGGAATTGAACTCCGAACTCGGCTGCCTGGCAGTGAGAGATTGAAGATGTTCTTGAACACTCCCACCAGTTGGTTGGCACAGGTTTTATTTCCCTACCAGGTTCACCATCAGGACCTGACACCTCTTGAAAGCTGTTCTGATGTTGTCCTCTGACACAGAGATCATAGGGTCACCAGATACTTCAGGGATTCATGCAGGCATAGATTTATTCTCTCTTTCAAAGCCCGCATAAAAGGCACTGAGCTCATCTGGGAGAGAAGCATCACAGCCATTCATGATGTTAGGTTTCTCTTTGGAGAAAGTAACGGCTTGTAAATCCTGTCAGAGCTGACATGCATTTGATTCCATCTCTAACTTCAATTGGCATGTGTTTTTCTCTCTTAAAATATCCTTCAGTAGGTCATACCTGGACCTCTTGTGTTGTTCTGGATTACTGGTCTAGAATACCACATATCCAGCTCTCAGCAGTCTACGAATCTCCTGGTTTATCCATGGTTTTGGTTTGGTAACATCCAGTCTGTTCCTGAAGGCACACCCTCATGATTCCCACCTGAGTTGCATGCAAAGAGTTGCCACTTATCAGCACCATCAGTGACCTATCAAGCCCCATTTTAAATATACCCAATCACTTGGCCTCCACACCCTCTGAGTAAAGACATACTTGCACATCTCTATTCCCAAGGGATGTCCTTGTTTGCAGAGGCTGTGCTCTCTGGTGCAAGACTCTCCCTGGCCTTTCAATATGTTTCAGTGAGATCCGCCCTCATTCTTATCATCTCCCTCATATGTTAACCCTTTCATTCTCACAATCATTCTATTGAACTTCCTGCTGACCCTCTCCATGATCAGATGAGCAGATATCCTGAACATAGCAAATATCTGTCGGTCTGCAAACTACATACTGAGGTCTCTCAGATTAATACAGAGTTTGATATCGTCAACTGGATCATACTGTTGATTACACATGGACTGAAAACAGTAGCCAAGCACTGCTTATTCTGAACTGCATTTGATTTCTACTCAAGGCAGATTTGTCTTCACCGAGGTTTACACAATAAAATTAAACACAGCAGCATATTTTGATGTAGGGGAACACAGACTGATCCCACAGAGTAATAGTTCAGTCAACAACCTGGGCAAGGTAAAACATCCCCTGTGAATGAGTCTGTAGATCACTGGCCGCACTCATTCTTATACCGTGTACACAAGCATGGGAAAGAGACAGAACATTTACCAGTGTTATTTTCTCCAGCAATGGTTCTCCAGTCAATCTCAAAGGAATTATTCTGAGTGTCCAATTTCACCAGTTGGTCTGCACTCGCATTGTTCCTTTCAGGCACCTTGACCTTAAGAACTATGAGGAAAGTTAAAGTAAGGTGAAGCATTCAGAGGCAAAAAGGATGTTCTCTCTCTCTCTCTACTGATAACTCTTTAATCAATGCCTCTCTGCAAAGTCTTGTTCAGGCTTTCTGAGAATCCCATCTGATGGATACAATTTGCAACTGGGCTTTCTTGGGCTGAATTAGCTTATTGTAGTAATAAATCAATTAGTCTCAGTTCCCACAGAACTGAGTGAAAATACCCATGCACGTTCTTCACTGTCTTGTGGCACTGATTAAAAGCAGGTAAAATGATAAATTCTGGCTCCAAAATGTTAGCTCACCAGGTCTAATATCTTACCAGCACCTCCTATCCTTGGCACAGACAGTGATCTTGACTCCTTACCAGAGGTAGTGAGGATTCCTGCTCCTATATCACGAGCACAGAACCTACACTGAAGTTTCATGACTTCAGTCTTTTTCTCAACTTCAGAACGTCCTTCTCGATGTTATTTTTGAAGTGTGGTGGAATTAACTTAAGAGACGATTAAGCTACTTTGTGTTTGGCTGTCATGCTTAGAGGGAGTGCAGAGAAGATAGAGCAGGAAGATCCATTGACAGACCAGAGAATGTGGCATTGTTCTTCTTTAGCAGTGAAGGTTGAGAAATAATTTGATAAAAATCTTCAAAATTGTCAATGCTTTGGGCAGAGTTAATGAAGAGAGTGAAATATAGAAAACCTACAGCACAATACAGGCCCTTTGGCCCACTAAGTTGTGCTGAACATGTCCCTATCTCAGAAATTACCATGTTTACCCATAGCCCTCTATTTTCTAAGCTCCATGTACCTATTCAAAAGTCTCTTAAAAGACCCTATCGTATCCGCCTCCACCACCATTGCTGGAAGCACATTTCACACAATGGTCTTCCATTGAAGAAGGGTGGAGAACCAATAACCAGAGGTTTAAAGGTGATTATTGTTGAACCAGGGGTGCCAGGAGAGAAACCCTTTCCACAAAGTGAGTGGTCACAAAACTCACTGGATGGATGGGAAGTGGAATTATTTCACCATGAGCTTTCAAATGGGAAAACACATGGCATGTTGTACAGAAAATAATTAGTGGGTTATTGAGAAACAGGGGATGATCAGACTGTAATGTCCCTGTCGAGACCTAGTATGGGTTCAATGGGTAGAATGGTCTTCTGCACAATGTTTCTATGATACTACACTGCTGATAAATACTTTGGAGTAGTTTGTTTGCAGACAGTGAGGTCACAAAGAAATTAAATAACTCATTATATAATGTAAATGAGGGTTTGTGGATTAACATGTCTGGGGCCTTTGCTATAATTCTCCTGGTCTTCTATGATATAGTGTCCTGTATTCTCACCAACAGAGCAAATGACAGAATGTCCCATGCAAATGAGGCAACTCTGAAGGTGTGGTATCCCCTCAGCCTAGACATTGTGCTCAACAGGCAGCAGTGAGGGTGAGGGTAAATTGTGCAACACTTGAGAGCAGACACTCACAATCAGTGATGTGGCATGTTTCAGCACAGCCTTCCAAAGCAACCTCATGAAATCAGAAATAAAAGCAGAAAATGTTGGTAAATTCAGCAGGTCAGGCATCAGCATTAGAATGAAAAATGGTTAACCTCTTCCGCATGAAACTTTAACTATTAATCTTTCCAAAAATGCAGCCTGAACCACTGACTACTTCTAGCATTATTCTTTCTTCCACATTTCCTGTAGCTTGATTGATTTTTAAGCTTTAGAAATATTAAACAAAGATTTCTATCAAGAGCCCACATATTAATCATTTTCAAAACCAGCTGATTACTGAGAAAGTAACCTCCACATTTCCTTCCCTTAACTTGAAACCAATTTCACAGACTCGATAATCTTCAGAGTCCAATACTTTACCGAAAGAGTCTGTTTCTATGGTCTTGGACTTTGAACTGGATAGTTGCAGAGCAATCGCCATTGCCATGTTCTCCAAGAGGTCCACTGTGGCTGCTGCCACTGTCAGTCTTTGAGTGGTGTTCATGCTCTCCAGCCAAGAAGTATTAAGAACATTGTTTACAAATGTTGTCATGGGCTGCAGATGAAAAAGAACACCTCATGAATTGAGAAGCAAAATACTACAGATGTATACAGATGTAGTATTTTTCAAAAATGGAAAATGATGTTTTTCCAATGAAGGGTCATTGAGCAAAATCATTAGTTTTGTTTCCCTCTCCATAGATGCTGCCTGGCCAGCAGAGCCCAGCAATGGAGGCTCTAAAAACAGGACTGAAAGAGACTGAAAAGGGTTGTCCACTCTGCCAGACCTATCATGATACAACCCTCCCTACCATTGAGGACATCTTCAAAAGGTAGTGCCTCAAGATTGCAGCATCCATCACTCAGGACCATCACCACCAGGACAAGCTCTCTTCTCATAACTACCATCAAGGAGATAGAGAAGCCTAAAGATGCATACTCAACATTTCAGGAACAGCTTCTTTCACTACCATCAGATTTCTGAATGGTCTGTGAAATTCACTATTCCACTTCTGCACTGTTTATTTGTCATAATTTTGAAGTTCAAAGTACATTTAATATCAAAGTACATATACTGTGTACAACCTTACAGGCAGCCACAAAACAAAGAAACCCAATAGAACCCATTAAAAATGAAGACCATCAAATTATTATAATACTGTAATTTGTTACGTCTTCTACTGTACTACTGCTCAAAACAACAGATTTCATGACAGGTCTGTGATGATAAACTTGATTCTGTGATTCTCAACACTGAACTGACTCCACAACCAACAGACTCTCTTTCAAAGACTGTCTTTCAAAGATTCTACGACTCAGTATTATTTATTTACATTTTTCACTATTTGCAAGATTTGTTTTCTTTTGCACATTGGTCATATGTCATCCTTTGCTATTTATAGTTTTTAATAAATTCTATTGTATTTCTTTATTTCCCAGTGAATGCCTGCAAGGAAATGAACCTCAGTGTTGCATATGGTGACGTATATGTACTTTGATAATTAATTTACTTTGAACTTTGGCAGTTCTTTTAGTGTTCCATGACTGGCGACTTTCCTGGGGTATTGAAAGCTTACCTTTAAGAAGATCTCTTCCTTATGGAAGGATTGTACCCCTTCCTGTTTTTATTCCTACTGCACTAATTGTTGAACCTTTCTCTTCCTTTTCTCTCCCCTTCTATTCCACTACCTTTTTCTCTCCCTTTGCTTCCCATCTTTGACTTCCTTTCTTTCTCCATTGCCTACTGTTCCCCTGCTCCCACTTTCTCAACCCTTACTCTTTCTCCATCTCTTTATGACTCCCTTTGCCTTTTCCGTCATTCTCTGGTCACCAACCCAGTGCAGACACTGTGGGCAAGAGCAATGAACGTTGCCCCATAAAGCTGTCATTTCCAATCCTGTGCAGCTCTGGATGTAAGTGCATCTTCTGCAGCAACACACACTACAAGCTGGAGGAACTCAGTCAGTGTCAGGCAGCATCTATACAGGGAAATGGAGAGTCAACATTTCAGGTCAAGACCCTTCATCGGGGCTGGGCAAATTTCTGTGATTCTGGGATGCAAATGCATTTTCTGGTGTCACATAATTTTATCCATATTCAATGTCTGCTTTAGGATACCTGTATCTCCAGTACATCTGCTCAATTGCCCATATTACAGAGTGGCAGAAATACAAGGCACATCAGGCTGGCTGATGAAGAAACCCTCACCACATTTAGAAAGTGCGATGCCAACACTGAGGTGGGATTGGGTTGAATCAGCACAGATACAATGGGCAGAATGGCTTCCTGTTGTGTTGTGAATATCCCATGATTCAGTGAGAAAGGTGCCAGAAGAACATACCGCCATTCCGTAACACCCATGTAACCTAACTCCATCTGGTGATCTTCCCCCATCCTGTTACAACCTTCAGTTAACAAAACCCATCCATCTCATGTCTAGAATCCACCTTTGACCCAAAATTGATGGGTCACTGAGGAGTGTTCTGAGTTTCCACCACCATCTGAGTGTACAAGTCTTTTCAAATTTCACTCCTGAAAGGCATGGCTCTAACTTTCAGACTCTGTCCTTTTGTTCTGCTCTCCCGACCCCGACCACACTCCATATTCCCTCCCTTCACATCTGCTCCTCTCCAGCTCTGTTTTCCATAATACATAGATCATAGAACAGTACAGCACAGGAACAGGCCATTCAGCCCACAATATCTGTGCTGAACATGATGCCAAATTAAAACCATTTCTCTTCTGTATCCACATGATCTATATCCCTCCATTCCCTGAAACGTCATGTGTTTATTGAACAGTGTCTTAAACACCACTATTCCCACCATTACCTCTGGCAGCTTGTTCCTGACATCCAACACTCTGTGTAAAAACCTGTCCCACACATCTGTTTTAAGTTTCCCCACTCTCACCTTAAATGCATGTCCTACAGTATTTAGTGTTTCTACCCTGGGAGGAAGATTCTGACTGTTTACTCTGTCTATGCCTCTCTCAGCCTCTGCCTCTGATGCTCCAGAGAAAATGACCCAAGTTTGTCCAACCTCATCTTCTTATAGACTGTAATGTGAAAACAACAAATCACCTTGCCAGTTCTAGCAGAAAAAATACCCCCCCCCCACCGCCCCAAGTACTGTACTTGTTAGATACAGTATCTATGACTCTCTTTCTGACAATGCATTCAAGATCCTCTGGCTGACAAAAGTATCTGTTCAACTTCCTTCCCAAACTCCTGCCAAGTACTTCATGTCCATTGTTACTGATGTATCTGGATAGGTGAAAAGACCTTTACATGTCCTCAGTGCTCTCTGCTTCAAGTAAGCCAACTTTATCAATCATTCCTCAGTCAAAATCCTCCTGACTATATTCTTGTAAATATCCTCTTTACTCTCTCCACCTCAGGAACACACCACTTTTACCCCAGGATAAAATTGTTGGGCTTCTAATTCCTTACCGTGGTATCTTTTGTTCCACTGAAACTCTGACAGATTTTATCACGGTAGCAATCAGCTAACTTCAGCACATCTTTTGCAGAGTTTAACTGGGCAATCTAAAAATACAACAGCAATCAAACAAAGAAATAATCAAATATCACAAGCAATCTGAAAAAAATGTTTGAAAATGAAGCCTTTAAAACTCTTTGGCTTCACAGGTGACTCTAACATAGTGTCCGATGGCAACTCCTACTGAAGGTCACGTGGTCAATGAAAGGACATCTCTGAGCATGGAAAAGCAGGAAGGAATGGCCTAAAATATCCTTTATTCACTGTCCTTCACAGTCTCAGAGCATTCCAACATGTTGTAGAGGGTCTGGCAGAACTGCGTACAGATCTTGGCCAAACAATCCACAGGCATGGACCAATGATCAAGTTGAAATTCAGTCATGAATTCAGACAGCATGGAAACAGGCCCTTCAGCCCACTGAGTGGATGCTGTCCCTCAAACGCCCATTGATGCTAATGTTAAACTTACTCTGAGGGACAGAACAATTTATTTAAAGTGTTTTATTTTTCTAATAGTCCCAAAAATCCTAAATTCAAGAGGTTCTGCAGATGCAGATCAACACACACAAAATGCTGACGGAACTTCAGCAGGTCAGGCAGCATCTGTGGAGGGGAATAAACAGTTGATGTTTTTGAACAGTCCTGCTGAAGGGTCTCAGGTCAAAGTCTCGACTGCATATTCCTCTCCATTAATGCTGACTGAACTGCCGAGTTCCTGCATCACTTTGGTCCCAAAAGTCCACAGGCCAGGCAGCATCACAGGCTGATGAGGAAACTTAGCAGTTAGAACAAGGCTATTGCAGCTCGGGGTGTTCCAGATTTCAGAATTCAATTCTGGTGTTGTCTGGAAGGAGTTTGTATTTTCTCCCTGTGAATCTTGTGGATTTCCTCTGGTGCTCCAGATCCTTTCAAATGCACTGGTCAGTAGGTTAATTGGTCATTGTAAATTGTCCTGTGATTAAGCTAATGGTAAAATTAGTAGGTTGATGGGTCATGCAGCTCACTGGCCAGAAAGACTTATTCCTTGTTCTATCTTCAAATGAATCAATAAATAACCTCTGTTACAGTTTTAAACACTTTACAAACTGATCCAGTTTACCAGTCTCTCCTTGAGGAAAGTTTTAAACTGGAACAAGTGGAATAAACTCACACAAACACAGGGAGACAATGCAAACTGCACCCAGTGTCCAGGTAGAACCTGGGTCTCTGGTGTGGCTTCACTAATCAGTAAAGTTTCCAGGTTTTCTCCCTTATCCCAAAGATGTGCAGGCAATTCGGTTAATTGCCTGCTGTGAATTGCCCTAAGCGGGGGGTTAAAATTAGGGGATATCGATGGGAAAGTAGGTGGAATAAAAAGGAATGAGTCTTGGATTAGTATAAATTGGGATGGGCAACAAACGTTGGGCGTGATAGCAACACCCACATCTAGAGAGTGAATTTGAACATATGGTCGCTGCTCAAATGTAAAAGCAGCAAGCTGGAATTACACAAAGAGTGAGGAACAGTGTTTATTCTGATGGGTGAGGAGAAGAGACGTATGTAGAAAAGAGTGATGGACAGAAGCAGGGAGAGGGATAGATCTAGTGAGGAAAACATTCCAATAGATTCACATCTGGGGATAATGGAAGTTAAGATTGCTCCTTGGAGAAAAGGAGTGAGTTCTCATACCTGCTGGGCGTTTGCTGAATAATCCAAGTTGCACTGCGATGGCGTAGAGTTCTGCTTCTCAGAGCCAGGACAGGAAAGTGGATCCACTGGAATGAAGATGGCATTTTAGAGATCAGTGCGTCTAACTGCCAACTCTACCCCCACCTTCCTGCTGTTCACCGATCAGGCAGGGAAGCGCTGACCTCTGTAACTCCAAGCTGGTGTACTCCCACAACGAGCTGCATCAGACCCGGACACACAGGACTGTGACTCAACGCCACATCTTCTGACCCCAAGAACAACTGTGGATGCCTCGTCCAATCCCACACCCACCCACTGGCACCCAAAGGAACCAATACCATGGTTGGCATTGTACTTGTAATGTTGGCACAAACCACACTAATGTGGAAATGTTGATATGGGCCTCATTGCTGGTTTGGGAGGGACAATTTGTAAACATCTCCACAGCCATGAAACCAGTTAAATGTGTAAGTGATCAGCACTCTCAGGTTGGAGGAACAACACCTCATATTCTGTCTGGTTAGCCTCCAACCTGACAGCATAAACACTGAATTCTCAAACTCCCAGTAATTTCTCACCATCCCCTTATCTCTTTTCCATTCCCTACTCTGGCTCTCCTCTTATCCCTTCTCTTCTTCTCAGCAACCTCTCATCTCCCTCTGGTGTCCTTCCTCCTCCCCTTTCTCCCTCAGTTCACTCTCCTCCCCTATAAGCTTTCTCTTCTTCAGCCCATTTTACTTTCTCCACCTCTTTCCTCCCAGCTTCTTACTTCATACCTCCCCCCCTCCCACCAACATTCTCCCTCTCCTGACTTCACCAATCACCTGTCAGCTTGTCCCCTTCCCTCCCCCCACCTTCTTATTCTGGCTTCTTCGCACTTCCTCTCCAGTCCTGATGAAGGGTCTCAGCCCAAAATGACGACTGTTTATTTCTCTTATTAGAGGCTACCTGACCGGCGAGTTCCTCCAACATTTTCTGTGTGTGACATCAGGACACATGTTTGATGTGAAGTTGTTTCAATGGGCTGGGGTGAGACCATTCAGCACCAAGTGACAAAGTGCTGAATTTAATTATCTCCACTATACATTAAATAATCTTGTCCACACTCCCCCATCTCTACAACCCCACTCTCTGCTCACTCATCACCTTCCCACCACTCACTGAGACCAGTCTAAACTGTTCCTCCTGCAACTGACCTGAGGACTGGGGCCAGGGGGCTGAACATCGTGGGGTGAGCTGCCCGTGTCTGAGATCAGTCTGAGGACTGGGGCCAGGGGGCTGAACACTGTGGGGTGAGCTGCCCGTGTCTGAGATCAGTCTGAGGACTGGGGCCAGGGGGCTGAACATCGTGGGGTGAGCTGCCCGTGTCTGAGATCAGTCTGAGGACTGGGGCCAGGGGGCTGAACATCGTGGGGTGAGCTGCCCCTGTCTGAGATCAGTCTGAGGATTGGGGCCAGGGGGCTGAACATCGTGGGGTGAGCTGTCCCGTGTCTGAGACCAGTCTGAGGACTGGGGCCAGGGGGCTGAACATCGTGGGGTGAGCTGTCCCTGTCTGAGATCAGTCTGAGGACTGGGGCCAGGGGGCTGAACATCGTGGGGTGAGCTGCCCGTGTCTGAGATCAGTCTGAGGACTGGGGCCAGGGGGCTGAACATCGTGGGGTGAGCTGTCCCGTGTCTGAGACCAGTCTGAGGACTGGGGCCAGGGGGCTGAACATCGTGGGGTGAGCTGTCCCTGTCTGAGATCAGTCTGAGGACTGGGGCCAGGGGGCTGAACATCGTGGGGTGAGCTGCCCGTGTCTGAGATCAGTCTGAGGACTGGGGCCAGGGGGCTGAACATCGTGGGGTGAGCTGCCCGTGTCTGAGATCAGTCTGAGGACTGGGGCCAGGGGGCTGAACATCGTGGGGTGAGCTGCCCGTGTCTGAGATCAGTCTGAGGACTGGGGCCAGGGGGCTGAACATCGTGGGGTGAGCTGCCCGTGTCTGAGATCAGTCTGAGGACTGGGGCCAGGGGGCTGAACATCGTGGGGTGAGCTGCCCGTGTCTGAGATCAGTCTGAGGACTGGGGCCAGGGGACTGAACATCGTGGGGTGAGCTGCCCCTATCTGAGATCAGTCTGAGGACTGGGGCCAGGGGGCTGAACATCGTGGGGTGAGCTTCCCGTGTCTGAGATCAGTCTGAGGACTGGGGACAGGGGGCTGAACATCATGGGGTGAGCTGTCCCTGTCTGAGATCAGTCTGAGGATTGGGGCCAGGGGGCTGAACATCGTGGGGTGAGCTTCCCGTGTCTGAGATCAGTCTGAGGACTGGGGACAGGGGGCTGAACATCATGGGGTGAGCTGTCCCTGTCTGAGATCAGTCTGAGGATTGGGGCCAGGGGGCTGAACATCGTGGGGTGAGCTTCCCGTGTCTGAGATCAGTCTGAGGACTGGGGCCAGGGGGCTGAACATCGTGGGGTGAGCTGTCCCTGTCTGAGATCAGTCTGAGGACTGGGACCAGGGGGGCTGAACATCGTGGGATGAGCTGCCCCTGTCTGAGATCAGTCTGAGGACTGGGGTCAGGGGGCTGAACATCGTGGGGTGAGCTGTCCGTGTCTGAGGATTGGCGCTCTGGGGTCATGAGGAATTCCTCATCAGAGGGCTGCAGACCTTTGGAATTCCGTCAGCCCTGGTTTCTCAGACTACTGTGTCAGTTCAAGTCTGACCTTTATATTTCTGGGGATCAAGCAGAGTCATGGAGTTTCGGGTGGGTGGTGGTGGAGGGGGTGGGGTGATCAACATGATCCTCTTGTGGAGGAACGGTCTTGAGGTCTGGGGGCTTGTCAGAATCATGGGGAGAGGTTGAGAAAAAAACATGAGTCTGTCTTCTTTGTACTAATAGTCAATAGACAATAGGTCACGTCATCGATGAGGAACCCATTGCATGGGTTCCTGAGAGACAACAACGGCTTGTTTGGTACTTTGATCAATGAGGAACTGATTGTATAGGTACTAATATTGTATAAATTGAGGAAACAGTGACTGGAGACTGGCTGAACTCGTGTGATTGGATTTACTGTATAAATTTGAATTGTAACCTCGTGTTGACAGAGACTTGCGGAAAGGTTCCAGCTGAATTCACGAATTAATGCGGTGACCGTCTCTAAGTTTGGACTCAGAACAAGACAGGCTTTGGAAGAAGGGGCCTGAGAACTCTGCTTAAAATATAGTACTAAGAACGACAGGAATTAAAGGATGTTATTACAACAAAGGCAACTGAGACCTTGGGATTAGAACCTAGATCCATTGACCAATGGAAAAGGGAGAGAAAATTATATGGAGAATATGTCTTTGAGTGTACATCTCCGTTTGTCTGAAGGGTTTACGTCCTTTGTACAGAACAATTAACAGTCAGGTAAATTGGTTAACAGAAACTGCAAGCACCAGAAAGGGAATCGGAAAAAGAATTCTGGATCAACACCGCATGCCAGGACTCAGTCAGTTGATCCCTTAATGACAAAACCCAGGAACAAGAACACCCGATAGAAGATAGAAACAATATACGAAGAAGGAGCAGCTCTTAGGGGACCTGCTTGCTCCCCGGGGTGGCCCACGGACAAGGTTTCCTTGGAAACGTGAGACAGCAGGTATTCTAACTTCTTCCAGGGATCTGTCTGGGTGGAGTGGTGAGGATTGGTTTTATGGCGGACCCTTTGATCTAAAATAAGATTCAGTATTCCAGATTCACTCCCCTGCACACCCCTGACTGACGCAGCCCCAGCCTCACTCCCCACTACCTCCAACACACATTGCACTGACCCAGACACACTCTGCACTACCCCGAACCCATGGACCTAGCTGCAGAACCACTTCCCAACACACCCCATCCACTACATACCCCAAACTGACCCAACCTCACACCCACCGTCCACCTCACACTCAGCTGTACCCCTGTCTCAGCCTCCACCCCCACTGTCTCCTACACACCCCCATACCGAGACACAGACTCACTCCCCACCGTCTCCATACATCCCCCTTTGATACAGACTCACTCTCCACCATCTCCTACACTGACCCAGTCCCAGACTCACCCTCCCCCATCCCCTACACACCCCACTGTCTACTACACAACCCAAACAGACCCAGACTCAAACTCACTCACCACCGACCCCTACACACCCCATACTGACCCAACCTCAGCCCCCACCCCACTGTCCCTGCACACCCCACACTGACCCAACCTCAGTCTCACTCCTCACATTCCACTACACACCTCAATGTGTCTCCTTGACAGTCAATGATACTCAGAAACTTGTAGAGACACAAGATGTTCTGCAGATTCTGGAAATCCAGAGCAACACACCTACAACTCAGCAGCTTTGTCAGAGACTGCGTAGGGATAAATGGAGTTGAGGTTTCTAAGTTTAAAACTCATTAACACTTTGAAACACAAATTCATTTTCTTTGCAGGAGTTCTCCCTGACTTGTGTAGAGTTTCCAGCATTGTTTGTTTTAATTCTCAGCTCTCAGTAATCATTCTATTTTCACCTGTACAGGCCAGCTGAGTGTCTCCCTGCTTCTGGTGATATCCAGCTTTGCAGACGCAGTAAAAAGACCCAGCAGAGTTACGACAGGTCGTGTTCACTCTGCACGCATTTTTATCCTGGCATTCATCCACATCTGTTGTAGAGAGGAAGAGAGGTACAAATATTACCAACACAGATGTAGTCATAGAGTCACAGAGGACTACAGCACAGAAACAGGCCCTGCTGCCCATCTAGTCTGTGCTGAACTGTTATTCTGTCAGCCCCATTGACCTGCACCCAGAACATAGCCCTCCATACCCCTCCCATCTATGTATTTATTCAAATTACTGTTAAATGTTGAAATTAAACCCGTTTCCAATACTTCCACTGGCAGCTCGTTCCACTCTCACTCCACCCTCTGAGTGAAGATGATGATAATGATGACTGGAAAGTGAATGGTGTGTGGAGTCCCACAGGAACATCACTCAGATCTTTGTTCCTCATACTCTACATCACAGATTATTAACCATTTCCTGCACGGATTCCCCTGGATCTAGCATCAGGGAGGCACAGTGCTGCATCTACTACAGATGCTGCTCCACAGGCCCCAGCACCCCGGGTCCAATCGGAATTCAAATTCCTCCACAGCAGCTGCATCTGAGGAAATGATTTGTCATTGGGACATCTCTCACTAAAATGAACAAGTTGTCTCAAAAGGTGATCTGTAATATCCTCCTGGAATGAGCCCCTGGATTCACGATAGGTGTTCAGTGTTCTGCGTAATGGGAACCACCAATGTATAACTCTCAAATTTCCCTGAGTCTGGAAGTCGTGCATTGAGAGCAGTTTTCACAAATACAAACCAAGTCTGCAGAAAGTGCTTAGCAGATGAAGTTGTGTCAGAGGACAGGAAGTGTGAAGGGTGAGCACTGTTCAGTGGAGCTGCTTTCATCAGCGTTTTGATACTGAAGTCCATGAGTATAGGCAACTTGGCTTTGCTGTTTCCTTCAGAATTGGCTTGTTCTACTGTAATTTATCAGTGTGCTGTGCTTCACACTTACTGACCTCTGACACAACTTGATCTGCTCAGCTCTTTCACAACTACCTTGACTTAAACTAAACTGAACTGAACTGAAATGAACTCTGCACCATCTTCAGACTATTCATTTACCCCTAGACTTTGAAAGAGCTTGGTTTTGATTCCTATTTCCACACTTCTGTATATATTGCTGCTCACCTGTTTTATATATATATATATATATATATATATATTTGCATTATATATAACTGTATTACTTAGTTTACTAATAAACACCATTAGTTTCAGTAATACTAGACACCAACGTTTACTCCATTTCCGCTGGTTTGGTAACCTGGTCATGGGGTACGTGACAGGCACCACTGAAAGTTCAGCGGAATCCTGGTGAGAGTCAGATACACATTCCAAGAGGAAGGAGAGAAACTCTCTGCTTCCCTCCTCCAGCTGGATAAACTGTTGCACTGTTTGTGCCGCAAAGGATGCATTCAACTTTCTGAGATAAATTCCTTGATGGTGGAGCAAGTTATGAAGGGCTCACTGTCACAAGTTATGGTTGCCCTACGTATTCCAATGACCCACAAGATGTGTGATCCACCATTTTGCTGAGTCACTAAGAAAATATGATTGAGGAGTGAAATGTTTCCAAAAGCCAAGTAATGTCTTCAGTTGTAGGCCCTGTTGCTAAAGTAACCATTGATGCCACAGAAGTAGAACTTTTGAGAAATGAGGTGAGAAACATTCAAGCTGATATGTCTCAATAGATGTCTGTTAATGCTGCAGATAAACATGACGTGTCCACTGGAAAGCCCAACCCTCCTGCGGAAATCACAAAGCAGAGGAATGCTGCTGCATAGGGTGAAGGATAGGACTGGTATTTTCTGTTACAAGTGTGGAGAAGATGGACATTTCAAACGAGATTGTTAGAGACAGGGAGATCTTCGAAAAGTAAACCAGTAGATAATCAAACAGAAAAAGATGGGAAACGACAGAGGGACCAGTAAAGGGACAGTCTGATGTCCTGGAGCAAACACATTCCAGTCAGTGTATCAACAGCAATACTAAGGTGCAAAACATTGTTCCTGAAGGCTTAGTGGGGCCAAGTTCTGATGTCTCCAGACAGACTGAAAGTATTTATGATCGAGTCATACTTGACACAGGTTCTCAAGTTATTTAACTCTCCAGATCCTTTTTACCAGGGATTTGACTCATTTCCTGTTGGCTCCGATCAGTGCCCTTGAGGTTTGGGGGCTTGGTGCTGATGATTCCCCTCATGATGGTTTTTTGTCATTGACACTGGTGTATTCAGGAGCAGATATTGCGGTAGCTGAGACTATTGATACAGTTGTGTTGGTTTGCCCAGATCCAGTTGTCAAAAGTAAAGCTGCCGTCCTTGTGGGAACAAACACTTCCATTGTGAGAAAGCTCACGGGAGCATGGAAAGAGAGAAAGGGAGAGAACTTTCTGAGAACTTTGTCTATTCTCCCTGTATTCAGAGCTGCTTTTGTGAATGAGCAAGTTTCTCCTGTGCAGGGTGATGAGAATAAAAGAGGAACTGTGTGGTGTACTCAGTCTAAACCAGTCACTATACTTTCTACTGGACGAGTTCGAGTGACTGGAACATCCAGATTTTCAGGAATGCCCAGTGCCCCAGCCACTTTTGTGGATGCTCCTGATGATCAGGAAGAAAAGCCACTCTTGTCTGCAGGAGTGCTGGTGAGACCTGAACTGCAGAAATCTTTGGCTGTCTATACTAACAGGAGAACAGTGATTGTCAGCAACACCTCAGGAGGAGGTGTCAGGAGTTTCTAGTTTCCCAGTTAAGAAAAAGGAAGAGAAATAGTCTCCTCTATTAGGAAAGTTGACATTGAAGTCAGTCAACTTTGATGACTGACCAATACCAGAGGATTGGGAAAAGAGAATAACTGATAAGATGTTGGAACACAAATTAATCTTTCCTGCTGACAAGATTGCTGTTGGTTGTTCCATGAGTACTCACCACACTATCATAGTGACAGAAGACACACCTTTCCATTCATCACCATCGGAGATTGAACTCACAGTGGGATAGCTTACTCATTACGAGCCGACACTAAGGCAGTTTCAGTTACAAGGTCTATCTCTAACTCTTCCCCTTCCCTCTCTGGATCACACCGGTATCTCCATGGATTTTCCAGCCCCTCACTGACCCTGCTCCCAGATGGTCTCCACATCGGATCGTGTGGAGTTTGTGATCTAGGATCAGAATTGTTACCACCATGCCAGATACAAATGGCTATTCTGGACAGAATTGTTCCTGGAGAAACTCAACAGGTCATGAAATCCATGCCCATCACAATAACCCTCCTGAGGGACTTGCACAGAATATCCTTCTTTACTTCGAGGTATCTGTAGGACAATGTTGAAGGGATGTCAATGACAACCACTACTTTGAATTGATTCTCCATATCGTGGTTATATTAAGTCCTTACATTCACAGATCTTCCCTGTGGTGAGGCTGGCAGTCACAGAAAATATCAGAAACAATATGATGCAGTTACACTGGTGGGAACCCACTGTGTTGTTACAAGTTGCATATTTGTCACAGGGTGAGTATTCACAATTGTCGATATCTGTGAGAAAGGACAAAATCTTTCATAATGATAAACACTGTTTGCTCCTTGTTACAGGTGCACTCTGTGGGTCTGCATGGAGCAAAACATAGGCATGTTGCTAAACACAGACCTTCCTTGGAACAAACAATTCAGTGATTTTCTTGGGAAAGGACTTCAGAGTTGTGGCAGAAAGACGGGTGTGTGGAGTTAAGGTACAGACCAGCCTGGATTGAATTGAATCAGGGAACCAATAGCTTCCCACCTGCTGGAGGCCGAGATGGTTGCTAGCCTACTCTCCTGGTCATTGGATCTGGAAGCTGCCTATCAACACCTGCAGATCCCACTGGAGGAATCAGCGGTAGCCCCACCTTCTCCGGTGATGTGACCAGTTAGAATGCTAAAGATGTGCCATGGAGAACATTCTGACTCGTTGCATCTCCGATTGGTTTTGAGGGGTCACCACACAGGATGAAGAAAACCTGCAGAGTTGTAAATATAGCCCACATCACTATGGGTAGTCACCTTCCCACTATCAAGGATAGTGCCATCTTCAAATTGTGACGCCATAAAAAGGTGGCATCCACCATTAAGGACTCCCATCACTCAAGACCTGCCCTTTTTACAATAAAACCATCAGGTAGGACGTACAAGAGCCTGAAGACACAAGCTGAGCGTATTGTTTACAGCTTCTTCCTCTGCGACATCAGATTTCTGAACAGACAATGAACACATGAATACCTCCTCACTATTTTCACTCTCTTTTCTCCCTACTTATTTAAAAAAGCAGGTGGAATGAAATTAAGATGGCACTAAATGTCAACTCCTTTGCTTTCATCTTCAGAAACAGGCCTATTTCCATCTTTAATATCTTTATTTTTCCCATTCAGGGTTCTTGTGAAGACCAGAGTTACACACTGACATAGGTTCTTTGCAGGAATGGGACCTGTTCTCAGGGTTTCAGGAATGCCTGTTGTTCGGCACACCGAGGGTTCAGCCTGAGAGTCCGGCTCGAATTCAGAAGCTTAAGATCTCGGGGCTCTGGAGACAGGCGGATCGAGGGTCGGTTTCACGGCAGGAGACCCGTGTATCGTTAAGGGAGTCAGGATATCGGCTGTGGGCCTGAAGACTCGGGATCTGTGCAATCTTCAGGCACAGAGCTCGAAAAAAGCAATGTAACAGACTTTTAACATCGTAAACCAGCGGGTTGTTGTTATGTCTCCCACTCACTGGGGAGAAAATGGAGACGCCTCCTTCTCCCTTATCAGGGAGAGAGAGAACCTGTGGAATGTCAAATGCCAGATGAAATGTGAAGTCTGTGGGGTAACTGCAAGACTGTCTCTTTGCTATTGCTTTGCTCACGGTGAGTGCTCGGAGGTGGTACCGATGCTTGCGTTATTTGCTGGTGGGGGAGGGGGATTGTTGCTCGCTGCTCTTACGCGCGTGAGGGAGGGGAGCTGGGGGGGCTTTGGGGTTCTTATGTTTATCTGTCGTTCATTCTTTGGGACACTTCTCTGTTTTCATGGATGTTTGCAAAGGAAAAGCCTTTCAGGATGTATATTATATACATTCCTCTGACATTAAATTGGACCTCTGAACCACCCAGTGGAGAGGTGTACTGGATGCCCGTAGCTCTACTCATCTTTAATGTTGCCCTGACCCCAGAACGGGGTTGATCACATCTCAGTCCCAATAGATTTCCCAGCCCCTCCACTGAATGGGCTCAGAGAGTAACATGTTGGTCCATGTGGGAATTTGGGATGCAGGATTGTAGCAGTAGTGACCACGGGAGCTAGCACTGTCAATCAGATTGGACACAGTCCTCACAGTTGTATTGCTTGATCTCCTGTGTCCAAAGGACCTGCCTAGTCAATAAATTCTGTCCCTGTATCTAAAAATATCTGGAAATAATGATAAAACAAATAAAGCACCATTGTTTACCAACCATGCGATTTACACAATGCAGACCCTGTGAGTTAATTCTTTAATTCCAAGAATACCTTCAAGACAATTCTGGAAGTCTGATGACACCCACACAGCCTTGTGATTAATTCTCACTTTCATGGTGATATAAAGTCTCTACCTTCACAAAACCTTCCTGCAGTGAGGCTGACTGTCGCTGGAGTTGCCTGAAACCCACATTACAGTTGCACAGGTAGGAACCCGTGTAACAAGTTGTGAGGGGGTGACACGGAGAGGCTTCACACTCATTGATATCTCTTACTTGTCTCTCACTTTCTCCCGGACATCGGTGTGGCTATACGAATTCACATGGGACAAGCTACACCTGAACTTTGGTGGGACATAAGTCCTTGTTTCAATCCTGTCCAGACCATCTCCCTCAGCTTTCTCCAGTCCATCAACAATTGCATTGGTGCTGCTTCCTACGATCATACAGAACTGAGAAATGTTACCATTTTAGATGCCAAACTCCAAGCTCCTCTCATCTTTGCATGGTCCATCTCTGACTATTTCCCTCCGTGTCCCCATGGATTACTCAGACCCTCACTGAACCTGCTCTGAGAGGCTGACATTAGACTGTGGGAGTTTGGGAATCAAGTTTGCAATAGTAATCACCATGGCAACCAGAGGTGCCTCCTCCAGTCACACCTGTCCCTGGACAATGCAGTACTCTGTTTCTTGTTCCGAAAGGAACATGACCGGTCAATGAATTCATTTCACAAACTCTGAAATATAAAGTCATGGAGTAATACAGCAGAGAAAAAGACCCTTTGGCCCATCTCATCCATGCCGACCACAATGAGCTCTTCCCATTTGCTTGTCAGTCCCTTTTCCCTTCCATTTGAACTAGTGATCAGATTTATCAAAGGAAACAACAGAAAAATCAATGATAACTTCCCCACCTCACTACAATGACTCCCCTGTGCAATTCACACAGGACAGAGCCCATTAAGTTCTTCTTTAGTTGTGGGAATCTCCAGGTGAATTGTGGTGGACTGATATCCACAATCAGATGGGATTTACTCTCCATTTTCATGTTGAGACAAAGTCCTTACTTCACAAACTTTCCCTGCCGTGAGGTTGGTGGTTGCAGGTAATGCCTGAAACCCTGTGTTGCAGATGCACTGGTAGGATCCCACTACGTTGATACAAGTTGCATGTTTGTGACAAGGTGAGGTCTTGCATTCATCAATATCTGTGTGAACAGGGAAAATCTCTCTCAATAGTAAACATGGATTGCTCCCTTTTATACCTGGGCTCTGTGGGGGAGTAACAGCACTGTGTTGTTTAATCCAGAGAAGACCTCTGCTGGAACAAAGGATTGAGTGAGTATTCTTGGGAAGAGGCCTTATGGTTTGAGAAAGAACATCAGGTGAATGGAGTTAAGGTGCAGATGGAATTGACTCAAGAGACCAAATGGCTGGTCACCTCTCAGAAGCCGGGATGGTTACTGTCCTGCTCTCCATTCAATGGGAGTATCGATAACAGGATGGAAGGTCTGCAACCCCACCTTCTGTACTGGAGCTGCTTTTCATTGGTCAGAAGCAGGGGAAGAAAGTGGACTCTCAGTGCTCCATTCATCTTTAATATGTTTGTGGCAAGACCAGGTTTAGTCACATTTAAATTTCAGTTAATTGCCCACTCCCTCCCTGAATCTGCATTGGAAGTACAACATTGGAAATACTCAGCAGGTCAGGCAGCATCTCTGGGTGAGACACAGAATTCTGGTAGATTCCAGCGCCACCCCCAGTTTCAGATTTCCAGCATGCTGGAATCTGCAGCCCTTTGAGTTTCCTTCTCCATTCCGTAATGGCTGATCCCATACACATGCTTTCTCCCCATATCATTCGATGCCCTGACTGATCAGGAAATGATCAACTTCTGCCTTAAATTTACACATGGACCTGCCCTCCAACACAGCCTGTGGCAGGGCATTCTACAGATTCACTATCCTAGCTTAAAAACTTCCTCCTTAACTCTGTTCTAACAAGTAGGGAGAGATTCCTGTGGAAAGCCAAATGTGGAGAGAAGGGAAAGATGTGCTTGGTGGTGGGATCTTGTTGGAGATGGTGAAGTTACAAAGAATTATCTGCTGCATGCGGAGGCTGGGGACAAGAGGACAAGAGGAACTCTATCTCTGGTGTGGCGGTGGGAGTATGGGATGGGGGCAGATGTGCACAAAATGGAAGAGGTGAGGGTAAGAGTAGCGTAGATGGTGGAGGAAAGGAAGCTCCTCTCTTTGAAGGAGGACATCTCAGTTGGATTGGAATAAAAAGCCTCATCCTGAGAGCAGATGTGGTGGAGATGGAGGAACTGAGATATGGGGATGGTATTTTTAAAAGTGACAGGCTGGGAAGAGGTACGGTCCAGGTAGCTGTGAGAGTTAGTCTCCAGTGATGGAAATAGAGAGATCAAGCAAGGGGTGTTGGAAATGGACCAAATGAAATTGAGGGCTGGGTGGAAGTTGGAGGCAGATTTGATAAAATCGACGAGCTCAGAATGGGTGCAGGAAGGAGGATCAATGTAGTTGTCAATATAGAATAGGAAGAATTGGGGAGTGATGCCGGTGTAGGCTTGAAACATGGACCGTTCCACGTAGCCAACAAAAAGGCAGGCATAGCGGGGACACACGTGACTGCCCATGGCTACCCCTTTGGTTTGAAGGAAGTGAGATTAGCTGAAGGGAAATTTACTGAGGCAGATGACCAGTTCTGCAAGACAGAGGAGAGTGGTTGTGGAGAGAATTGGTTGGGTTGTTGTCCAGAAAGAAGCAGAGAGCTTTAAGGCCCTTCTGATGAGGGGTGGGGATGTATTGGGATTGGACACCCATAGTGAAACTGAGACGATTGGGGCCAGGGAACTTAAAGTCATTGAAAAGATCAAGTGTGCATGATGTGCCACGGACGTAGGTTGGAAGGGACTGAACCAGGGGGACAAAAAAACAAATTTGAGGTATGCAGCCCCAAGCTCGGTGGGACAGGAAAAGGCAGAAAAAATGGGTCTACCTGGACAGTCAGGTTTATGGACTTTGGGTGGAAACAGGGTGGGGGTGTGGTGTAAGTGAACTCTGGTTGGTGGCATTGGATTGGAGATCTTCAGAGTTGATAAGGTCAGTGATGGTGCAGGAGACAATGGCCTGCTGCACCTCAGTGGGGATCGTTGGACGGGATCTCGTAACCAAGTCCCTGTGCCCATGACTCTCAAAGTGAAAAGAAATCCCAGACTTCACTTCCAAATTCCATTAGAGCCCCATATCTCCCAGCAGCGCCATATTGTGGTTCCTCATTTCCCATGGAAACCATTCCCGTGGCAAAGCCTGCTTTCTCCTTCCTGCTGCAGACATTTAGTGGTGAATTACAGGCAGTGAGTTGGGACAGTGAGGTGAGAAAGCATTGATCAATACGAAATGAAAATGTAAAATTATTTGCCAGTAACTTCTTTAAAGCTATTAACCAGCTTAACGTTGTCTGATCCAAACTATCTCACATTTCACTGTCTAACAAGAGGTGGAGATCACTGAGGGTGAATGAACACAATTTACTCAAGTGCTTTTTGTATTCAGGATATGAAATAAGATGTTTATATTTAGTTCAAAGATATGTAGTTCTCCTTTACAAGTACCCTCACTTGAAGAAGTGATCTGTTATCTGTGCGCTGATGAATAATATTTACTGACATAGCGACACAGCTTTGCAAGTGTGAAGAAGATATCTAGATTCAGCAGCTCTAAAGCTCTTCGTTTTGCACAGAGTTGAAAGAGGCAATTCAGCCCATCGAGTCTCCACTGGCTTGCAGAGCAATCCTAACTATTGCCCAATCACCCATACTCTGTTCTACAGTCAGGGCAAATTACAATGGTGAATTAATCTCCAACTTGCACAACTTTGGGATGTGGGAGGAAACCAGAGCACCCGGAGGAAACAAACTCATCATCAAGAAAAGTGCAAACTCCAATTCTTACATTCTTAGCTCAACTCTTTAAAGTTGAAACAAAAGAGATGCTAGGAATATTGAACAACACACACAAGATGCTGGAAGAACTTAGCAAGTCAGGCAGCATCTATGGAAGTAAGTAGACAGTCAACATTTTGGGTCAAGCCCGTCCTGGTAAAGAATCTTGGCTCGAAACATTGACTGTTTATGTTCCTCCACAGATGCTGTCTGAGTTTCTGAGTTCCTCTTTAAAGTTTAAAATTATATTATGCTTAGGTAAATGTTGTGCCAAGATTTTAACTTATTATAAGAACAATCTAACTCCTCCCTCCCACAAGACCACCCATTTTTCTTTCGTCCATGTGCTTATCTGAGTGTCTCTTAAATATCTCTAGTGCATCTTCAGGTGTGAGATGATGTTGGTGAACTTCAGCGATGTCTGTCTGATGGTTAACAAAACAAGGATAGCAATAAAATAGTTTGTTAACCACACTTTTTCTGGCAAACAATCAACAATCAGAACTGAGGCAAGGTGAGGTGGTGGACCTGTCTCTGAGAGAGTGGAAGAGTGTGAAAGGATGGGCAGTAATGCCTCCATGGCATTAAAAAAAGGTCTGGAACCCCTGCTCTACAGGTTCCCATAATCTGCTCTCCCATAAAATACCTCCAGAGCATTGACAACATGGGTTAAATACGGGGTAATACTCCCTCTGTGCCATCTCATCAAACATCCTGAGCAGGGATATCATGGGTTAAATACATGGTAAATCTCCCTCTGCAATGTACCACAAGCACATCTGAGGCAGGGACATCATGGGGTAAGTACAGAATGAAGCTCCCTTCACATTGTCCCATAAATATATCATGGACAGAGACAACATGAGTTATATACAGAGTGAAGCCACCTCTACCACATCCAATCACACAGATGTGAGGGGGCAGACCAGAGGCTGAGGTCTGGCATGGAATTCCTTCAGAGGGACACGGATTGAGAGTCTAACCTGGCTCAAGCTGTGAAAGAGCCTGTCCCAGGACAAAGGTACGAGGGTTTGAAGAATCCACTAACAGACCTGCAATCATTCCCAGATTAGAGCGACCAGATGTCATGGTCTGGATTGGTTTCCCTTTAAATTTAGTTAGGTTGTGTTATGATCAGGACCATTGACTCTTTGTTCCCTTCTAAATCCATTTCACGTGTCCCTTGAGCTTGGCAATTAAGGTGATCGACTCTCGACCTGAACTGGCAGCTTATAAGCCCCTGGATTTAGCCGTTCGGGGCGAGAGTATTAAGAAGCCTGAGCAAGTCGCCGTCACTACAACAAGCCAGAGTTATCCAGCCCACATGGGAGTACCAGCAATTCACCTTTCGTCGCCAGAGTGGGCCCGGGCAGGGTCAATCTGCCAGGGGTGAGTTAAAGGCAGAGTCCTGACTCGACATTCATGCCCCTTGTCTGTGTCTACCCCTCGAAGAGTCCCGGCTCGGTGCCTGAGCTGAAGGCGGAGTTCCAGCTCCATGTTCATGACCAGTGTCTGTGTCTATCCCCCGAAGAAGAGTCCCGGCTCGATGCCTGAGTTGAAGGAAGAGTCCTGGCTCAAAGTTCCTTGTCCTGTGTTTTGGTGTCCATGTTTCCAGCTGCAGTGATCCATGGTGTCCAAGTTTCTGGCGGCGGTGAATCAAGGTCCTGGTCTCCTAGTCCAAGGTCCGCGGCGGTCCCAGTTCCCAGGGTCCCAGTCCTGGCCGCGGCTGTCCACGTTCCCACTATCCAAGGTCTGCGGTTGTCCATGTTCCCATTGTCCTAGTCATGGCCGCGGCAATCCCAGTTCCCTGTTTCCAAGTCCCAGGTCCGCGGCAATCCAAGTCCCTAGTCCCCTAGTCCGAGGTTCGTGTTCCCCTTTGGCCTCCTTGATTTCTCGATTTTCTGTGTAGCGAGTAATAAACGCTATTTTATTGAACCTAAGAAAGACATGTTTGTGTCCTGCGTGTGGGTCCTCTCCCAGCACCCTTGTCCCCTCCTCGTGACACCAGAACTGAATGCAAAACTCCAGTTGCAGCCTAACCAGAACTTTAAAAAGCTGGTAAACTGATCAGTTGATTTATTAATGTCACATTAACTGAGTTCCACCAAAAAACTTTGTTACGCATGTCATCCCTACAGAACATTTCATTACAACAGTGAATTGAGGTAGTAGAAGGAAAAACGATAACAGATTGCAGAATGAAGTTAAAAATGTCATGCATTGACTGGCAGATAGTAAAGCACAAGGTCAAGTTGGGTTGATTGTCAGATCAAGACTCCACGTTATAATTTCCTTAATGTTAAACTCAATTCCTCAAAGGCAAGGCAAACACACCAATTGCCTTCTTTACCACCCCATTAACCTGTGCAGACTCTTACAGGAAACAATGGATGTGGACCCCAAGATCCTTTTGAATATCAGCATTGTTAAGGGTCCTGCGATTAACTGTGTACTGACCCTTTACATTTGATGTGTCAAAGTGTAATGCCTCACACTTGGCTGGATTAAACTGCACCTGAAATCATCCTGTCCATATCTGCAGTATCAAGATCAATAGTTTGTTGTCTTTTGTATGTTGTTTATCTATCTTGTTTGTGTATTTTTTTTCACTGTTTCTATTGTGTTTCTTTGCATTTACTGTGAATGCCCATAACAAAATGAATCTCAGGGTTGTATATAGTGATATATATTTACATTGATAATAAATTTACTTTGGATTTGAACTGTGAACTTTGATTTATATTCTGCTGTATCCTTTGGCAATATTTTACACCCCCCATAACAGCACCAATATTTTTTTGAATGATCTGTGAACATACTAACCCTCCCATCCATGTTTTCATTAAAATTATTTTTATATACTACAACTGAGCTCCAAGCATTGATCCCTGTGGAATACCACTGGTCACAGACCTCCATTCAGAATAACAGCCCTCTACTATTACTTTCTGTCTTCTATGAACAAGTCAACTTTGCATCCAATTTACAAAGATTTCATCGATCCAATGGCCTTAATCTTCTGGATCAGCCGACCATGAGACACATCGTCAAAAGCTTTCTAAGCTCCATGTATACAAGATCTATAGCCTGCACCTCCTGAAAATCTCAATCAAGTTTGTAAGACTTCCCTACACAAATCCATGCTGACTATCCCTAATGTCAATGCTTTTCCAGTTGTGAATTGCTCTGTTCCTCTGTTTTCCTACTACTGATGTAAGGTTTCCCAACCTGGAATTTCCTGCTTTGCCTCATTGCCCTTCTTAAATGGCAGAACAACAACAAAGTTCAAAGGGAATTTGGTAAAGTACGTACATGTCACCATATACCACCTTGAGATTCATATTCTTACAAGCATTTTCAGTAAAACAGAATGACAATGGAGTCAGTGAAAAACTACACACATTTATTATTTATCCATTTATTGTTTACTTTTTGTATTTCACAGCTTGTCTTCTCTTGCACATTGATTGTTTGTCAGTCCTGGTGTGCATTTTTCATTGATTCTATTGTACTGCTTTGTCTGACTGAATGCCTGTAAGTAAATGAATCTCAGGGCAGTATTTGGTGATATATACATACAGTACTTGGATAAACAATTTACTTTCAACTTCGTCAGGCTTATTGGTGTATAATTTTGTTTCTTCTGCTTCCCTCCCTTCTTGAAGTGTGGAGTGACATTTGCAATTTTCCAGTCCTCCTGAACCTTTCCAGCATCATGTGATTCTTGAAACATCAAAACATCATAACTAATGTTTCCTCAATCTCTTTAGTTACATTTTTCAGAACCCACAGGTAGCATAACTAGGGCAGAAAGTACAAACCCATTTCCCCATGGTGGAGGTGTCCACCACTATGGGACACTCACTCAGTGGCCATTTTATTCGCTACTGCTGTATACCTGCTCGTTAATGTAAGTATCTCATCTGCCAATTATGTGGCAGCAACGCAATGCATAAAAGCATGCAGACAGGGTCAAAAGGTTCAGACCGAACATCAGAATGGGGTGAAAAGTTATTTAAGTGATGGATTGCAGAATGATTTTTGTTGCCAAACGGGGTGGTTTGAGTTTCTCAGAAAGAGCTGATTTCCTGGTATTTCCACACACAACAGTCTCCAGAGTTTACAGAGAATGGTGTGATAAACTAAAACCATTCAGTGAGCAACAGTTCTGTGGGTGAAAAACACCTTGTTAATGGGAGACGTCAGAGGAGAATGGCCAGACTGGTTCAAGATGACAGGAAGGCAACAGTAATTCAAATAACTATGCATTGCAACACTGCCGTGCAGAAGAGCATCTCCAAATGCACAATGCATTGAATGTGAAGTGGGCCTGCTACAGCAGCAGAAGACCATGAACATGCATTTCGTGGCCACTCTATTGTGTACAGGATGTAACTCATAAAGTGGCCACTGAATGTAGGTGATTGGACAAAAAATATAAACAAGATGGATTCAACACAACATCGCTCCTTGCTGTCCCTGGAGGCAAAATGCAGGCTGCAAATTTTCTCCACCACCCACACCCCCATACATGGATATTGATGAATATTGGTAGTTTCCTGCGCAATTACAAACTTTTAGCAGCTAACAGTGTGAGAGTGGCACCTCCGGGCCCGTATGCAGTCACTTTCCAGCCAGCCCTCCCAACAGCAGCTCTTTGAAGGGTAGGAGCTGTCAGTGGGAGATGTGGGTGGTGTTTAAGTGGTTTTCACAGTACTCTAATGGTCTCACTCCACATTCACACCACGTCCCGTGTTCTCACTGCCCAGGGTTGATCTAAACATCAGCCCAAGCCTTGAGCCCAGTTTTTGTAAATTTCTTGGTTATCTCTTCAACATCCTTCTCACAATGGTTTTAGAGTAGCAGAGACAAAATTAATCGTTTACTGTATGTCGTTTGGACTGGGTGGTGACCATAACCTTCAGTTGTGAAGGATGTTAATTCTGTTTTCTTGATAAGCCCTCAATGTTATGGTCACTATATCCGCAGAAGCCCAAATGTCAGTGAAACAAATAAAACTCATTCAGGACTTCCATTTGGAAGCCCCTCCCACAGTCTGATTTGTTCCAGCAGCTGGAACTCGACTGAAACCCAGCAGGTCACGTATGATCTATGGAGGGGAATAGACAGTCAATATTTTGAGTTGAGACCCTCTTCTGGACGGGAAAGCAAAGGGGCAAGAAGATGGAGGTGAGGAGTGGAGGGAAATCAAGTTGGCAGGTGATAGGTGAGACCAGCTGAAGGGGAAGGTGAGTAGGTGGGATGAAGTAAGAAGGTGGGTGGGGGAATAGGAGGAAGAGGTAAAGGGCTGAAGAAGATGAAGGAATCTGATTGGAGAGGACAGAGGACCATGGAAGAAAGGGGAGTAGGGAAGGGGACTAGAGGGAGGAGATGGGAAGGTGAGAGGAAAAAGGGTAAGAGGATGACCAGAGGAATGGAAAAAGAGAGAAAGGGGAAGGGGGTTAGAGGAATTTACCTTTCTCCCTCCTCTTGCTTCCCCTCCCTACTTCTCTATTTTTCCATTCTGGTTTCCCTCTTGCCCCTTCACCTCATCTCTCCCTCTTGTTCCTGTCCTCCTTCCCTTTCTTCCATGGTTTTACCTTTACCCGTTCTTTACCTCTTCCAATGATCACCCCCCCCCAGCTTGTGATTTCATCCCCCTCCCCCACACACTCACCTTCCCCTTGACCTGACAGCTTGTACTCCTCCCCTCCCCCACCTCCTTATTCTGGCTTCTTCCCCCTTCATTTCCAGACCTGATGAAGGGTCTTGGGCTGATTGGGAGGGATTTTCAATCTCTTTTTACTACAGTGGGAGTTCCTACCTGCTTGAAAAGGGCAGCAATTATACCAGTGCCCAAGAAGAGCAGGTGATCTGCCTTAATGACTATCGTGCAGAAGCACTCACATACCTGGTGATGAATTGCTTGGAGAGGTTAGTTATTGCTACTATTAACTCCCATCTCAGCATTGACATGGACCCAGTGCATTTTGCCTATCACCACAAAAGGCCTACAGTGGATGCCATCTCATTGGCTCCTCATGTGGACTTGGATCTCCTGTACAATACAAATACCTATGTCAGGATGCTAACTACTGACTGCAGCTCAGCGTTCAGCACAAAAGTTCCCATTGTTCTGATTGAAAATCACCAGAACCGGGGTGTCTGTACCTCCCTCTGCAATTGGATCCTCAACTTCAATCCACAGTCTGTGCAGATTGGAAATAACATCTCCAATCAACACTGAGAATCAACACTGGCACACCTCAGGGATGAATACTTAGCCCATTGTTCTACTCTCTACACTCATGACTGTATGGCCAGGTATACCTGAAATGTCATCCATAAATTTGCTGATGATACAACTATTGTTGACGGAATTTCAGATGGTGACAGGAAAGCATACAGGAGTGAAATTTATCAGCAACTTGAGTGGTGTCGCAACAACAACTTTGCACTCAACGTCAGCAAGACCAAAGAGCTGATTGTGGACTTGAGAAAGGGTAAGATGAGGGAACACACACAGGTTCTCATTGAGGGTCAGAAACGGGAAGAGTGAATAATTTAAAGTTCCTGGGTGTCAATGTCTCTGAGGATCTGTCCTGGACCCAACAGACCAATGCAGCTACAAAGAAGGCCGGACAGTGGCTATATTCATTAGGACTTTGAGGTGATTAGCTCTGTCACCAAAGGCATTTGCAAATTTCTACAGATGTGCTGTGGAGTGCATTTTAACTGGGTTCATCACCATCCAGTATGGGGGTGGGGGAGCTATTGCACAGGATCAAAATAACTGCAGAAAGTTGTAAATTCAGTCAGCTCCAACATGAGCAATGGCCTCCGTAGTGTCCATGACATCTTCCAGGAGAGATGCCTCAAAAAGGTGGCATCCATCATCATGACCCCCAGGTCATGCCTTGTTCTCATTGCTACCATCAGGAAGGAGGTACAGAAGCCTGAAGACAAACAGTAAACAATTCAGAAATAGCTTCCTCCCCTCTGACATCACTTTCAGAATGGCCATTGAACCAGGAACATAACCTCACAACTGTCTTAATTTTTATTTTTACTCTACTTGTTTAATGTAACTATTCAATTTATTTGCTAAGTTCCTCCATCATGTTTTGTGTGCTTTGCTCAAGATATCCAGTATTTGCATAAACTCTTGTGTTTACTTGTTCTCACTTGTTCTGTTATTGTGAACCTCCACCCTTGAGTGACAGATACATTCCTGTGGCTGCTAATTAATGAGTCCACCCTGCTCACACTGATCTATTCACTGGGACAGAGAGTGTTGCATCTACCACACTCCCGGCTATCAGACTGATGACTTGGTGCACTGATCCTGACCAGGTATTTGGTCCTCTATTGAACTGATGGTTGGGCCACAACCCAATGATGCCCAACTTCACACAAGAGATTGTGCAGATGCTGAAAATGCAGTCAAACACACACAAAATGCAGGAGGAACTCAGCAACTATGGAGGGGAATAAGGAGTTGACATTTCGTGCTGAGACTTTCATCAGGACTCTTGCCTTTAGACGTTTTCAGGAAGAGATTTTCATTTCCTTCTCCATTGTGGAGTCAGTGTGATGGTGAGATTATACAGAGTATAAAACCCAGAGCTCACAGTGACAGCTGACACTAGAAAGGGTGAGTTGTGCAGAGAATGGGTCTCGGCAACACGAGCAGCTGCCTGCCTCTAATGGATTAGTGTTAGTTCTAGAATATTTCTCTTTCTGTCTTTGGTTCACTTTTTTCCCTCCCCTCACCACTCCTCTACCTCCCTTCTTGCTCCTCACTCCCTCCCTTCTATTGCCCTTTGACCTCCTCCCTTCCTCTTCCCCTCTCCCTCAACTTTCCTCATCTTTTTTGGGACTGCCCTGTTATCAAAAACTATTGGAGGGGGATACACAATGCCCTACAAGATATCTTTAAATGTGAAATACCCTTAGAGAGTAAGACCATATATTTTGGATATATACGTCATGAATAGTTAAAAAGAGATAAATATTTAATGAATATAATGTTGGTGGCTGGTAAAAAGACTCTTACTAGGACATGGTTATCACAGGAGAGCCCAACTTTAAATACATGGATAGATATTACAATGGACATTTACAAAATGGAGAAGATGACAGCATCTGTTAATCATAAGCTGGAACAATTTGATTCATACTGGGAAAAATGGTTTAACTACATAATGCCTCATAGGCCTGATTTTATTCTCACAAATCAATGAATCTGTTGTTAAAAAAAAGATCACTCCCTACTTGTACTTTCCTTTTGCATGTTTTTTCTTTCCACTCTTTTCTATAAGTGTATACCTCAGATAAATACTTTGTGGAGATTTGTGATATATATGATATATATGTACAATGTCTGAAATACATCTTATGGAAATGTTTGTTTGATGATGAACTTCAATAAAAAAAATTACAAAAAAAAGGCCAAAGTTAGTATGTTTTCCTTAAGGGAATTGTTACGTACCCGTGACACGTGACAGTGGTGTACTTGTCACGTGACAGGTGTTGAAGCTGTACTGGACTTGAGGTAATGGTCTTGTGATGGTGGAGTGACGTCATTTTTCCGCCAGTAGAGGTCATATGACAGGTTTTTTTCACAGGGTATAAAAGGAGGACCCCTCCCTGTGAGGAAGGGCAGTTTGTGGCTGGATTTGCCATGTCGACTTCATGCCACTGCGTGATTTAATGTTAAGATGCAGTTTAGTTGAAAGATGAAGTTTTATTTAATGCCTAAAGTTTAAAAGGTCATTGCCAGCAGTTTCTTTATCATACTGCTAGTTGAGAATTAGTGGAGAGTGAAGATCAGAGTTCAGAAGTTAAAAGATCGAGAAAGTCGATTTCGACGGTGAAACAGGTTCGACCTTGTTTGATCCTCATTCAGAAGGAATTTGTTGACTGTCCCCGTGTTAATCCCTGTGAATAGCAGAAAGGATTGGGAACAGTTCTGTAAAGGAAAGGTCAGTGCCTTTAAGCCGTTTCATTTTCAATCTTCGTAAATTCTTCGTGGGAAAAGTAGTTTGACTGGTAATCGCAACAAGACGCCATGAAAGGGAATTTAAATCGTCTTAAAAAGTCTCTCCCTTAAATGGACTGTAAGCATTTTGAACTTTTGCAATACGACTTTGAAGAACTGTTTTTGCAACATCGTTTTAAGAACCGTTTAAGCTGCTGCACAGCAGCTGATTTCTGGTTACGTGAGTGGTTTCTTTACTTTTGGGGGTTTGTTTTTCAGTGTTTAATAAACGTGTTATTTGTTATAAAAACCCCTGCCTCACTCATATATTTATTGTTGCTGAATCCTTAACAGAATACCTTGCCTGACAAATCTGTTAGCATTCTTTGAGGAAATAGCAGACAGTATCAACAAAGGAGAATTGGTGGATGTTGTGTACTTGGATTTTCAGAAGGCCTTTGACAAGATGCCATGCACGAGGCTGCTTAACAAGATAAGAGTGTATGGTATTACGGGAAAGATACGTTCATGGATACAACATTGACTAATTGGCAGGAGGCGAAGAGAAGGCAAGGAGGATTAAAGGAGGCCTTTTCTGATTGGCTGCCTGTGACTAGTGGTTGTCCACAGCGGTCTCTGTTAGGAACACTTCTTTTCATGTTCTCTGTCAATGATTTGGATGATGCTATTAATGACTCTGTGGCCATGATTGTGGATGATATGAAGATAAGTGGAGGCGCAGGTGGATTTGAGGCAAATGGCATATAGTGTCAGGAAGTATATGGTCATGAACTTTGATAGAAGAAATAAAAACATAGACTATTTTCTAAACATGGAGAAAATTCTAATCTCTGAGGTGCAAAGAGTCATTGTAGTAGATTCCCCAAAATGTTAAATTGCAGGTTGAGTTGGTGGTAAGGCAAATGTAATGTTAGCATTCATTTCAAGAGGACTGGAATATAAAAGCAGGGATGTAATGTTGAGGCTTTATAAAGCCCTGATGAAGCCTCACTTGGAGTATTGTGAGCATTTTTGGTCTCCTTATTTAAGGAATGATGTGCAGAGGAGGTTCACAAGTATGATTCTTAGAATGAAAGGCGCAATTGATAGCTCTGGGCTTGTTGGAATTTTGACGAATGAGGGGAATCTCATTGAAATCTATCAAATGTTGGAAGACCTATACAGAGTGGATGTGGAGAGAATACTTCCTATGGTGGGAGGAGTCTAGGACCAGAGGGCATGGCCTTGAAATAGAGTGACGTTGCTTTAGAATAGAGATGAGGTGACATTTCTTCAGCTAGAGGGTGGTGAATCTGTCGAATTCATTGCCACATGTAGCTGTAGAGGCCAGGTAATTAGGTGTATTTAAGGAAGAGCTTGACATGTTCTTGATTAGTCAGGGTGTGAAAGATTACAAGTTAAGGACAGTAGAAGGGGGTTGAAAGGGAAATAAATCAGCCATGATGAAATAGCCAAGCAAACTCAGTGGGAAAAAATGGCCTAATTCTTCTCCTATGCCTTGTGTCTTAGACCCATGTACTGGCCTATATAAATCTAACTCTTCACTCCTACACATCCCATAACCCCCTGTTTTTCTTACATCAACGTGCTTACCTACATGCTTTCAATTCTCCCTAATGTATCAGCCTGAACTATCACCCTGCAGCAGCAAGGGGGTGTCTGAGCAGTTGCACAACATCTCAATAGGACAGGTGAGCAGCCAGAGGTCCTTCTGCATGGTGGCATTAATTACATACTGTAGAAAGAAAAGAGATGAGGTCCTGCGGAGTTAATATAGGGAGATAGGAAAAAGACCAGAAAGCAGCGCTCGAGGTAATCATCTCTGGATTCCCCCTGTGCCACATGTTAGTGAAGGCAAGAAAAAATGGTTATAGCAGATGAATGTGGGACTGAACAATTGGGCAGGGGCAGGGATTCATATTTTTGGACCATTGGGATCTCTTTTGGGGCAGATGGGATGTGTAAAGAGGGTTAGCTTGCACCTGAACTGGAACGGGATCCAACTCCTCAGCAGAGAGTTTTGCTAGTGTTACTGGGAAATTTTAAACAAGTCTGGTCGAGTTTGGGGTTTAGCCCAGAAAACAGGCAAGTAGGATAAGTGTGAGATGTTTCATCCTGGGAAAGCCAAAGAGTGTAGGACATATACTGTGAATAGCTGTGCTCTGCAGAATTACAGTGCCTATAGAAAACATTCACTACCCGCCCCCCGAGAAGTTTTCATGTTTTATTGTTTTACAACTTTCAATCACAGTGGATTTAATCTGGCATTTTTGACATTGATCAGCAGAAAAATACTCTTTTGTATCAAAATGAAAACAGATCTCTACAAAGTGACTTAAATTAATTACAAATATAAAACACAAAATAATTGATATACATAAATATTCACTGCCTTTATCAGTATTTAGTAGATACACCTTTGGCAGCAATTACAGCCCTGAGTCTGTGTGGATAGGTCCCTATCAGCTTTGCACATCTGGAAACTGCAATTTTTCCCCATTCTTCTTTACAAAACTGCTCAAGCTCTGTCAGATTGCATGGGGATTGTGAGTGAACAGCCCTTTTCATATTCAACAATAAATTCTCAATTGGATTAACATCTGGACTCTGACTTGTCCACTCTGAGACATTAACTTTGTTGTTTTTAAGCTATTCCTGTGCAGCTTTGGCTTTATGATTGGGGTCGTTGTTTTACTGGAAAGCAAACCTTCTCCCAAGTCGCAATTTTCTTGCAGACTGCATCAGGTTTTCCCCCAGGATTTCCCTGTATTTTGCTCGATTCATTTTATGCTCTACCTTCACAAGCCTTCCAGGACCTGCTGCTGTGAAGCATCCCCATACATAGCATGATGCAGTCACCACCATGTTTCATGGGAGGGATAGTGTGCTTTTGATGACGTGTGGTGTTTGGCTTATGCCAAATATAGTATTTAGTCAGATGGCCACAAAGCTCAATTTTGGTTTCATTGGACCATTCTTCCAGCTGACTTCAAAGATTCCCATGTGCCTTCTGGCAAACTCCAGCTGAGATTTCAACAGTAGCTTTTTCTTTGCCACTCTCCCATAAAGCTGTGACTGGTGAAACACCCGGGCAACAGTTGTTGTATGCTCAGTCTCTCCCATATCAGCCACTGAATCTTGTAACTCTTCCAGATTTATCATAGGTCTCTCGGTGTCCTCCCTCACTAGTCCCCTTCTTGCACAGTCACTCAGTTTTTGTGGACAGCCTACTCTAGGCAGATTTACACCTGTGCCATATTCTTTCCAGTTCCTGATGATTGACTTAACTGTACTCCAAGGGATATTCAGTGACTTGGAGATTTTCTTGTGTCCATCTCCTGACTTGTGCTTTTCAATAACTGATTTGTGGATTTGGTTGGAGTGTTCTTTTGTCTTCATGGTGTAGTTTTTGCCAGGATATTGACTCACTTTCCAGATACAGGTGTAGTTTTACTATAATCTATTGAAATCCCTCGACTGCACACAGTAGAAGCATAGAAACATAGAAAATCCTTCAGCCCACAATACAGGCCCTTCAGCCCACAAAGCTGTGCCAAACATGTCCTTACCTTAGAAATTACCTTGGGTTACCCATAGCCCTCTATTTTTCTGAGCTCCATCTACCTGTCCAAGAGTCTCTCAAAAGACCTTATCGTATCTGCTTCCACCACTGTTGCCAGCAGCCCATTCCACGCACTCACCACTCTCTGTGTAAAAAGACTTAACCCCTAACATCTCCTTTGTACCTACTTCCAAGCAGCTTAAAACTGTGCCCTCTCATGCTAACCATTTCAGCCCTGGGAAAAAGCCTCTGATTATCCACAAGATCAATGCCTCTCATCATCTTATATACCTCTATCAAGTCATCTCTTATCCTCCATTGCTCCAAGAAGAAAAGACTGAGTTTACTCAACCTATTCGCATAAGGCATGCTCCCCAATCCAGGCAACATCCTTCTAAATCTCCTCTGCACCTTTTCTATGGTTTCCACATCCTTCCTATAGTGAGGCAACCATAACTGAGCACAGTACTCCAAGTAGGGTCTGACCAGGGTCCTATATACCTGCATTTGACCTACCAAAATTAACCACTTCACCCTTACCTGGGTTGAACTCCATTTGTCATTTGTCAGCCCAGTTTTGCATCCTATTGATGTCCCGCTGTAACCTCTGACAGCACTCCACACTGTCTACAACACCTCCAACCTTTGTGTCATCAGGAAACTTATGAACCCATCCCTTCACTACTTTATCCAGGTCGTTTATAAAAATCACGAAGAGAAGGGTTCCCAGGACAGATCCCTGAGGCACACCACTGGTAACCAACCTCCATGCAGAATATGATCCATCTACAACCACTCTTTGCCTTCTGTGGGCAAGCCAGTTCTGGATCCACAAAGCAATGTCCTCTTGGATCCCATGCCTCCTTACTTTCTCAATAAGCCTTGACTAGATTTACAACAGCCTTTGTTGTTGTACCCTGCCATCCTTTGCCTGCCACACTCATTGGAACATGCCTATGCAGAACTCCAAGCAAATATCTCCTGAACATATGCCATATTTCTTCAGTACATTTCCCTGAGAACATCAGTTCCCAATTTATGCTTCCAAGTTCCTGCCTGATAGCTTCATATTTCCCCTTACTCCAATTAACCACTTTCCTAACTTGCCTGTTCCTTTCCTTCTCCAACGCTATGGTAAAGGAGATAGAAGCATAATCACTGTCTCCAAAATGCTCTCCCATTGAGAGATCTGACACCTGACCAGGTTCATTTCCCAATACCAGATCAAGGACAGCCTCTCCTCTTGTAGGCTTATCTACATATTATGTCAAGAAACCTTCCTGAATACACCTAACAAATTTCACCCCATTTAAACCCTTTGCTCCAGGGAAATGCCAATTCATATTTGGGAAACTAAAATCTCCCACCACAACAACCCTGTTATTATTCTACATTTCCAAGATCTGTCTCCCTATCTGCTCCTCAATGTCCCTGTTATTATTGGGTGGTCTATAAGAAACACCCAGTAGAGTTATTGAGCTTTTCCTGTTCCTGACTTTCACCCATAAAGACTCCATAGACAACCCTTCCATGTCTTTGTCATTCTTTGCAGCCGTGACACTATCTCTGATCAACAATGAACTCCATTTAATATATTTTGTGACTTCTAAAACCAATTGGCTGCACCAGTGATGACTTTTTGTGTCATATTAAAGGGGGGGGGGGGTGAATACTTATGCAATCAATTAATTTGTATTTTATATTTGTAATCAATTTAGATCACTTTGTAGAGATCTGCTTTCATATTGACACAAAAGATTTTTTCAGTTAATCAGTGTCAAAAAGGCCAAACTAAATCCATTGTGATTGAATGTTATAAAACAATAAAACATGAAAAGTTCCAAGGGGGTGAATACTTTTTATAGGCACTGTATGTAGCACAGAAGTAGAGGTACATGGTTCCATAAAAGTGGCACTATCAATAAACAGGGTGTCATCAGTCAGTGGAGTGAGTGTAGAAGTTGGAATGTTACATTGCAGTTCTACAAAACAATAGTGAGGTCACATTTGAAATACTTTATTTAATTTGGCCACAATGCTGTAAGAAAGATGCCTTAAAGCTGCAAAGAGTGCAGAGGAAATTTAAGAAGATATTCCTGCCATTTAAGCTAATATGGTAGCGGGATGGTAGCCAGTATGATAGCGCTGAGGATGAGCCAGCAAGCTGACAAGTAGATGATGGGTATAACATGAATGTAAGGAAGGATAAGCCAATTATTGGATAGAAATGCAGACAGAGAAAAGAGTTGACTTGTACCACAGGACAAAATCCAAAAGGGTGAAGAATTCAGGACTGAAGATGCTGTATTTAAATGCAGTTGGAATAAGGTGGATGAAATCATGACACAATTGGAGATTGGTTTCTATGACTTTGTGGGCATCACTGAGTCGTGGCTGAGGGAAGACATTGGTTCGGAGTTTAACATCAGAGGATATACTTCGTATTGAAAGGACAGACAGGAAGGCGTAGGCAGTCCTGTGGCTCTGGTGCTAAGAGAGGGAATTACATCTTGAGAAAGAGATGACAAGGTCAGAGAATGTTGAATCTTTGTTGTTTCAGTTAAGAAATTGCAAGTGTAAAAAAACATTATGGGAATGATATATAGGACTCTAAATAGTAGCTAAGATGTGAGATTAAGATTGCAAAGAGAACTGGAAAAAGCATATAATAAGGATAATAACACAGTTGTAATGGGGGACTACAGTATGCAAGAGGATTGGAAAAATCAGGTTGGTGTCAGATCGCAAGAGAGGGAATTGATTGAATGCCTATGAGACAGCTTTTTAGATCAACTTGTTGTTCACCCTACTCAGGTAAAGGCTATCTTAGATTGGGTGTTGTATAATAAACCAGATTGTTAGGGAGCTTAACACAAAGGAACCCTTAGGAGGCGGTGATCATAATATTATTGAATTCATACTGCAGTTTGAGGGGGAGAAGCATAGCTCACATGTATCAGTATCGCAATAGAATAAAGGGAATTACAGAGGCATGAGAAAGGACCTTGCTTAAGGGTTGGAGGAGGATGCTGGCGGGGATGACGGCAGAGCAGAGGTGGCTGAAGTTTCTGAGAATAGTTCACAAGGCGCAGGATAGATATGTCCCACAGAGGAAGAAGTTCTCAAATGGCAGGGGTAAGCAACCATGGCTGACAAGGGTAGATAAGGACTTCATAAAAGCCAAGCAAAGGACCTATGACAGCAAAAGTGAGTGAGAAATTGGATCACTGGGAAGTTTTTAAAATCCAACAAAAGGCAACTAAAAAAGCTATAAGAAGGGAAAAGATGGTCCCAGGGGACTGGAAAATTGTAAATGTCATTCCACTCTTTAAGCTGGGGAAGGCAAAAGAAAGGAAATTATAGGCCAATTAGCCTAACCTCAGTGGTTGGAAAAGTGTTGGAGTCTATTATTAAGGATGAGGCTTTGAGGTACTTTGAGACTAATGATAAAATTAGTCAAAGGCTGCATGGTTTCTGTGAAGGGAAATCTTATCTGCCAAATCTGTTACAGTTCTTCAAGGAAGTAACAAGCAAGGTGGACAAAGGAAAGGGCGTGGATGTCATTTATTTGGATTTTCAGAAGGTGTTTGATAAGGCTGCTTAACAAGATGAAATCCTATGGCATGACAGGAAAGATACCTGCATGGACAGTGGAAGTGCTGACAGGCAGGAGGCAGTCAGTGGGAATAAAGGGAGCCTTTTCTGATTGGCTGACAGTGATGAGCGGTGATTCCCAGCAGTCAGTATTGGGCCCATTACTTTTCTAATAGACAAATCAGAAGAATGAGCAGGGGATGTCGAATCAGTGTGGATAGAACTGAGAAATTCTAAGGGTACAAAGACCCTGATGGGAGTTATCTGCAGGCCCCCAAAGAGTAGTCTGGATGCAGGGTGTAAGTTGAATGAAGAGTTAAAATTGACATGTCACAAAGGTAATGATACAGTTGTCATGGGGGATTTCAACATGTAGGTAGACTGGGAGAATCAGAATGGTACTGGACCCCAAGATAGGGAGTTTGTGGAGTGCCTCTGAGATGGATTCTGTACTGGAGCCTACCAGGGAGAAGGCAATTCTAGATTTAGTGTTGTGCAATGAACCAGATTTGATCAGGGACCTCGAGGTAAAGGAGCCATTAGGAGGTGGTGACCATAATATGATATGTTTTCACCTACAATTTGCGAAGAAGAAGGGAAAATCAGATGTGTCAGTATTACAGTTGAACAAAGGGAACTATGGAGCAATGAGGGAGGAGCTGGCCAAAGTTCAATGGAACAATACCCTAGTGGGGAAGACAGTGGAACAACAATGGCAGGTATTTCTGGGAATAATGCAGAAGGAGCAGGATTGGTTCATTCCAAAGAGGAAGAAAAATCCTAAGAGGAGTAAGAGACAGTTCTGGCTGACGAGGGAAGTAAAGGACAGTATAAAAATAAAAGAGAAGAAGTATAACATAGCAAAGACAAGCGGGAAGCTGAAGGAATGGGAAGCTTTTAAAGAGCAAAAGAAGATAGCAAAAAAGGCAACATGCAGAGAAAAAAATGAGGTATGAAGGTAAACTAGGCAAGAATATAAAGGAGGATAGTAAAAGCTTCTTTAGGTATGTGAAAAGAAAAAAAAAATAGTTAAGACCAAAATTGGGCCATTGAAGACAGAAACGGGTGAATTTACTATGGGGAGCAAGGAAATGGCAGATGAGTTTGACAGGTACTTTGGATCTGTCTTCACTAGGGAAGACACAAAGAATCTCCCAGATATAATAGTGGCCAAAGAAACTAAGGCAATGGATGAACTGAATGAAATTTATATTAGGCAAGAAATGGTGATGGATAGGCTGTTGGGTCTGAAGGCCTGATGGTTTACATCCCAGGGCACTTAAGGAAGTGGCTCTAGAAATCGTGGATGCATTGGTAAACATTTTCCAATGTTCTATAGATTCAGGATCAGTTCCTGTGGATTGGAGGGTGGCTAATGTTGTCCCACTTTTCAAGAAAGGAGGGAGAGAGAAAACAGGGAATTATAGACCGGTTTGCCTGACGTGAGTGGTGGGAAGGATGCTGGAGTTAATTATAAAAGAGGAAATTACAACACATTTGGATAATAGTCGAACGATCAGTCAGAGTCAGCATGGATTTACGAAGGGAAAATCATTCTTGACTAATCTTCTGAAGTTTTTTCAAGATGTAACTATGAAAATGGACAAGGGAGAGCCAGTGGATGTAGTGTACCTGGACTTTCAGAAAGCCTTTGATAAAGACCCACATAGGAGATTAGTGGGCAAAATTAGGGCACATGGTATTGGGGGCAGAGTACTGACATGGATTGAAAATTGGCTGGCTGACAGGAAACAAAGAGTAGCGATTAACGGGTCCCTTTCGGAATGGCAGGCTGTGACCAGTGGGGTACCGCAAGGTTTGGTGCTGGGACCACAGCTGTTTACAATATACATTAATGATTTAGATGAAGGGATTAAAAGTAACATTAACAAATTTGCCGATGACACAAAGTTGGGTGGCAGTGTGAAATGCCAGGAGGATGTTATAAGAACGCAGGGTGACTTGGACAGGTTGGGTGAGTGGGCGAATGCACGGTAGATTCAGTTTAATGTGGATAAGTGTGAGGTTATCCACTTTGGTGGCAAGAACAGGAAGGCAGATTACTATCTAAATGGAGTCAAGTTAGGAAAAGGGGAAGTACAACGAGATCTAAGTGTTCTTGTACATCAGTCAATGAAAGCAAGCATGCAGGTACAGCAGGCAGTGAAGAACTCTAATAGCATGTTGGCCTTTATAACAAGAGACTTGAGTATAGGAATAAAGAGGTCCTTCTGCAGCCGTACAGGGCCATGGTGAGACCCCACCTGGAGCATTGTGTGCAGTTTTGGTCTCCAAATTTGAGATAAGACATTCTTGCTATTGAGGGAGTGCAGCGTAGGTTCATGAGCTTAATTCCCAGGATGGTGGGACTGTCAAATGTTGAAAGATTGGAGTGACTGGGCTTGTATACACTGGAATTTAGAAGGATGAGAGGGGATCTGATTGAAACATGTGAGATTATTAAGGGATTGGACACAGTTTAAGAATAAGGGGTAATCCATTTAGAACAGTGATGTGGAAAAGCTTTTTCACCCAGAGAGTGGTGGATATGTGGAATGCTCTACCCCAGAAGACAGTGGAGGCGAAGTCTCTGGATGCATTCAAGAAAGAGTTAGATAGAGCTCTTATAGATAGCAGGGTCAAGGGATATGGGGAGAGGGCAGGAACGGGGTACTGATTGTGTATGATCAGCCATTATCACAGTGAATGGTGGTGCTGGCTAGGAGGGCCGAATGGCCTACTCCTGCACCTACTGTCTATTGTCTATTATAGGCAGAGTGGGTCATGTGTGGAGTGGCTCTGTGTATAAGAAATAATATTCACTCATTGGAAAGAGATGACATAGGATTTGAAAGCGTAGTGTCTCTATGGGTTGAGTTCAGAAATGGCAAGTGTAAAAGGACCCTATTGGCAGTTGTATACAGGCCTCCAAACAGCAGCCGGGATGTGGATTACAAATCACAACAGGAGTATCTGAAGGGCAATATTCTGGTAACCACTGGGGATTTTAACATGAAAGTGGATTGGGAAAACAAGGCCAATTCTGGACCTCAAGAGAGAGAATTTGCAGATGTCTAAGGGGTGGCTTTTTAGAACAGCTTGTTGTTGAACCCAGTAGGGGATCGGATGTGCTGGATTGCGTGTTGTGCAATGATCTGGAGGTGATAAGAGAGCTTAAGGTTAAGGAACCCTTAGGGAACAGTGATCACAATATGATTATGTTCACTTTAAAATTTGAGAAGGAGAAGCTAAATTCCAGTGTGTCAGTATTTCAGTGGAATAAAGGAAATTACAAAGGCATGAGAGGGGAACTGGCCAATGTTGACTGGAAGGGACGTTAGCATGAAGGACGGCAGAGCAGCAATGGCTGGAGTTTCTGTGAAAAATGAGGGAAGCGCATGACAGATATATTCTAAATAAGAGGAAATTTTCAAATGGAAGAAGGACACTACCATGGCTGACACGTGAAGTTAGAGCCAAAGTAAGAGTAAATGAGAGACAATACAAGGAATCCAAAACTAGTGAGAAGATAAAGGATTGGGGTGTTCTAAAAAATTGGCAGAAAGAAACTAAGAAGGTCATTCGGTAGAAAAAGATGAATTATGAAAGAAGCTGGCAAATAATATCAAAGAAGATACTAAAAGCCTTTTTAAGCATATAAAGGGTAAACAATTTGAGGACAGATATAGGATCAATAGAAAATTATGTTGGAGATATTGTAATGAGAGACAAAGAGATGGCAGAGGAACTGAAGACATCTGCAGGGTCAGGGAAGTGATGAATGTGCAGTGAAATTTACAACTGAGAAGGTGATCAGGAAGTTTAATGGTCTGAGGGTGGATAAATCTCCTGGACCTCATGGAATGCACCCTCAGGTTCTGAAGGAAGCAGCTGGAGACATTGCAGAGGCACGGACAATGATCTTTCAAGGATTGATAGATTGCACTGGTTGACTGGAAAATGTACTGATACAGTGTACTGACATTGTACTGGTTGACTGGAAAATTGCAAACGTTACTCCGCTATTTAAGAAGGGTGGGAGGCAGCAGAAAGGGAACTATAGACCTGTTAGCCTGACATCAATGGTTGGGAAGTTGTTGGAATCGATTGTTAGGTATGAGATTATGGAATACCTGGGAGCACGTGACAAGATAGGTCAAAGTCAGCATGGTTTCCTGAAAGAAAATCCTGCCTGAAAACCACTGCAATTTTTCAAGGAAATTACAAGCAGGGTAGACAAAGGAGTTGCAGTAGATGTGCTGTAGTTGGATTTTGAGAAGGCCTTTGACAAGGTGTCACACATGAGGCTGCTTAGCAAGATAAGAGCACATAGAATTACAGGGGAGTTACTAGCATGGGTGGAACATTGTCTGATTGGCAGAAAACAGAGAGTGGGAATAAGGGGATCCTACTCTGGCTGGCTGCTGGTTACCAGTAGAGATCTATAGGGGTCAGTGTAGGGACCACTGCCTGTATGTCAATGATTTGGACTATAGGATTAATGGACTTGTGGCTAAATTTGCCGATGATACGAAGGTAGGTGGAGGAACAGGTAGTGTTGATGAAACAGAGCCTGCAGAAAGACTTGGATAGTTTCGGGAAATGGGCAAAGAAGTGGCAAATGAAATACAATGTTGGAAAGTACATGGTCATACACTTTGTTGGAAATAATAAATGAGCATGCTATTATTTAGCTGGGGAGAAAAACTAAAAATGCAGAGATACAAAGGGACTTGGGAGTCCTTGTGCAGGACACCCCGAAAGGTTAAATTCCAGTTTGAGTCGGTGGTGAAGAAGAAGAATGCAATGTTGGCATTCATTTCCAGAGGTATAGAATATAAGAGCAGGGGTGTGATCTTGAGGCTCTATAAGGCACTCATGAGACCATACGGTGTAATGTGTGCAGTTTTCAGCTCCTTATTTTAGAAAGGATATACTACATTGGAGAATGATTCCAGGAATGAAAGGGTTACTCTATGAGGAATGTTTGGCAGCTCCTGGGCTGTATTCCCTGGAGTTCAGGAGAATGAGGGGGGGATATCATAGAAACATTCCAAATGTTGAAAGGCCTGAACAGATTCAATATGGCAAAGTTATTTTCCATGGTAGGGGAGTCTAGGACAAGAGGGCACGATTTCAGGATTGAAGGACGTCCATTTAAAATAAAGGTCCAGAGAAATTACTTTAGTCAGAGGGTGGTAAATCTGTGGAATTTTTGCCACGAGTAGTTGTGGAGGCCAAGTCTTTGTGTTCATTTAAGGCAGAGACAGACACATTCTTGATTAACAGGCAACAAAGGGTATAGGGAGATGGCAGGGGAGTGGGGATGACTGGAAGAATTGGATCAGCCCATGATTGAGTGGCGGAGCAGACTCGATGAGCCGAATGGCCTACTTCTGCTCCTATATCTTATTGTCTTCTGGACTCTGGCGTGGGCTGAATTATGATTTATTTCACTCCATGTTTAAGATTGAATAAGACTGAGTTCATTCAAACCCTTAAACATTGCTCAAACAATAACTCACACATCGTTTCATTACTCCCAGTCAGTCCCATGTCTAGCCTCAAAAGTTGTGTAAATTGATTCAACAAATTAACAATTGATTGTTAATTTGTTAACAGTTAACAATTTTGATTCAACAAATGCTCTGACAATAAGTGCAGTTATTTATGAACAAGAGAAAATTTAATTGTTTACTGGAAGAAAGGTGAATGTTTTGAATGTGCAATCTTAACACAAAAGACTTTACCTTGGCTCTGAGTTTTTTTTCCTTCAGAGGGAGGAACAAATCCAGTCTTATTGCTGCAGCTAAAGCTTCCAGGATTGTTGATGCATGTTAGATTTGGACCACAAATGTCTGGGTTATCGTCACACTCATTGATATCTGGAATAGAAAAGCAATCTTAAAATAGGATAAAAATCTTCATGTACTGGTGACATGCTTTATTCTCTCCTGGACCTGAATTTCCATGACATTTGTTGCCATGTAATGCACAATATTTAGAGCAGTGACACTCAGAGACTTAAAAAACATCAGAGCTCTGAGCAACAGATGTAGTGGGAGGTGATTCCATCAAAAAGTTGCAGTGTTGAATGCAGGACTAAAGTGGTCACTTCCATCAGGAGCCATTCAAATCCATCTCTCATCCAAGTTTTCATCTTCCTAGATTCGTCAGATCTGAAGAGCCAGTTTATTGTAGTGGCTTTTCTGAATGCAGAGAAGATAAAATTTCCTGGGCTAATTAATAGCTCATAATATTTATTCCATATGAATCTTAAATGTTGATAAACTCCAATAATGGAAAGTCAACTCACCTTTCACTGAGAGAGGAGTATTATTGCTGAATACATCACCAGCATGATACTAGCACAGGACTGATTAGGAATAGTCAACATGGCTTTGTGCAATGGTAGGTCATGTCTAATCAAACTTAGGGAGTCTTTTAAGGAAATTACCAGGAAAGTTGATGAAGGCAAAGCAGTGGAAGTTGTCCACATGGACTTTACTAAGGCCTTTGACAAAGTCCTGCATGGGAGGTTGGTCAGGAAGGCTCAGTTGCTTGGCATTCAGAACGAGGTAGTAAATTGGATTCGACATAGGCTTTGTGGTAGAAGCCAGAAAATGGCAGTAGCTGGTTGCCTCTCTGACTGGAGGCTTGTAACTAGTTGTGTGCCTCGGGGATCAGTGCTGGGTCCATTGATGTTTGTTATTTGCATCAATGGTCTGGATGTAGTAAAACGAATCAGCAAATTTGCGGATGACACCAAGGTTGGGACGTAGTGGACAACAAGGAAAGCTATCATAGCTTGCAGTGGGATCTGTACCAGCCTGGAAAATGGGCTGAGCATTGGTAGATGGAATTTAATGCAGACAGGTTTGCCAAGGTATTACACTTTGACAGGACAAACCAGGGTAGAACTTACACAATGAGCAGGTTGGGCACTGAGGAGCACTGTAGAACAGAGGGATTTAAACAGATTAACAGCTCAGCAAGGACTAGATGGGCTGAAGGACCCTTTTCAGTGCTGTAGTGACCTGTGACTTCAGGTCATCAGAAATCTATTTTTATCACAATCAGATTGGCACGATCGTGGAATCGCTGGAGCTCCTAACACATCCTCCACTTCTCAGGCATGGCACGTGACTGATATTTCTCTCTGCCACATTTTAGAACTTAACATGGACTCATCATAGGCTCTTTAATTTTTCACGTAGCAAACTGCCTTTCCAGTTTCTTCTCAGTAGTGCTGATTCCAATATGATAATGCACCCAGAAATGGTGAAGAGTATTCACTTTCAGGAGAGATTAGTAAATGAAATGTTACTTGAAGGGCTCCTTGCAGTGAAATGTGTCATTGACAAACTTACCTCCCTTTGGCTTTTCGCAGAGTGGGTGCTGGAAAGTTGGATCATAACTTAAAGCAATTTAACTGAACTAACATGTAAAAGTGATCCAGTACACCAGATTCTGATGTGGCCAGTACTCTTCCAGCCCAATCGACTTGCAAGTTCCTTCACAAAAAGATTTGGTGAACAGTGACTCAGTTGGAAGAACTATCCCACACATTAACCAAGCAATACTTTGACATTATGGATGTATTAAAGTCTTCCTTGTAATCTAGGTCTATTCCTACCCCACTCAATGACAAACTCACAAAAGGGTGTGGTACAGTTCTATAAAAGTAATTGACTTGGAATTCCTCAAATAATTATTTCAAATTTCATGAGCATCTCGGCATCAGGTGAAACATGGGAAAAGAATGTTCCTCCTTTGTACCACTCCTGCTTTCCTTTATTGACAAAACTGTCTCATTTTAACTGTGAATGTCCAGTCCCTAAACACTTCCATCCTCCATCAGGAAGGCCTTAAAACTCTTCACATCTTTCTAGACCAGTGGTCCCCAACCACCAGGCCGCAAAGCATGCGCTACCGGGCAGCAAGGTAACAATATGATTTGGCGATATGAAACGATATGAGTCAGCTGCACCTTTTTCGCATTCACTGTCACGCCCAATGTTGAACTTGAACGCACATGAGGTCATTAACCACGCGAGGTCATCAGTTGCATAAATGCAGTGATACACTTGTGCCAGGGATCACTGGTTGGCCTCGGGTAACTGGCCGCCTTGCGTGGCAAGCAAGAGGTGCCATTGCTATTGGCCTGGAGAGCGGACAGATGGGCGTCAACTCTAAACCTGTTTATCACACCAAATCTTTGTGGGGAATCCGGTGCTAAAATATTTGCAGACGATCTAATTCAGGCTAGGGTTTCGTAAGCAGCAGAGCAGCTACCTCGCTGCGATCTACTGAAAGTCATCCCTCGAGCCAAACTTTTGTGGGCCAATCGATCCTACCTACCTACAAGGGCACGCGCCCTGTTGCACTCCTCACTCGGTCGGTCACTCTCTCCGGACTGTGACCCACCGTGGCCCCAGCACGGGGACCTCCGGCCCTCACCTTGTCTTCTCACTGGTGTGTTGCAACGATTTTATATGTTCATAAGAGGAAAATATGCACTATTTAATATCCAAATGTTACTTAAAATGTTCTGATGCTATTAACAAGTGAGTTATAATTGACATCACTATATTCATGCGAGGAAAATATGCGCAGTGTGTTTAATATTAAATTTGTTAGATAAGCCCTTTTAGAAACGAAATTGAGTGTATTAGCCACTTATAAGTGACTTATAGTTGACTTATCACCGATATTCCGGTCACGATTAACACCCGCACCCCAGTCGGCAGGTTGGCAAGAATATTGTCTATATAAAACTGATCTGCGGTGCAAAAATGTTTGGTGACCCCTGTTCTAGAATTTAGAACTGACAAGATCCCCTGAACCACCACTCTGCTCTGCCCGGCAGAATTGTTCCTGCATAGAAGCATAGAAGACCTACAGCACAATACAGGCTCTTCAGCCCAAAATGCTATGCAAAAGATTTACGCCCTTAGAAATATTCCGAAAACATCCGAAAAAATATCCCTGACATCGTGTGGACAGCTTTTCCCGAGGGCTGGAAAGGCTAGCATGAGAGGGCACAGCTTTAAAGTGCTCTGAAGTAGGTACAGAGGAGATGTCAGGGGTAAGATTTTGGTGAGTGAGTGAGTGTGTGGACTGGGCTGCCAGTGACGGTGGTGGAGGCAGATATGGTAGGGTCTTTGAAGTGACTCCTGGATAGGTACATGGAGCTTAGAAAATTAGAGGACTATGGGTAACTCTAGGTAATTTCTAAAGTAAGGACATTTTCGGCACAGCATTGTGGGCCGAAGTCCTATATTGTGCTGCAGGTTATCTATGTTTCTATCTCCTCTATACCTGCTTCCAAGAACCTTAAAACTGTGCCCTCTTGTGTTAGCCATTTCAGCCATGGGAAAAAGCCTCTGACTATCCACATGATCAATGCCTCTCATCATTTTGTACACTTCTATCAGGTCACCTCTCATCCACTGCCGCTCCAAGGAGAAAAGGCTGAGTTCACTCAAGCTTTTCTCATAAGGCATGCTCCCTAATCCAGGCAATATACTTGTAAATCTCCTCTGAACCCATCCTATAGTTTCCACATCCTTCCTGTAGTGAGGTGACCAGAACTGAGCACAGTACTATAACTGGGGCCTGACTAGGGTCCTATGTAGCTATAACATTACCTCTCAGCTCTTAAACTCAATCCCATGATTGATGAAGGCCAATGCTTTCTGAACCACACAGTCAACCTGGGCAGCAACTTTGAGTGTCCTATGGACTCGGAACCCAAGATCCCTCTGGTCCTCCACACTGCCCAGAGTCTTACCATTAATACTATATTCTGCCATCATATTTGACCTACCAAAATGAACCACCTCACACTTATATGGGTTGAACTCCAGCTGCCACTTCTCAGCGCAGTTTTGCGTCTTATTGATGTTCTGCTGTAACCTCTGACAGCCCTCCACACTATCCACAAGACCCCCAACCTTTGTGTCATCAGTGAATTTACTAACCCATCCCTCCACTTCATCCAGGTCACTTACAAAAATCACAAAGAGAAAGGTTCCCAGAACAGATCCCTGAAACACACCATTGATCAACAACCTCCATGTAGAATATGACCCATCTACAACCACTCTTTGCCTTCTGTGAGGAAGCCAATTCTGGATCCACAAAGCAAGGAACCCTTGATCCTATGCCTCCTTGCTTTCCCAATACACCTTGCATGGGGTACCTTATCAAAAGCCTTGCTGAAATCCATATACACTACATCTTCTGCTCTATCTTTATCAATGTGCTTGGTCATATCCTCAAAAAATTCAAACAGGCTTATAAAGCATGATCTGCCTTTGACAAAGCCATGCTGACTATTCCTAATCATATTATGCCTCTCCAAAAGTTCATAAATCCTGCCTCTCAGAATCTTTTCCATTAACTTACCAACCACTGAAGTAAGACCCACTGGTCTATAATTTCCTGGCCTATCTCCACTCCCTTTTATGAATAAAACAACATCTGCAACCCTTCAGTTCGCTGGAACCTCTCTCCTTTCCCCATTGATGATGCAAAACCATTATCAGGGACTCAGCAATCTCATCCCTTGCCTCCGACAGTAGCCTGGGGTACATCTTGTTCAGTCCTGGAGACTTATCCAACTTGATGCTTTCCAAAAGCTCCAGCACATCCTCTTTCCTAATGTCTATATGCTCAAGCTTTTCAATCTGCTGTAAGTCATCCCTACAATCACCAAGATCCTTTTCTGCAGTGAATACTGAAGCAAAGTATTCATTGAATACCTCTGCTATCTCCTCCGTTTCCATAGGCACTTTTCCGCTGTCACGCTGTCTCATGTCTTATCTTCTTGCTCTTCATGTACTTGTAGAATGCTTTGGGGTTTTCCTTTATCCTGCTCGCCAAGGCCTTATCATGGCCCCTTCTGGCTCTCCTAATTTCCTTCTTAAGCTCCTTCCTGCTAACCTTATAACCTTCTAGAGCTCAATAATTACCTAGTTTTTTTGAACCTTTTCTTTTCTTGTTGACTAGATTTTCAACAGCCTTTATACACTATGGTTCCTGTACCCTACCATCCTTTTCCTGTCTCATTGGAATGTACCTATGCAAAACGCCACGCAAATATCCTTGAGGTTTTGCCACATTTCCTGAGTAGATCTGTTTCCAATCTATGCTTCCAAGTTCACATATGTTCCCGATTTATACTTCCAAGTTCACATGTGTTCCCGATTTATACTTCCAAGTCCTCACCCTCAACAATTTTTCCTTCACCTCCTCCTACTTCCTTCAAACCAGAGGTGAAGTCATGGACAATCGCATGGGTCCCAGGTATGCCTGTCCTTTCATCGGTTATGCGAAGCGATCCATGTTCTAAGCCTACACCGGCACCACTTCCCATCTCTTCTTATGTTACATTGGTAACTGCATTGGTACTGCTTCTTGCACCCATGCTGAGCTCGTTGATTTCATCAGCTTCGTTTGCAGTTTCCACCTTGCTCTCAGATTTACTTGGTCCATTTCTGAAATTTTTCTCCCCTTTTCTAGATCTCTTGTCTTCAACTCTGGAGGCAGTCTATGTACCCACTGACTCTCACAGGTATATAGCTCCTATCTACTAATCCCTCCTATCTACACCCTGTCCATGTCCCTCCATCATCCTTACATCCATGTACCTGTTGAAACATCACTTAAAATTCTCTGCCACCACACCAGGAGTCCCTGATTTACCTCAGGTCCTACAATTTTGCTCTGAGGTCTTCAACTTTATTTTCCAGAGACTGGCAGAGTCTAAGGCATATTGATCATACCTGTAAACTAGCTTGCTATCCCTGGTTTCATTTTCTTAAACGGGAACTGCACTCACAACCCAAGTGTTCCAGGTGGAGTCCATTAATTTAAGGATCAATAGATCTTTTAAGTGTCTTACAATAATGTTGTTTACTGTAAGTTTGTGAATTTCAGCTGTAATAGCTCTGGAGCGGTATTAACATTCTTGCAGGGAAGTTTGCTAGTGCTTCTTGGGGGTTTTAAACTGAATTTGCAGGGGGCGGGGATCCAGAATGTGAGAGAGGATAGCGAGAGGAAGAATAAAGGACAGGTGGGGACTACACGGTTCCAGAATATTAAGTGTGTAGTAGAGAAAGGTGAGGCGGAACAAGTGATAAGGAGGACACATGTACAGAGAGATGGTCTGACGGAACGTGGAGTTAAATGTGCAGAAAGAATAAGTAAATTTAGGAAGGACAACAAAATTCTAGGGGCGTATAGCCCGATGGGAGTTCGGGGAGTTGGGTTAAGCACAATAGGCAGCGATTCAAACAGAGAGAGGAGAAATGGGCTAAACATTCTCTATCTGAATGCACGAAGTGTCAGAAATAAGGCAGATGAGCTTGAAGCTCAGGTGCGAATGGGTAGCTATGATGTTGTTGGGATAACGGAGACATGGCTGCAGGGAGATCAGACCTGGGAAATGAATGTACAAGGGTATACGTGCTATCGTAGGGACAGAAATGTGGGCAGAGGGGGTGGGGTGGCCCTGTTGGTGAGGAATGAGATTCAGTCCCTTGCTAGTGGGGGACATAGGATCAGGAGAAGTAGAGTCTGTGTGGATAGAACTGAGGAACAGTAAGGGCAAAAGGACCCTAATGGGTGTTGTCTACAGGCCACCAAACAGTAGCATGGATATTGGTTGCAAGTTGAATAGGGAGTTAACATTGGCATGTGGCAAAGGTAATGTCGCAGTAGTTATGGGGGATTTCAACATGCAGGTGAACTGGGAGAAATCAGGTTGGTGCTGGACCCCAGGATAGGGAGTTTGTAGAGTGCCTATGGGATGCATTCTTGGAACAGCTTGTACGACAGCCGACCAGGGACAAGGCTATTCTGGATTTAGTGTTATGTAATGAACAGGATTTGATAAGCGATCTTGAAGTAAAGGAGCCATTAGGAGGTAGTGATCATAATATGATAAGTTTTTATCTGCAGTTTGAGAAGGATAAGGGCAGCTTGGAGGTGTCAGTGTTGCAGTTGAACAGGGGAAACTATGGAGCCATGAGGGAGGAGCAGGCCAAAGTTGACTGGATGGATATCCTAGCAGAAAAGACAGTGGAATGGCCATGGCAGGTATTCTTGGGAATAATGCACAAGGTGCAAAATCAGTTCATTCCCCGAAGAAGGAAGGATTCAAAGGGGGGAAAGGGGCCACAGTGGTTGACAAAGGAAGTCAGAGGTAAAGGAGGTATGACAGAGCTAAGGTGAGTGGGAGGACAGATGATTGGGAAGTTTTTAAGGAACAACAGAACTTAACTAAAAAGGCAATACGGGGAGAAAAAATGAGGTCGAATGCAAGCTAGCCAGGAATATAAAGGAGGATAGCAAAAGCTTTTTTAGGTATGTGAAGAGAAAGAAGATAGTTAAGAACAATGTTGAGCCCTTGAAGAATGAATTGGGTGAAATTGTTATGGGAAACAGAGAAATGGCAGAAGAATTTAACAAGTACTTTAGATCTGTCTTCACTAAGGAAGACACAAGCAATCTCCCAGATGTATGGATAGGCCAAGGACATAGGGTAATTGAGGAAATGAAACAGATTGACATTAGGAAGGAAACGGTGATGAGTAAACTGATTGGACTGAAGGCTGACAAATCCCCAGGTCCAGATGGTCTGCATCCTAGAGTACTAAAGGAGGTGGCCCTGGAAATTGCAGATGCATTAGTAATCATTTTCCAATGTTCCTTAGATTCAGGATCAGTTCCTGAGGATTGGAGAATGGCCAATGTTATCCCACTTTTTAAGAAAGGAGGGAGGGAGAAAACAGAGAACTATCGACCTGTCAGCCTGACATCGGTGGTGGGGAAGATGCTAGAGTCCATTACTAAAGATGAAATAGTAGCATATCTAGATATCAGTGATAGGATTGGGCCGAGCCAGCATGGATTTACCAAGGGTAAATCATGCTTGACCAATCTGTTGGAGTTTTTCGAGGATGTAACCAGGAAGTTAAGACGGGGGATATCCAGTGGATGTAGAGTACCTTGAATTTCAGAAGGCATTTGATAAGGTCCCACATAGGAGATTGGTGGTAAAATCAAAGCTCATGGCATTGGGGGGAAGACATTGATATGGATAGAAAACTGGTTGGCAGATAGAAAGCAAAGGGTAGCGGTGAATGGGTGTTGCTCAGAATGGCAGGTGGTGACTAGTGGGGTGCCACAGGGCTCGGTATTGGGACCACAGCTGTTTATGATCTACGTCAACGATGTAGATGAAGGCATTGAGAATAACATCAGTTATTGCTGATGATACTAAGCCGGGTGGCAGTGTGACATGTGATGAGGATGTTAGGAGAATACAGGGTGACTTGGATAGGCTGGGTGAGTGGGCAGATACTTGGCAGATGACGTTTAATGTGAGTAAGTGTGAGGTTATCCACTTTGGGAGTAAGAACAGGAAGGCAGATTATTATCTGAACGGTGTAGAGTTAGGTAAGGGAGAAATACAAAGAGATCTAGGAGTCCTTGTTCATCAGTCACTGAAGGTGAATGAGCAAGTGCAGCAGGCCGTGAAGAAGGCTAATGGAATATTGGCCTTTATTACAAAGGGAATTGAGTACAAGAGCAAGGAAATCCTCTTGCATTTGTACAGAGCCCTGGTGAGACCACACCTGGAGTATTGTGTACAGTTTTGGTCTCCAGGGTTAAGGAAGGACATCCTGGCTGTAGAGGAAGTGCAGCGTAGATTCACGAGGTTAATTCCTGGGATGTCTGGACTGTCTTATGCAGAGAGGTTAAAGAGACTGGGCTTGTACATGCTGGAATTAAGGAGATTGAGAGGGGATCTGATTGAAACATATAAGATTATTAAAGGATTGTACAAGATAGAGGCAGGAAATATGTTCCAGATGCTGGGAGAGTCCAGCATCAGAGGGCATGTTTTGAGAATAAGGGGTAGGTCATTTAGGACAGTGTTAAGGAAAAACCTCTTCTCCCAGAGAGTTGTGGGGGTCTGGAATGCACTGCTTCGGAAGACGGTGGAAGCCAGTTCTCTGGATGCTTTCAAGAAGGAGCTAGACAGGTATCTTATGGATAGGGGAATCAAGGGATATGGGGAGAAGGCGGAAACCAGGTATTGATAGTAGATGATCAGCCATGATCTCAAAATGGTGGTGCAGGTTCGAAGGGCCGAATGGTCTACCTCTGCACCTATTGTCTATTGTCTTTGGCAATGGGCCAACACAATCCACTATGACCCTGGAAAAAGGTTCACCAAAAGCAGGTATCGGTTTAAGTGGTGCTACTTGAATAACCTGATTAGGTTTCCCTATTGTCTATATAAATCAGCATGTGTAATGATTTCCATCATAGCTGCACATAAAGTATCACCACTTATCTGCTCCACCTTCCCAGAAATTAGGATACTATGTCAACGGGCAGCACCAAGATCAGATTGAGCATGTATGCCTGGAGTTGTCAGACATTTGCATTACCTGCTCCCGCAATCTTGTTGTACCAACCTTTTCTTTTATTTTTCTTTACTTTTAAATATTCTTTGCTTATCCACCTTGAACAGAACAATTTCAATCACATATACCCAGCATCACAACAACAGTACCAAGCTCAGCACAGGGAGATCATGCACTGTAAAAGCTCAATAACATACTTGTATGTGCTGTATAACCAACTGTGAAGTTAGTTAGTCCTGATGGGATGGCAGTAGAAAATCCCATTGTATTAAAATGTATAGTATTTGGCCCATACACTGATGGAATTTGGAAACATTCATTATTTTCTGTAATCAATATGAAACAGGCATGTGAATAGTATTCATTCTTTATACTGGTTTGCAGTGACCTTTTCCCCAAGCTGAGAAATATCTCCATGCCAGTTTTCTTAACAGAATGCTGACACATCCAGTGGATGTCAAAATGTGGCAGGAGATTCGCTGCCAACTAAGTGGATTAAGGAAAGGGTCCAATCTGAACATTCTCTTATAATGAGATGATTTTATGAATTGGACAATATGCAATCGCAACAGAATAACCACCAGCTGTTCAAAGGAGCAGGGAAGTTCTGAAGCATCCCCATGATGATGGTACTTAACGTGCAGTCTTGCCTGGCATCTCGGGTTGTCAGAGGCTTTCAGTGAGCCACAGTAAGGAGCTATTAATGGCTCTTCCACTCAGGGGTTTATGTGCTTTGAGAGATCATTATCACCTGTATTGTGGGACAGAAAGACAAACATCACCATGAGCAGCTCGAGCAAGATCTCCTCACTGAGACAAAGCTTCTTCATGGGTAAAAGGCTGCATCCGTTTCTCTCAGATGCCCTGGTTGTTGTTGAGAGCCACATTGTTTCATTCAGGTTTCACTATGTGAAGCTGAGGTCCATGACGCAGGGTTGGAATGGAGCAGAAAGGAAGTTTATTTAACCTGAATAATTAATTAATTGATAAGATTATGGAATATTAATTGGGTAACAAAGATAGTACGGATGTTAAGAAACAGAAGAACAGGGAAAATTTCATAAAGATTGAAGAATTATGGTATTAGAGCGTAAAAAGATGAGAAACAGATCAAGAGTAGGTCAGTAGGCCCTTCATTGTTAGGGTCCGGTCCGGAGCCCGCCTTCTGAGTCTTGCTCCGGTCCGTGGACTCCAGACTCCAGGCCTTGCAGCCAGGCCTCCTGTCACAGAGCCATTGGATCATCTTGGCTTAAGGAGGTACACCTGTTGCCTATTGCAGGTGTTTATAAGGGGCTCGGGGACTGAGCCTAGTTGGGGGTTGTCCTGCTCTGAAGCTGGTTTAACCTGCTCAGTACCTGGACTGCCAGCTCTGAATCCTGTTCTGTATATGCTCTATCCGATTGGTCTTGTTCCCCTGCTTCTCTTCTGTGCGATGGTCCCGTGGTTCTGCCATATTTGTCTTGCTTGTGCTGCCATGTTGTTGGTTGCCTTTCCCAATTTACTGGGGTATCACGGTAGTCCTGTTGCTCACCCTGGACCCAGTTTCCTTCTGATCCCTTGCCTCTGTCAGGCAGGTCTGGCTGGACTGCTGCTGCCTGACGGGGAGTTCTGCCCCTTCCTACCCGTTGCCTCTGTCAGGCAGGTCTGGCCGGACTGCTGCTGCCTGACGGGGAGTTCTGCCCCTTCCTACCCGTTGCCTCTGTCAGGCAGGTCTGGCTGGACTGCTGCTGCCTGACGGGGAGTTCTGCCCCTTCCTACCTGTTGCCTCTGTCAGGCAGGTCTGGCTGGACTGCTGCTGCCTGACGGGGAGTTCTGCCCCTTCCTACCCGTTGCCTCTGTCAGGCAGGTCTGGCCGGACTGCTGCTGCCTGACGGGGAGTTCTGCCCCTTCCTACCCATTGCCTCTGTCAGGCAGGTCTGGCTGGACTGCTGCTGCCTGACAGGGAGTTCTGCCCCTTCCTACCTGTTGCCTCTGTCGGGCAGGTCTGGCTGGACTGCTGCTGGCCGGCAGGGGTTTCAGCCCTTTTCACCTATTGCTCCCTAAGGGTTGTGTCCCGCACCTGCCCAGGTGTCCGTGACTGGCCCAGGCCTCTGTTTCTGCCTGGGATCCATGTGGCCTGCCCTAAGGACTCCTACCCTTTCCTCCCCTCGTTTCCCATAGGTTGTGCCCCGCACCTGCCCAGGTGTCCGCGAGTGGCCCAGGCCTCTGTGTTTCCGCCTGGGAGGTGGCCCTGCCCGGGATCCATGCGGCCCGTCTTGATGAATCCTCCTGCCTGCCTCGTCCGAACTCTGGGATCCAGCCCCAACTGCCTTACCCCTCACATGCCATGGCATCCCCATCCTGTCCTACCCCTAGTACTTCAGTACCTAGTACTTCAAATGGACTTCATTTGGGTCCAATCCTGACATTCATACCTGCTCTGTTGTTCTGTAAGAACACAGCTGATTTGTTACCTCTTTCATATCTAAAAAATTGTCCATTGTTTCATTTAGAGTGCACCTATTTGCACTGAAATCTTTTCCTGCATGTAACATCACATTGAGTCCAATGCATAGAGGAATGGAATTAATTTTGCAGGCAGAGTATTGGAAGAAAATGTTTTTGCCAGGGAAGAAAAATAGGAGCTCCATTATGATTAAACCTGTAAATACCATGACAGCCAGACCAAGCTCATAGTTGCGGCCTTGGTTCATCACACAGTGGGGCAAATCACCATGAAGCCCATAGACACAAAGCCTGGAACAGGGGGAGTAGTTACACAGCCTCAGTTCCATGGAGAGTCAAGCAAATGTCTCAAAGCAGTAAACAAAATTGGCCTGGCCCTTGCCTTCAGTCCTGGAACCTTGTCTTCTCAGTCCATCTGGGCTATGTTTAAACTTTCTAACACTGGGTCATCCTCTGCCTTACCAATATGCTCTGTGCAGGGATCCTGTCACTATGTTCTTTCCCATACCCAAACTTTCCAGATCAGCCCAGAACTTAGATCGATCCAACCTTGCTCTCAGTTTAGGTGGATGGGCTCTGAAGCTTCTCCAAAATTTCTCCGCTCTGCTCGCTCCAATTCTGTTTCCGACTCTGACTCTGTCTAGAACATGCCTCGACCCTGCTGAGACCACTCCTCCTCAAACTTGCGATGCTCAGAATTTGCATTGCACCCACATGCCTCAACCTGCAAGTCAGCCTCACCTTTGCTCCCTTCTTCATTGTTTGCAGTGATAGAACACAATTTAACCACAGAAAAATGCTGATAATAAAGTACTTGGTTGTATTTCTTGCTTTACGAACCAGCAGGAAACTGTTGCCTCTCAGTAGTGTCAACTTAAACCAGAAGAAACAGGCCCTTTGGCCTATGTAGTCCATGACGATCCATTTAGACTGCCTACTCCCATTGACATGCACTAGGACCATAACCCTCTATACCCCTACTATCCATGTACCTATCCAGCCTTCTCATATATGTTGAAATCAAGCTCCCATGTACCACTTGCACTGGCAGCTCGTTCCACACTCTCAGGCCGCTCTGAGTGAAGAAATTTCTCCTGCGTCGATGGGACTAGACAGAATTGTCAAAGCACATATTAGATGGGCTGAATAGCATGTTTCTGTTCTTTAGTCACTAGGACTCTGACAGGTCAGATAGTAAATGCTATAATATTATTTTCAATTGTTTTCCTTTTTTAGTCAGTCTCAACTTTATGATCCTTATGGTTTAAAATAGGACTACTGAAGTTGGTCAACAGTTTATTGATGGATAATAGAGAAAGAAATATGTCTAAATACTTATTAATAACACTTTTAGTGTGGTAAATTGTGGCAAATTATCACCACAATGAAGAGGCGAGCGAAAGTAAGATTGCCTCAAGGGTTGAGCCATGTGAGTGTGATGTAAAGTCAGTGATTCTTGAAAGATCATCACTAATCCCTCCATTAGGCTCCAAAGGTAGTCATAGCTGAAGGGTGGTAGTGAGGACGAGCTCTTATTGCTCTTCATGGCATGCGTCTCACACAGCCTCTGACAACCAAGTCCAACTCCCGGCCTTCACGTGTGGCATAGTTCTTATGCCCATTGGAGCTGTTCTCACTGAGGAGGGCCACTGGCACCTTAAAACCAGTTGCTCCGGGCAGATGGGACTCATTAACCACGGATGGTAGCACATCTAGAAGAGGGAAAACTCCGATTTCAAATCTCCGGCTGCCTTGCAGCTATACCCGCTCATGGGAAAGGCTTTGGGAGTAAAACCCGAGGAAAAATCCGGAGTCGGTGTCCTGAAGGCGACTGACTGCTGTACCCAGCACCGGCACGGCAACTCCCGCGGTGCTGCTGGCACTGAACTATATCGACTCTCGTCGTTCCTTTGGACCTGTCGTCAGCATGTCATCCCACTCCATGGGCAACAGACGGATCTCCATATCTTTGCCCTGTCTTGTGTCCTGGAGAGCCCACTCCCAGTGACTACCAGAGGCGCAGTACCCATGGTTGATCACGATCAACGGAGGCCACACACACAGAATGCCTCCATGATCTCTTCAGCCACCTCTTTCTGAAACCTGCTGTGTACACATTGTTGTCCAGGTGACATATCTACCTTCAGAACTGCCAGTTTCCCGAGAACCTTCTCACTAGTTATGGTAAATTCACATACTTGATAATCCCTGACACCAAGAACTTCCACAATATAGTTTGTGTATTTTCACAGTGAAGAATGATACAAAATGCTTATTCAGTTCGTCCACCATTTCATTGTCCTCAATATTACCCCTCTGGCATAGTTTTTCAGTGGTTTAATACCCACTCTCACCTCTCTTTCACACTTCCAAAGAAACTTATGGTATCTTCTTTAATATTATTGGCTAACTTTCTTTCATATTCCATCTTTACCTTCTTAAAGATGTTTTTATTTGTTTTCTGTTGGATGTTAAAAGACCAGAAGACCATAAGATTATACTTATAAGAGTATAAGTAGGCCATTCAGCCCATTGAGTCTGCTCCACCATTCAATCACATGCTGATCCAATTCTTTCAGTCATCCCCACTTCCCTGCCTTCTCCCCATACCCTTTGATGTCCTGTCTCATCAAGAACCTATCTACCTCTGTCTTAAATGAACCCAATGACTTGGCCTCCACAGCTGCTCATTCCAACAAATTCCACAGATTTACAACCCTCTGACTAAAGTAATTTCTCCGCATCTCTGTTCTAAATGAACGTCCTTCAGTCCTGAAATTGTGCCCTCTTGTCCTGGACTCCCCTACCATGGGAAATAACCTTGCCATATCTAATCTGTTCTGGCCTTTTAGTGTGGTCTCACGAGTGCTTTATAGAATCTCAACATCACATCCCTACTCTTACATTCTATACCTCTGGAAATGAAAGCCAGCATTGCATTCACCTTCTTCACCACTGACTCAACCTTTAGGATATCCTGCATGAGGACTCCCAAGCCCCTTTGCATCTCTGCATTTTGAATTCTCTCCCCATCTGGTCCTTTTGTTTATTTCTTCCACCAAAGTGCATGACCATACACTTTCCAATATTGTATTTCATTTACCACCTCTTTGTCCATTATCTTCATATCATTGGCAAATTTAACCACAAATCCATTAATCTCATAGTCCAAATCATTGACATACATCGTAAAAAGCAGCAGTCCCAACACCGACCCCTGTGGAACTCTAGTGGTAACTGGCAGTCATCCAGAATAGGATCCTTTTATTCCCACTCTCTGTTTTCTGCTGATCAATCAATACTCCACCCATGATAGTAACTCCCCTGTAACTCCATGGACTCTTATCTTGCTAAGCAGCCTCAAGTGTGGCACTTTGTTACAGGCCTTCTGAAAATCCAGGTACAGCACATCTATGAGGGGTGGTTGATAAGTTTGTGGCCTAAGGTACAAGGAGTCAATTTTAGAAAACTTAGCACATTTACTTTTCAACATAGTCCCCTCCTACATTGACGCACTTAGTCCAACAGTCATGGAGCATACAGATCCCTTCTTTGTAGAAGTGGTCCAGAGCAGGGGTGATTGATAAGTTTGTGGCCCAAGGCAGAAGGAGATGAGTTATTAACTTGAGAATTTCTGCATAATCACTCAAAGAGTTGAATTGCATGTGCATGTAATGAGAGTGTCTTGGACCTTCAGGTGGTTGACAACAGGAGTGATTGATAAGTTTGTGCTCTAAGGTAGAAGGAGATGAGTTATACTGCTCTCGTTACATGGACGTGCAGTTCAACTCTGAGTGAAAATGCAGGAAGTTTAAAATGAATAACTCATCTCCTTCTACCGTAGGCCATGAACTTATCAATCATCCCTCATACTGCATCTCCTTTGTCTACTCTGCTTGTAATTTCCTCAAAAAATTGCAGTAACTTATTTGAGCAGGATTTTCCTTTCAGGGAACCATGCTGGCTTTGGCCTATCTTGTCATGTGCCTCCAGGTATTACATAATCTCATCCCTAACAATCGATTCCAAAAACTTCCCAACCACTGATATCAGGCTAACAGGTCTATAGTTTCCTTTCTGCTGCCTCCTACAACCTTCTTAAGTAGCGGAGTAACATTTGCAATTTTCCAGTTGACTGGTACAATGCCAGAATCTATCGATTCTTGAAAGATCATCGTTAATGCCTCCTCAATCTCTCCAGCTACTTCCTTCAGAACCCGAAGGTATATTCCATCAGGTCCAGGAGGTTTATCCACCCTCAGACCATTAAATGTCCTGAGCACCTTTTCAGTCGTAATAGTTTTCACATACTTCACTTCCCTGACACTCTTGAATGTTCAATATACTGCAGATATCTTTCACTGTTAAGACTGTTACAAAATACACATTCAGTTCCTCTGCCATCTCTGTATCTCTCATTATAATATCTTTGGCATCATTTTTTATTGGTCCTATATCTAACCTCAACTCTCTTTTACAGTTTATACACTTAGAAATGCTTTTAGTATATTTTTTTATCACCAGCATCCTTTCATAACTCATCTTTTCCTTCCTAATGACCTTCTTAAGTTCCTTCTGCAAGGTTTTAAAAACTTCCCAATCCTCTGTCTTCCCACTTTGGCTTTCTTGTATGCCCTCACATTTACTTTTACTTTGGATCTGACTACACTTGTCAGCCACAGTAGTGTCCTTCTTCCATTCAAAAATTTCTTCTTATTTGCAATTTATCTATCTTGCCCTTCCCACATTTTTTGCGAAACTCCAGCCATTGCTGCTCTGCTATCCTTCCTGCTAGTGTCCCGTTGCATTCAACCTTGGCCAGTTCCCCTCTCATGCCATTGTAATTTTCTTTATTCCACTCAAATACTGACACATTGGAATTTAGTTTCTCCTTCTCAAATTTGAGTGAACTCGATCATATTGTGATCAATGTTCCCTAAGAGTTCCTTAACCTTAATCTCTCTTATCACCTCCAGATCACTGCACAGCACCCAATCCAGCACAGCCGATCACCTAGTGGGCTCAACTACAAGCTGTTTTAAAAAGCCATCCCTTAGACGTTCTACAAATTCTCTCTCAAGGTCCAGTACTGGCCTGGTTTTCCCAATCCACTTTCATGTTAAAATCCCCAATGATTATCATGACACTGCCCTTCTGACACACTTTTTCTATCTCCTGCTGTAATTTGTAATCCACAACCCGGCTGCTGTTTGGAGGCCTGTATATAACTGCCAATAGGGTCCTTTTACCATTGCCCTTTCTTAACTCAACCCATGACAGGACTTTTGAATCCTGTCATCTCTTTCCAATGAGTTAGTTTTATTTCTTATGCACAGAGCCAATCCACCCCCTCTGCCTACTAACCTATCTTTCTGATACACTGTATATCCTTGGATGTTCAGCCATCCTTTAGCCAAGTTTCAGAGATAGCCACGACATCATATTTGCCAATCTGTTGCTGAATTCCAAGTCCATCCGTTTTCTTCCTTGTGCTGCGTGCATTCAAATACAACACTTTCAGTCCAGTATTTGTTGCTTTCTGTTTTAACTGCACCATGCTTCTATTGCCCTGTAACTCATCCCACTGGCTGAGATTATGCCTCAGTTCCTGCCAGTCCTTTCTATCATCTCTGTTGCATGCTATCTTTGATTTATTTCTGTTTTCCCCTTCCTCTGCTCACTCCAGTTCCCATGTCCCTGCCAAATTAGTTTAAACCCTCCCTAACAGCTCTATTAAACCTGCCTGCTAGGATATTGGACCACTTTGCATTCAAGTGTAACCTGTCCTTTACGCTTCTCAATCAATTTAGGTTTTATGTTGGCTTTTGCTCTTCTTGTTAGCCACAGTTGTGTCATCTTTCCTTCAGAATACTTCGTCCTCTTTGGGATGTACATATCCTGTGCCTTCTGAATTACTTCCAGAAATTCCAGCCATTGCTGCTGTGCCATTATCCTGCTGGTGTTCTTTTCCAATCAATTGTGGCCAACTCCTCTCTCATGCCTCTGTAATTCCTTTTACACCACTATAATATTGATATGTCTGTGTTTAGATTTTCCTTCCCAAATTGCAGGATGAATTCGATCACATTACGATCACTTTCCCCTTAAGGTTCTTTTACCTTAAGGTCTCTAATCAATTCTGGTTTATTGCACAACACTCAGTCAAGAATAGCTGATCCTCTGGAAGGCTCATCCACGAGTTGCTGTAAAAATCCATCTCATTGGCACTCTAGAAATTCCCCCTCCTTCATTTCAGCACCAACTTGTTTTCCCAATCTGACCGCATATTGAATCCCCCCGTGACTATTGTAGCTTTGCCCTTTGGGCATGCGTTTTCTATCTTTCGCTGTAATTTGTGGACCACATTCTTACCATGACGTCGACTGGAATATCTTCCACGATGAGGATGTCTCCGAGCTCACTGAGGGAATCACTCCCCTCAATAATAAGCAAATGCTTTGAGAGGCTGGTCAAGGATTACATCTGCAGCTTGCTACCACCCAAACTGGACCCCCTACAGTTCACCTGCCGACACAACCGATCGGCGGATGATGCAATAGCCACTGCTGTATGTACCATCCTTATACATCTGAAGAAGAAGGATGCTTCTGTGAGAATTCTGTGCTCATACAGTTCAGCATTCAACACCATAGTTCCATCTAGGCTCTCTGAGAAGTGCAGCAACCTCGGCTGTGACCCTTCCTTGTGTAGCTGGATCCTGGACTTCCTGTCAGATCGCTAGTAGGTGGCAAGAGTGGGTTCCCTCACCTCCACCACCCCTCTGACTCTCAACACAGGAGCCCCTCAGGGCTGTGTACTGAGTCCCCTCTTTTGCTCCCTGTATACCCATGACTATGTCGCCACCCACAGCTCTAATTTGCAAATTAAATTTGCAGACAACACTATATTGATTGGCCTTATCTCATACAATGATGAGGTGGCCTACAGGGAAAAAGTCATCTCTCTGACACAGTGGTGTCAAGAAAACAACCTCTCCCTCAATGTTGCAAAAACAAAGGAGCTGGTTGTGGATCCGGAGCTGAGAGGGTAAACAGTTTGAAGTCCCTCAGCATCCACATCACCAAGGACCTCACATGGTCTGTACACACCAGCTGTGGGTGAGAAAGGTGGAACAGCACCTCTTTCACATCAGATGGTTGAGGAAGTTTGGTATGGGCCCCCATTTCCTAAGAACTTTCTACAGGGGCACAATTGAGAGCATCCTGACTGGCTGCATCACTGCCTGGTATGGGAACTGTAGCTCCCTTAATCGCAGGACTCTGCAGGGTGTGGTGTGGACAGGCCAGCGCATCTGTCGTTGTGAACTTCCCATGATTCAGTACATTTATAAGGACAGGTATGTAAAAAGGGTTCATAGGATCATTGGGGACCTGAGTCACCCCAACCACAATCTATTCCAGCTGCTACCATCCGGGAAACAGTACCGCAGCATCAAAGCCAGGACCAACAGGCTCCAGGACAACTTCTTCCACCAGGCCATTGATTAACTCATGCTGATCTGAGTGTACTCTATATTACATTGACTGTTCTATATATTATAAATTATTATAGATTACTATGATTGCACATTGAACATTTAGACAGAGACGTAACATAAAGATTTTTACTCCTCATGTATATGAAGGATGTAAGAAATAAAGTCAATTCAATTCAATTTGGGGGTCTGTTTGCAACTCCCATCAGGGTCTTTCTAACCTTGCAGTTCTTTAGCTGTATCGACAATGATTTAACACCTTCCGACCCTATGTGTGTATTGCTTTGAATTTCAGGCATCTGCAGACTGTCTGTGTTTGCCTGTGATATTAGATCTTTGCATTCACAGCTAAAGTCCCAATGTTAAGGAAAGAAGCTCTCCTTGAAGTTTGCTTTACCAGCTATTAAGATGAATTTGTCAAGAAGAAGAGAGAATACTGTATCTGGTGTTATGGTCTTATGGCAGTGGTCCCCAACCTCCGGGCAGCGAGGAAATGACATGATTTGGCGATATGAAACAATATGAGTCAGCTGCACCTATCCTCATTGCCTGTCACGCCCACTGTTGAACTTGAACACACGTGAGGTCATTACGCACGCGAGGTCATCAGTCGCCTAAATGCAGTGATACCCTCGCGTCAGGGATCACTGGTTGGCCTCGGGTAACCAGCCACCTCGCACGGCCAGCGAGAAGTGCAGTTGCTACTGGCCTGGGGCGCGGATGGATAGGCGCGGCCTCTAAACCTGTTTAGCACACCGAATGTTCGTGGGGAACCCGGTGGTAAAATATTCGCAGATGACCTAATTCAGGCTCAGGGTTTCGTAAGTAGCAGAGCAGCCACCTTGCTGTGATCTGCTGAAAGTCATCCCTCGAGCCAAACTTCTGTCTGCCGATAAATCCTACCTACCTACAAGGAGGGTGGGGATGGGCCCTGTCACACTCCTCGCTCGGTCAGTCGCTTTCTCTGGACTGCGACCGCCACGGCCCCGGTACAGGGACCTTCGGCCTTCACCTTGTCTTCTCACTGGTGTGTTGCAATAATTTTATATGTTCATATGAGGAAAATATGCGCTGTGTGTTTAATATCCAAACCTTACTTAAAATGTTATGATGCTATTGACTTATACGTGAGTTATAATTGACTTATCACTATATTCATGCAAGTAAAATATGTGCAGTATTTTTAATATTAAATTCGTTAGATAAACCCTTTTAAAAATGAAATTGAATGTATTAGCCACTTATAAGTGACTTATAGTTGACTTATCACCTATATTCCGGTCGTGATTAACACCTGTGTGCCCCCCCCCCCCACTCCCCCGTCGGCCAGTCAGCAAGAATATTGTCAATTTTAAACCAGTGTGCAGTGCAAAAAGGGTTTTATGGTATCCCTTGTCTTATGGTATCATAATTGAACAAATATACACCATAATTTTTTCAAAGTTTCTGACAGGAAAAAACTGAAATAGTATTTAGAGCAACACACACACAATGCTGGTGGAACGCAGCAGGCTAGGCAGCATCTATAGGAAGAAGCACTGTCGACGTTTCGGGCTGAGACCCTTCGTCAGGACTAACTGAAAGAAAAGATAGTAAGAGATTTGAAAGTAGAGTGCGGAGGGAAGTCCGAAATGATAGGAGAAGACAGGAGGATGAAGCTAAGAGCAGGAAAGGTGATTGGAAAAAGGGATACAGAGCTGGAGAAGGGAAGGGATCATGGGATGGGAGGCCTAAGGAGAAATAAAGGGGGAGGGGAGTACCAGTAGGAGATGGACAACAGGCAAAGAGTGATGGGCAGAGAGAGGAAAAAAAAGGAGGGGGGAATAAATAAATTGGGGATGGGGTAAGAAGGGGAGGAGGGGCATTAACAGAAGTTAGAGAAATTCGTGTTCATGCTATCAGGTTGGAGGCTACCCAGACATAATATAAGGGGTTGTTCCTCCAACCTGAGTTTGGCTTCAGCTTGACAGTTAGAGGAGGCCATGGATAGACATATCAGAATGGGAATGGGACGTGGAATTAAAATGTGGGGCCACTGAGAGATTTACAAATTTCACGGCATATGCTGCTGATATTAAACTTGATTCTGATCCCGAATTTGAAAAATCTGCCATCATTTCTCATCTGATTGAATTACTTGATTCAACAGATGGAAATCACCTCTTAGCTTTTGTGCCTAGAGACAGAAAAATCCACAACAGGATTAGACAAGATGAACAGAGGGAAGCTCATTAACCTCCCATGAGTAGAGAGTACAAAGTCTGGGAGGGAGTGGGATTTAAAGAAAAACTGAATCAATTGGAGATTTGATTTAAATCACCAGGGAAAATGGGGAATGAGATTTGTATATGGGCCACCAGCAGAAACATTGCAGCAACATTGAAATAAATGGCAGGAGGCTTGATTTGTGAGTACTCCCACTTTATACCTGAGAAGAACAGCAAGACGTCTTCTGAATGACCCGTGCTAAGGTCAGGGGAAAACTTCAGAATGTGTCAATAAGTAAAGCACTAAATACCAAAAATATGAGTGTTATCACTCACCTGTGCAGTCTTCAGTCTTTGTGAAGTTACTATTCTTCTGTAAGTTCATATATCCTTCCTGACAGTTACAATAGAAGCTTCCTATTGTGTTGTGACAAACAGTATTGTGACCACAAATAGCTTCTGTAATACTTTCCCCATAAGAGCACTCATCATCGTCTGAATTGAAGAGAAAATGATTCAAGGTTTAATAAAAGCTCAAAAATGTATGAATTAGGAGCAAAAGTCAGCCACCTGTCATGCTGCTTAGCTGATCATGCCTGATCCTACCCCTTCTCACGTAACAACTTCCCAGATCTATCAAGGAACACAGGGACTAATGAAAGGAGGGAACTAAACAAACTCAGTATTTGTGGAAAATGGTATTAAAATATTAAAAGGATTAACGACTTTTAAATTCCCAGAGCCCAGTAGACTATATTGGAAGTACTTTAGGAAGTGACACTGAAGTTGGTCGATGTATTGATGATCACTTTCCAGCTTTGTTTAGTTCTGGAACAGTTCCAATTAATAAGAGCGAATGTAACCCTAGTGTTTACAAAGGTCGCAAGATAAAACAGGAACTCATAGACCAGTTAGGCTGACATCAATGACAGGGCACTTGAAGAATGACTAAATTGGACAACCTCAATGGAATCTGTAAAACATGAGGATGCATAAGGGAGAAGCAGCGGATGCAGTGTACTTAAACTTCCAGAAAGCTGTTGCTAATATCCCACAAAAATTAAGTCAACATGGGATGAGGGTAAGGTGCTGATCTAGATAAAAAAACATTTGGCCCACAAGCAAATAAGCATGGTTTCCTCTGAGTGGCAGTCACAGGGTTAAGTACCACAGGATCATTGTTGGAACCCTAGTTACTTACCATAAATTAATGATTTGACTGAAGGAGTTAATAGTACTTTCTCTAGTTTACAGATAACACAAAGCTGGGTGGGAATATCAGCCTGGAGGATACAGAAGACTCAAGGTTCATTAACAGGTAGAGAGGTGCCTAGATACTAGGCTGATGCAGTACAACATGAATCATTTGAGGTAATCCATTTTGGGGGCAATATATCAAGAAAGCAGATTATCTGAATGTTGGAAAAGAACAGTTACAACAGGATCTGGATGTCTTCATGCAGATGCAGTGGGTGATAGGTCAGAAAGTGGTTTGTTCAGCTTTGTTACAGGGAATTTGAGTACTAAAAGTAGAAATTTGCAGAACCGTGATGAGCCTGCACCTGGAGTATTGTGTACAGATCTGGTCTCCTTATCTGAGGAAGGATGTTCTAACTATGAAAATATATTCACCAAAGGTCCACTGGACAGATTCCTAAGATGACAGGGCTGATGCCTTGAGAGTTGTATCAACTAGTGACATACTCACCAGAGTTTAGAAGAATGAGAATGCTAACAGGCCTGGAAGATAAGGTGCAATATGAATGTTCCTGATGGCTAAGGAGTCATAGTATAAGAATTTCTTTATTTAAGACAGGGAGGAAGAGATTCCTTCTCTGAGAGAATGCTGAATCTGTGAAATGTCTCCCTGCAGAAACTAGTTGAAGCGTAAACATGAAATATATTCCAGGTTAGATTTTTTTTCGGGCTATGGGGATCAAGAGGAGAGGAAGCAGGAATGGGGCACTGAAAGTGAATGATAGGTCATGATGATATTGAATGGCAGAACTGACTTACATTCCTGTTTCTGTGATATTTGTCCCAAAATCACTGTATGTGATTGGACACCACAGCCTCCCATTCACTTCAGAATCAGGAGATTCTTTAGATGTGAATAGCCCAGGAAAATAAGTTGTTTATTTCTTTTTCTGAGCTTTGGCTGACAGCTGTAGGGAGAATGAATGGTACAGAGATTCTTTGAGTGAAAATGTTGTACTCTAACTCACCAACACAGCCACTAATACTCTGATAATTGTATCCATTCGGACACGGTGGGGGTACAGCTTGAATCCTTACGTGACTGAAGTAAATCACTAAAAGAAACCAGAAAAAAACTTGGTAAGAGTCCATTTCATAGTTCATTCCGCTCCTACAGAAATACAAAGAAGGAAAGGAAACATGGTTAATGCTTTACCAGTTGACTAAATTTAGAGAAAAGCTCTGTGACTCTGCAAAGATGTAGTCAATAAAATTACCTAGAGCTGTTTGATGCCTGATTCCTTGGGAATTAATTGTAATGAGTTCATCAGGTGCGTGGCATGCCAGCATCTTCATGAAGGTTTACCAGCATGTTGCTGGGACTCTAGGGACTGAATTATGGAAAGAGATTGAGCAGGATGGAATTTTATTCTTTGGAGAGTAAGAGAATCAGGGGTCTTTTCACCCTGGTGCAGAAAATCATGAAAATCATAGATAGGATGAATGCATATAAGTTATTTTTCACAGAACTGAGGAATCAAGTTCAGGTGACGTAGGGTTGGGGTGTGAGGGGAGATATTTAATAACATAAGGGGCAACTTTCTCACAGAGTCCATGTGTGAAATGAGCTGCCAGAGGAAGTGGTTGAGGCAGGTACTTTAACAACAGTTAAGATGCACTTGGGCAAGAAATGTTTACAATGATATGGGCTAACCACAGGCCAATTGGTGGCACGTTGACATAAACCAGCTAGGTTGAATAAGATCACAACCATAATATTCCCCTGAACATCGCATTTAACCTTGAACGGGAAGTACAGCCATAGTCATTCAGCAATGCTTTAACCTCTTGCAAGTTCTACTAACTGCATCAATGACAAAACCCCCATTTCAAAGAGAGCAATGACTGAACCGATTCACCAAAAGCTTTTCAAGAATATTTAGCTGTAGGCATATATTCCAGGGTTGCTTGCAATACCTAAAGCCTGAAATGTTTACACTGTAAAATTGTTTAGATGTCTATGGCAATAAGGTTTCTTTGTCTAAGTAAGCAAAGGAGAGGCTTGGAATAACATGCAGTTTCAAGGGTAGAAGTATTCAAGGCTACTAAAATAGTCTGAAACAATGACAAATTAATTAAGATAGAGCCAACCTTTGTTTCTTTAATCTACCACTGGATATCTTTTATACTTATACTTTACTTTATTTATCTCCGCTGCCACTTCCAACTGCCGGGGGCCCGGACTGTTGATCGAGTTGGGCCCCGAAGCCGACACTTAATCCCAAAGGGCCAGGCTGCCAGCTGAAACAAGTCCGTGAACAGAGTCACGGTTGCGGAGGCTTCCGCTCCAGCCGAGACCCAGGCTCGATTTCCGAGGTTGGCGGCAGAGACCTCACTCCCGGCAGCTGTGGATGGCCACCAACGGACCAGGCCTCGCTGATCGGGTCCAGGTGCGGTCCGGAGTTGAAGAAGCAATTCTGGCGCGTCGATGATCTCCATCTGGGTCGGTAGCTTCGCCAGGGTGTTGTTGATCTTGCTAGATGTAGCAAATTGGAGGTTTAGAAGGGTTTCTCGGGTATAGGATAGTGTAGAGGGCAGTTTGCTCGGGAGAGCACGTGCAGAGTCACCAGATATGGGCGCCATCTTAAACAAAGTGCCTGTTGAGTTTGTAAGGTGGATGTTGTACACAAAAAACTTATCCAAACAGCAGAATAATGTGAACAGAACATAGACAGTATAGCACAGGTCCTTAGGCCCAGAGTTAGGCCAAACCAATTAAAGTAGTAACCAATAGCCAAGCAAACTAATCTCTTCTGCTTACACAATGTCCATATCATTCCATTTTCTTCACATTCATGTGCCAATTTAAATTTCTCTTAAAAGACTTTAACATATCAGCCTCTACCATTACCCCACGCAGTGCATTCCCAACATGCACTGCTCTCTGTGTAAAAAACTAGCCCTTACATCTCCTTTGAAATTACTCCCTTTCACCTTAAGTGCATGCCCTCTGATCTTAGACATTTCAACCCTGACAAAACGATATCATCTGTCAACTCTATGCCTCCTGTAATCTTATAGACATCTATGTGATCACCCCACAGCCTCTGCACCCTCTCTAAAACCTTGAAATCCTTCCTATAATGGAGTGACCAGAACTCTATGCAATACTCTAGATGTGGCCTAACTAGAGTTTTCTTTTTTTTCTTTCTAAATCTTTTTATTAGTATTAGTAATATGGACAGAATACAAATGATATATTGATAAAGAAATTACCAACATACACATTCCATTACATATGAAAAAAAACACACATAATAGTTACAATATATATGAGTTTACCAAGACCTAAGCCATAAGATATATGTATGGACATAGTAAATCTAAATATTTCATAATGTATAATATAAAGAAAACAGAAAAAGGAAAGAAAAAAAAACAAAAAAAATTTATAATGCAAAACTAGCTAATCTAATAACTATAACTAATAAGTAATAAAAAAAGAAACAAAAAAAAGAGAAGGAAAAAAACAGATGCTGCATGACCCACTAAATTCCTCCAGTGTTTTCTATGTTGCTCCATATTCCTGCATCTGTAGCCCCTGTGTCTCCATGTAGAGTGCTGGATAAATCACTGAAAGAATGATCTTGAGTATGGACAAAAAAATCACATCATAATAAGTGGAGTTGAAAAAACATGAATTCTAAAAAAGGTGGTCCTGAGGCTACTTAACCATAATGGTTAAGACTTACTTAGCCATTTCACTGACATTCTTCAGAAAAAGAAATCTGTCCCTCTTAGCTGGGTTGGCGCCTTGTGACCCCAAATCCTCTGTTATGTGGACAATCTTAGATGCCTCCTAAATTCAGGGGCAAATCATGATGAAAAATAGATATTGACTACACAGTGACATCCAATTGATTTGTAAGTAGTAGAAAAATAGACATTCAAGGTGAGGTAGTAATTTAGATTAGACATTGGCTTTGTGGGAGAAGCCAGAGAGTACGAGTACATACAGTAATTGCCCCTCTGACGGAGGCCTATGTCTAGTGGTGTGCTGCAGGCTCCAATGTTTGTTTCTCATCTGTGCTTGTTTATCATCAATGACCTGGATGATAAGGTGGTTAACTGAATCAGCAAGTTTGTGGACAACACCAAGACTGAAGGTGTGGTGGACAGCGAGGAAGATTATCAGAGCTTGTAGTGAGATCTGGATCAGCTGGCAAAATAGGATGAAAAATCGCAGGTGAAGTTTATTTCAGACAAGTGTGATGTGTTGCACTTCAGCTATGTAGAACAGTCTATGTTCAAAGCCTTCCACGGTCATGCCCCCTAACACTTCCCCCTCTATATTGACAATTGCATTGGCACTATTTTGTGCACCTAGGCTGTGTTCACCAATTTAATCAATTTTGCCTCTAACTTCCATCCTGCCCTTCAATTCAATTGGGCCATCTCTGACACCTCCCTCCCCTTTCTTGATCTCTCTGTCTCCATCTCTGGAATCAAAATATCAACTGACATCTTTTATAAACTTACTGACTCCCATGGTTGTCTTGACTAATTTTTCTCACACCGTCTCCTGTACAAATACTATTCCTGTCTCAGTTCCTTTGCTTCTGCCTCATCTGTTCCCAAGATGTGGCTTTGCATTCCAGGACATCTGAGATGTCCTCCTTCTTTAAAAAAATGGGGATTCACTCACTTTGCTATTGATGCTGCCCTCGCATCTTCTTCATTTTCCATACATCTGTGTTCATTACATCTTTCTAGTGTTGGAAAGGTGATAGAGACCCCCCCCTTGTTCTTACCTACTGCTCCATCGGCCTCCACATCCAAAACATTCTTTTGCAACTTCCACTTCTCCAAAGGGCCCCCACTACTAAATATATCCATACCTCCCCCACTTCACTTTCCACAGGGATTGCTCACTCCGCGATTCTCTCGCCCATTCGTTCTTCCACACTAATCTCTTTCCAGGCACTTAACTGTGTAAACGGCCTAAGTGCGACCCCTGCCTGTACACCTCTTCGCTCACCTCCATTCAGGACCCCAAACATACCATCCAGGTGAGGTAACAGTTCATCCATGAATCTACTGGGGTTGTCTATGGTGTCCGGTGCTTCCTTTATGTTGGTGAGACCCTTTGTAAATTGGAGGGCCTCTTTGTCAAATACCTCTGCACCAGACACCAGAAGCAGGACTTCCCAGTGGCCAAGCATTTTCATTCTGATTCCCCTTCCCTTTCTGACATGTCAATCTATCTTGTGCCAAGATGAGGCCACCCTCAGGGTGGATGAGCAACCTTATATCTGCCTGGGCTCCCTCCAACTTGTTGGTATGAATATAGATTTCTCCTTCTGGTGAACAAAAATTCTCCCCCCCCCCCACTTTCTGTTCCCCACTCTGACTGTTTGCTTCTTCTCACCTGCCTATTACTTCCCCCTGGATTCCCTCTTACTTCCCTTTCTCCTAATGTCCACTCACCACCCCCATCTCTTCTCCAGCCTTTGGCCTTTCCCACCAGCTGGCTTCACCTATCACATTCTAGCAATCCTCTTTCCTCTCCACCCCCCCCCCACCTAATTCTAGCATCTCACCCCTTCCTTCTCAGTCCTGCAGAGGGGTCTTGGCCCAAAATGTCAACTTTTCCATAAAAGCTGTCTAAGCTACCAAGTTCCTTACAAACAAGAGAAAATCTGCAGATGCTGGTAATCCAAACAACGAACACAAAATGCTGGAGGAGCTCAGAAGGCCAGGCAGCATAGTTGACCTCCCTCCCACCCTGTTACTTGTATTACAAACCCATGGACTCTCACAGCTACCTGGAGTATACCTTCTCCCATTCCTTCGCTGAATTCCTCCGTCTCTGCCGCATCTGACCTCAAGATGAAGCTTTTCATTCCAGAGTGAAAGAGATGTCCTCTTTCTTCAAAAAAAAGGCTTCCATTTCTTCACGATCAATACCACCTTCAGCTGCCATCTCCTCCGTTTCACACATGCCTTCTCTCACCCCATCCTCCTGCCAACCTACCAAAAGGTGTCCTTTTGTCCTCACCGACAACCCCACGAGCCTCCATGTCTAGCAGATAATTCTCCGCAGTTTCCACCATCTCTAACGGGATCACATCACCAAGCCCATCTTTCCCTCCGCCCCGCTTTCTATTTTCCATAGGGATCACTCCTTACATGACTCACTTGTCCATTTGTCCGTCCCCACTGATCTCTCTTCTGTCACTTATCCTGGCAAGCGGAACAAGTGCTACACCTGCCCCTACACTTGCTCACTCACTGCACTTCAGGGCCCTAAACAATCCTTCCAGGTTAGACGACACTTCACCTGTGAGTTTTTTTGGGGTTATTTACTGTGTTTGGTGCTCCCAGTGCTCCTGTACATTTGGTGCTCCTGTATATCATTGAGACCCAATGTAAATTGGGAGATGTTTTGCGAACATCTACGCTCCATCCACCAGGCAAAGTTGGATCTCAGAGTGGCCGTCCTTTGTAATTCCACTCCCCATTCCCATTCCACTATGTCTATCCATGGCTTTCTCCTTTGTCATAATGAGGCCACACTTAGGTTGGTGGAGGAACAACACTTCATATTCCGTAGCCTCCAACCTGATGGTATGAACATCGATTTCTGAACTTCTGGTAATGCCTCCCCTCTCCTCTTTCACTATTCCCATCTCTTTTTCCTTTCTTACCTTATCTCCTGCCCGCCCATCACTTCCCTCTGGTGCTCCTCCCCCTTATCTTTCTTCCATGGCCTTCTGTCCTCTTTTATCAGATTCCCTCTTCTCCCAAGGGGGAATCTGATTCTCCCTGTATTTCTTGCACCAATCAACTCCCCAGCTTTTTACTTCATCCCTTCTCCTCAGCTTTTTCTCTCCAGTCCTGCCGAAGGGCTTTGGCTCGAAATGTTGACTGTACTCTTTTCCATAGATGTTGCCTGGCCTACTGAGTTCCTCCAGCATATTGGCTGTGTTGCTGAGTTCCTCCAACATTTTGTGTGTGCTGCTTGTTCCACTGAGGTTCAGTGGGACGACAACGAGAGGAAACTTTATGCAGAGGGTGGTGAGAGTGTGGAATGATCTGCTGGTGCAAGTGGTACGTACGAGCACAAGTTCAACGTTTAAGTGAGGTTTGGATGGTATGGGGATGTGGGGTGTATGAAGGGCTAAGTATTGTTAACAGTTTTTGGCCCCATATTTCAGAAAGGATGTGTTGTCATTGGATGGAGTCCAGATGAAGTTTATGAAGATGATTCCAGGAATGAAGAGGTTAAAGTATGAGGAACGTTTGGCAGCTTTAGGCCTGTACTCACTGAAATTTTGAAGAATTAGGTGGGAACCTCATTGAAACTGACTGAATGTTGAAAGGTCTAGATTGAGTGGATATGGAGAAGATTTTTCCTGTGGTGTGGTATCAAGAACTAGAGGGCACAGCCTCAAAATTGAGGGGTGACCCTTTAGAACTGAGGTAAGGAGAATTTTTTTTTTAGCCAGTGAGTAGTAAATCTGTGGAATGCTCTGCCACAGAATGTGGTGGAGGCCAAGTCTGTGCCTATATTTAAGGTAGAAGTTGATCATTTCCTGATTGGTTAGAGCATCAAAGGATTTGACAAGAAGGCAGTTATTTGGGGTTGAGAGGGATCTGGGATCAGCCATGATGGAATGGCTAAATGGCCTAATTCTGCTCCTATATCTTATGGTCTGGGTGCAGATCAATTGTGTGCAGGCAGCTTAAATAGTTCGGCACAGACTATTTGATCAGAAGGGCTTGTTTCTGTAATATAATTTTCTCTGCCTATGAGTCTAAAGGCTGCACAATTCATCATTGCTTGCTGATTCCCAGAGAGGGAAAAAGCAAAGAATGTTAAACATAGAAGAGTACAGAACACGAACAGGCCATTTAGAAACATAAAAAATCCACAGCACAATACAGGCCCTTTGGCCCACAAAATTGTGCCAAACATGTCCTTACCTGAGAAATTGCCTAGGGTTATCTATAGCCCTCTATTTTTCTGAGCTCCATATACTTGTCCTGGAGTCTCTTAAAAGACCCTATTGTATCTGCCTCCTCCACGATCTCCGGCAGCCCATTCCATGCACTCACCATTCTCTGTGTTAAAAACTTACCCCTGACATCTCCTCTGTAACTTCTTCCAAGCACCTTAAAACTGTGCCCTCTCATGCTAGCCATTTCAGTCCAGGGAAAAAGCCTCTGACTATCCACACAATCAATGCCTCTCAATATCTTATACACCTCTATCAGGTGAACTGACATTCTCTATCGTTCCAACGGGAAATGGCTGAGTTCACTCAACCTATTCTCATAAGGCATGCTCTCCAATCCAGGCAACACCTTTGAAAATCTCCTCTGCACCCTTTCTATGGTTTCCACAATGTCTCGACAATTTGGCTTACAATGTTGCTAAAAAGCAAATCAAAGCACCCAAATACTAATCCTTCCTACCTACTCCATGACCATATCCCTCTTTCTTACATCTACCTGCCTACCTAAATGTATTTGCCTCTACCACTATACCAGACAGTGCATTATGGACATCCGACTCTCTGAGTAAAACATTTACCCCTCATATTCAGATTGAACCTATCCTCTCTCACCTTCAATACATGCCCTCTGGTATCAGACATTTCAACCCTGGGTAACAGATACTCTGTGTCTACTCTATCTATGCCTCTCATATGCTTGTTAACATTCAGATCTCCCCTCAGTCTTCTAAATTCCAGTGAGTATAGACCCAGAGCTATCACACGTTTCTCATATGATAACCATTTTGTTCCTGGAATCATCCTTGTGAACCACCTCTGGACCCTCCCTAATGCCAGCACATTTATTCTTTGACGTGAAGCTCAAAACTGTTCACAATACTCAAGGTGAGGCCTCACTAGTGCCTTATAAAGCATCAGCACTACATCCCTATTCATGTATTCAAGACCTTGTGAAATGCATGTTAACACTGCATTTGCCTACCTCACTACCAACTCATCCTGCAAGTTAACCTTTAGGGTGTTCTGCAAAAGGACTTCCAAGTCTCTTTGCATCTCGGATTTTTGGACTTTCTCCCTGTTTAGAAAATAGCATGCACATTTATTTCCAAAGTGTATTTATTTACCAAAGTGTATGACCATGCATTTTCCAACATTGTATTTCATTTGCCACTTTCTTGCCCATTCTCCTAATCTGTCTAAATCCTTCTGCAGCCTACCTGTTCCCTCAACGCTACTTGCCGCTCCACCTTAGGGGCCCAACACTTCTTCGTCTTTGACCTCCAGACATACTAATGCATTTATACATGCAGCTCTGATCTCCAGGTCCTTCATATACTTTTCCTTGGTAAATACTGAAGCAAAGTACCCAATAAGTGCCTTGCTTATGTTCCCTTCATCCAATCAAAAAAACTTTTGGAGACAATCCTAATTAGACTAATGAAACCGGTGGTTACCTCTGTTTAACGTACAATAATCTATGATTAATAAACAGGAGCAGAAATAGGTTATTTGACCCATTGAGTCTACTCTGCCATTCAATCATGGCTGATCCTTTTTCCCATTCTCAGCCCCACTCCCTGGCTTTCTCCCAGTTGCTTTTGATGTCATGTCCAACCAAGAACCTATCAAGCTCTATCTTAAATACATACAACAACCTCACCACCACAGCTGCCTGTGGTAATATATTTAACAAATTCACCAGCATCTGGCTAAAGGAATTTCTCTGCATCTCTGCTTTTAATGGAGGCTCCTCTACCCTGAGTCTGTGCCCTCTTGTCCTAGACTCCACAACCATGGGAAACATCCTTTCCACAACTACTCTGTCCAGGCCTTTCAATATTTAAAAATGTTTCAAGAGCTAAGAGACCAAGAGCTGCCAGATATTCCTCATGCAGTAACCCTTTTATTCTTGGAATCGTTCTCATGAATTTTCTCTGAACCCCCTCCAATGTCAGTACATCCTTCATAAAATAAGGAGCACAAAACTGCACACCATACTCTAAGTGTGGTCTCACGAGTGCCTTATAGAGCCTCAACATCACATCCTTGCTCTTATGTTCTATACCTCTAAAAATGAATGCCAACATTGCACTTGCCTTCTTCACCACCGACTCACCTGGAGGTTAACCTTTAGGGTATCCTGCACAAGCATTCCAAGTCCCTTTGCATCTCCCCATCTAAATAATAGTCTGCTTGTTTATTTATTTCACTACTTTCCAACGGAGTATTTCATTTGCCAGTTCTTTGCCCATTCACCTAAAGTATCTAAGGCTCTCTGCAGGCTCTCTGTTTCCTCAACGCTACCCACTCCTCCAACTATCTTTGTATCATCGGCAAATTTATCCACCTGTGAGTCTTACTTCAGTGGTTGGTAAGTTGATGGAGAAGTCAGCACGGCTTTGTCAAGGGGAAGTTGTGCCTTACGAACCTGATTAAATTTTTTGAGGATGTGAATAAACACATTGATGAAGGAAGACCAGCAAGGCATTTGATAAGGTACCCCATGCAAGGCTTATTGAGAAAGAAAGGAGGCATGGGATCCAAGGGGACATTGATTTGTGGGTCCAGAACTGGCTTTCCCACAGAAGGCAAAGAGTGGCTGCAGATTGGTCATATTCTGTATGGAGGTTGGTGACCAGTGGTGTGCCTCAGGGATCTGTTCTGGGACCCTTATTCTTCATGATTTTTATAAATGACCTGGATAAGGAAGTGGAGGGATGGGTTAGTAAGTTTGCTGATGAAACAAAAGTTGGAGGTGTTGTGGATAGTGTGGAGGGCTGTCAGAGGTTACAGCGGGACATTGATAAGATGCAAAATGGGACAAAGTAGCAGATGGAGTTCGACCCAGAAAAGTGTGAAGTGGTTCATTTTGGTAGGTCAAATATAATGACAGAATGTAGTATTAATGGTAAGACTCTTGGCAGTGTGGAAGATCAGAGGGATCTTGGGGTCCAAGTCCATAGGACGCTCAAAGCAGCTGTGCAGGTTGACTCTGTGGTTAAGAAGGCATACGGTGTATTGGCCTTCATTAATCGTGGAATTGAATTTAGGAGCCAAGAGGTAATGTTGCAGTTATATAGGACCCTGTTCAGACCCCACTTGGAGTACTGTGCTCAGTTCTGGTCGCCTCACCACAGGAAGGATGTGGAAGCCATAGAAAGGGTGCAGTGGAGATTGACGAGGATGTTGCCTGGATTGGGGAGCATGTCTTATGAAAGCAGGTTGAATGATCTCGGCCTTTTCTTCTTGGAGCGACAGAGAATGAGAGTTGACCTGATAGAGTGTATAAGATGATGAAAGGCATTGAACGTGTGGAGAGTCAGAGGCTTTATCCCAGGGCTGAAATGGTTGCCACAAGAGGACACAGGTTTAAGGTGCTGAGGAGTAGGTCCAGTGGAGATGCCAGGGGTAAGATTTTTTATGCAGAGAGTGGGGAGTGCGTGGAATGGGCTGCCTGCAACAGTGGTGGAGGCGGATATGATAGGGTGATTAAGAGACTTTTGGATAGGTACATGGAGCTTAGAATTATAGAGGGCTCTGGGTAAGCCTAGTAAATTCTAATGTAGGGACATGTTCGGCACAGCTTTGTGGGCTGAAAGTCCTGTATTGTGCTGTTGGTTTTCTGTGTTTCTAATCCATTAATCCATATTCCAAATTATTGACATGCGTCGTAAAAAGCAACGGTTCCCACACCAACCACTGTGGAACTCCACTGGTAATCGGCAGCCAGCCAGAATAGGATCCTTTTATTCCCACTCTCTATTTTCTACCGATCAGCCAATGCTTGATCCATTCTAGTAACTCCCCTGTAATCCCATAGGATCTTGCTAATCAGCCTCATGTGCTTATCATAGGCCTTCTGAAAATCCAAGTAAAGCATATCTACTGCATCTCTTTTGTCTACCCTGCTTGTAATTTCCTCAAAAAAAATTGCAGTAGGTTAGTCAGGCAGGATTTTCCTTTCAGGAAACCATGCTGGCTTTGGCCAATCTTGTCATGCGCCTCCAGGTACTCCATAATCTCATCCCTAACAATCAATTCCAACAACTTCCCAACCACAGATATCAGCTTAACAGGTCTATAGTTTCCTTTCTGCTGCCTCCCATCCTTCTTAAATAACAGAGTAACATTTGCAATTTTCCAGTCAGCCAGTACAATGCCAGTATCTATCAATTCTTGAAAGATCATTGTTAATGCTTCCGCAATCTCTCCAGCTACTTCCTTCAGAACCTGAGGGTGCATTCCATCAGGTCCAGGAGATTTATCCACCCTCAGACCATTAAGCTTCCTGAGCACCTCCTCAGTCATAATTTTCACATAGTTTTCACATACTTCACTTCCCTGACACTCTTGAATGTTCAGTATACTGCAGATGTCTTCCACTGTGAAGACTGATGCAAAGTACATATTCAGTTCCTCTGCCATCTCTCATTACAATATTCCCAGCATCATTTTCTAATGGTTGTATATCTACCCTCTTTTACCCTTTATATACTTAAAAAACTTTTGTTGTCTTTGATATTAGACGCCAGCTGCAATTCAAAATTAATCTTTTCCTTCCTAATGACCTTCTTACTTTCCTTCTGCAAGATTTTATAAGCTTCTCAATCTTCCATCTTCCCACTGGCTTTGGCTTCCTTGAATGCTTTCTCTTTTGCTTTTATTTTGGCTCTGACTTCACTTGTCAACCACGGTTGTGTCCTCCTTCAATTTGAAAATTTCTTCTTATTTGGAATATATCTATCTTGCACTTCCCTCATTTTTCACAGAAACTCCAGCCATTGCTGCTTTGCTGCTTTACTGTCCCTCCTGCTAGTGTCTCTTTCCAGTCAAAATTCACCAGTTCCCTTCTCATGCCATTGTAATTTCCTTTTTTCCACTGAAATACTGACACATTGGAATTTATTTTCTCCTTTTCAAACTTCAAAGTGAACTCGGTCATATTGTGATCAATGTTCTGTAAGGATTCCTTAACTTTAAGCCTCTTATCACCTCCAAATCATTTCACAACACCCAATCCAGCATAGTTTTCCTTGACAAAACTGTATCCAAACCCTTTCTGCTATTCACAGGGGTTATCACAGGGACAGCCAACAAATTCCTTCCGAATGAGGATCAAACAAGGTCGAACCTGTTTCACCATCTAAATCGACTTTCCTCGATCTTTTAACTCCCGAACTCCGATCTTCACTGTCCACTGATTTTTAACTGGCAGTATTATAAAGAAACTGCTGGCAATGACCTTTTAAACTTTAGGCATTAAATAAACCTCCATCTTTCAACCAAACTGTGTCATAATATTAGACCACGCAGTGGCATGGAGTCGAAATGGCAAATCCAGCCACGAACTGCCCCTCCTCACAGGGAGGGGTCCTCCTTTTATACCCTGTAAAAAAAAACCTGTCACATGACCTCTACTGGCGGGAAAATGACGTCACTCCACCATCACAAGACCACGACCTTAAGTCCAGTATAGCTTCAACACCACTGTCACGTGTCACCTGTATGTAACAGAAGATTTAATGAAATTGTTCAAAATCACAAACGTTTTGGCAGACTGGATAGAGGAGGCACCTTCCTGTGGTTGGTAGGTATGGAAGTATAATAACTGGGACAGGTAAGGAGAATTTCTTTAATGGGGGAGCTGTTTCAGTTTGGAATGAATTGCTTGGAAGGACAGCAGAAACAGATTAAATGGCAAGCGTTCAATAGAAACAAAACATTGTCTCAAAAGCATCAAGTAGGCAAGTGGAAGGGTGGACAGAGAGAGACACAGTTGGGGATAGGACCAGACATCAGGTGGGAGTAGGACCAGGAAGAAAACTCTCTGAAGGAAGAGAGAGAATAAGTGAGCCAAGATGGAATGGCTGAACAATGATCTAACTAGCAACAGTATATTGGATGGATTTGTGTATTTTATGAGTCAAAACACACTGAAGATCGGTGATTAAAGGGAAGTAGGAGGTGCTTGCCAGAGAATGCTGACTTTTGGATCTAGTATCTGCCGACGCAATTGAGTTTCACATAATCTGAACCAAAAAGCAGAGATAGGAAGTTGTAAATAGGGAACTGGACATGTGAGTTCTGGGGCCCAGGGATGAGTTAGGGTGGGAGGGAATGAGAGTTGAAGGAGTAAGTGTGAATGAGGAGAGCTGGGATAGTGTTGCTGCTGACGGAAGGATTAAAGGGAAGTAGGAGGTGCTTGCCAGAGAATGCTGACTTCTGGATCTAGTATCTGCCGAATTTCTTGTGTATCTTGTATCCAGTGTTTTCATAAATGGGCTGCTGACATTCAGTTTGTCCAAGAAATGTCCCAAATGGTTATAAAACATAGAGTCAGAGGTCAAATCCTCTCAGTTCAGTATAGTATCTCGGCCAGCCGGCAACTGCTTGCAAAAGGCTCTCTGTGGTGGTGGTATGCAAATGGAACTGCAAGCACAAAGTGAAATGTGTTCTGCTGCTGGGATAATTGCCCAGGAGATCAGACTTCGCAATCTCTAGTACTCTGACTAATGAAGATTCGGAGAGTATGGGGAGCACTTGCAAGGAGGAAGGAATAACTTGGCTCTGTGGAGTATATTCTCATAGCAGTGAAATCACACAGTCACATTTCTGGATCCAAAAACAAATTCACATCAGTCATATCAGTTTGTGTGGGTAAGAAGAAAGTCAGTCAACTTTTTGATACTTTTTTTTCTGCCATACTTCCCCTCTCCTCCTGAACCCTGTGACCCTGTCCAATGGTGCTGTCAGAAGGTACAGCCAGGCCAGTCCAGTTTCTACCTCACTCAAGTGACCATTTGTCCCAGTGGAAACCACTGCAGTGCATATTAAACATGGAGTCATAGAACACTACAGCAGAGGAACAGGCCCTTCAGCCCACCTAGTCTGTGCTGAACTATTAATCTGCCTTGTCCCATTGACATGCATCCTGATCATAGCCCTCCATACACCTTTCATCCATGTACCTATCAAAACTTACCTTAAATGTTAAAATTGGACCCCCCAAACAGAACTTTGTTGGCAGCTTATTCCATACTCTCACCATGCTCTGAGTGAAGAAGAACTTCTTTATGTTCCCCTTAAACATTTCACATTCATCCTTAACCCAAAGTGACCAGAGACCAAGGCGAGGATGTAAGGACCCAAGTGCTGGAGTTCTGAGACTAGATTTAAGACACAATATAGAGACTGAGATGAGGACAGGGTTCTAAACTAGATGCTAGATGAGAATCCAAAATAGAGCTGACAGTTGAGCACTGAACCTCAGTTCAGATACTTTCTAAATATTAAAATCCTGGTGCCAAAACATGGTCACTTATCATCAGGACGGGCCTGAATCTTTTAAAGGGGCCACACCAGTTATCTATATGCCGGATAGTCGGAGTGTCTAAGCTCCAGAGCTGGTGCAGTCGGGTGCGTATCGTAGCACCCATGACCTCTAGTTGTAGACTCAACCCACCTCAATGCATGCCTGCTTGCATTTACCTCATAATTAACCTCAACCAAAGCTTCCTTCAATCTATTATATTATAGGGAATAAAGATTCAAAGTACATTTATTATCAAAATACAGTATACGATCCTGAGATTCATCTTCTCCACAAACAACCATGAAACAAAGAGTTGGGATGTTATGTTGAAATTATGTAAGACATTTTTATACTATTAGGGAACTCATTCAAGGAATAAACATCAAACCTCCTACATGCACAAAAGAAAGACACAAATCGCATAATCAGCAACAAAAAAATCAAGTGAGGCTTCTTGGTCTCAAGACCACATGCTTTGCTCGACAATACCCTCAGAGACAGTGAATTGCTCAAATGGGCCAAAAACACACCACCTAAGTGTTGATCTCAGGCTCCAACAGTAACAGAACCATGGTTGACAGAGAAAGAAGATGTAAAAGATGTGATAGAAGTAGTTCTGTGAATCGTCTGAAGGATGCTGCTCTCGATCATGTTGTCCACTGGCGCTATCTTCTTTAGGATCAAACCTTTCCCTACAACTCATGTCCTTGACACCCAGCAGCATCTCTGTAAATTTCCTGTGCACTCTTTCAATCATATTTACACATTTCCTGTCGGTAGATGAGTAAAACTGCCCACAATATTCCAAATTAGGTCTCGCCAGTGATTTATAGAATTTCAACTCAACATACTAATACTTGTACTTAATACATTAATTTATGAAGGCCAATCTGTAAAATGTTTCCTTTATGTGTCTAACTACCTATAACACCACTTTTAAGGAATTATGGAACTATATTTCCAGATCCCTCTGTTCTACCACAATCCCCAGTGCCCGGCCCCTCACCATGTAAGACCTATGCTGGCTGATCCGCCCAACATTGAATATCACATATTTGTCTGCGTTAAATTTTATCTGCCATTTATCAGCCAGTTTTTCCAGCTGGATCAGATCCTACCACAAGCTTTGTTGCTTGCTGTACACTACAGCCCAATCTTGGTGTCATCTGCAAACTTGCTGATCCAGTTTGCACATTATCATCCAAATCATTGATACAGACGACAAGCTACAATGGAACCAGCACCGATCCTTGAAGCACCCCACTAGTCTCAAGCTTTCAGTCAGTTAGCTAACCACCCTCAAATACTCGCTGGCTTCTTGCACAAAGCCAATGTCCAATCCAATTTTGTACTTCATCTTGAATGCCAAGTGAGTTATCTTCTTGACCTTGTCAAAGTCCATGTAGACAACATCTCGTCAGGCGCCCCACACCAGTTCAGAAGCAGGTGAAAACCTGGCCAGCAGAAGCCATCTCTGCTCTTCAAGACTGCATTAAGCACACTGACTGGCACATGTTCAGGGAGAATGCAACCGATGGCGACTCTACCAACTTAGAGGAGTACACGGCATCAGTGACCAGCTACATCAGCAAGTGCATCGATGACATCACTGTGTCCAAGACCATCACTGCACGCTCTAACCAGAAGCCATGGATGGCCAGGGAGGTGTGCGCGCTGCTGAGGACCCGTGACTCCGCCTTCACAGCAGGCAACAAGGCAGCCCTAACAACAATGAGGGCCAAACTGTCCCAGGCCATCAGAGAGGCAAAGCCTGCATACGCCCAATGCACCCACAGCCACTTCCAGGACAGCAGTGACACGCGGCACATGTGGAAGGGCATTCAGGACATCACCAACTACAGGACAACATCACCTGATTGTGCAGGTGATGCCTCCCTCCCAGATGCGCTGAACAACTTCTAGGCTCATTTTGAGGTGGAAAATGATGTGGCAGTGAGGAAGTCCATCCCTCCTCCAAATGACCAGGTGCTGTGTCTCACCGTGGCTGATGTAAGGAGAACCCCATGCAGGGTCAACCCATGGAAGGCTGCTGGACCAGACAATATTCCTGGCAGAGTGCTTAGAGGATGTGCAGACCAGCTAGCAGATGTTCTCACTGACATCTTCAACATCTCCCTGAGTAGTGCCATTGTTGCAACGTGCTTCAAGGCCGCCACCATGGTCCCCGTGCCGAAGAAGTCTTCAGTGTCCTGACTCAATGACTACTGTCCCGTTGCACTCACATCCATCATCATGAAGTGTTTTGAGAGGCTCATCATGAGGCACATCAAGACCCTGCTGCCCCCCTCATTGGACCCCCCTACAGTTCGCATACCGTCCCAACTGCTCAACAGATGACGTCATTGCCATCAGCCTCCATCTGGCCCTAACCCACCTGGACAAAAAAGACACATGCATTCAAATGCTGTTCACAGACTTCAGTTCAGCATTCAACACGATCATTCCTCAGAAACTGATTGGAAAGCTGTGCCTACTGGGCCTGAACACATCCCTCTGCAACTGGATCCTAGACTTCCTGACTGGGAGACCTCAGTCAGTCCAGATCGGAAGCAGCATTTCCAACACCATCACACTGAGCACGGGCTCCCCCCCCCCCCACCAGGCTGTGTACTTAGTCCACTACTGTTCACTCTTCTGACCCACGACTGTGCTGCAACACACAGCTTGAACCACATCATCAAGTTTGCCAATGCCACAACTGTGGTGGGTCTCATCAGCAAGAATGACGAGTCAGCTTACAGAGAGGAGGTGCAGCGGCTAAAGAACTGGTGCAGAGCCAACATGTCTCTGAATGTGAACAAAACAAAAGAGATGGTTGTTGACTTCAGGAAGGCATGGAGCAACCACTCTCCACTGAACATCGATGGCTCCTCAGTAGAAATTGTTAAGAGCACCAAATTTCTTGGAGTTCATCTGGCGGAGAATCTCACTTGGTCTCTCAACACCAGCTCCATAGCAAAGAAAGCCCAGCAGCGTCTCTACTTTCTGCAAAGGCTGAGGAAAGCCCATCTCCCACCCCCCCCCCCCCCCATCCTCACCACATTTTACAGAGGTTGTATTGAAAGCATCCTGAGCAGCTGCATCACTGCCTGGTTCGGATATTGCACCATCTTGGATTACAAGACCCTGCAGTGTATAGAGAGGTCAGCTGAGAAGATCATCGGGGTCTGTCTTCCCACCATTACAGACATTTATACCACTCACTGCATCTGCAAATCCAACAGCATTATGAAGGACCCCATGCACCCCTCATATAAACTCTTCTCCCTCCTGCCATCTGTGAAAAGGCACCAAAGCATTTGGGCTCTCACGATCAGTCTGTGCAACAGTTTCTTCCCCCAAGCCATAAGACTCCTCAATACCCAGAGTCTGGACTGACACCAACTTACTGCCCTCTACTGTGTCTATTGTCTTGTCTATTACTTATTGTAATCCCTACACTGTTTTGTGCACTTTATGCAATCCTGGGTAGGTCTGTAGTCTAGTGTAGTTTTTGTACTGTTTCATGTAGCACCATGGTCCTGAAAAATGTTGTCTCATTTTTACTGTGTACAGTACTAGCAGTTAACGTCGAAATGACAATAAAAAGTGACTTGACTTGACTTGATCCACTGCCTTGCCTTCATCAACTCTATAAGATTGGTTATCCGTGAATTACCACACTCAAAGCCATATTGACTATCCTTAGTCAGTCCCTGTCTATCCATATACTCATATCTAGAACATCTTGCTGTAACTTTTCTACTACTAATGATGCCCGGCTCACCAGCCTATAGTTTGCTGGTTTATTTCTAAGAGCCTTTCTTAAATAATGGAACAACATTATCAATCCTCCAATCCTGCGGTACCTTACCTGTCACTAACAATGTTTTAAATATCTCTACTAGGGCCCCTGCAATTTCCTTTTACTATTAATATATCTGTAGAAGCCCTCAGGGTTCTCCTTCGCTCCATCTGCTCGAGCAGCCTCTTTAACCCCTCCTAAATTCCTTCTGAACTGTTATCCTGTATTTCTTACGGTCCTCAAGTACCTAATTTGTTCTTGTCTTCCTATATCTGCTATACACCTTTTTCTTAAACAGGGTCTCAATATCTCTTAAAACCAAGGTTCCATAAACCTGTTACCGCTGCCTCTTATTCTGACAGGAACATACAAACTCGGTACTCTCAATATTTGACTTCGGAAAGCCTTCCACTTACCAAGCATCCCTCTGCCATAAATCCCTTTGCCATCTATCCAGACCACACTTGGACATTCCTTGGGTGGGAAAGACTTGGAAGAGAATAGGCCAAATGCAGGCAAATGCAATTAGTGTAGATAAGCTGTAGGGTCGATATTGTTGGGAAAGCTGAACCATTTTTACCAAATCTACCCTTAATTGTATTTAGCCTATTCTCCTCCAAGTCCTATCCAAGCATCACTTAAAGATTGTAATTGCATCTGCTTCTACCATATTGCTTCAGATAACCAGCATCTTCTTTGTAAAATATTTACCTCAAATGTTCTTAAATTCCTATCTCTTACCTTAAATCTATTTCCTTTTGTTCAAGACTCCATAGCCCTGTAAATAAGATTATATCTATCCTCTCAATCAGTTATAACTTTATAAATCTCTATAAGGTCATCTATCAGTCTTCAATGAGAGTAAAGCCAGCCTGTCCACTCTCTCCTTGTAACTCTCGCCCACTAAGCCAGACAATATCCTGGTGAATCTCTCCTGCTTTCTCCCTATTGCTACCACAATCCTTCTGTAATGTGGCATCCAGAAAGATGCACAATAGTCCAATGAAATATAATCTATGTTTTGTACAACTGCAACATGGCATCCAAACTTGTACACTCAATGCCTCAGCCCGTGAACACATGCATGCAAATACTTACAAGGGGTCCTGGTGTAAAAGTACCACAGAGAAGTTTTATCAAGAGAACATACAGATTTCCCGGTGGTCTGGAATCAGTCCTGTTTAAGATCGGTTTCCTTCAGTCACACAAGGAATCATCCTAGAGTCTCAACAAAAGCGGTCTGATGTGCTGAGCAGTCAGAAGTGATTAACTAGCAAATTAACTAGCAAAACATGTAGGGTTCACCACATTTTCAACATCCTCTGGGTATAGAAGGTGCTGCTGTTACTGACAGAACAGAGAAATAACTTTGACTGGCCATCATGCACATTCAATCTACTCCCATCTGTCTGCATGTAATCATTATCCCTCTGGTTCATATGTGTGGCTAAATGTATTGGCTTTCACCACCTCTCCTGACAATATACATGTGTGAATTCAATTTATTCCAGTGACAAAGTAGGATCAAATAGTTTTTTAAACTTTCAATTCAGTCTAAAAATTCCTTATATTCATAAATGGGATATTACAGTTCAAATTGACCACTTTGTGAATGATTTACAATAAGATACAATCAAAATGAGAGGGAGAAGTGCTTAAGGTGGCCTGTGCACAGCAGCTGCCTGAGAGCTGTGGGCTACTCGGAGACTACTCACATCAGCATTTATTGCCTCCCAGTCACATATGCATATGAAAAGGTTGCTATATTTAGTCCACAGTTCAGACCGCTGGTGGAAACATTCACATGTTAAATAAAAACTGCGGAAAATGGAGTATGCAGAAATGCTGTGATCTTGGTGTGAGGTGCTAGAGAAAAAATATAAAAAATAAAAAATAATAAAAAAATAAAAGGGAGCATGAAGGAATGAAGAGAGAAAAGAAAGTCTGAAAGAAGCAAAGAGTAAGGACATAAACATTCACACCAAAGATTGCAGAGCCATGTCAAAGTCTAATTATCTAATATATTTTAAGAGAAAAAGAAGGAATGATTTCTTAAACAGATGAGGCAAGGGGAATTGCATTCTTATGAGAGTGACAGTGAGAGAAAGGTCAAACAAGAAAATATTCATTCATACAGAAAAAAGTACTAACTTTACATGTCTAAAAATGGTAAAACACTGTTACAGAGTAATCTTTCTGAGATCAATTTCACTTAACATACCAAGCATAAGGTAGCTGTATCCCAGTTGCATTGTGTTCTCAAAAGTGTTGAACTGTAACTGTTCAGTGGTAATCTCACTCAGGCACTGTTCTCTTCCTTTTCATACTACTGAGATCATTTAGCAGAACTTCAACAGATGAAGTCACAGACACACCCAAATGGGGGAGGAGAGAAACCCAGCTTTGGCCTGCCTCTCATGCTCCATTGATTTTAAATCTACGTATGAATTCAAATCTGGAGTATACTCTTGAGATCCTACAACATCTGATTCTACTCATATGCTCCAAATTCTGGAAATCCTTTGTTGGCAATACCAATTTTCCAAATCTGCTTATTGCATGATAGATGATTGATTAGATATGTGATTGAAGTGCATTAAAATGAATAAAAAATTTCATAGAACATAGTACTGGAACAGACCCTGCAGCTGGAGATAAGGAGGAATTTCTTTAGCCAGAGAGTGATGGATGCCAAGCCTTTATGCAGATTAAATGTAGAGAATGATAGATTCTTGATTGGCCAGGGCATGAAGGATACGGGGAGAAGCCAGTAGACTGGGGCTTGAGGAAAGTTGGATTAGTCATGATGAAATAGCGCAGCAGACTCAATGGGTCAAAAGGCCTAGTTCTGATCTTATACCTTACGGTCTTAAAATGTTTTTGCCCTGTGTGGCCACTTTCAAGGAGCTATGAACTTGAATCCCAAGAACTCTCTGCTCAGTAACACTGTTATGGATCCTGTCTTTAACAATGTACTGTCTCCTTGCATTTGTCCAGCCAGGGTGCAGTGTCTCACTAACCCAACCATCTACATTTTCATCCAGGTCATTCATATACATCACAAACAGCTGAGATCCCAGCAAAGATTCCTGCAGAACACTACTAATTACAGACCTCCAACTTGCATAAGCCTCTTTAAAGCCTACCCTCTGTTTTTTATGTGCAAACCAGTTTTGAATCCAAACAGGCAATTTGTCTCAGACCCCATGCATCTTAATCTTCTGGATTAGCGGCCTTTGAAGATCTTTCTCAAACATCTTACTAAAATCTATGTCGGCAACATTCACTGCCAACCATCATCAATCTGCCTCATCACCTTGTCTAAAAGCACAATCAAGTTGATAAGACACAACCTGCCCCATGATAAGGTTCCCCATGTGAGGCTCATTCAGAAAATAATGAGGCATGGGATCCAAGGGGACCTTGCTTTGTGGATCCAGAATTGGCTTGCCCACTGAAGACAAAGGGTGGTTGTGGATGGGTCTTATTCTGCATGGAGGATGGTGTTCCGCAGGGATCTGTTCTGGGAACCCTCCTGTTTACGATTTTTATAAATGACCTGGATGAAGAAGTAGAAGGGAAGGTTAGTAAGTTTGCGGTTGATACAAAACTCGGGGTGTTGTGGATAGTCTGGAGGATTGTTAGAGATTATAGTGGGACATCGATAGGATGCAGAACTGGGCTGAGAAAAGGCAGATGGAGCTCATCCCAGATAAGTGCGTTGGTTCTTTTCGATAGGTCAACTTTGAAGCCAGAATATAACATTAGTGGTAAGACTCTTGGCAGTATGAAGGATCAGAGAGATCTTGGGGTCCACGTCCATAAGACATTCAAAGCTGCTGCGCAGGTAGACAGTGTTATTAAGAAGGTGTATGAAGTGCTGGTGTTCATCAACCATGGGATTAAGTTCAAGAACTGTGAGGTATAAGACCTTAGTTAGACCCCATGGAGAACTGTGGTCAGTTCTGGTCACCTCACTATAGGAAGGATGTGGATGCTATAGAGAGAATGCAGAAGAGATTTACAAGGATGTTGCCTTATGAGAAAAGGTTGAGTGAACTTGGCCTTTCCTCCTTGGAGTGACGGAGGATGAGAGCTGACCTGATAGAGGTGTATAAGAGGATGAGAGGCATTGATTCTGTGAATAGTCAGAGGCATTTCCCAGCACTGAAATGGCTAATATGAGGGGGCATAGTTTTAAGGTGCTTGGAAGTAAGTACAAAGGAGATTTCAGAGGGAAGTTTTCCACACAGAGAGTAGCGGGTGTGTGGAATCCACTGCCAGGGAAGGTGGTAGAAGCAGATAAAATCGGGTCTTTTAACATAAGAACATAAGAAATAGGAGCAGGAGTAGGCCATCCGGCCCATTCAGCCTGCCCCACCATTCAATAACATCATCGCTGATCTGTCTGTAAACTCAGTTCCATCTATCTGCCTTTTCCCCATAACCCTTAATTTCCTTGCTATGTCAAAACCTATCTAACTGTTTCTTAAGAATATTTAGTGAGGAAGCCTCAACTGCTTCCCTGGGCACAGAATTCCACAGATTCACCACTCTCTGGGAAAAACAATTTCTCCTCCTCTCCATCCTAATCTTCTCCCCTGAAGCTTGAGGCAATGTCCCCTCGTTCCAGTCTCACCTACCAATGGAAACAAATTTCCTGCTTCTACCTTAGCTATCCCTTTCAAAATTGTGTATGTTTCTGTCAGATCCCCTCTCATTCTTTGAACTCCAGAGAGTATAGTCCCAGGCAACTCAATTGTTCCTCATGAGTTAACCCCTTCATCCCTGGAACCAACCTGGTGAACATCCTCTGCACTGCCTCCAAAGCCAGTGTATCCTTCCTCAAGTATGGAGACCTGAACTGCACACAGTACTCCAGGTACAGCCTCACCTGTACCCTGTATAGTTGCAACATGACCTCCCTGCTCTTGAATTCAATCCCTCTGGCAATGAAGGCCAACATTCTGTTTGCCTTCTTAATAGCCTGTTGTACCTGCAAGCCAACTTTTTGCAATTCATGAACAAGCACTCCCAAGTTCCTCTGCACATCAGCATGCTGCAATCTCTCACCATTTAACTAATAATTTGCTCCTCTATTATTCCTTCCAAAGTGGATGATCGCACACTTACCAACATTGTATTCCCATCTGCCAAATCTTGGCCCACTCACTTAATCCAGCTATAACCCTCTGTAGACTCTCTACATCCTCTGTACAATTGGCTTTTCACTCAGTTGAGTGGTGTGCTACCCTCAGTCCCCTCTTCCAAATCATCAACATAAATGGTGAACAGCTGCAGGCCAAGCACCGACCCCTGCGGCACCACACTCACCACTGACTTCCAACCGGAGAAACACCCATTTATAACAACTCTCTGCCTCCTATTGGTTAACCAATCCACTATCCATGCCAATACACTTCCTCTGACTCCATGCATCTGTATCTTATTTCTAAGTCTCTTGTGCGGCACCTTATTGAACACCTGGAAATCCAAGTATATGACATCCACCTGTTCTCTTCTATCCACTGCACTCCTTATGTCCTCAAAGAACTCCAGTAAGTTTGTCAAACAGACTCTTAGATAGATACATGGAGCTCAGAAAAATAGAGGGCTATGCAATAGGGAAATTCTAGGCAGCTTCTAGAGCAGGTTACATGATCAGCACAACATTATGGGCCAAAGGTCTTGCAATGTGCTACAGATTTTGTATGTTCCATGCCACACACAATACCATGCTGGATCTTCCTAATTAGACCAACAATTTCCAAACATTCATATATCCTAACCCCCAGAATTTTCTCCAACAACTTTCCTACAACTGACATGAGATTCATAAGTCTGCAGTTCCCAAGATTTTCCCTTGTTCTGTTCTTAATTAGTGGGATAACATTAGCCACTCACCCGTCCTCCAGGATCTTACAAACATGTCCTAGAGAGGTCATGAAGATACTGGTCAAGGCCCCAGCAATCTTGTCTCTTGCCTCCTTCAATAACCAGGAGTAAATCCCATCAGGCCCTGGGGATATCCACCTTAATACTCATTAGGAGGCCCAATCCCTCCTTCTCCTTGACCACTAAATGCCCTAACATATTTAGACATTCAGCACTGATCTCCTGGTCCACCATGGCCTTTTCCTTGGTAATTACTGAAGTTCTCATTAGGTACCTCACTCACATTCTCAGCATCCAGGTAAGTTCTCCCTCCTTATTCTGGAGTGGTTCTACCTTCTCCCTAGTTATCCGCTAGTGCTTGATGTATGTATAGAATGCCATGAGATGCACCTTATTCCTACTTGCCAAGGACTTTTCATGGCCCCTCTTGGCTTTCCTAATTCCCTCTTTAGTTCTTTTCTGGCTTCCTTATATTTCCCGTGTACTCCATTTGATCCTAACTTCCAAAGCTTTACATACTTGCTCTTTTTCCTCTTGACTAAATTCATCACCTCTCTGGACACCTTTCCATCCTTGTCCTTCCTTCTAACAGGAACATACCTCTCCTGTACTCAGTGCAATTGATCTTTAAACACTCTTCAGTTGTCCAGAAAAAAAACGTGTTCCCAATTAACTCTACTTAGTTGCTGCCTACCAACGTTGTAATTTGCCCTACTTCAGCTTAAAACTTATGCACAGGGACCATACCTATCCTTAGTTGTAGCTATTCTTTCAAGGATCTACCCCTTACTAATAATGATTGGAGAGGCACAGAGAGAATCTGTAATTGCCAACAAGTAATAACCTGTGAATTTACATAACCGAGTCCCTGTGTGCACAAATACTAAGTTTTCCTGTGTCACGAAGGATGAACAACTCTGATGGGCAGAAGGGTACAGAGTTACAGAGTTGCCCATGTTCCCCCCACCCCCCGGGAGAATCACAAACGGTTACTGTTACCACACTGCTCATGAGAGAGAATGAGTGAGAAACACACACAGATAAGAGGAAGACAAGTTGGAACTTCTGTTGCTGATAAGAGAGAGGAGAGGAGCCATTGATTTACTGTTATGTCTTTTGGAGAGGGCTGTTTACTTGGTACCATTCTGTTCATTAAAATTCCTCAGTGGACAGCCAGAGTGGGCTGGTTTGATGGACTAAGCCATTCAAAACTGATTGACACCTGAGACCCCGTGAGTAGGGATAAAAGTGAGCTCTGGGGAGACACCCCTGAGACGCACCAAGAGACACACTAGTGAGCACTGCTTAAGTGTTGGAACCCACGAGAAAGTGTGGGGCATCGGAGACCGAATGAAGGATCGGTCAATTTTAACTCAGTGTTTAGAGCGAGGCTGGTGGGGCTAGTGTGTGTGTCCACCCTTGTCTGGGTGACGAGTCCACCAAAGAAGAACGTTCTAGCTAAAGGACAGAGGGGTCATACCTGAATGGCCACAACATCACATCGATGGATCAAGAAAGCAAAGGAAGGTTTGACTGACAGTAGCTGTCACTGTTTGCTCGCCCTCTCTCTCTCTCTCTCTCTCTCTCTCTCTCTCTCTCCCTCCAACGGTTACAACAAAAGAATCAACAACTACCTCAGCCTACATGAACTGAACTGAACTTTACACTTTCCCATGATAATTCATTATCCCCTAGACAACAATAGAGCTTGTTTATTATTGATTATTATTATTATACCCACACTTATAGGTTTAGTATTGCTAACGTGTATTATCTGTATATTTGCATTGTTGATATTGATTTGTATATTTTACTCATAAACACTGTTTTGAAAATAGTACCAGACTCCAATGGATACTTCTATCTTTACTGGTAAGACACCCAGTTACGGGGTATGTAACACCTGACCATCCATGAACACTCAAAGAATAGAAAAGGTAATATCATTAAAAGTAATTCATGCTGGCAATGTATTCCTCTGATTGTTTCATGTCCATGGGTTCCTTCACATCCACAATGGTGGGTCTCTGGTGACTGGGGTTATCACTGTTAGAGCACCCGAAGTGGCTGCTTTTATATACAATCCCTACCATTTCAAATATCACGTTTCAGTGTTATTGGCTGTGGGTCATCCAGCTGAACTTTAACACCTTTTTATTGGTTCTGATCCAAACCAGCACTTTTTCTGCAAGTGATAACTGGTAATTTATGGTTCTGTGTTCTCTTTGACTGACTGGTTCAAGGCAGTCAAACCAGGTCGAATCACTTGGGGCAGAGAGAGATTATACTATTCACAAACATGTATCTGATATCAAAAATCATTTCACAAGTAACTTCTTATTTGGAAATGATCTCTCATCCAGAGGGTTACCTGGAGCATCATTGTCTACTGTAAAATCTGATCAAGCCAGTTCACAAGATGGAGGATGCAGTGTCACTTCACAAAATGGCACCCTCCACTTCCTTCAGTTAAATGGCAAAGCAAAGTCAATTGGCTTGTCTAATTCCGTTGTCCTTGTTTCATTCAAATTCACTGATTTGTAGAATGTAGTTATTTCTTTTCACCACTATCCTGAAAGTTAAGGAGTTGTGGTTATTGTTCCCTAGCTGCTCACCAACTGAAATATCAGTTGCCTGGCTTGGCTCATTAGCCAACACCAGGTTTTGCACAGCCCCTCCTGTCATTGGACCCTCCACATATTGATTGAAGAAATCCTCCTGGAAACATTAAACAAATTCTGACACATCAAAACCCTTTCCACTAAGAATGTTCCATTTTATATTACAGAAGCTGAAATCCCTCATGACAACAGCCTTATCATTTTTACGCATTTCCTTAATTTGGCTACATATCTGTTCCTGTGCCTACTAGGGGGTTTGTAGTAAAATCTGATTAGTATGGTTGTACCTTTTCTATTCTTGAGTTCTAACCAAATCCCAAATGGACTCAGTGTCTGAAATCTCCATTATGTCTCCCCTGAGTACAACTGTGATACTGTTCCTGATTAGCAGTGCAAACCCTCCTTCTCTTTTACCCCCTTCTCCAACTTTTCTAAAACTTCAAAAACCTGGTACATTGATTACCCATTTCTGCTCCTCTCTCAACTAAGTTTCAGTAATGTCCACAACATCTGTGTTCTAAGTTCACCACCTTTACCCATAATAGTCCTAGCATTAAAATAAACACACTTCAAACTATCTGATCCATCATACTTGTAATTTCAATTTTGTCTTTCAATAGTTCTCTGACATCTACCTTCCATCACTTACTGACCTGGTGCTCCAGTTCCTTGCTTCCTGCAAGACTAGCTTGAACTTCTGTATAGGATTAGCAAAACTCCCAGCGGAGGTATTAGTTTCCCCCTCCAGTTCAGATGCATCCCGTCCTCTTGTACAAGTCACCTCTTCCCCAGAAATGGTTCCAAAGATACAAGTGTCATAAGGTGGGCGCTGAGAACGGACCCAAATGCAAGACACAGCCACTGAAGTACTAGGGAGAGGACTAGGTGTATCAAGAAAGCAAAGGAAGTGGGGAAGAAACGACACTGGACAAGACACAGGCCCTGGACAAGACTAGGAGACAGGGCATGGGCTAGGACTAGAGTAGGAAAGTGGGACCTGGACCAGGAACTAGGAGCTGGGAACTGGGAACTAGGAACCTGGACAAGGAATCCGAGCCAGAGACTGGACAGGGACCTGTGACTCCGGATCCAGGCAAGGACTAGACGTGGCAAGGCAACAGGACTGGACGTGGGGGCAGGATGTGGGACTCCAGGGCTGGACGAGGACATGAAACTCAGACTTGATCTTGATTGAGGGAGAGCAGGAACACAGAGCCCAGGTCGAGGGAGAGCAAAGCAGAAGTGGGGAGAGGCGTAGCTGGACACGGACACGAGTCCTGGACGAGACCAGGACTCAGGGCCTAGGCTATGACTTGGACTTGGACATGGACTGGAACCTCCTCCGAGCCTTGGACACGGAATGGAACCTCCACCGAGCCTTGGACACGGAATGGAACCTCCACCGAGCCTTGGACACGGAATGGAACCTCCACCGAGCCTTGGACACGGAATGGAACCTCCACCGAGCCTTGGACACGGAATGGAACCTCCTCCGAGCCTTGGACACGGAATGGAATCTCCACCGAGCCTTGGACACGGAATGGAACCTCCACCGAGCCTTGGACACGGAATGGAACCTCCTCCGAGCCTTGGACACGGAATGGAATCTCCTCCGAGCCTTGGACACGGAATGGAATCTCCACCGAGCCTTGGACACGGAATGGAACCTCCACCGAGCCTTGGACACGGAATGGAACCTCCTCCGAGCCTTGGACACGGAATGGAACCTCCACCGAGCCTTGGACACGGAATGGAACCTCCTCCGAGCCTTGGACACGGAATGGAATCTCCACCGAGCCTTGGACACGGAATGGAACCTCCACCGAGCCTTGGACACGGAATGGAACCTCCTCCGAGCCTTGGACACGGAATGGAATCTCCACCGATCCTTGGACACGGAATGGAACCTCCTCCGAGCCTTGGACACGGAATGGAATCTCCACCGAGCCTTGGACACGGAATGGAACCTCCACCGAGCCTTCGACACGGAATGGAACCTCCTCCGAGCCTTCGACACGGAATGGAACCTCCACCGAGCCTTGGACACGGAATGGAACCTCCACCGAGCCTTGGACACGGAATGGAATCTCCTCCGAGCCTTGGACACGGAATGGAACCTCCACCGAGCCTTGGACACGGAATGGAACCTCCACCGAGCCTTGGACACGGAATGGAACCTCCACCGAGCCTTGGACACGGAATGGAACCTCCACCGAGCCTTGGACACGGAATGGAACCTCCACCGAGCCTTGGACACGGAATGGAACCTCCACCGAGCCTTGGACACGGAATGGAACCTCCTCCGAGCCTTGGACACGGAATGGAACCTCCTCCGAGCCTTGGACACGGAATGGAACCTCCACCGAGCCTTGGACACGGAATGGAATCTCCTCCGAGCCTTGGACACGGAATGGAACCTCCACCGAGCCTTGGACACGGAATGGAACCTCCACCGAGCCTTGGACACGGAATGGAACCTCCACCGAGCCTTGGACACGGAATGGAACCTCCACCGAGCCTTGGACACGGAATGGAACCTCCACCGAGCCTTGGACACGGAATGGAACCTCCTCCGAGCTTTGGACACGGAATGGAACCTACTCCGAGCCTTGGACATGGAATGGAACCTCCACCGAGCCTTGGACACGGAATGGAACCTCCACCGAGCCTTGGACACGGAATGGAATCTCCACCGAGCCTTGGACACGGAATGGAACCTCCACCGAGCCTTGGACACGGAATGGAATCTCCACCGAGCCTTGGACACGGAATGGAATCTCCACCGAGCCTTGGACACGGAATGGAATCTCCACCGAGCCTTGGACACGGAATGGAATCTCCACCGAGCCTTGGACACGGACTGGAATCTCCACCGAGCCTTGGACTGGAACACAGGAACACAGAACACAGAGCTGGGACCCCTCCTTGGGAGAGGGCATAGGGCCGGGACTCATACAGGGAGTCAGGACCCCTCCTTGGGACAGGGCATAGGGCCGGGACTCATACAGGGAGTCAGGACCCCTCCTTGGGACAGGGCATAGGGCCGGGACTCGTACACAGACACTAAACACAGGGACACAAAGAGACATTTCCAAGCTCAATGATAGAAAGTTTCTTCTGTTGGCAAGGCAAGGCTCCGGTCTCACTCCGGCAGCTGAACTTGATGGCAATACAGGCGAGGTTGCTGGCAGGGCTTCCGGCGTGGGTAGCCTGCAGGGCTTCCGAGGGAAGGGAGGGAACAGTCCAGCCTCAGAGTAACAGCAAAGACGGCTTGACTTACCCAATGGAGGTAAGGACAGGAAGGGACAGATCCCACCATAGGGTAACAGCAAGAATGGCCTGACTTACCCCACAGAGGCGAGGATGGGATACCAGACAAACCAGCAATGACACTCGACCCCAGGGCCACTTATATTCTAGCCCCAATATGAGAATCAGGTGCCTGTGATTAAACCCAACTGAAACAATGGACAGCCAGAAGACCCGGAGTCTGGAGTCCACGGACCCGACTGTGAACCAGAACGTGGACTTCATGGACCCAACCATGACAACAAGAACTTGAAACCCTGTCCCCTACACCATCTCCTCAGCCACTTATTCATCTATGCTATCATCCCATTCCTATCTACACTCGCCCGAGGCACTGGGATTAATCCTTCGACATCTCCCATCTCACATTACACCTATTCCCTCAAGTATTTATACATCCATACTAGATAAAAGACTCTGTCTCGTATAAGTTTATAAAATTCTATCAAGTTGTCCCTCAATCTTGTTGCTTTAAAGAAAACAATCCAAGTTTGTTCAACTTTTCCTGATAGCTAATACTCTAATCCAGTCAAACCCTTATGTGCTTATTCTGCATCGTCTTCAAAGTCAGAATCAGAATTAGGTTTATTATGTGCATGTGATGTGAAATTTGTTAGCAGCAGTTCAATGCAATACATAATCTAGCAGAGAAAGAAAAAATAGTAATAATAAATAAATAAAATAAATATAATAATAAACAAGTAAACTATACACATTGAATAGTTTATTAAAACATCTCCAAAAACAGAAAACCTGCATATTAAAAAAGTGAGGTGATGTCCAAAGTTCAAAGTCCATTCAGGAATCGGACGGCAGAGGGGAAGAAGCTGTTCCTGAATCACTGAGTGTGTGCCTTCAGGCATCTGTATCTCCTACCTGATGGTAACAGTGAGAAAAGGGCATGTCCTGGGTGCTGGAGGTCTTTAATAATGGACGCTGCCTTTCTGAGACACCGCTCCCTCAAGATGTCCTGGGTACTTTGTAGGCCAGTGCCCAAGATGGACCTGACTAGATTTATAACCTTCTGCAGCTTCTTTCGGTCCTGTGCAGTAGCCCCTCCGTACCAGACAGTGATGCGGCCTGTCAAAATGCTCTCCACGGTACAACTATAGAAATTTTTGAGTGTATTTGTATGCATGCCAAATAGCTTCAAGCTCCTAATAAAGTATAGCCGCTGTCTTGCCTTCTTTATAACTGCATCAATATGTTGGGACCAGGTTAGATCCTCAGAGATCTTGACACTCAGGAACTTGAAGTTGTTCACTCTCTCCACTTCTGTTCCCTCTATGAGGATTGGTATGTGTTCCTTTGTCTTACCCTTCCTGAAGTCCACAATCGGCTCTTTCATCTTACTGATGTTGAGTGCCAGGTTGTTGCTGCAGCACCATTCCACTAGTTGGTATATCTCACTCCTGTACACCCGCTCATCACCATCTGAGATTCTGCCAACAATGGTTGTATTGTCAGCAAATTTGTAGATGGTATTTGAGCAATGCATAGCCACGGTCATGTGTATACAGAGAGTAAAGCAGTGGGCTAAGCACACATCCCTGAGGTGTGCCAGTGTTGACTGTCAGCAAAGAGGATAGGTTATCACCAGTCTGCACAGACTGTGGTCTTCCGGTTAGAAAGTCACGGATCTAATTACAGAGCAAGGTACAGAGGCTCAGGTTCTGCAACTTCTCAATCAGGATTGTGGGAATGATGGTATTAAATGCTGAGCTATAGTTGATTAACAGCATCCTGACATAGGTGTTTGTGTTGTCTAGGTGGTCTAAGGCCATATTAAGAGCAATGGAGATTTTGTCTGCCATTGACCTATTGTAACAATAGGCAAATTGCAGTGGGTCCAAGTCCTGGCCGAGGCAGGGGTTCAGTCTGGTCGTAACCAACCTCTCAAAGCATTTCATCACTGTCGATGAGAGTGAGTGAGTGATGTGAGTGACTCCTCTACTTTCTGCGAAGGCTGAGGAAAGTCCATCTCCCACCCCCCATCCTTATCACATTCTACAGGGGTTGTATTGATTGCATCCTGAGCAGCTGCATCACTGCCTGGTTCGGAAATTGCACCATCTCGAATCGCAAGACTCTGAAGCGGATAGTAAGGTCAGCTGAGAAGATCATCGGGATCTCTCTTCCCGCCATCACAGACATTTACACTACACGCTGCATCTGCAAAGGAAACAGCATTATGAAGGATCCCATGCACCCCTCATACAATCTCTTCTCCTTCCTGCCGTCTGGGAAAAGGCTCTGAAGTATTCGGGCTCTCACACCAGACTATGTAACAGTTTCTTCCCCCAAGCTATTAGACTCCTCAATACTCAAAGCCTGGACTGACCCCTTGTCCTATTGTCCTGTTTATTATTTATTGTAATGCCTGCACTGTTTTTGTGCACCTTACGCAGTCCCTGTGTAGGTCTGTAGTCTTGTGTAGCTTTCTCTGTGTTGGTTTTTTTTAATGTAGTTTTTGTACTGTGTCATGTAACACCATGGTCCTGAAAAACGTTGTCTTATTTTTACTCTGTATTGTACCAGCAGTTATGGTCGAAATGACAATGAAAGTGACTTGACTTGACTTGAGTGCACCTGATGGTAGTCGTTAAGGCAGTCCACATTACTATTCTTTGGCACTGGTATAATTGTTGCCTTTTTGAAGAAAGTGGGAACTTCTGCCCATAGCAGTGAGAGATTGAAAATATCCTTTAATACTCCTGTTAGTTGGTTGGCACAGGTTTTCAGAGCCTTACCAGGTATTCCACTGGGACCTTCTGCATCCTTACTGTTATGGGGCAACCTGACCTGCACACAATACTCCAAATCTAGCCTGACCAATATTTATACAGCTGCAGCAAGACTTGCCAACATTACTGCTCAAATATTGAGAACTGAGGAGACACACTGAATGTCTTTGTTTTACCACTCTATTTACTTGTGTTGCCACTTTCAGGAGTTTTGGACTTGCAAACAAGATCCCTCTGTACAACAAAACACCTAAAGATCCAGCCATTTTCTGTATACTTTCATTTTGCATTTGAAATCCCTGTACAATGTATCTCACTTAAACTCAATTTGCCATTTTCTTTCATTATTACCAATTGACCCATATTCTTGTACGTTCTTTGACAACCTTCCTCACTATACACATGTCCATCACTATCTGCAAGTATACTATGTAGACCATCTGTATTTGAATCCAGATCTCTTGTATACTGTACAGATCTTTCTGGCAAAACATTGGTTACAGATCTCAAGTCATAAACACACTTACCCACCACTATCTCTGTCTTCAATGAGCAATCTCTTAATATATTCATCACAGACTTACATATGACTTAATCCACTCTAGTAGCCGACCATGAGTATGCTGTTAAATGCTTTACTAAAGTCCATGTAGATGACATCCGCTGCCCCATCATCTCCATCATTTCCTTGTGCCCTTGAAGCTTATCCACCTTCGTGTTTCTGTATACACAGAATCTTATCCTAAGTTTGCGAGATACTGAGATCCCGAGAACAATGTCGTCTGGAGTTTAACTCTCTGTCACTGAGCTCCTAGTGGAGTCACCCATAATGGTAGGGTCCAGGGGGTGGTCCCAGACAAAGAGTGATCCAGGCAAGATCTCAACAGGGGAGCTGGTGGGAAATGATGACACATTAAAAATGGCAGCGAAGCTGGAGAAAGCCTCTAGTCGTCTTGAGTTCTATGACATTGGATCCTGACCCCGACCTATCATCCTCCCCACTTTAAACAAAGTCATGCACAGTTATTCTTTATTAAAGATTGTCTCTGCCACCTGAGGATCCACCACCTGATCATATATGAATCGAGTGATCGCACATGTAACAGATCCTCCTTCTTCATATTAACATGCCATAAAATATCAGCACCTGCCTATGATTCATTTTATTTTCCTTTGTGAATATAGATGAAAAATACTCACAGTCAAACATACCCCACTACTTCTGGATTCATGCATAAATTCTCTCATCTGTTCATAAATTTTTTCATTTACCCTTTTCTTAACTACTCCCTTGCTCCTAATATACAAATACAATGTCTTGGGATTCTCCCTAATCCTATCCACCAAGGATATTTAATGGCCCAATTTAATTTGTTATTGAAGTATTTTCCAATTGATACACTACATAACAAAATTTGTACCAAATAACACACAGCATTCATCAATATGTACCAAAGGGATGCTGGTGGCGGCTGCTCCTGATCTTCAGACAATAATGCAGAACAGATGATGGAGAATTCTTGTCTGAAGTCCAGCTGAGAAAAGAGGATTAAAGTCATAAAGGACGACAGCACAGTAAAGGGTCCTTTGGCCCATCTAGTCTGTACAAGCTTGGTCTTTTGCCTAGTTCCATCTACCTGCACCCAGACTCTAGCCCTCCATACCCTCCTCATCCATGTGCCTATCCAAACCTCTTAAATGTTACAATTGAGCCTGAATCTACCCACTGGCAGTTTATTCCACATTCACACCACCCTCTGAGTGAAAAGGTTCCCCCTTAGATTCCCTTTAAATATCTCACCTTTCATCCTAAACCTATGATCTCTACTTCTAATCTCCCCCAACCTCAGGCGAAAAAGCTTCCGTACATTCACCCTATTGATATCCTAATAATTTTGTATTCCTAAGAACTCATCTTCTGACTCCAGCAAATAAAATGTTAATCTATTCACCCTATCCCCTAACTCAGATTATAGGAATTCTGAGCAAATAGCCCAGTGAAAACCTCTTTTTGAGCTATCATCTAGGTATTGACGGGAAAGGTGAGAACTGAAGACAACAGCACACAAATTAGTTAAACAGAAAATACAATACAATGTGAGTTGTTTGGAGACAAAGCGGCATTGAATTATATAACAAGTGTGTTTAGTTCCTTTGCTGACTTTTAGTAACAGATTGGGAGAAGCAAATCCCACAAGTGGAAACAGGACTATTTCCATCTATTGATAATGACTCAAGCCCATAGAATGAGAATGATGAACTTGGAATGAAGGAAGTTTAGCTCTGGTATTGAATTGGATTTTATTTAACCAGGACAGGACCTGAAGTTCAACAGGAAACAGTAGATCCAGCAGGAAACAGAAAACATCATGGGAACCTGGAGGAGACGTATACAGTTGGCTTTGGAGATAACTGCTCTCTATAGTCAAGTTCACTCTGTCCGAGATGATACGAAATGTAAAAGACCTTAAAATATCATCAGAAATCTCAGTATGGATTAACATTAGGATTGCTTTTGGCAACGTTTTGGGAAGGATATGTTACATGAACACTGGACTTGCCCAATACAGGTGATAGAACGATTATACCAATAGCACTGTTAATTGGAACCTCGACTTCCTAACTGGAAGACCACAATCTGTGAGGATTGGTGATAACATACGTATCCTCCTTGCTGATGATCAGGAGTGTGTGCTTAGCCCACTGCTCTGCTCTGTATATACACCTGACTGTGTGGCTATACATAGCTCAAATACCATCTATACATTTGCTGACGATACAACCATTGTTGGTGGAATGTCAAGTGGTGATGAGAGGGCGTACAGAAGTGAGATATGCCAACTAGTGGAGTAGTGCAGCAGCAACAACCTGGCACTTAACGTCAGTAAGATGAAAGGGCTGATTGTGGACTTCAGGAAGGGTAAGATGAAGGAACACATACCAATCCTCATAGAGGGATCAGAAGTGAAGAGAGTGAGCAGCTTCAAGTTCTTCGGTGTCAAGATCCCTGAGGATCTAACCTGGTCCCCTCTGCCATCTGATTCCTAAATGAACATTGAATCTTTGGACATTACCTCACTTATTTTTTAATATACAGTATTTCTGTTTTTGCACATTTTTTAAATCTATTCAATAAATGTAATAGATTTACTTGTTTATGTATTATTATCATTACTTTTATTTTATTATTTATTATTTATCAAGGGTAAGATTTTTTGTGCAGAGAGTGGTGAGTATGTGGAATGGGCTGCAGGTGATGGTGGTGGAGGCGAATACGATAGGGTCATTTAAAAGACTCCTGGACAGGTATATGGAGTTCATGAAAGTAGAGGGCTATAGGTAACCCTAGGTAATTTCACAGGTAAGTACATGTTCAGCACAGCTTTGTGGGCTGAAGGGCCTGTATTGTGCTGTAGGTTTTCTATGTTTCTATCATTCTATCCAAATACTTATATATGCAGTCCTTTCAAATGCCTTTCCATAATTTATGCACTATTGAAATCAGGCTCACCATCCTGTAATTTCCTGGTTTATTCTTAGAGCTTTCATTAAAAAAATAACTATTCTCCAGTCTACCCATGGCTAAGGACAATTTACCTACCTCTGCCAGAGTTTCTGCAATTTGTGCAATAGCCTCCTACAGGGTCCAAGGAGTCATCTTGTCAGGCCCTAGCTTGATGTCTGAAGCCTGGAGACATGGAGAACTGGAGGCCTGTCCTGAAGTTGATAAACTGGTCATGTGTGTGGGAGGGAGGGAGGGAGAGTGTAAGGGGTGGTGGTTGTTTCGTTGCTTGCTGTGTTCCATTTTATTGTGTTCCATGTTGCTCTGCCCAGCAAAGTAGGGTTGCTATTTTGACACCAAAATGTGTGGTGACCCTTGTGAATGCCCACAGCACATCCTTAGGTTATTGGTTGTTTCAATGTACATATGACAAATAAATCTGAATCTGAATTTGAAGTACATTTTCCTCTGTAATCAGTATATGATCCATGACAGAAATCCTGTTATGCCTCAGATCTAAAACTCAGTGTCTGTCTCCCAAGTATTTACAGATGCACAAACTCCATTTAAGAACAGACAACCTTGCTGATTTTCAACTAGACCTATTTTGACCCTTGTTATCCTCTTTCTCTTCATATATCTGTAGAATCTCTTGAGATTCTCCTTTACTTGTCTGCCAGCAGAACCTCACCCTCCTGAAACGGGAGGGTGAGCAACTAAAAGTCGTGGTATGCATTAGTACCAACAACAGAGGAGGTCCTGAGAAAAGAACATCGGGAGGTAGGAAGGAAGCTGAGAAACAGGACCTCAAGTGTAGTAATCTCGAGATTGCAGCCAGAGTCACATGACAGTGAGGATAGGAATAGAATGAGGTGGCAGATAAATATATGGCCGAAGGATTGGAGCAGGGGGCAAGGATTCAGATTTCTGGAGACTTGGGACCTCTTCTGAGGCAGGTGGGACGTGTACAAAGGGAAGGGCTGCACTTGAATCTGAGGGGGACTAATATTCTTGTGGGCAGATTTACTAGAGCTGTTGGGAATGGTTTAACATAATATGGCAGGTGTTATGTTCTTTATACATACCATGGGTTACTGAGAACAAACCATATCCTGGAAGAATTAAAACTAGAACTTTTATTTACGACAAGCAAACCAAACCACGTTTTCACCATACAAGTTTCTCGATCATTCTGTCATTTTTGTGCATGCTTTGAACTCTGTCCAATTACGTTCTGACACATCATATCACGTGATATCACCACATCTTCCTTTCCTTATAAATAAAAACTATTAGCACCATTGACCAGAACAAGTGCATAACTTAACACATCTCTATCAGTCTCTCTGGGGGTTTACGAACACGAGTAGACTTTCTAATAGTTCACACAGTTCTTGTGTTTTGTTGTTATTTCCTTGTTTTGTCTGGTCTGCATCAGTTAACTGAAACTCTGAAGTAGGCTCTTTCTTACGATCTTTGCAATTTCTGCTTAACACTACTCCTTCTTCTGTTTGGAATATATATGATCTGGGTTGTACTTCTTCAAATACCGTAGCTTTCTGTGTCCATGTATTCATTTTGTCTTGTATCCTCACTTCAAATCCTTGGTGCAGTTCAGGTAATAGAAGAGAACATCAGTCAAAGTATGTTTTCTGCTTTGCTTTGTGTTCATCTTTCCATCTTTTCACTTGTTCACCTCACTTTGTTCTCAGAAGGCTCCCATCTATTGGCAGATTGGATCTCAAACGGCGACCCTCAAGAGCTGAGCAGGTGAAAATCCACATTCAAGTGGAGTACTGCGATGGGGTAACAAAGATTTATAAAAGTCACCTCCCCTATCTTTTGCTTTGTGCATCAGTTTCTTGATGATTCCTATTGACTTCTCAACTAATCTATTGGACTGTGGGAAATCTGGACTAGTTGTTGTATGAAAAATCCCCATTCATGAGCAAACTGTCTCATACATTCACCATTGAATTGTGGACCATTGACTGTGAAAACTGCAACAGGTACACCAGGTCTAGAAAAAACTGATTTCATGTATGTATTTACATTCTCTGCTGTTGTTCTGCTCAAACCACACACCTCAGGATACAATGAAACACGTACAACAGGCTGGAGGAAATCAGCAGGTCCATATAACCATATAACAATTACAGCATGGAAGCAGGCCACCTCGGCCCTTCTAGTCTATGCCGAACACTTCTCTCATCTAGTCCCACCTACCTGCACTCAGCCCATAACCCTCCATTCCTTTCCTGTCCATATACCTATTCAATTTTTTTAAAATGACAAAATCAAACTTGCCTCTACCACTTCTACCAGAAGCGCGTTCCACACAGCTACCACTCTCTGAGTAAAGAAGTTCCCCCTTGTGTTATCTCTAAAATTTTGCCCCTTAATTCTCAACTCATGTCCTCTTGTTTGAATCTCCCCTACTCTCAATGGAAAAAGCCTATCCACGTCAACTCTATCTATCCCCCTCATAATTTTAAATACCTTTATCAAGTCTCCCCTCAACCTTCTACACTCCAAAGAATAAAGACCTAACTTGTTCAACCTTTCTCTGTAACTTAGGTGCTGAAACCCAGGTAACATTCTAATAAATCTCCTCTGTACTCTCTCTATTTTGTTGACATCTTTCCTATAATTCGGTGACCAGATCTATACACAATACTCCAAATTTGGCCTCATCAATGCCTTGTACAATTTTAACATTACATCCCAACTCCTATACTCAATGCTCTGATTTATAAAGCACAGCATACCAAAAGCTTTCTTCACCACCCTATCCGCATGAGATTCCACCTTCAGGGAACTATGCACTAGGTTGGGCAGTATGCATGGAGACGAGCAGTCAACGTTTCGGTCCGAGATCCTTCGTCAGGACTGAAGAGGGAGGGGGCTGGGGCCCTTTTAAAGAAGGTGGGGGGAGGGTGGGAAGGAGAAGGCTTGTAGGTGCCAGGTGAAAAACCAGTAAAGGGAAAGATCAAGGGTGGGGGAGGGGAAGCAGGGAGGGGATAGGCAGGAATGGTGAAGAAGGAATTAAGGTGATAGCAATATGGGTAGTAGAAGAAGGTGGAATCATGAGAGAGGTCATAGGCAGCTGGAGGAGGAGGCAGAGTGAAACTAAGGTGTGGGAAGGGAGAGGGAGGGAATTACTGGAAGTTGGAGAATTCAATGTTCATGCCAAGGGGCTGGAGACTATCCAGACGGTATATGAGGAGTTGCTCCTCCAAAATGAGCTTGGCCTCATCATGGCAGTACATATTCAGGATACAATGAATAGTAATCTGTTATTAATGGATAATCTTGGTTGTCAGTTACAAAAAGATCAACACCTACATTCTGATAAGGTCTCTGAAGAGTAGGATGTAGATTCAGTGGCTCCTTAGGGTTGCTAGGTTGGTATTTAGAGCATATTTGACAGGAAGACACCAATTCTGCAATCTCGTAATTCATTCTGGGCCAAAACATCACTTCCTGCGCCCTTCTGTTACATTTTTCAATACCTAGGTGGCCTTCATGAATTTTCCCATGCATTTCTTTTCAGAGACTCTTAGGAAACATAATTCTGCTATTTTTGTACAACATCCCATCCACAACAGAAAGTTCTGATCTGTGGTTCGAATATTCCTGAGGTACAGTCATGCCTATTATGTGGCCATTCATCCATCTCCACTTGTATTACCTGACTGAGAATTTTGTCCTTCTCTGACCTCAAGATGCAGCAGTTCCAACTTTTTGGGGTAACGGGTACAGTCTCTATGATCATATCAATGAATGTCTGAACATCAACAGCGTCCCTGTGACTGTCTTTTGTTGTTGGATCCACAGCTCTGGAAAGTTTGTTAACCGTGTACGTGAATTTTCCAGGTGTGTATGACACATTCAATGCATATCTTTGCAATTTGATCATCATTTGCTGAATTCGCAAAGGACAGTTGCTTAAAGGTTTGTGAAACAATGCAATCAGAGGCTTATGATCTGTGTTAACATCAATAGATTGCCCTGACACAAACTGACAAAATCTCTCACAAGCAAACATAATGCAGAGCAATTCTGTTTCAATTTGGGCATACCTTGTTTCTGGATAGGATAATGCACAAGATGCATATGCCGCTGGTAGCTATTCCTGATAATGTTTTTGGAGTTATACTGCCCCTAAGCCTGCTTGAGATGCCTCAGATGAGATTTTGATGGGTCTCTCAGCATCATAGAATTTCAACACAGGTTCTTTAGTGAGCACTTTCTTGAGATTTTGCCATTTCTTCTGTTCATGATTCCAGCTCCATTCGTTTTTCTTTTCTGTCAGCTGCCTCAATGGAGCAAGCTGTTCCGAAAGATTGGATATGAATTTTCCCATGTAGTTGACCATTCCCATAAACCTTTGAACGTCCTTTTTACATTGCAGTCTTGGCATGTTCTCAATAGCAGAAACCTTCAATAGATCAGGACACACATCCTCTTTGCTGATAATATCACCCACAAATGTAAGTTCAGTCACTCCTAGCTGACATTTTTCTTTATTCAATTTCAGGTTAGCCTTGGATGTTGCCTCAAAGACTTGCCTGAGTCTGGCAACATGCTCTTGTTTAGATGATCCCCAAACAATAATATCGTCCATGAAAGTATCCACACCCTCAATATGCTCATATAGCATGTGAATGGTCTTATGGTACACCTCAGGAGCTGAAGCAATTCCAAAATGAAACCTAAGAAAGGGTAATCTCGCAAAAATGGAGTGTTAAAGATACACAATTTTGAAATCGGTTCATCTAGTTTAAGTTACCAGAATCCAGAGGATGCATCAAATTTACTAAAGTACTTTGCATTAGCAAACTGTGACATAATTTCTTCACGTGTAGGCAATTTGAAATGCTCTCTTTTAATGGCTCAATTCAAGTCTCTTGGATCTAAGCAAATCCTCAGTTTTCCATTTTTCTTATCAACAATAACAACAGAATTGATCCATTCAGTCAGTTCATCAATTTTTTTTGTATGACTCCTGTTATGTATCCCGTAACTGGATAACTCACCAGCAAAGATAGAGAGGTCCGTTGGAGTCTGATGGCACTATTTTCGAACGGTTTTATTCACAAAGGGGGGCACAAAAGTAAGGTTAATACAAACTCTCAGAACATATACATCGGCAAAACTCAATCTAAATCGTGGGTATAGTAATAATCATCATTAAGAAATAATCTCGACTGTTGTCTAGGGGATAATATATTGTCCGTTGGAAATATAAAAGTCACTCAGAAGTCTGCAGGCTTCAGTCTTTTTGGGAATCGCTGGTTTTCACGTGTTTCAGAGAGAGTGAGGAGAAACGACAAAACTTGCCCGGGTCTTTGACGAAGCAACACCGTTGAATCAGGGGACCGTTGTTTCCCTGTTATTAGTTCGAAGTCCTTCTCGGTATTATCAGCCGCCCGCTCCCCAGGCAGAGAAGTTACGGAGTGCATGTGGCTTTTGACTAGCTTCCAGCTATCACGGGAGCGTTGAGCGATCGAGTCCTTCTGGTGCGTCTCTCTGGGGTACTGCCTTCTGCAGTCCCCTTTTATCTTGACTTGCAGAGTTGTAGATGTCCACCAAAGTAAGGTGATGCAATCCCCACCCCCACATTGCCCGAGGGTGTCCATATCCGTGGTAGCTGTCACGTAGCAGGGTCATGCCCTCAGCCATGGCCAAAACCGTTACATTGTCTCTCATTTGCCTGGGTCCGAGACCCGAATTAATAGAGCTCTTGCGATTCTCCAGAAGCAGGGGGCTGCTCCCGCCCCTTCGGCCCCTCAGAGCTGTGGTACCTTCATAACACTCCTAACCGTTCCATTCTCTCAAGCTCTGTTTTCAGTTGATGACGTAATGCAAAAGGCACTCTTCTACATGGATGTACTACGGGTGGCACTGTGTTGTCAATTTTAATTGTGTGTTCTCCTGGAAGACAACCAATCCCTTTGAACAAGTCCTCATACTCTTTCATCAAGCCACTGTATTCTGACTCTGTGTCACTATCCAGGACTGAGATTCTTTTCACCAAATTCAGTCTCTCACAGGCAGATAAACCCAGTATTGACTGTACATTCTTTGGCACGACCACAAATGAAAGTGCGCGCACCATATTTTTGTTTGATACTTTAGCCACACATGTTCCTTTAACTGGAATGTCTGCACCTGAATACCCAGTCACTTTATTGATGACATAGTTTGTGATGACAAAGTTATGATTACATAACTTTGGTCTTGGCTTTAATGCATTAAGTTCAGATTTTGCAAGAACATTTACTTGTTATCCAGTATCCAGTTTAAACAGAATATTGTTTTGGTTCACTTGTAATGGAATAGTCCAGTCATTCCTACTTCGTCTGATTTCACAAAGCGCACAGAGATAAAACTCCTCAAGTTCATTTTCAAACACTGTTTTATTTCCTTTCTACTTCTGCAACAGTGTGAAAAGTGACTACTCTTACCACAGTCATTGCACATTTTCTGATACGCTGGACACCTTTTTGGTCGGTGCTGTCAAACACAGCGATCACATAATTTTTTTTCTCAGATGACGCCTCACTCTCTGTCGGTTTCATAGAAACATAGAAGCATAGAAAACCTACAGCACAATACAGGCGCTTTGGCCCACTAAGTTGTGCCAAACATGTCCCTACCTTAGAAATTACTAGGCTTAATCATAGCCCTCTATTTTTCTATGATCCATGTACCTATCCAAAAGTCTCTTAAAAAAACCCTATCATATCTGCCTCCACCACCGTTGGCAGCCCATTCCATGCAATCACCACTCTCTGCATAAAAAAACTTACCCCTGACATCTCCTCTGTACCTACTCCTCAGCACCTTAAACCTGTGCCCTCTTGTGGCAACCATTTCAGCCCTGGGGAAAAAGCCTCTGACTATCCACATGATCATTGGCTGTCATCATCATGTACACCTCTCATCCTCCGTGCACCATTTTTAATCTATTCAATATACAGTACTTATACTGTAATTTATTTCTCTATTTTTTCTTCTATGTCATGCATTGCATTGAACTGCTGCTGTTAAGTTAACAAATTTCATGACACATGCTGCTGATGTTAAACCTGATTCTGATTCTGATCCAGGAGTGTGTCATACACTGGAGTTTGTCAAGAGTCTTTACTGGAGGTCGAGCATGGCAAAAGATGTCTGCGAATCTGTCTTAGCAGGTGATGTCTGGACACAAAATAAAGAATCCTTAGCACAGCCTCAAGGACTGCTTCATCCTCTCTCCATTTCTACTCATCCTTGGTCCCACATTTTGATGGAATATTTTACTGGTGTTACATACCCCATGGGATTCTTGTGACTGTCTTATAACCATGATGTAATTGAGTATCCGGTCAGCATGATGTAATGGTCTTGTGATGGTACGGTAATGTAATTTCCCACCAGTGTGAGGTCATATGATGCAATTTTCCTGCCAGTATGAGGTCATGTGATAGCCGGTTCCAACAGGTATAAAATGGGAAAGCCTTGCTGTGTCACAGGCTAGTTCATTTTTCAATTTGTCAGTTACTCCATCATGCTGCGTATTTGTCTAAAGACACAGTTTTGTTAGAAAGTGGAGTTTTAATTTCTATCTTAAGTCTCAAAGGTTATTGCCGGTATTTGCCAGTTGAGGTTTTATCTACCTTAGCAATTCAGTTTGAGAGTTAAGAACTTGTTGAAGTATGGGTTCCTGAAGGATTGAGTAATGTTGGTGTTGTCGGATGTTTAATACAGGATCAAACTTATTGGATCTTTTTTCAGGAAATAGTGACCTGCATCCGAGATAACCCCTGCCTAGTGAGAGCAGGAAGGGTTCGGGCAGTGTTATTCGCCAAGGAAAAGGTCAGTTCCTTTAAGCTGTTTTTACTTCCTTCATCGTGAGTATTTTGGGCAAGGCATTTTTCAGCTAGGATCAGCAGTAACGTCACATCGTCAAGGAATTTGTTACTTCAGGGAAGTCTCTCCTAATTGACGGTATAAAGCACTTGGACTTTCCCGTTTACCACTTTATTGTTTTGTAATTTTTTTATTGAAGTTCATCAAACAAACATTTCCATAGGATGTATTTCAGACATTGTATATATATATATATCATATAATCATATATATCACAAATCTCCACTAAATATTTATCTGAGGTATATAATTATAGAAAAGAGTGGAAAGAGAAAACAAGCAAAAGGAAAGAACTATGTACAAGTAGGGAGTGATCTTTTTTTTTACAACAGATTCATCGATTTGTGAGAATAAAATCGGGCCCATGAGGCATTATGTAGTTAAACCATGTTTCCCAGTATGAATCAAGCTGTTCCCGCTTATGATTAACAGATGCTGTTATCTTCTCCATATTGTGAATGCCCATTGTAATTTCCAACCATGTATTCAAAGTTGGGCTCTCCTGTGATAACAATTTCCTAGTAAGAGTCTTTTTACCAGCCACCAACAGTATATTCATTAAATATTTATCTCTTTTCAACCATTCTTAAGGTATATATCCAAAATATATGGTCTTACTCAACAAGGGTATTTCACATTTAAAAATGTCTTGTAGGGCAGTGTGTATCCACCTCCAATAGTTTTTGATAACAGGACAGTCCCAATTAATATGATAATGATTTGCATTTTGATTTCCACAATTTCTCCAGCAAACAGAGAGGTTACTATCATAGTGGGATTTCAGAGAGGGTATAATAAAATATCTTATCAAGTTTTTCCATCCAAACTCCCTCCATTTCTGTGAACTGGTACACTTCCATTGATATCTCCATATTGTTGTCCATTCTTCCTCAGATATAATTATCCCTCCTTCCTTCTCCCATTTTGTTTTAATGTATGAAGTTGAATGTGTTTTAAGATTTGACAACCGCTTATACATGCTTGAACTGATTCTACTACCATTATCTGAATTATATGCTTTTCTAAAGAGCTCTATCAAGCATGTATTTGCCTTGGTTACATTTTTAAGCATCTTATTAACATATTGTCGCATCTGTAAATACCAATAAAAAACTTGTTTTTCTAATAAGTGTTTCTCTTTAAGCATTTCAAAACTGAACAGTGTTCCTTTTTTCATTATGTTGCAAAGAACTGTTATTCCTTGAGCTGTCCAGTCCTTAAATCTAGCATCCAACTTATTTGGTGTAAAATCCGAGTCATATGCACAACATTTAAGAATTGCAATATCTCCCTCTAGATTATATTCTTTTACAGTAGTTTTCCATATTTTAAGAGTCCATTTCACACATGGGTTATCAATAGTATTTATGTACCTTTGCAGGTGATTATCAGCCAAAATTATTTGTATGGGGATGGGAAGTACCCGCTCCTCAATGTTTTCCATTGAGCGTCTTATGATGGGTTGCACCAACATATCACAGCTCTCAACTGTGCTGCAAAATAATAATCTCTAAGAGAAGGTAAGCCCCTTCCCCACTTTTCCTTTGCTAATTGCAAAGTTTGAGATGAACTCTAGGCCTTTTACCCTGCCAAATATACCTTGACAGCATCTTGTTCCATTCATTGAATTGATTTTGATTAATCTCTATTGGTAGGGTCTGAAAGAGATATAACAGTCTGGCCAGTATATTCATTTCAATAGACTCAATCTTTGAACTGAGACTGGAAAAAGAAATCAGGTTCCAGCTTTCTACATCTTCCTTAATTTTTTTTTATATAAAGGCTCATAATTACATTCTGATAACTTTGCCAAATCTTTTGGCATAATGATGCCCAAATATTTGATGGATGCTGTGTGCCATGCCCAGGGATATTGACTTTCAATTTCTTTTGGTGGACTATAGTTATATGAAAGTAATTGGGTTTTATCTATGCTGATCTTGTATCCTGATAATTGACCATATTGTTCAAAGGATTGCATCAATTTAGGTAAAGAGAATGTTGGTTGTCCTAGGTAGTAATTCCCCTCATATCTTCATTTTGTCTGATGTATTGAGCTAATGGTTCCAGATATAACACAAAGAGTAGTGGTGACCATTCACAAACCTGTCTCGTGCCCCTTTCTAGGGTAAGACTATTTGATAAATATCCATTGATTTTAATCCAGGATTGTCATACAGTGTCTGTATATTTTAATAATTGTGCCTTGGAAACCAAATCTATGTAAAACTCTGTAAAGAAAATTCCAATTAACCAAATCAAATGCTTTTTCAGCGTCCACCCTTATCACTATTGCTTCAATTTAATTTTTTTGTATATGATCCATAATGTGAAGTGTCCTTCATATATTGTTTTGTGTCTGGCGTTGTCATATAAAACCTTTCTGATCGTTACGTATCAGTATGGGTAGAAACTCTTCTAATCGTTTGGCCATGATGGAGGTAAATAACCTATAATCTACATTAAAAACGGATATTGGTCTAAATGACTCGCATTCCATTTTATCCTTGCCTTTTTTCAGTGTGGCTGAGATTATTGCTTCCTTCCAACTGGGTGGAATTTGTGCCTTTTTTAGAGCCCAATTCAGTGTGGGGAGTAAAACAAGAAATAACTCATTTTAAAATTCTTTGTACCACTCTGCCATATACCCATCTGATCCTGGTGACTTGCTTAATTTAAGCCTACTAATTGCAGCTTTTATTTCAACTTCAGTTATGTCAGTAGTCATCGTTTTATTTTGTTCTTCGCTTAAAGTGGGTAACTCTAGAGAATTCAAGAAGGTGTCAATTTGCGTTATGCTTCCCTCTGGAACTTTGGAATATAGAGTTTTGTAAAATACTTCAAAAGCTTCTTGAATTTCACTTAGCTTATTTTTTTTATCATTTTCGTTCACGGGTCCCCTAATTCTATGAATTGTATTTTCTGCTATCATTTATTTCAGTTTCCACACCAGTATTTTCATAGATTTTGATCCACTTTCATAATGTCTCTGTTTCAGAAACATTAAGTATTTCCTGATTTCTTGCGTAGCCAAATTATTTATTTCATTCCTAATTCTTTTAATTTCCCCTAATGTATCCTGTGCCAGATTCAATTTGTGTTTTTTCTCTAGTTCCTTCAGCTTATTTTGTAATTCCTCTAATGTTTTATTCCTTATTTTTTTCTTATATGAAGATTTCGCAATAATTTTCCCTCTTAAGACCGCCTTCCGAGTATCCCATAAAATGGGAGGTGAAACCTCTCCATTATCATTAAATTCTAAGTAGAGACCAATTTCTTTTTTAATTTGTTCCTTAAAGTATGGACCATTGAGTAGACTTGAATTTAGTTTCCAAATAGTATTATTTGGTTGTAGGTCAAAGTCAACAGATAAATATATAGGTGCATGGTCACTTACCTCCATTGTCCCAATTCCACAGGTGTTTATTTTGTCTTTGTCTTTTCTAAATGTTATGAAATAGTCTATTCTTGTATATACAGAATGGAGAGCAGAATAATGAGTGGAATCCCTTCTGTCAGGGAACAGGTCCCTCCATATATCGATTAAACCAACATCCTCAAAAAGTGCATTAACTTTCTCATGTAAAGATTTTGTTTCATAGGTTTTTCAATTAGAAGAATCTAAGTTTGGCTGTAATTGTAAATTTAAGTCTCCCCCATCTATCAGGAGACCTACTGTTTCCATTATCATAATATCAGTAATTTTCTGAATGAAACCAATATCACATCCTGGGGGTGTGTATGTACTCAATAGAGTAATTGAATTTCAGTCTATGTTCCCCCTTACCAGAATATATCTGCCCTCTATCTCCCATTTCAAATACTTTTTCAAAATTTAGCTTACTTGAGATAAGAATAGCAACTCCTCTCCTATGTCCTGATATATATGAGGAGAAAAACAAATTAGTGAAGCCCACTCTCTTTTTTGTTAGTTTTTTATGCTCGTTACCACCTAAATGAGTTTCCTGTAAATATACTACATGGGCTTATTGTTTTTTTCATTTTGGATAAAATTCTCTTATGTTTTATTGGATTTAATCAACCACTGACATTAGAAGAAATTAATTTTACCTTGTCCTTAGCCATCTGTATTTATCTGTCAATGTATCATTGAAAGTAGAATAAAACTTAATTGATCCACTCCCTGAACAAATAAGAACCAAGAAACGCAAATAATAACAAAAATGGCAATGAATGTGTGATTCCAAGGCCAAGGTCTCTAGTAGATGACCCTGCGTTGAGCTAGAGGAAATGTCTAGCTGTGGGGGATAACCCCTCCTACTTGTGAGTTGAGAGCCCCCATTGCAGTATTCAAAAAAGTTAGTGAACAAATCCATTACACAGAAAATTTCCCTGTGTACTCCTATACATACACATATATATATGCACACACATAAATATATATATATATACACACATAAACACAAATATATATATACATACACACACATTACATACATACATATATATATATATATATATATTTTAGTGGGGAAAAAGGAGTAAGTGAGCGAATAAAGAATAACAACTAAGTAATATACAATCCACATTACAATAAGTATTTTGCGAGATAGGTATATCACTGTATACTTTTGCTTCTGTTTAGCTTCTCAACATTTTTAAAGTTAGCCAAAACTTATGGCTCTTCTGAAGGGGGTGAGGACTGTCTTTGGGAAACTTCTGGTCTCTTTCTGATATACTTCTATCGGCCTCCTCTCATTTCCTGCCTTCTCGATTCTCACACTATTTCCCAAGTGGAGCGGAATAATTCCTCAGCCAGGCTTTCCCTCATTTTGGTCATGCTGATGGGCAACCCTCTGGCCTTCATGTCTGTAGTTGCCTCTTCCCCGTCTGGTACAACCGCGTCCTGTCGTCATAAAACACTCGAAGTTTAGCAGGGTATGGAGTTTGAAATCTAATCTTATTTTGCTTTAGTACTCGCTTTACTTCGGAGTATTACTTGCATTTCTGAAGGACTGCGGGGTAGGGGGGTAATCTTGGTCTAAATATATTAATTTATCATCTTACAACACTCTCTTCTTACCCTAGGCCCTTTGTAGAATCTCCACCTTGGTGCTTTACAGAAGGAATTTAATTATTATTGAGTGTGGCTTTCTATCCGGGGTAGGTTTCAGGATGAGCACGCGGTGGGCTCTTTCAACTTCCAGCTCCATAGCTGTGGGAAGATCCAACGCGTCCCGCAGTAACTTTCTGACAAATCCCGTCATAGACGAGCCCTCCGCTCCTTTGGTAACGTTGTAGATTCTGATATAAAGATTATAAAGAAAGGGGTTTCCCTTCGTCCACTGTCAACTCTGCCCTCCATCGCGTCTCCTGTATTTCACGCACCTCAGCCCTCACCCCATCCCCCCACCAGCCCACCAGGGATAGAGTCCCCCTGGTCCTCACCTATCACCCTACCAGCCTACAGATCCAATGTATAATCCTCCATAACTTCTGCCACCTCCTTTGTGATCCCACCACCAGCCAAATCTTCCCCTCCTCACTCTCGGCTTTCCACAGGAATCGCTCCCTACGCGACTCCCTTTTCCATTCATCCCCCCCATCCCTCCCCACTGACCTCCCTCCGGGCACTCATCCATGCAAACGGAAGAAGTGCTACACCTGCCCCCACACTTCTTCCCTCACCACCATCCCAGGCCCCCGACAGTCCTTTCAGGTGAGGCACCACTTCAACTGCGAGTCAGCTGGGGTGATATACTGTATTCAGTGCTCCCGATGTGGCCATTTATACATTGGGGAGACCCGCCGCAGACTGGGAGACTGTTTCGCTGAACACTGGTGCTCAGTCCTCCAGCAGTGGCGGGGTCTTCCTGTGGCCACACACTTCAATTCCACAGACCACTCCCACTCCGATATGTCTGTCCATGGCCTCCTCTACAGTCAAGATGAGGCCATGCGCAGGTCGATGGAGCAATACCTTATCTCCCGCCTGGGTAGCCTCCTACCTGCTGGCATGAGCATCCAACTCACAGACCTCTGTTGATACCCCTGTCCCCCCATACCCCCATCCCTATCTATTATTTCAGTCTAGTTCTCGTTCTCTCTCTTTTCCCCCCCTCACTATATCTCCCCCCAGCCCTACCTTTCTTTCTCTTTTATTTCCCATAATTCTCCACCTTCCCCCTAGCCCATTTCCCTCCAACCTATCACTTCCTAGCTCTCTACTTTATCCCTCCCCCCACTTCTTATCCCCCCTTGACCAACACATGTTACTTCACTCCTGATGAAGGGTTTCGGCCTGAAACGTCGTCACTACCTCCTCCCATAGATGCTGTCTGGCCTGCTGAGTTCTGCCAGCATTTTGTGTTTTTATTTATTTCCAGCATCTGCAGATTTACTTGTGTTGCCTTTCAATTCTATATTCATTGTTGCCGTACCTTAACAATTGGGGGATCGTCTCGATCTGAATCTATTTCTGTGCTTAAGTGCTCGTTTACTTATCAGTCTGATTTGGAAAAGGGAAATACCCAATTCCTTTGTTTGATTGGTTTGTGGGTGGTATTTGACAACCATGGATATTGACGACTTTCTGGCATCGCCAGATGTGGAGTTCTTAGTGAAGGTGAAAAAGAGTGATGTATCTGATTTTGCTAGCAGGTAGGAACATGAAGGTATTTCGAAGGCTACAACAAAGCATGTAATTCAGAGGAAAATCGCGGAACACTATCTAGATTTGGGTGTTTTTGATGAAGCAGTGTTAGATAGGTTCCCTATAAGTAAACAGCGATCCAGTTACACATAGAACAGGTAGTGTTAGAAAAGCTTAGAATAGAAACTGAGTTAAAACAGAAACAATTGGAAGCTGACCTGGAACTAAGTCGATTGGAAGCTGAAAACGCAAAGAGGGAATTTGAACTTGCGATGGTGGACCTAAGGTCCGAGAATCAGTCCTCTGGTTCTAGAAGAATGTCTGTTGTTAATCAGGACTTTGAGGGCTTATCAAGAAAACACAATTAACATCCTTCAACAAATGAAGGTTACGGTGACCACCTTGTCCAAACGACATCCAGTAATTGGTTAATTTTTGTCTCTGCTACTCTAAAACCATTGTGAGAAGGATGTTGAAGAGATAAGCAAGAAATTTACAGAAACTGGGCTCAAGGTTTGAGCTGAGGTTTAGACCAGCCCTGGGAAGTGAGAACACACGATGCAGTGAGAATGGGGAATGGGAGCATTACAGTATAGTGGAAACAACTTTAACACCATGCACATCTCTCGCTGAATGCTCCTCCCTTTCAAAATAGTGCCGTTGGGAGGGCTGGCTGGAAAATGACTGCATCCAGTCCAGGAGGTGCCATTCTCCCACTGTTAGCTGCTAAAAGTTTGTTATCACTCGTAAAATTACCCATATGCATCAACATCCATGTATGGGGTTGGGGGTGGTGGAGAAAATTTGCAGCCTGCATTTTGCCTCCAGGAACAGCAAGGAGCGATGTTGTGTTGGATCCATCTTGCTTATATTTTTTGTCCAATCACCTACATTCAGTGGACACTTAATGAGTTACCTCCTGTACCCAATAAAGTGGCCATGAAATGCAAAATACGCATTCAGTTCCTCTGCCTTCTCTGCGTCTCTCATTACAGTATCTCCAGCGTCATTTTGTATTGGTCCTATATCTACCCTTGACTCTTATATCCTTTATCCTTCACCTACAATGGGACCACCAAGATATATAAAAAGACTTTTAGTAACTCCTTTGATATTAGTTGCCAGCTTCCTTTCATAAATCATCTTTACATTCCTAATGACCTTCTTAGTTTCCTTCTGCAAGCTTTTTAAAAAAAACTTCCCAATCCTCTATCTTCCCACTGGCTCTGGCCCCCTTGTATGCCCTCTCTTTTGCTTTTATTTTGGCTCTGACTTCACTTGTCAGGCATTTCGTGTCCTTATTTCCTTTGAAAATTTATTTTTATTTGGAATATGTCTGTCTTGAACTTCCCTCATTATTTGCAGAATCTCCAGCCATTGCTGCTCTGCTGTCCTGCCTGCAAACGTCCCTTTTCAGTCAACTTCGGCCAGTTCCCCTCTCATGCCATGTTAATTTCCTTTACTCCACTGAAATACCGACACATTGGATTTTATTTTTTCCCTCTCAAATTTCAATGTGAACTCGATCATATTGTGATCACTATTCCCTAAGGGTTCCTTAACCTTAAGCTCTCTTATCACCTCTGGATCATTGCACAACACCCAGTCCAGCACAGCCGATCCCCTAGTGGGCTCAACAACAAGCTGTTCTGAAAATCCATCCCTTAGACATTCTATAAATTCCCTCTCGAGGTCCAGTACTGACCTAGTTTTCCTAATCCACTTTCGTGTTAAAACCCCCAAAGATTTTCGTGACATTGCCTATCTGACACGCCTTTTCTATTTCCTGCCATAATTTGTAATCCTCCCTGCCACGCTTTGCTATTCCTTTTTCTCTCTTCTACCTTCTGGGAGAAGATACAGGAACTTGAAAACTCGTAACTCCAGACTCAAAAACAGATTCTTCCGCAATGCAGACAGATTCCTGCACCAGTCACCTCTTTTACATGCCTTTCCCGGTGAGGCTTGGAATCTTCACTCTACCTCTCCCGGTACCTTTCACATTGCTTTCAGTACCGTTTCAGAATGCATGGCCATCGTTGTGTCATTCTGTTGTCCTGTGCTCAAGTTGGATTTACTTTCAGTACCCACTTTATGAGGTCCACCTGGACACCTGCTCAATAATGCAAATATTTCATCAGCCAATCATGCACCCACAACTCAATGCATAAAAGTGAACAGAAATGATCAAGAGGTTCAGTTGTTGTTAAGGCCAAACAACACAATGACAGAGAAGTGTGATCAAAATGACTTTGACCATGGAATGACTGACGGTGCCAGACCTAGTGTTTTGAGTATCTCAGAAATTGCTGATTTCCTGTGATTTTCACATAAAACCTGTTTCAAGAATCACCACTTGTAATAGTGAGGCACAGAAAATCTGTAGTTACCAACAAGTAACTTTTATAGTTTCAACTAAAAGAGAATTCGACCGTGTAGGTAGGATTTAAGCCTACCTGGTCAATACCTGTGGAGGAGGGGGAACTGCGCAGGCGCGAGTGACGTCAGCGTCGAGCGCGCACTTTAAAAGGCAGGACTTCTTTTCAGAGCGGGCAGCGGAGTCCGTGGAAGCAGAGTCCTGGGCTTTGGCTAAGTGGGCTTCGGCAAGCTTGTGTGATTGCTCGCTGAGGGGAAGAAGGTAAGGTCGCTAGGTGCTTTTTAGACATTCTATTAATCCAGTTCAGGTATGGGGGAGACAGTCAGAGCAGTGGTGTGCTCCGTATGCAGTATGTGGGAAGTCAGGGTCAACACAGTTGTCCCTGATGACCACACCTTCAAAAGGTGCGTCCAGCTGCAGCTCCTATCAGCCCGAGTTAGGGAGTTGGAGCTGGAGCTGGATGAACTATGGATCATTCGGGAGGTGGAGGCAGAGATAGATAGGAGTTATCAGGAGGTAGTCACACCAAAAAACCAAGAAGTAGGCAGATGGGTGTCGGTCCAGAGAGGCAGGGGGAGCAGGCAGAGAGAGCAGAGCACCCCTGCGGCCATTCCCATTAACAATAAGTATACCGTACTGGATACTGTTGATGGGGATAACCTACCAGGAATGAGTTGTAGTGGTCCTGCCTCTGGCACAGAGGTTGAACCCTCAACTAGAAAGGGGAGGAGGGAAGAGAAGAGAGCGATAGTTTTAGGGGACTCTATAGTTAGGGGGGCAGATCGGGAGTCTCGGATGGTATGTTGCCTCCTTGGTGCCAGGGTCCGGGACATCTCAGATCGGGTGCAGGCTATTCTTGAGAATGAGGGCATGAACCCAGATGTAGTGATCCATGTAGGGACCAATGATGTAGGTAAGGTGAGTGAGGGGGTCCTGCTTAGAGAGTTCAGGGAGTTAGGAGTGAAGCTGAAAGGCAGGACCTCCAGGGTGACAATCTCAGGATTGCTACCTGTGCCACGTGCGAGTGAGGCGAAGAATAGAATGATTATGCACATTAATACGAGGCTGAGAGCATGGTGCAGGAAGGAAGGGTTCAGGTTTTTGGATAATTGGTCTTTGTTCCAGGGACATTGGGATCTGTTTCGAAGGGATGGTCTACATCTGAACCGGAGGGGTACTAACATTCTTGCAGGAGTATTTGCCAGTGCTGCTCGGGGGGGGGGGGGTTAAACTAGATGTGCAGGGGGCAGGGATCCAGATCCAGAGGGTTGGTCAGAAGAAGCATGGGGTTAAATGTGTACAAGGTTTGGGTGATCTTGAGAAGGTCATCAAAATTCAGGGTGCAATTTGCCCGATGGAAGTTCAAGGAGCTGGGTTAGGTACAGTAGACAGTGTTTTAAGCAAAGAGAGGAGGAATGGGCTAAGAATTCTATACTTGAATGCGCGTAGTGTCAGAAATAAGACGGATGAGCTTGAAGCTCAGATGAAAATGGGGAACTACGATATTGTTGGGATAACGGAGACATGGCTGCAAGGGGATCAGGCCTGGGAATTGAGTGTACCAGGGTATACGTGCTATCGTACAGACAGAAATATGGGAAGAGGGGGTGGGGTGGCCCTGTTGGTGAGGAATGAGATTCAGTCCTTAGCAAGAGGTGACTTGGGAACAGGGGAAGTAGAGTCTGTGTGGATTGAGCTGAGGAACAGTAAGGGTAAAAAGACCCTAATGGGTGTTGTGTACAGGCCCCCAAACAGTAGCGTGGATATTGGGTACAAGTTGATTAGGGAGTTAACATTGGCATGTGCTAAAGGTAATGCAGTCGTTATGGGAGATTTCAACATGCAGGTGGACTGGGAGAATCAGGTAGGTGCTGGACCCCAGGATAGGGAGTTTGTGGAGTGTCTAAGGGATGTATTTTGGAACAGCTTGTGCTTGAGCCAGCCAGGAACGAGGCTATTTTGTACTTGGTGATGTGTAATGAACAGGAATTGATAAGTGATCTTGAAGTAAAGGAGCCATTAGGAAGTAGTGATCATAACATGATAAGTTTTTATCTACAATTTGAGAGGGATAGGGGCAGATCAGAGGTGTCAGTGTTGCAATTAAATAAAGGAGACTACGGAGCCATGAGGGAAGAGCTGGCCAAAGTTAAATGGGCGGATGACCTGGCAGGAAAGACAGTGGATCAGCAGTGGCAGATATTCTTGGGCATAATACAAAAGATACAAATGCAGTTCATTCCAATGAGAAGGAAGGATTCAAAGAGGGGGAAGGGGCCACAGTGGTTGACAAAGGAAGTCAGAGATTGTATAGCATTAAAGAAAAAGAAGTATGACAAGGCTAAGATGAGTGGGAGTACAGATGATTGGGAAAGTTTTAAGGAACAGCAGATCTTAACTAAAAAAGCAATACGGAGAGAAAAAATCAGGTATGAGCTCAGTCTAGCCAGGAATATAAAAGGGGATAGCAAAAGCTTTTTTGGCTATGTGAAGAGAAAGAAGATAGTTAAGAACAATGTTGGCCCCTTGAAGAATAAATTGGGAGAAATTGTTATGGGAAACAGGGAAATGGCAACAGAATTTAATGCATACTTTAGATCTGTCTTTACCAGGGAGAACACAAGCAATCTCCCAGATGTATGGGTGGGCCAGGGTCATAAGATATCAGAGGAATTGAGACAGATTGACATTAGGAAAGAAACTGTGATTAGTAGACTGGTAGGACTGAAGGCTAATAAATCCCCGAGTCCAGATGGTCTGCATCCAAGGGTTCTAAAAGAGGTGGCTCAGGAAATTGCAGATGCATTGGTAATCATTTTCCAATGTTCCTTAGATTCAGGATCAGTTCCTGAAGATTGGAGAGTGGCTAATGTTGTCCCACTTTTCAAGAAGGGAGGGAAGGAGAAAACGGAGAACTATCGCCCTGTTAGCCTAACGTCAGTCGTGGGGAAGATGCTTGAGTCCATTATTAAGGACGAAATAGTGGCACATCTAGATGGCAGAAATAGGATTAGGCCGAGCCAGCATGGATTTACCAAGGGCAAATCATGCTTCACTAATCTGTTGGAGTTTTTTGAGGGTGTAACAAGGATGTTAGACGAGGGTAAGCCAGTAGATGTTGTGTACCTAGATTTTCAGAAGGCATTCGATAAGGTGCCACATAGGAGATTGGTGAGTAAAATCCGAGCTCATGGCATTGGGGGCAGGGTTTCAACATGGATAGAAAACTGGTTGGCAGATAGAAAGCAAAGGGTAGCAGTGAATGGGTGTTTCTCAGACTGGCTGGAGGTGACTAGTGGGGTACCACAGGGCTCTGTATTGGGACCACAGCTCTTTACGATTTATGTCAATGATTTAGATGAGGGCATTGAAAACTATATCAGCAAGTTTGCTGACAATACTAAACTGGGTGGCAGTGTGACGTGCGAAGAGGACGTTAGGAGAATACAGGGAGACTTGGATAGGCTGAGTGAGTGGGCAGATACTTGGCAGATGTCATTCAATGTGAATAAATGTGAAGTTATCCACTTTGGAAGCTGGAACAAGAGGGCAGAGTATTGTCTGAACGGTGTCGAGTTAGGTAAGGGAGAAATGCAAAGAGACCTAGGAGTCCTAGTTCACCAGTCAATGAAGGTGAATGAGCAAGTGCAACAGGCAGTGAAGAGGGCAAATGGAATGTTGGCCTTTGTTACAAGGGGAATTGAATACAAGAGCAAGGATGTTCTTTTGCATTTGTACAGGGCCCTGGTGAGACCACACCTGGAATATTGTGTACAGTTTTGGTCTCCAGGTTTAAGGAAGGACATTCTGGCAATTGAGGAAGTGCAGCGTAGATTCACTAGGTTGATTCCTGGGATGGCAGGGCTGTCTTACGCAGAGAGATTGGAGAGATTGGGCTTGTACACGCCGGAATTGAGGAGATTGAGAGGGGATCTGATTGAAACGTTTAAGATAATTAAAGGATTTGATAGGATTGAGGCAGGAAATATGTTCCAGATGTTGGGAGAGTCCAGTACCAGAGGGCATGGATTGAGAATAAGAGGTCAGTTATTTAAAACAGAGTTGAGGAAGAGCTTCTTCTCCCAGAGAGTTGTGGAGGTGTGGAATGCACTGCCTCGGAAGACGGTGGAGGCCAATTCTCTGGATGCTTTCAAGAAGGAGCTAGATAGGTATCTTATGGATAGGGGAATCAAGGGATATGGGGACAAGGCAGGAACCGGGTATTGATAGTGAATGATCAGCCATGATCTCAGAATGGCAGTGCAGACTCGAGGGGCCGAATGGTCTACTTCTGCACCTATTGTCTATTGTCTATTGTCTAAAAGCACGTGGGTTCACAAAGTGTCTGTGTACACTCTTCTAGAATTCCCTGACAGTCCATGAACAGTCAATGAAGAGAAAAGGATATTACCCAGGAAAGGAGTTTACGCTGGCCAGGTGTTCCTCGTGGTCCCGATCTCCACGTGTCCGTGGGGTCCTCCATATCCGCGATGGTTTTTCTCAGGCTGCTGGAGAGTTATCGGTCCTGTGTATTTGGAGCTCCTGAGTCTTGTACTGTTCCTCATCAATTGAACCATTGGATCTCCATCCCATTGGCTCAAGGTCATCTGATCTACCTAGGTCTCCTTCTTACTGGTCATCGTACAGAGCTACAGCCAACATTGTTTCATGGTTCTGCCCACCCCAGCCTTGTGGTCCAAACCAGTTCAATGAGGCAACCCAGACAGAGCCTAACGAGACTACCGAATGCAGGCCTGACATTTTACATAACAAGTAGCTGCTCCTCTGAGAAGGGTCTCAGGTATTTGTTCACTTATTGCTGCTCAGCTGATCTTAAGTTGGGTTTCTTCTTCTCAGGATTCAGATGATTGTTATACAGGTTATGACCAGTAATATTCACAAATTGTGCACTCGGAACATTAAAAGGAGTCATTCACCAATCAAGAGAAAGAAAATCCTACGAAACCTGAAAAAGGAGAGGGTGGACATAGCCTTATTGCAGGAGACACACTTAAATGATAAAGAACATCTAAAACTGCAACAGAGTGGATTTGATCAAGTCTATTTTTCATCCTTTAATACCAGGAGGCCATTTTAATTAGGAAGAACTTAACTTTTAAGTTATTAAACTGCATTACGGATAAGCGTGGGAGATTTGTGATTGTTAAGGCTTCAATATATGGAGAGGAATATGGTATTCTCAATGTGTACTGCTCTCCAGCTCATCGTCTCAAATTCCTAACAGATGCTTTTTCCAAACTTACAAACTTTTCAATACAATTCAATACAAAACATTATTGTAGGTGAGGAGTTTAATTTTCTCCTGATGGACAGAGTATCTAGTGGTTCCCCATTGCTCTCCTCACAGTCCAAACAAATCATGGGTTTATGTGGAGAACTAGGACTTGTGGATATCTGGAGGTTGTTACATCCCACAGACAATTTTCTTTCTAAACCACACAAGTGTTACTCCAGAATTGATCTTTTTCTAACCTCCAAAATGCTCCTAGGCTTAGTTGTATCCTGCACAATTGGAAATATTGCTATTTCTGACCATGCAGCAGTATATTTAAATATTAAGCCCAAAGATAATTCAGCATGATATAGATTCAAGATTCAAGATTCAAAAACTTTATTGTCATTCTAACCGTACATCAGCTCTGCAGGGCAGAATGAGACAGCGTTTCCCAGGAGGAGTGTAATCATAACATAACAAACGCAACACTAAATAATAAAAATAACAATAAGTAGTAAAACACAACAGCCACGTGTCAGTTAAAAACAAGTTATAAGTGTCCAGTGCAAGTTAAAAGTGTCCAAAGCAGAGTCAGGTAGAGCAGTTATTTAGCAGTCTGTCTGCCTGTAAGAGAAAGCTGTTTAGTAGCCTTGTGGTTTTAGTTTTGATGCTCCTGTAACATTTACCTGATGGCAGAAGAACAAACAGTTCATGGAGAGGGTGTGAGGGGTCTTTATTGATGTACCGTGTCTTCTGGAGGCATCGACTCTGAAAGAGGTCTTGGACAGAAAGTAGAGAGACCCCGATAACCTTCTCTGCTCCCCTAACCACCCTCTGCAAGGCTTTTTTGTTGGCAGCACTGCAGCTGGAGTACCAGGTTGTGATGCAAAAGGTCATCACACTCTCAGTCACGCTTCTGTGGAATGTAGTTAAGATGTTAGTGGGGAGTGATGCTTGTTTAAGCTTCCTCAGAAAGCGCAATCTCTGCTGGGCCCGTTTCACATCCCAGTGGTGTTCTTGGACCAGGTGGGATTGTCTGAGATCTGCACCCCAAGGAACTTGATGTTTTCCACTCTCTCCACTGTGGAGCCGCTGATGCTGAGCGGTGTGTGCTCAGGCTGAGACCGTCTGAAATCGATGATCTTCTCCTTGGTTTTGGTGACATTAAGCATCAAGTTGTTGTCACTGCACCAGCTCTCTAGGTGTTTGACCTCCTCCCTGTACATTGTTTCATCATTTTTGCTGATGAGCCCCACCACTGTGGTATCAACAGCAAATTTAATGATCAGGTTCTCCTTGAATCTGGCTGCACAGTCATGTGTTAGCAGTATAAACAGCAGTGGGCTAAGCACACAGCCTTGTGGGGATCCAGTGCTCAGTGTGATGGAGTCAGAGATGTTCCTGCCAACATGGACTGACTGTGGTCTCTCTGTCAAGAAGCCCAGAATCCAGCGACACATGGCAGTGTTAAGGCCAAGCAGCGACAGTTTCTCCACTAGTCTCTGCGGGATGATGGTATTGAACACTGAACTGAAATCAGTGTACAGGATTCTGGCATAAGTGTCTTTGTTGTCCAAGTGAGAGAGAACTGTGTGCAGTGTGGTGGATATTGCGTCCTCCGTAGAGCAATTTGGACGATAAGCAAACTGTAGAGGATCCAGCGATGAGGGGAGGCTGGCTGTGATATGAGGCTGGACAAGCCGTTCAAAACATTTCATCACTAAGGGGGCCAGGGCAATGGGACATTAATCATTCAGACAGGCTACAACTGATTTCTTTGCTACAGGGATGATTGTGGAGGTTTTGAAGCATCCGGGGACAATGGCTTGACTAAGGGAGATGTTGAAAATGTCTGTCAGGACATCTGCTAATACATCAGCACATTCCTTGAGCACACGTCCAGGGATGTTGTCGGGACCTCCCACGTTTCGTGGGTTAACCCTGGCAAGGGTCCTCCGTGTTTGCTCTGAGTCAACGATTGGAGCCGGCTGGTCAGATGGTAAGAAGGGATTGGCTCTCCCCCTTGCTGTAGTGTTTGATGCTTCGAAGCGTGCAAAGAATTTGTTAAGCCTGCTAGGAAGAGAGGCATTGGAGATATTGGACATATTGGACATATAATATAATAGATATAATATAATATAATAGATATTGGAGGCTGAATCCTTTTATTCTAAAAGATAATAAATTTATAGACTACTTTCTTCTGAATTTAAAACTTTCCTATCTATTAATTCCAAATCAGATAGAAGCCCATCTATGCTCTGGGAAATGGCTAAGGCCTATGCAAGGGGATTAATTATCTCCTACTCTGCTGGTAAGAAGTGATAAGCTGTGGAACAGCTGCACCTAGTGGAAGCAAGGCTTGCAGCAACTGAAAAGGATCATATTAATAAGCCTTCTGCAGCCAAGTTACAGAAGATCACAGCCCTACGCTGTACACTAATCTCTTTATTTACACAAACAGCCAAAAGAAAATTGACATTTGCTGAACAAAAACTGTTTGAACTTGGTGAAAAACCAGGTCGGTATTTAGCTTATTTAGCTAGAAAGAAAAATTCCTCTCAGACTATTGCTTCAATTGGGGATGGGACAGGAGCCCTCACAAGTAATTATAAAATGATTAATGTTGTGTTTAAGAATTTTTATTCTAAATTGTATCAATCTGAGCAATGTAATAACGGACAATCCAAGATGGAGCCACTTTTCAGGAATTTAGATCTCCCAGGCATTTCTTCTGAACAAGAGTCCCTCCTCAATGCTCCGTTATCTATACATGAGATACAGGAAGCTGGGAGACTGCTCCAAAGTGGGAAGGCCCCTGGTCCTGATGGACTCACTAGTGAATTCTATAAAGAGTTTGCAGGGTTATTATCAGAGACTAGGCTAAACATGTTCAATCATGCATTTAACTGTGGTCTCCTCCCATCATCACTGAGAGAAGTTAATATCTCCCTAATTCTTAAAAGAGGAAAGAGCCCTGAAGATTGTGCCTCCTACAGACCTTTTTCATTGTTAAATGTTGACTTTAAAATCTTATGTAAAACCTTAGCATTGTCATTAGAGACCGTTTTACCTTTTATCACAAAAGGGGATCAAATGGGTTTTGTAAAAGTCTGTAGATCATCTACCAATATCAGAAGATGTCTTATGTGATTCAAACATGTCAGAAACAGGCAGTGGATGGCTTGGTGGTTAGCTTAGATGCAGGAAAGGCCTTTGATCGTGTCGAATAGCTGTATCTTTTTTTCACTTTAGAATGATTTGTTTTGGGCAATAATTTTATTATGTGGGTGACGGTTCTTTACAATGACCCTCTGGCTATAATTCTGACTAATGGTATTAGGTTGTATAATTTTAGTATTCTGAGGGGCAGCCGGCAGGGCTGCCCTTTATCACCACTAGTTTTCACACGAGTGATCGAGCCATTGGCTGAGGCCATTCAGTGAGACCCCAAAATATCTGCTCCAGACATAGGACTAAAGTCACATAAAATTACATTGTTGGCTTGGCCGAATATTCTTGCTCAAAATGAACGTTCTTCCTCGTCTGCTCTACCCAATACGAATGATTCCAGTCATTTTTACCCAACAAATACTTAAAAAAATAAATGGCTGGTTTGTTTCTTTCATCTGGAACAAAAAAAGACCCTGTATTAAAATGTTTAAGTTACAGCTTCCCAGTAGTCTAGGGAGTCTGGATTTTCCAGACATCAAAAAATATCAATTTAGCTCCTTTTTATCTTATGCGGTTGACTAGGTTTGCAAGGATCCCTCTGGGGTTTGGATAGACATTGAAGCTTCACAAGCAAAATGCCCTCTTATTAATTTGTTTTTCCTCAATAAGATGAAATTAGTTAAGGAATATTGTCACAATCCAATAATAATTATTACAATCAGGGCTTGGCGGGTGGTGCAACAAATTGAGGGCAACGCAGCGAAAAAATTGCCCTTCATTCCAGTAAACAGCAGTCCAGATTTTTAGCCTGGCATACTGGATCCTGGATTGAAACTTTGGATTTCTAAGGGTATTTTCTATTTAGGACTTGTTTGATGAAGGAACAATGATGTCTTTTACTCAAATAGTACAGAAATTCATCATACCCAGCAAGGATCTCTTTCATTTCTTTCAGATAAGAGATTATATACAGAAAAAAACATCATTGTTAAATGATTTCTACAGTTCTGACATAGAAAAGTGGGTGTTTTGTTCTAAGGGTGAAGTCTCCATCTGTGCTTTTTACAGCATCCTGAGGGAATGTTCTTGTGGAGAGGCTGAGCAGTGGGGAAGGGTCTGGGAGGAAGAGCTGGGAGTAGAAATTACAGCTGAAACATGGGAAGATATCTGTGATAATGCAAAGAAAAGTTCAGTTTGTAATAGAACTAAGGCATTTCAACTCAAAATTCTGCATAGAGCCCAGCTGACTCCAGATCGTCTCTCGAAATTTAAGATGGGGGTTTGTCCAATATGTTCTAAATGTAAAGTAAATACTGGAACTCTCACCCATTGTTTTTGGACTTGTCCCAAACTTCAGGCACACTGGAGTGATATTCTGGGTGAAATGGAAAAGTTTCTGAAGATGGAGCTTGAACTGGACCCAGTGTCTTTTCTCTTAGGCCTACCCAGCAGACGTATTATTAATGCACATCAGAAAACACTTATAAACATCCTGACCTTTTTGTGCAGGGAAGAACATTTTACTTTGTTGGATATCCAATAAGGCCCCTGGACTTTCTGGTTGGCATAAATTAACCATAGAATATATTCCTTCGGACTTTTTAACGTGTATGGTACACTCAAAAATAAATTGTTTTCATAAAACATGGCAACCTTTTCTATGATATGTAGATGTAAACCTGTCTGCTATACTAATACGGGCTTTTGTATAGGATGTGGTGCTGACGTCTAACTTTGATGGAAGTGTTCTGATAGCTGATATCTGTGAGGGGAAGAAATGTAGATGTACTTGGAAATCGAAAGTTTTTTGATGCTGAGCAAAAAAAAAAAAATTTAAAAAGGGAAAAGGAAGAAAAGAAAACCAAATACAATTCCTGTTCTCAAGTATTATAGTTAACTTCAGTTTCAGTTCCAGGCAGTATATCTACAAATTTAAATTCAAATTCAAAAATTATATACACACTGTTTCACTCCTTTCATGACAATTCTCCAACATCACAACTCTTAAACAAAGTAAATCTCATTCAGCAAATTATCAAAATATTTGGAAAGATAATCAGTTCTTGCAGAAAATTAAGTTAGTATTCTTAGAGTTAAAATAACTTACACAACCGACCATATGAAATCCTCTGCGTCACTACACATTTCATTCCCATGTCGCTGCTTCATCTTGGGTGGCTCACCATCTTGGTTCTTGGTTCTTTGCAATGAAATAGTTTATCATCCATAGAAAGTCAATTCACAACCTTGTACAAAAACTTGACCCTAATCACAAAACGTCCCTAAGCACATGCTTGACTGCTGAAAGGAGATAACCAGGGAATTTGATGATACCAAAGTAGCTCTTTCCAACATGATCCTATGAGCTTACTCACTCTCTAAAACACCCATAGCCATTGCTACTGACATTTCTGACTATGCTGTGGGTGTTGTGTACAAACAGTTAGTTGGAGGCACGTGGTAGCTGCTCGCCTTCTGCAGCTGGCAGCTTTGACACCGTCCCCCCCGATAGGAAGAACAGCACATTTGACCGTTAGCTTCTCGGTCTCTATCGGGTTGTCCACCATTTTCACTTTCTTCGAGAGGGTCACCATTTCACAGCGTTCATTGACCACAAACCCCTCATGCATGCGATGGCCAAAATATCAGACCCTTGGTCTGTAAGTCAGCAACACCACCTGGACTACATCTCAGAGTTCACAACTGATGTACAACACATCAACGGGAAAAATAATGCCGTCTCCTTTGGAATGGAACACCAGCGTCAAAAGATGATGTCTCAAAATGATTTCATTTATCATTAGGGAGCTCCATCACCCAGGACATGCTGTCTTCTCATTGCTACCATCATAGGAGCCTGAAGATGCACTCTAAACATTTCAGGAACAACTTTGTCCTCTCTGCAATGGACTTCTGAATGGACAATGAACCAACCCACGAACACTACCTCGCTATTTTTGTTCATATTTATTATTGTAATTTATAGTTTTTGATGTATTGCACTGTACTGGGACCTGCTCTCAGGGCCTCTTGAACAGCTGCTTTTTGAGAACCCAAGGATGCAGCCAGGAAGACTCGTGTGACTTCAGGGTGCCAGATTTTCGTGGCTCTGGAGATGTGTTGATTCTAGGCTGGTGCCCCTGACTGAGGCGTCGCGGGAGAACACAGAACATTGGGAGCAGTGGGTTAGCTGCCATGGGTTGTGTGTCCAGAGATCTGAACCTTTCTAGGGCCAATTCTCTGGGCACGGTGCTCAGAAAAAGCAACACAACAAACTTCTGACATCATAAATCAGTGAGTTGTTTGTTACGTCTCCCCTCTCACTGTGGGAGAGAGAGAGAGCCTGTGGTATGTCGAATTACCAGGTGAACGAGTAATTGGCATTCTGCAAATCTGTGTGTTTATTGATGCTTGCTGCAAGCTTTAGTTCTCGGTGGGGGTGCTGATGCTTTTTTGCTGGTGGGGGTCATTGCCTTGCGGCTGCTTGTGTGTGGAAGGGAGAACTGAGGGGGCTTTGGGGTTCTAAAGTTTAACTGTCATTCGTTCTTTGGGGAATTCCCCTGTTTTTGTGGATGTTTGCGAAGAAAAAGAAATTCAGGATTGACCATATATTGTATACATTTCTCTGACATTAAATGTACCTGGTGATACTGCTGCTGCAAAACAACAAATTGCATGACATAGCCCAGTGATATTAAACCTACAAGGAGAGATTGATAAGTTTGTGGCCTAAGGTAGAAGGAGTCAATTTTAGAAAACCTAGCACATTTATTTTTCAACATGGTCCCCTCCTACATTTACACACTTAGTCCAACGGTCATGGAGCGTATGGATTTTGGACCTCCAGAAAGTGTCCTAGCATGGGTGATTGATGAGTTTGTGGCCTAAGGTAGAAGATGATGAGTTATACAGCTCTCGTTACATGCACATGCAGGTGAACTGAGTGAAAATGCAGGAAGTTTGAAGTTAATAACTCATCTCCTTCTACCTTAGGCCACAAACTTATCAATCACCCCGCTGTGTTATTAACTGATGTCTTATTCAAACTTTCTGCATAACCACTCAAAGCATTGAACTGCACGTTCATGTATTGACAGCTGTATAACTCATCATCTTCTACCATAGGCCACGAACTTATCAATCACCCATCTGTGGACACTTTCTGGAGGTCCAAGATCCATATGCTCCACGACTGCTGGACTAAGTGTGCAAATGTAGGAGGGGACTATGTTGAAAAATTAATGTGCTAGTTTTTCTAAAATTGACTCCTTCTACCTTAGGCCACAAACTTATCAATTACCCCCTCTTAATTCTCAGCAGGCCAGGCAGCATCTATGGAAAAGAGTACAGTCTACGTTTCGGGCTGAGGCCATCTCCTTCCTTCAGCTTCTCATTCTAACTTCTTGTCATTCTTTCTGGTCCTGATGAAGGGTCTCGGCTGGAAACATAGACTGTTTACTCTTTTCCAAAGATGCTGCCAGGCCTGCTGAGTTTCTCCAGTATTTTGTGTGTGTTGCTTTCAACAGATTAGAGCTGTGTTCTTTAGGATTTATTGTAGGGATCTCATTGAAACTTACCAATTCTTATTGCTAGAGAGCCTGCATTATGATGCGTAAGTTCAGAGGAGATATATGGGAAAGATGTTTTTACACAGAGAGTTGTGGTTGATGCTGGGGGTGGTGGTGGAGGTGTATACTGCACGACAGAGGAGTTTCAGAAGCTCTCAAATAGGCAAATGAATGTGCCGAGGATGGAGGGATATCGACGTTGTGTAGGCAGGGATAACACAGTAGTGTAGTGGTTAGGACAACACTTTTCAGTATGGGTGACCCAGATTCAATTCCCGCTGCTGCCTGTAAGGATTTTGTACATTCCTCCCATGAACATGTTGATTTTGCTCCTGGTGCTCCAGTTTCCTCCCACAGTCCAAAGTCGTACCATTTGGTAGTTTAATTGGTCATTGTAAATTATCGTGTAATTAGGTTCGGATTAAATCGGGGAATTGCTGGGCGGTGCATCTCAAAAGGCCGGAATGGCCTATTCCATGCTGTATCTCAATAATAATAAATAAAAGAAGGGATTAGTTTAGTTCAGCATTTACCTATTTTATCAGTTCAGTACAACATTGTGGGCTGAATGGCCTGTCGCTATAGTACTTTCTGCCCGTTACACCGCTGGCATTTAGGGCGGCAATGAAGTTCCTCCATCTGTTTGTGTAGAAGGTTTCCTCACTGCTGTTTCTGTAACAATTGTTTTTTTACCAATCAGGGTGGTTAGTCCAGAGCTTAACCCCCGAACATGGAGAACCAGTGGACAACTCTTCATCTGGCCTCTACCCTTTGATCTGTTTAGCACGGGTAGCCCTACGAGCACAATGTCCTGATTCCAGCCAACATTGCTCTCAGAATCACTGAGGCACACAAGCCTCCAAACCATAACCAGGCTGTGGTGCTCTTGGAGGATGTTACTATCGGACTCAACAGAAATAGTGTGAAAGTAGAGGATGAGCCATAATGTGGATGAACAGAGGAGCAGATCTGAAGGGTCAGATGTCCTGTGCCTGCTCTTTATTCTTCTGACCCAGCTGATCAGAACTGGGACAGGATTGCTCAGTGGGCTTGAACTGGGAGGTGGGAATTGAAATTCCACGGGCTCTTGTGTTCCACACTGTGAGAAGTGTCATGGTCCCGTCTGACAATTCCCCACCTTGCTATTACCTCAGCAATTGGGCTTCAATACCCTCATCTAACTTCCAATCATTCCCAATTCCACTAATTACACACAGCTGCCTTCCATCTGCAAATGAAGGATAAGAACCCTGTAATCATAACACGGAGTTGCCAGTTCGTTGGTCGACTCGTTTCTTGGTTCTTTAGGACTGTTGGTTCTAAGTTCTGCATCATTTTCCTTGATTCTCTACGTGAACTTGGTCTCTGTGTAAAGACTCTTCTGCATACCTATTCCATGCTCGCAACCGCACTAAAGCTTCTCGATCCTGCCTCCGTGTCTGTGTCCAGCACTTGGGATCCCCCCCCCCCCCCCCGCAGCTACGTCCTTGCAAGAGAACGAACTGGCCAAGAATGAACCCAGCGGACTTGAACCCCATGCAACAGGCCCTCGCCAGCCAGGGCCACTTACTGGGCGCCCACGACCAGCTGCTCAGGGAGGTCACGAATACCCTTCGTACGTTATCCACGAATGTGAGGAAGGTCAGTGAACTGGGTGTCTGCTTCCCTTACACCATTCTCTCCAAGAACCCTGACGGACCAAACCACACAGATCGGGATGACTTCGCCCCAGGATCGGCAACACCATTCCCTTGAGAGCCGGAACCCTACGCTGGGGACCTAGGGAGGTGCCGGGCTTTCTTATTACAACGCTCCTTGGTCTTTGAGCTACAGCCACGTACGGACGCTCTGGATAGATCAAAGATCGCGTACATCATGGGGCTGTTACGAGGGGATGCCTTGGCACGGGGCACTGCAATCTGGGATAACCTACCAGAAGTTTGATCCTCCTTCCCCTCCTTCGTCTCTGAACTGAGAAAGGTCTTCGAACAGCCCACTCACAGTAAGAACATCGCAGGGCGATTGCTGACTCGTTGTCGGGGTTCTCGGAGAGAAGCAAAGTACTCCATCGAGACTCCACATGCTGTCTAATGGAGTGACACGCAGATCTGTGTGGCTGCAGTTAATTCTTCCTTTTCCCCAGTTTAAACTTTGAATTTCTAACTTTTACTTGTTGGATCTTAGAGGGGAATTGTTGTTACTATGTCAGGATCTTTAAGAAATGGAAAGCAGCTTCCTGAATCCAGCAGTGTGTATACCTCAGATAAATACTATCTGCAGATTTGTGACATATATGATTATATGATATATATGTACAATGTCTGAAATATATCTTATGGAAATGTTTGTTTGATAATGAACTTCAATAAAAGTAATAAATCACAAAAAAAAGGAAAAGGGAAAAAGTCGGAGGAAACAGCAGCTTGGGCAGAGCGTCTGGAAAACTCGCTGATGGGTCTGCATAAGAAGATAGACAACAACACGGTAAAGCTTGATGCTACCTCTTCTGAGATGAAGTCGTTACGAGAGTTTTCAGTTTGTGCAGGAAAACATTATTTCCCTGAACTCTGAATGTAAAGAGGTGAAGCGGCAAATCGTGGAGATCTCAGCTCGCTTGGAGAAGTCTTAACGTAAGATTATCGATTCGGAAGCAAGATCTCGTCGGAATAATATTCGAATTGTTAGATTGAAGGAAGGATCTGAGACTGGAGATTTATTAGACCATTTTGCTAACTTGTTTCAATCTCTGTTTCCGGATATTTTACCTCAACTTCCCGACATCAAAAGAGCACATAGAATTTTCACTGCGACATCTCGCCGAGACAAACCAAGGTCAGTTTTAGTCTCTTTCCTTCATTTTAAAGTTAAAGACCAAATCATAAAATATGCAAGGAAACAGAGTTTTTAAATTTAAAGATTCTGAGATTCGTTTTTATGATGATTATCCATGCAAGTCATGGACCTGCGGTCTAAATTCGTTCCAACCATGAAGATAGCCAATGATAAGAGATTATTCCCATCACTTCTATATACAGCCCGATTAAAATTATTTTCCGAAGATTTGACTCTACCTGTTTTTCTGGACCCCAAAGAGGCATTGGACTATGTTCTCTATTCCGATTGTAGCTGAGGTTTGAATGGTTTTAGATCTGCAGAATAGTCGTTCTTTCAGAAAGAAGATAAGCTTTCAATATTTCTGATTTGCTTAAGATGTGTTTTGCTCAATCGACCATTTAAAGAAGATGTGAACTTTCTAAATGATGAATGACTTTTCCGAAATCTGTTTAATCTACTGAGCGAATTAAGACAATGGACAGATTGTTTGATTATTTGTTTTTATCCTCCTTTTTCATTAATTAAGTGATAGTTTTCATAGTTCATAAGGTCACACACACACACACACACACATATATATATTAGTTGGAAGTGCTTAGTCGATTGATGATAATTTTTTTAAAATCAGTTTTTCATTGGGCATGTCAGTTAAATGGAAAATAGTGCTGATTTTTCTTCACTAGAGATTACATCGGTATTTTTCTCTGTGTTTAAGTTTATTGTTTTTGGTGTCCTTAGAGATTGTTTTTTGAATTCCCTCCAGCATGTTTTTACGGATTAAGTATTGTTACGTACCCGTGACACGTGACAGGCGTTGACGCTATACTGGACTTGAGGTAATGGTCTTGTGATGGTGGAGTGATGTCATTTTCCCGCCAGTAGAGGTCATGTAACAGGTTTTGTTTTACAGGTATAAAAGGAGGACCCCTCCCTGTGAGGAGGGACAGTTCGTGACTGGATTTGCTATGTTAACTCAATGCCACTGCGTGATTTAATGTTATGACGCAGTTTAGTTGAAAGATGGAGTTTTATTTAATGCCTAAAGTGTAAAAGGTCATTGCCAGCAGTTTATTTATAATACTGCTAGTTGAGAATCAGTGGAGAGTGAAGATCGGAGTTCGGGAGTTAAAAGATCGAGGAAAATCGATTTCGACGGTGAAACAGGTTCGACTTTGTTTGATCCTCATTCAGAAGGAATTCAGTGACTGTGCTCGTTTTAATCCCTGTGAAATGGCAGAAAGGATTGACTACAGTTATGTAAAGGAAAGGTCAGTGCCTTTAAGGGTTCCATTTTTCATCTTCGTAAATTCTTCGTGGGAAAAGTAGTTCGACTGGGAACTGCAAAAACGCGACGTGAAAGAGAATTTAAATCATCTAAAAAGTCTCTCCTTTAATGGACTGTTAGCATTTTGAACTTTTGCAGTACTACTTTGAAGAACTGTTTTTGCAACATTGTGTTAAAAACTTCCTTGCTTTAAGTACAGCAGCTGATTTCCGGTTACGTGAGTGGTTTGTTTACTTTCGGGGGTTTGTTTTTCAGTGCTTAATGATTTTTTTATTTGTGATAAAAACCCCTGCCTCACTCATATATTTATTGTTGCTGAATCCGTAACAGTATAAACATTTCTTTATCTGAACTTTTATGCTGAATATGGGGAACTAGATGTTGTAGAGAAAAACTGAACAGTGCAGGCCCTTTGGCCCATGACGTTCTGCTTACCTTTTAATCTACTTCATGATTAATCTAATGCTTCTGTCCTGTAGATAATTCTATTCATCTTTTACTATGAGCCTATTCAGGATTCTTGAATGTCCTTGTTGTGTTTGCCTCTATAACTACCCATGGCAGATCTTTCCATGGATCCACTGGTCTAGGAAAAAATATCTTTGAGATCCCGATATTTTCTTCTGTTCACTGTAAAGTCGTGCCCTCTTGCATTAACCATTTTAGCTGGGAATCTCTTTCATATTTTAATGATTATCCAGTCTCAACAGTGTCCATTTTCCAGCACAATAATACTCTGTAAAGTAATGGAAGGTATTGAAGCCAATTGATATTTAAATTGCATATATATCAGTTAGAAGCAAGGCCTGTAAGTGGCCAGAAGAACCAGTTAATATGACTTGATATGGTGGTGTTATTGCTTTGTAGTGTTTGGCTTTTTATATTTAGTAAAATATGTTTCTTTCCTTTGCAGAGCTTTTCTATTTTAGGGTGGTATGTTGTCTTTTTTTTTGTAACTGGGGGGAGGAATTGAGGAAAGCTATTTAAAACCACTATTATAAAATGGGCAGCTTGCGGAGTCTCTTTTTTTACTCTATGGGAGGCATTTTATCTTTTGCTGAATTTTGGGCTTTTTGGAGTGGTGGGAGGATTGGGGTTAGTTTTTGATTTATACTTTCAATTATAAGATTAATTTTAGATTTCTTTTTTGCATTTTTTTCCCCATTACGGAGTTCTGGAGCATCGGGCTTCAATTTCACACTACTTGTCAAAATAAAACAAAGGGAGTATCTATTTTCATTAAAACTAATATTTTATTTATCCAAGAAGACATTGTGTCAGATATTAATGGTAGATTTTTAATTGTTAAAGGAACAATTTGTAATACAAAATTTGTTCTGGTCAAACTATATGGGCCCAATGTAAATGATCCTTTTTTAAAAAATGTATTGGCTTTACTGCCGGATTTAAATGTTGTTAATGGGTGGTGATTTCAACTGTTGTTTAAATCCTTTGATTGACAAGAGTTCAACTAAACCACAGCTTCCAAGTTGTTCTGCATCACTTATTAACTCTCTTTTAATTGATTTTGGTCTGGTTGAAATTTGGAGACATTTACATCCTAATGATAGAGATTATTCTTTTTTTGCTTCACATGTTCACAAAAAATATTCGGGAATTGATTACTTTATAGTTGATCTCAGATTTTTGTCCAAAGTCCAGAAATGTGAATATGATGCTATAGCTCTCTCAGATCATGCACCTTTAAGTTTAGCCTTTGAATTGAATGATGTCGCTATTGCAAATTTGCCTTGGCATTTACCAGAAAAATTATTACAACGTCCAGACTTTGTTAAATTTATTGAGACTCAGATAAAAGATTTTTTTTCTTTTTAATAATACAGGAGATGTGTCCAAATCGATTATATGGGATACATTTAAAGCATATTTGTGCATTCAGATAATCTCCTATTCAGCTAAGCTTAAGAAGGAGACAAAAGCAGTTAGAAAAGATTTCCAAACCAATTAAAGACTTGGGTAATAATTATGCAATCTCTCCTAACATTGATTTATTTAAACAAAGAGTTGAACTCCAATCACAATATAATTTATTATTAACTTACCCTATTGAAAGAAATTTGCTTAAATTGAAAAGTCGATTTAATGCGTTTGGAGATAAAAACAATAAGCTATTAGCATCTCAATTACAAGCAGCTGGAGCTAAAAGACAAATTTTAAACATTCAAAAGGGAGATGGTAGTTCAGCATGTAATTATGAAGATATTAATAAAAATTTTCAAGACTTTTATATTGAACTTTATAAATCTCAGTTTCCAGTTGATTCTTCTAAAATGAATGCCTTTTTACAAAAGATCAATTTTCCTCGAATTTCTGTTGAAGATCAACAAACTCTTGATGCCCCTATTACTGAAAGTGAAATTCAGAAAGCTGTTTTTTCAATGCAGCCTGGTAAAGCTCCTGAACTGGATGGTTATTCTGTAGGGTTTTATAAAAATTTTGTAAAATTGCTCTCTTCATATATGTTGGAGACACTTAAAGATTCTGTTTTGATAGGAGAGTTACCTCCCACATTTTATGAATCTTTGATTTCTTTAATTCTTAAGAAAGACAAGGACTCTACTGACAGTGCTTCATATAGACCTATTTCATTGTTAAATGTGGATGCTAAAATTCTTTCAAAAATAATGGATAATTGGCTAGAGAATTTTCTAGCTAGATTTATAGATGGAATCCACTTACACTTTAGTTAGTCAGCCAAATTCATGCAGTTAAAATGATGATTTTACCAAAATTTTTATATGTATTTCAAAATATCCCTATTTTTTTAACTAAAGTTTTTCTATCAAGTTGAGTCTATTATTTCATCTTTTGTTTGGAATAATAAAAGACCAAAAATTGGTAAATATCATTTACAAAAATTAAAAGAAGATGAAGGTCTTGGTTTACCTAATCTAAGAATGTATTATTGGGCTGTTAATATATGTTATATGTTTTGGTTATAATGGGCTGATTGAAATGAACAACTGCCTTGGGCTGATTTGGAATTGAATGCTGTGAAACTGTTTCACTTAACTTCATTATTAGGAGCTTCTCTACCTTTACAAATGGCCAAAATTGCTAATTTAGATTTATATTCTGTGATTAAGCAGTCGTTACAAATTTGGTTCCAGTTTCGTAATTTTTTTAATCTCAAAAAATTTAAACATTTTAGTTTAACTTATCAAAATTATTTATTTAAACCTTCATTAAGTGATCCTACCTTTCTTCTTTGGAAGAATAAATGAGTTTATTCCTTCATGGATCTGTTCCAAGAAGGCTGATTGATGTCTTTTGCGAAATTAGTAAATAAATACTCTCTCTCGTATTCACATTTCCTGCAATATCTTCAGGTCAGACACTTCTTACAAAAATACTAAAGTAATTTTCCATATATACATGACTCTGACCTGTTAGATATTACTTTAAAAATGAATTCTTTAGTGAAGGGTTTTATTGGGAAATTTATAATCTATTGTTACAACAGCACAATTACCTTTCACTTAAGATTAATCAAGAATGGGAGAGAGAGCATAACATGACCCTGATAACAGAAGATTGGTTGCAGATTTTCAAGTTGGTTAACTCTTCTATGATTTGTGCCAATCACTCTTTAATTCAATTTAAAATTGCACATCGTTACGATTTGACAAAGAAGAGATTGTCTAAATGTTTCCTAATGTTGACAGTCGGTGATACAGATGTAAAACTGAGTCGGCCACATTGACACATATATTTTGGTTGTGTTCTGTATTGAAACGTTTTTGGAAGTCTGTTTTCTCTAAAATTTCTAAAGTTTCAAAAATTAATTTACAACCTAATAAATTGACAGCTTTATTTGGTATTATGCCTCAATATATTCATGGTAGTTCTCCCTCAGACCAACATGTAATTGCATTTGTTACATTATTGGCCAGAAGGGCTATTCTGTTGAAATGGAAAGGTGCTTCCACTCCGACTTTGATACAATGGTTTTCTCAGGTGATGTTATGTCTCAGTTTGGAGAAAATCAGAAGCCGAACTTTTGATCCTCAATTTGATTTTGAGAAAAGGTGGGGTTCATTTGCCCGCTACTATCATTTGATTTGAGTTAATTAATATGGTTTCCTTCCGATTTTTTCTTTAAGTGGATTGGAGTTGGCAGTTTGATTTTTTTTTTGTTTAAGATTGTATGATGTATAGCTCTGGGGTTGTGCTCGCAATGGTTTTTTTTGGTTTTTTTTTCAGTTGGGGTTTTTTATGGTTAGTAGGGGTTCTTTTTTTCCTGTTTTCTTTCAAAAATATCCTTAACACTTTGTTTTCTCATTATTCATATATTGCTTAGCTTTGTTAATGAATTATTTGCTAATTTAATTCCATAGTGTACATGATATATTGATTAATGTATCTTTTTTGTCAATCTTCAATAATAATTAATGAAAAAGATTTTAAAATGAAATGAAAAATCTTTACATTATGTTTTTGTCTAAATGTGCAATGTGCAATTTATAATAAGTAGAATGTAATAGGATAGTATTACATAGACAGGATGGTCAATATAACATAGAAATACAGTTGTGTCAGCATGAGTACATCCGTCTGATGGCCTGGTGGAAGAAGCTGTCCTGGAGCCAGTTAGTCCTGGTTTTTATGCTGCAGCACCTTTTCCCAGATGGTAGCAGCTGGAACAGTTTGTGGTTGGGGTGACTCGGGTCTCCAGTGATCTTTCTTACACACCTGTCTTTGTAAATGTTCTGAATAGTGGGAAGATCACACCTACAGATGCGCTGGGCTGTTCGCACCACTCTCTGCAAAGTCCTGCAATTAAGGGACGTACAAATCCCATACCAGGCAGTGATGCAGCCAGCTCTCAGTTGTGCGCCTATAGAAAGTTCTTATGATTTGAGGGCCCATACCAAACTTCTTCAACCATCTGAGGTGGTAGAGGTGCTGTTGTGCCTTTTTCACCACACAGCTGGTATGTACAGACCACGTGAGATCCTTGGTGATGTTCATGGCGAGGAACTCAAAACTGTACACCCTCTTGATCCCAGATCCATTGATGTCAAGAGGGGTGAGCCTGACTCCATTCCTCCTGTAGTCCACAACCAGCTCCTTTGTTTTTGTGACACTGAGGGAGAGGTTGTTTTCTTGACAATACTGTGTCAGGGTGATGACTTCTTCTCTGTAAGCTGCCTCATTAATATTTGAGTGAAGTGTAGCCAGCAAATTTAATTAGCAGATTGAAGCGGTGGTTGGTGACACAGTCATGGGTATACACCTCCAATATATAATCACACCAATGACCAATCATAGCTCCACTCCCAACATATAACGACACCCTGACACTTGATGGAAACACGCCAACATACAACCACAACTTGACCAATAATGAAAATACTCCAAATTGTTAACACGCTGACTAATGATGGATACATTGCAACATACCACGAGTGTCTGCAGATGCTGGAAATCCAAAGTAACACATACAACTGCTAGAGGAAAAAAGCTGGATGAACTCAGCAGGTCGGGCAGCATCCATTGAAAGAAGCAGTCAACGTTTCAGGTCAAGACTATTCATCAGGACTAAAGAAGGAGGGGTCAGAGGCCCTATGAAGAATGTGAGGGGAGGGTGGAAAATCAATCAGGGGAAAGATCAAAGGGTGGGGAGGGGATAGGAAGGAGAGGTGAAGAAGGAATCTAAGGGGAAAGCACTATGGGTAGTTGAAGAGAAAGTAGAGTCATGAGAGGTGATAGGCAGCTAGAAGAGGAGACAGAGTGAAGGTGGGATGAGGGAAGGGAGAGGGAGGGAATTACCAGAAGTTGGAGAATTTGATGTTCATACCAAGGGGCTGGAGGCTACCCAGACAGTAACTGAGATATTGTTCCTCCAACTGAAGCTTGGCCTCATCATGGCAGTAGAGGAGGCCATGTAAGGACATATCCGAATGGGAATGTGAAGGAGAGTTGAAGTGAGTGGCAACAGGGAGATCCTGTCTGTGGTGGCGGATGGAGCAGAGGTGCTCAACAAAGCGGTCCCCCAATCTGCATCGGGTCTCGCCGATGTAGAGGAGGCCTTACTGAGCACCATAGCAACTCATTTATTGAACATCAGGAACTGTACATGACATGGAATAAAACTCTGTTGCATAATTGTGCCATAGTATCAGAACAACCTCTTCAAATGAAGCCCATATAATGTCGATGGTTATCAATTATGGAGGTATCAACCAATTATGTTACCCACCACAGCCCACATGGAAATCACTAAAGCCAGAATTGTGAGCCTGATTGGAGCTTGGACAAACTGCCCAGCTCAGGTCCACTGTTCCATGGGCAGAGGAACAGCAGAGTCCTCTGGGTCATCCAGAGGTGTATTGACATTCTCATAGGCGTGTCATAACATAAAGGACATGGTAGCAGAATCCTCCAATTCTTGGTGGGCCAGCTTAAGGCAATCTATTGAAATATATTCCCGCTTACCCATCAATAAAATTCTGTTCTCTCAGTTCCAAAATGTGGAACTGGCCATCATAAGGGGATGTCGGTGGGTGTCATGTCGGATGAAAAAATACAAGGAAGAATGTAAATCAATAGGAACGCAACAATGCTGTTCACCATGATGGGAGGCAGGAATATGAGCAAAGGAATTACTGATTGGGGGGGCAATACAGTTGAGAGGCCAACCATGTGGTCGTAGCATCAGGAATAAAATTCAACTGTCACTCCTAACAGCTGCCCCAATACCAACTCAGCCACGGTCAACTGTGTGTCCTCTTTGGAGCTGTTCTGAGTCACAGCAGGACCCATGGGAGACGATCGTGCCAATTTTTATCCATCAGGGAAACCCTGAGAGCAGATTTTGAACAGTGATGATACTGCTTGCATAGGCCATTAGACTTGTGTGATACACCGTGGTGTGATGTAGCCTATCACTGAGGTTCTGGGCCATTGTAGCCCAAAAGGTGTCGGTACCTGCAGGTGAAGTCAGTCATTTTGTGTGTTTTCCCCAAGCCATCAGTCTGTGGTTTTGTATTGCCATGTGCTCCTGTCCTGACCATAACCCTACTCCAGCCCCTGTAACACTGATTAATACACCCTCATCTGTTTCTCATTATTGCCTGTATTGCTGCCACCTGTGTCTCATTGTGCTCCACCTATCATCTGCCTCTCTGTTTATTGCTGAGTGTACTTTATTTTCATTTTTTGAATCTGCTTATTGATACATAATCTTTTACAGCTATAAAATGATAAACAAAACTTCAACAAATTGATATATGTACAATTATTAAGCTGAAAAAAAGCTGATCGTAATATATGAAGATGAAAAAAATATTAATAGGGAAAAAAGGAAAATAAGAGAACCCCAACTAACTAAAAAAGACCACTAACTCCAAAAAAAAAGAAAAAAGGGGAAAAAACCCATTTGGAATCAACCCCTGGAGCAATACGTCTTACCATCATCTATATAAATAAAGAAAAAGAATCATCAACTGCCAATTCATGTTTATATAGAATAAAATGGGAAGAAACCATATAAAATAATTCAAATTAAATGATAATACTTGGCAAGAGCCCCATCTTCTCTCAAAATTGAATGAAGGATCAAAAGTTCTACTTCTAATTTTTTCCAAACTGAGACATAACATTACTTGAGAAAACCATTGAATTAATGTAGGGACAGAGGTATATTTCCATTTTTATAAAATAGCCTTTCTTGCCAACAATGTAACAAATGCAATTACATGTTGAGCTGAAGATAAAATACCCTGAATATGCTGCGGATCTGTTCCAAATAGAATAGTCAATGTATTAGGTTGTAAATTGCTTTTCAGAGCTTTAGAAATTGTAGAAAATAAAGATTGCCAAAAGGATGTTAATGAAGAACATGACCAAAACATATGTGACAAAGTGGCCACTTCAGTTTTACACCTATCACAGTATTTGTCTATACTAGGAAATATTTTGGTTAGTCTCTCCTTTGTTAAGTAATAACAGTGAACAATTTTAAATTGAATTAAACAATGATTGGCACATATCAAAGAAGAATTTACCATTTTCAGAACACACAGCCAATCTTCATTAACAAAGGTCATATTAAGTTCTCTCGCCCAATCTTGTTTAATCTTTAGTGAGAGGTTATCTTTTTGTAGTAAAGATAAGTTATGAATTCTACCAATGGAACCTCTTACTAAAGGATTCAAATGCAAAATGGTATCCAACAAATCAAATTCTTGGCGATATGGAAACTTAGATAAGTATTGTTGTAAGAAATGTCTAGTCTGAAAATATTGCAGCAAGTGTGTATGAGAAAGAGAGAATATTTGCTAATTAAGTCTTTAAGAGTCGTCAAACGACCATCACAAAATAAATCTGTAAAAGAACGTATCCCCTTATTTCTCCATCAGAGAAAATTGGGATTGGTTATTAAAGGCTTAAATAAAAAATTTCGATATAGAGAACTAGACAATTTAAGTTGTTTAAAATTTAAAAAATTGCGAAACTAAAACCAAATCCATAAGGAATGTTTAATAACAGGGTAGAGATTTAAATTTGGAAGTTTAGAATGCTGTAAAGATAATGGAGCTCCTAATAATGAGGTTAGATAAAATTGTTTGGCAGCTTTTAATTCCAAATCAATCCAAGCTGGTTTCTGGCTCTTATCGAGCCAAAAATGTATCCAAAAACATAATTTTCAGATATTAACAGCCCAATTGTACAATCTTAATTTAGAAAGAGCAAGTCCATCATCTTTTTTAGATTTTTCTAAATGATACTTATTAATTCTTGGTCTTTTATTATTCCAAATAAAGGAAGAAATAATAGAGTCAATTTGATCAAAAAAAATTTTAGTTAAAAAGATAGGTATATTTTTAAAAATATATAAAAATCTAGGTAACATCATTATTTTCACAGCATGGATATGACCTATTAAAGAAAGAGTAAGTGGATTTCATCTAGAAAATAGTTGTTTCATGGAGTCCATTAAAGGAATTACATTAGCCTTATAAAGATTTTATATTCTTTAGTATTCATAACACCTAAATATTTAAAAGAATTAACAATTATAAATGATATATTATATATAAAACAGGAGCATTTAATGGAAAGAATTCACTTTTATTCAAGTTAAGTTTATATCCTGAAAATTTTACAAAATCTTTTAGTATTTCCAAAAGATTCGGAATTGATTCCTCAGGGTTCGAAATAAAAACCAAAAGATCATCTCAATAAAGATAAATCTTATGTATGGTCGCATTCATAGAAATACCATGAATATTATTAGCTTCATGGAGTGTTATGGCCAAAGGCTCCAGTATGAGATTAAATAATAAAGGGCTTAATGTAGATCCCTGCCTAGTACCAAGTGAAAGTGAAAAAAGAATACCTGAAATTATTAGCAATGAGCATAGCAATAGGATTCTTATAGATCATTTGAATCTACCTATTGAAATTATTACCAAAACCAAATTTTTCTAATACTTTAAACAAATATGACCACTCAACTCTATCAAATGCTTTTCTGCGTCAAGAGAAATAACACATTGGGGTTCCTTAGATAATGATGAATATATAATGTTCATCAATCCCTGAACATTGGAGAAAGAGTAACAGCCTTGAATAAAGCCTGTTTGATCCATAGAGATGATATTAGTTAAACTATTTTCCAAATGGTTAGCCATTGTCTTAGAGAGAAGTTTTGCGATCCATATTTAATAACGAAATAGGTTGATAAGATGGACATTCAGCAGGATCTTTATCTTTCTTAAGGATTAAGGAAACAGAAGCTTCATAAAAAGAAGAAGGTAAACTACCCTTCTCAAAGTATTCATGAAATATTTCCAAAAGGTATGGAGAAAGTAATCTTCCAAATTTTTTGTAAAATCCTACCGAATAACCATCAAGCCCAGGAGCTTTACCTGATTGCATTGACAACATAGCTTTCTGAGTTTCATGCTTAGTAATTGGAGCATCAAGCATCTGTTGATCTTGAACAGTAATTTGAGGAAATTTAATCTTATGTAAAAAAAAGCCTTCATTTTGGAGGAATTTGCAGGAAATTGGGATCTATAAAGATCAGAATAATAATCCTGAAAAGTATTATTGATATCTTCATGGTTACTAGCTTTATCTCTATTTTCTTTATGAATCTTTAAAATTTGTCTCTTAGCTCTAGCTGCCCGTAATTGGAAAGCTAAGAGCTTATTATTTTTATCCCCAAAAATATTAAACTAACTTTTCACTTTAAGCAAATATCCTTCAATAGGATAGGTTAATAATAAATCATATTGTGATTGTAATCCCACTCTTCTTTCAAACAAAACAACAGGAGAGATTGCAATAATGTTATCTAAGTCTTCAATTTGTTCAGAGATTTTATCTAATTCCATTCTTGTCTGTTTCTTCAACTTACCTATATATGAAATAATATGACCACATAAGTAAGCTTTTAATGTATCCCAAATTACTAACTTTGAGACATTTCCTATATTATTAAAGAGAATGAACTCTTTATCTGAGTTTCAATAAACTCAACAAATTCTGAACTTTGTAACAAAGGTTCTGGAGAACGCCAAAGTGGTCTGGTAGAAGCAACATCCTTCAGTTCAAATATTAGGTTTAGAGGAGCATGTTCAGAGATAACAATTGCATCATATTCACATTTCTGAACATGAAATAGAAGTCGAGGGTTGACTATAAAATACTCAATTCTTGAATATTTATTATGAACATGTGAGTAAAAAGAATATTCTGTATCACTAGGATGCATATGCCTCCAAATTTCAAGTAAGCCATAATCAATTAAAAAAGAATTAATAAGTGATACAGAACGATTAGGGTGTTGATGTTTGGATGACGACTTATCCATTAAGCACCCACTAATAAAATATATTCATTTAGATCTGGTAATAGAGCAAAGACAGTTTTAAAAAATGAGGGATAATTTGGTCCATAAATATTAACCAAGACCATCTTCCTGTTATGAATTGTTCCTTTTATGATCAAAAATATACTATTAATATCAGCTATAATATCCTCCTGGTTAAAAGGAATATTGGAATCAATAAAAATAGAAACACCTCCACTTTAACTTTGAGAGTTTGCATGAAACTGAGAATCCTCCCAAAATTTTAATAATCGATTTTTATCAGATAACCTGATATGCATCTTTTGTGCAAAGATTATATCAGGTTGGAATCGGTTAATAGTTTTAAATGTTTTCTTGCACTTAATAGGATGGCTGCAAGCATGGACATTCCAATTTAAAACATTTAACTGTTTAAGTATCATCATAAGACTTTGTATCTAAAAAGAATAGTTAGACGCATGTCAGGATAAGATAATCAAGAATGGCGGAGATAAACAACAGTAATAATAATTAGCGTACACTCTGGAATTCCATAATGGGGACAAAAAAGAAAAAAAGAAAAAAGAGAAAAATCCACCCAAACGACAAAGCCCGGAAATAAGTTGATATCAATCGATGCAAGCCCCAAAGAATGCATACAAAACAATTATAAACTCCATCTGCCTAAATAAAAAGTAAAAATGAAAAGAATTCATTTCTCCCTCTTCCAGATATAAAACTCATTACAGTCGACATATAACTCAATATAATTGATTTGGAAGGAACATTGTTTTTTTTTAAAGAAAAATTACCTTCAATTTTGAGAATAACTTTCATAATAGTAGATAAGTCCAAAAACATTCTTGAAATATTTGCACAGAAGAAAAACAATTGCCACCTTTAAATTATCCAATCTATCTTTAAAAAGTAAAGAAATCCAGGTAATTACTTAAAAGATCTTTACAAAAGCATACAGAGCAAAAAAGCAATTAATTCATTTAAATGCTACAAACAGAAAAAAATTTCTAGATGGTTCAAAGTCTTTCAACAGTTCTCCTGCTACGTCTTCTGAGGTTAAAACCATCCAAACCAGTCTGTTTCAGAGATAAAAGTAGATTTTAAAGTAAAGGCTTTCTGTAACCATCAAATCTTCTGATTTCATCACTGCATGCATTGTGAGACAATCAAACAGTTGAAATCATCCAAATCCAGGCTTCAGACTTGTCAGGCAGAGAACTAATAAAATGCAATGCTCCAGCTGGGTCATCAAAAATAAGAACCCCACAATTTTTGACAAAAAGCCTTAATTTAGCTGGGTATTGAAGTGATGGATACAGCTTTTTTTGATAAGCCATACACATAGCCGGAGCAAATCCAGAATGTTTCTTAACAAGTTCAGGAGGAAAATCTCGCTTGGAGTTTGGATTTGCAAACCATTCCATGGTCATTCCATTGGAGACATTGATCCCTCCAGCCCCAGCCCTCAGAAGCTGTGCTGGTTGTGGGGAATATCTGGGCTGAAAGGTGGCCTTGCTTGGAGACAGTGATGTCCAGTGTCTGTGGGCAGTGAAGGTGACCGCTGCTCCACCAAGAACACATCTCATGTGTCTTCAGGTCAGTCGAGGACAGACCCCTGACGTAACACTGACTCGTGTTGCCACACCCATTTCTCTAGTCTGATGGGGGGGGGGGTCATTCCTCTCACCGTCTGATAATCCATGTACAACCATCTTTCTACAGTTCAAAATCTCATTCACTTTTAATTATTACACAGTGGACTCAGTACAATAAGATTTATTTATTTAAGACACTTTTATTTTATGAATTTTGAACAATAGTCCAGTGATTTTCATGCATGAACAAATTCATAAATAAAGAGCTTTATTCCCACTAAAAATATCATATTTATTTCTCGTATAGATGGTTTCAAAAGGGATGTAGCGCACAACACTGGCACTGAGTTTCCATTTATAAAGGCAGAAGAGGAGAGACGTGATGCTTCTCTGGTGCTGAGTTAGCCAATCACAGGATACAATTGGAACTCAAATTGGTGTGTGTGTGTGCGTGTGTGCGCCTGTAGATGTGCATACTGTATGTCTGTCAGTGTGCATCTGTATGAGCGTGCATGCGCGCATGTGTTTTTCTGCTGCATATGTGCTTCAGGTCTATGTGTGCATGGTTGTCTTTTATGTGAGTGTTTGTTCACATGTGCATCTGTGTATGTTTCTGCTCCACATGTGCTTTAGGTCTGTGTAGTGAGTGCCTATGTGCGAACACGAATTGTGCACATATCCAAGTTCTGTGCCAATCTACTACATGGGTTTTGTATCCGTTAGAGTCTGGTGTACATTGTGTATCTGATCTTTATGTCGAACCTCTACAGATGCAACATGTTAGGACAAAGTCAAGTTCAAATCTGGTATCTCACTGTGACTTCAGGTAAACTCTCAACAATGTTGGCACCAAAGTCATAAATCTCATAAGCAACAGCAATTAAAATAACAGGATATCTGTGTAAAACTTGCTAAAACTTAGCAAAATTCCTGACATTTATTGATAATCACACTCATCATAACAGCAAATATCACACATATTCTTATACAGACTCACTTTCATATGCACACACGTCTAGAATTCCAGTTAGATTCTGCCTTTTTACAAGCTCAGTACAAGCCAAATAATTCTGCTGGTGAGACCACTCCCGCAAAGTAGCTTTCCATTCCTGGCAGTGGGTCTTGAACCCACAATCTTCAGAGCCAGACGCAGAGCGAGAGCAAAAGAGAATGAAAGAGAGAAACTCCGCTGAGAAGAATCTTGTCATTGGGTCATGAATGAGTCTGATTGTATTACTTTATAAGTCTAGATAAAACAAAATGAGATTGCCATTATTTGTCTTGCTCTAGACAAAATTGGGTTAAGACCAACTTTAAGGAGGTAAAATTCTTCTATTCACTGCCCTGGGGGTTCTGCCAGAAGAGTCAAAGCTCCTTGGCATTCATGGTCAGCAGGAGGGCTTGAACGGGAACAAGAACCACAGTGTGCTCATCACCTGTGTTGGCCCAAATGGTCTGTTGGAAAGCTGGTGCCTACTCGTGTGTGGTGGGCAGAGGATGGGGCAAGGCCAAGGTACCTTGCCGAGACCCTGCAGACACCACTCCCAGCAAGGGGAGCAAATTGACTTGTTATTCAATCATCAGATCTCATGCAACAGCAGAGGGCAGCAAAAAGCCAAGTGGAGGCAGAAACAATCTCATTATTTGCATGGATGAGAGTTTCAGCTGTGTGGGTTCACTGTCCATTGTCAGGAGCAGTAACCCCACCAATGTGGGACTTAAATAGGTGGTTCAGGGATGGGGTGTGGGTCTCGAGCTGAGATCATGAGAGGATGTTGTAGGAATCCAGCAGTGTGTCGGGCCCACTATTGTCACCAAGTGATTCACACTCATAGATTTCCTTATCAAGAGACCAATCATTATGGATCAGTCATAACATCTCCTCCTCACTGACAGTCAAGGATGTGTGCTGAGCTCATGGCTCTACTCTGTCCAGTCTCCTGTGGCTAGGCCCTGCTCAAATACCATCTACTTCAGTAGGAGTTTGAGGAGACACAAGAAGGTGCATCCATCTTTAAAGACCCTCAGCATCCGGGACATGTCTCCTTCTTGTTACCACCATCAGGGACGAGGATAAGAGACTTCTATCATCAGATTTTTGAACACACCATGAACTCTATCCAGTTCAATTATTTGGCATTATTTATTTTGTAACTCTTAGTAAGTTTTATGTATTGCAGAGTTCTGGGACCAGAAAACAAGTAATTTCACAACATATGACAGTGATAATAAAACTGTGTTGTAGGGGAAAGAATTGTGAGGGCTAATAATTAATAAATAGTGATGTGTGTTGTCCTAATGTGGAAACAGGAAGCCGCAGACTAAAGTAGTGACATTGAATGCAGCAGCGATGCTGCCCAAGTTTCAGGGACTTCACTAATTATGAAATAGCTTGTCCTCATCATTGTGTCAGAAAATTGGATTTATTGCTATACCTGTGGTAATCATTTTATTCTGCAATCTGGAACTTGTCTGTTCCTCAGTTAACTCTTCGTCTAGATGTTATTCTGTTGTCAAAATGTACTTTTACAGGTAATATCATCAACTGAGAATGTAAGAGTTGCATCAAATTCATGTTCAGCTAGATCAGCTTTGCCTGGTTTCCTGATGTTTAAATGGTTAATTTAATATCAGAGAAAGTATGCTGAATATAGCCTGAAACTCTCACTCTTCACAGACATCCACAAAACAAATTACACCAAGGATTGACTGACAGGAATATGAGAATCCCAATGACCCACCCTCCCCCTCCCATGCACAAGTAAAGGTCCTCCCCCTCAGCTTCCTCCACCACTTGCACCAGCAAAAGCTCTGACACTGCTCCACCTCACCCCCGGCCAACATGCAAGCAATAGAATGGTGTGCGTCGGTTTTTAATCGATTTGCCCATTATTTCAAATACCATCTCTGAAATCTTTCAGGTTGTTACAAGAAACTGATTCTGAAATCTGATGCTGATACAGCACGGCAACAGGCCTCGTCACGAACCAGCCTATACCAACCAGGATGCCCCATCCAAGCTTATCCCATTTCTCTAAAATTTTCCAATCCATTTACATCCAACTACCATTTAACAGTTGTTTTTGTACCTAACTCGAGCAATTCCTCTGGCTGCTCATTCCACATGGATACTACAGTAAATGTGGCTGGTCTGGTTCAGTTAGTTAATGGTGACAGCTCCAGGATGTTGATGGAAGGGACTCAATGACATCATTGAATCTCAGGGGTAAGTGGATTGATGTGCTCTTGATGGAGGGGGCAATTGTGAATTATTTCCCACTTCTCAGCCCATGCCTGATTGGAGGAATGAAGTTCCTGAAACATTCACTCTTTCTCCTTCTACAGATGTCAACAGAGAACCGTTACTGTCATCGACCCGACACTCAGTTTATTTCTGCCTCCGCGGACACAGCCTGACCTTCTGAAGATTTCTGTCCTTCTGGATAAAGCTTCTCACCTCAGTAACGCTCACCTCCACCTCTGTGGACATGTTGGTGATGCTCTTCCGTTTACTGGTCAACCATTTCCGTAATTCAGCAACCACCTTCATTGAAATGAGAATGGTACATTAGTCACACCCAGTTTTAATGAATTTTATTTCTACACAATAAGATTGTTTGATTCTTTGTGCTAATTGTGAATTTGCACTTTTTTCCATTTGCTGATATTTATTTTTGCAAAGGTCCTCTCTATCTATTTTTGTAATGATTATGTAAGTGTCATAACACAGTTATGAGTGGTGAGAGAAATCTTTACACACTAATTATTATTTTGTAGCAAGCTTTAAAGAATTTGTTAATTCCTACCTAGTAGAGTAAAACTATCTTTCAATCACCCTTCAGAGTCCCAAGGCCAAGTAAGAATTACAATTTACGTAGTCACTGTGTCCCATTGGCACCTTCAGTGGATCACTCAGAGAGAAGGAAATCTCCAAGATACTCGGTCAGATAGGATTAGACTTTCCACATTGCCTCCCATGGAAGAAGTTCATGGAACTAATACTGGGACTGAAAAGTGCATTGAGGCTTACAGGAAGCAGCTTGCTCAGGTGTCATGCCCAACCACCAACATCAAAAGAAGAGGATAAATTCACATATCAAAAGTATAAATGAATGTGCAGAGGCAACTTAGGATCCAAGTACATAACTCTCCATGCTATCATCTTCAAGGATTTCTGAAACTGCATGTCAAGGGCTCCTTGTCCCTCAAAATTCTTTCAGAACATATCATTCATTGTGTATATCCCACCCTTACTTGTTCTCATCACTTCACACTTACCATCATCAAATTCCATCTGCCACTATTCTGCCCATGAAATCATGATCTTCGAAAAAAAAAATTACAGAGGCGGAGTGCTTCTGAGTTTGGAGATGAAAGGTTATAAAGAGGGGGATGAAAATTTTTCTTCCCCCCTCACCCTAAATCTATGCCCCCTAGTTCAAGTCTCCCCAACCCTCTGGAAAAGACTTATCACCCTTCTTACACAATATCTGTTTCTCACACTTTTAAACATTTCTGCAAGGTTGACTCTCATTTTCCTACGTTCCAAGGAATAGAGACCTAAGCTGGTCAACCTCTCCATATAACTCAGGCCCTCTGATCCAGAAACATCTTCAAATATTGTCTGAGCTCTTTCCAATTTAACTACTGATAACAGGGTGACCACAAGTATACACAGTATTCCAATTGCATCCTCACCAACAACTTATGAAACTGCAAAATAATGTCCAATCTCCAATGCTCATTGCCTTGACTAATGAAGGCCAGTGTGCCAAATGCCTTTTTCCGAACCCTGTCCAGCTCTGACACTGCTTTCAGACTCATACTCATAGGTTCCTCTGTTTCTTTACATCCCGAGTGCCCAACCATTCACAGTATGTGTCCTTAGGAAAGAGATTCTTACCCGGCGATTGGAAACGCAGTAAATGAGGAAAACAAACAGACCCTGGAGACTGTTGATGACCGTGAATAAGTGGGAGAACACTGCAGTGCTCTTATCAACTTGAAATGTTCCAAAGATCCACGTGGTTCCCAAAACAAACATCCGTACTGCAGCTTTTATGGTTAGGGTTCTGTAGAGAAGAAGAAAAAAGAAACCAGGAGAATGAAAAACACAGGAATGAAGAAATTCCCTTCATGTGGGATCTTTCATACTCTCAGAGTTTTCTCAACAGCCAACAGCATAGTCTTGTGTTTATTGGTTACATTGCTGGGCCCCAGGCATCACTGGAAAGGATATTGCTTATTGCATCAAAACTGCCCTTGAGAAGGCGGTGGTGTGTCACTGCCTGGAAGTGCTGCTTTCCTTCTGGTGCAGGAGCTCCATGAAATGGGGGGAAAATGAGTCCCAGGATTTAGGCCCAGTCACAGCACAGGAGCAGTGATATATTGCCAATTCAGGGATGCTGTGCTACATAAGACAAGAAGCAGGTGTAGAAATGACCACTTTGAATCTTCCCTGTGATTTGGTAAAATCGTGTTTGCTCTAATCTTGGTTTCCACAATACTCACCTGCTCTCTGCAAACCCATTGACTCTCCCATAGCTCAAATATTTGTCAATTTCTGTCTTTCAAATATTCAATAACTCCATATCTGCATCACTCTTGGGTACAGATTTACAATCTTTCAAGGTAAGAAGTCCCTCATCATTCAATTTTCGAAAGTGTCACCTCCATCCGGAAACTGTTCTTTGCTCCAAATGTCCCATCATCTGCTCAACATCTTCTCTATCCCCTTCATAATCATCTGTTTTCAAAGTGGGCCCTTTGTACCCTTATAAACTATACTGAGTGAAGTTCCATTCTGCTTAAATGTCTCTCGAACATCAAGCTATCCTGCCTGGGGATCAGCCTGGTAAACCTTTACCACAGCACACACCTGTCAATTTGTGCACATAACCAAGAATGGATCCTGATCGTGAGTGGGAAGAAGCCTTCAGAGCTACTGAGGATCACCTCATCTGTCTATGTGATCTACCCCCAGAAGGAGTACTTCTGCCATAATGTCCAAATGCCTTCTGAAAACCCAATGATTCCTCCTTCTCAACCTTATTTATTATTAGATTGTCGATAGGAAACGTGAGTTTCCCTTCATGATACAATGTTGGCTCTGCTAGGTCATGCTCAGATTATTGAAGTGCCTTCTGAGTGAGACCTTAATGCTGTGTCCCATCTTCTGTTGGTATCATCAATTTTACATTGTCTTTGCATCCATTCCTGGTCATTGGGTTTGAGAGTTAAGTGGCAGCAACTATGTCTGTCCTGACACTGTTCTCACATGGCATGTACACAAGAAGATTTCCACATGCAATCTCTGGCCAATGATCTGAACTCTGGCTGACTAGCTCCCCACTTCCAGTGTCACCATTGGCAGAGATCAGCACCATGGACAGAAGCCCTTCCTGGGAAACTGCTAATTGTCAACCCACTTACTCACCAGGGATCAAATGTAAAACAATATAATTCTAATATAAAAGATAAAGTCAATTTGCTGTAACAAAACTACAGATATCATGGTATACACCCAGTAGTCACTTAATTAGGCACATCTGTGAACCTGTTCATTAATTCAAGTATACAGTTGAAGTCAGAAGTTTACATACACCTTAGCTAAATACACTTAAACTCAATTTTTCACAATTCCTGACATTTGATCCTAGAAAACATTCCCTGTCTTAGGTCAATTGGGACCACTACTTTAGTCTAGGAATGTGGAATGTCAGAATAATAGCAGAGAGAATGATTCATTTCAGCTTTTATTTCTTTCATCACTTTCCCAGTGGGTCAGAAGTTTACTTACACTTTGCTAGTATTTGGTAGCATTGCCTTTGAATCGTTTAACTTGGGTCAAACATTTTGGGTAGCCTTCCACAAGCTTTTCACAATAAGTTGCTGGAATTTTGTTCCATTCCTCCAGACAGAACAGGTGTAACTGGGTCAGGTTTGTAGGCCTCCTTGCTCACACATGCTTTTTCTGTTCTGCCCAAAAATCTTCTATCAGATTGAGGTCAGGGCTTTGTGATGGCTACTCCAATACCTTGACTTTGTTGTCCTTAAGCAATTTTGCTACAACTTTGGAGATATGCTTGGGGTCATAGTCCATTTGGAAGACCCACTTGCGACCGAGCTTTAACTTCCTGGCTGATGTCTTGAGATGTTGCATCAATATATCCACACAATTTTCCTTCCTCATGATGCCATCTATTTTGTGAAGTGCACCAGTCCTTCCTGCAGCAAAGCACTCCCACAACATGATGCTGCCACCCCCATGCTTCATGTTTGGGATGGTGTTCTTCAGCTTGCAAGCCTTACCCATTTTAATCCAAACATAATGATGGTCATTATTGCCAAACAGTTCAATTTTTGTTTCATCAGACCAGAGGACATTTCTCCAAAAAGTCCCCATGTGCACTTACAAATTGTAGTCTGGCTTTTTTATGGCGGTTTTGGAGCAGTGGCTTCTTCCTTGCTGAGCAGCCTTTCAGGTTATGTCAATATCGGACTCGTTTTAATGTGGATATGGATACTTGTCTATCTGTTTCCTCCGGCATCTTCACAAGGTCCTTTCCTGTTGTTCTGGGATTGATTTGCATTTTTCACCACAAAGTACTTTCATCTCTAGGAGACAGAATGCATCTCCTTCCTGAGAAGTATGACGACTGTGTGGACTCGTGGCGTTTATACTTGCGTACTATTATTTGTACAGATGAATGTGGTACCTTCAGGTGTTTGGAAATTGCTCCCAAGGATGAACCAGACTTGACATCATTTTCTGACCTCAATCCGATAGAAGATTTGTGGGCAGAACTGAAAAAGCATGTGCGAGCAAGCAGGCCTACAAACCTGACCCAGTTACACCAGTTCTGTCTGGAGGAATGGAACAAAATTCCAGCAATTTATTGTGAGAAGCTCGTGGAAGGCTACCCAAAATGTTTGACCCAAGTTAAACAATTCAAAGGCAATGCCACTGTTACATCCGTAGCCCCCTCCTTGTGAGAATCGCAAGATCACTGTTGGGTTTGGTCAAGAGGCCCAGGAAATGAGAGAGAGGCGTGCAGAATGTCTTGTTTCCCTGGCGATGTAAAGCTACAGGACATGGCCATTGTCTCCGGAAGGCAAATTTGTGGATTGGAGACTATGCTACGTGAATGCCCTCAGGCAAAGTGGGCTGGTTGAGGGAGTGATTGCACACCCCCAACCTGATTGACATCTACGACCCTGCGAGTCAGGATAAAAGAGGGTCTGTAGGAACAGTCCCTCAGTCGTACCAGAAGAAACGTTAAGCAACCACGTAACAGCAGGAAGTCATCTGAAGGAGGCCACGTGCGTTCAGTTCCGTTGCTGGAACTGGTGGCTGGAACCACGGAAAACAGCTTTTAGCTAACAACGGGGAAACCCACTCCCCTGACTCAACGGATTGGCATCATAAAAGACCTGGGCAAGTTCAAACCACCTCGCTCTTAAACCCAAAAACGCTGTAGCTTGAATGAACTAACAGTGACTGTCATCTTTCCGTCAGACAATACATTATCGCCCAGACAATGATAGAGCTATTTCTTATTGGTTATTATTATACCCGCGCTTTAGATTTAGTATTGACGATGTATATTATCTGTATGTTTGCATTAATCTTATTTTGTGCTCCTTTATCAATAAATACTTTAAAAAATAGTACCATCAGACTTCAACGGATCTCTCTATCTTTGCTGGTAAGTGACCCAGTTAAGGGGTTTCGTAACACTACCAAATACTAACAAAGTGTAAGTAAACTTCTGACCCACTGGGAAAGTGATGAAAACAATAAAAGCTGAAATAAATCATTCTCTCTACTATTATTCAGACATTCCACATTCTTAAATGTATTCTAGGATTAAATGTCAGGAATTGTGAAAAACTGAGTTTAAATGCATTTGGCTCAGGTGTGTGGAAATTTTTGACTTCAACTGTATTATCAGCCAATCACATTGCAGAAATTCAATGCATAAAAACATGCAGGCATGGTCTAGAGTTTCAGTTGTTAATCAGAGTGGGGAAGAATCCTGATGTAAGTAATTTCAGCTGTAGAATAACAGTTGGTGCCAGATGGGGTGGCTTGAGTATCTCAGTAACTGCTGATATCCTGGGATTTTCATGCACAACAGTATCTAGAGTTTACAGAGAACAGTGCAAATTTTGTTTTATAAAAATCCAGTGAGTGGCAGTTCTGTGGGCATAAACACCTTGTTAATGATAGAGGTCAGAGGGGAATGAGCAGCCTGGTAGAAGCTGAAAGGAACACAACTGTAACTCAAATAACCATGCATTACAAAGGTGATGTTCAGCAAAGGTTCTTCGAACACACAACACATCAAACCTTGAAGCAGATGGGCTACAGCAGCAGAATACGTTGGTGTATGGAATAGACATGCCTAATAAAGCAACCACTGGTATGTCAGTGATAGTAAAGTTTTTCAGTGCTAACAAACCTGATTCTGCTTCTGAAAGGTGAAGAATGTGCAAGGAGATCTTGGTGTTCCGTCCCTATAATTATCCAAAGAGGATGCAAATGCATATATTTACTTTGTAACATCAAGGATGCCTCAGACATTTGGGACCTAGCATCATGGGTCATGTGCTGTTGGCTCTCAGTAGGAGTGTCTCTGTGATTTTACAGGTCACAAACAACAGCAGCTTCCATGCCAGGACTCTGCCCCATGTCAGGGTCCCGAGAGGCTGGGCTAGTGATGGACACATAGTGGAACTTCGAATAGAGGACTGTCACAGTACAGACCCTACAGCCCATAATGTTGTGCTAAACTTTTAATCTACTCCAAGATTAAGCTAACCCTTCCGTCCCACATAGGGCTTCATTTTTGTTTCATCCATGTGCCTATCTATTATTAGCAATGACCATAGCAATAGGATTCTTATAGATCATTTGAATCTACCTATTGAAATTATTACCAAAACCAAATTTTTCTAATACTTTAAACAAATATGACCACTCAACTCTATCAAATGCTTTTCTGCGTCAAGAGAAATAACATATTGGGGTTCCTTAGATAATGATGAATATATAATGTTCATCAATCTTTGAACATTGGAGAAAGAGTAACAGCCTTTAATAAAGCCTGTTTGATCCATAGAGATGATATTAGTTAAACTATTTTCCAAATGGTTAGCCAGTGTCTTAGAGAGAAATTTTGCGATTCATATTTAATAACGCAATAGGATGATAAGATGGACATTCAGCAGGATCTTTATCTTTCTTAAAGATTAAAGAAACAGAAGTTTCATAAAAAGAAGGTAAACTACCCTTCTCAAAGGATTCATGAAATATTTCCAAAAGGTATGGAGAAAGTAATCTTCCAAATTTTTTGTAAAATCCTACCGAATAACCATCAAGCCCAGGAGCTTTACCTGATTGCATTGACAACATAGCTTTCTGAATTTCATGCTCAGTAATTGGAGCATCAAGCATCTGTTGATCTTCAACAGTAATTTGAGTAAATTTAATCTGATGTAAAAAAAAGCCTTCATATCGGAGGAATTTGCAGGAACTTGAGATCTATAAAGATCAGAATAAAAATCCTGAAAAATATTATTGATGACTTCATGGTTACTTGTTTTATCTCTATTTTCCTTATGAATCTTTAAAATTTGTCTCTTAGCTCTAGCTGCCCTTAACTGGGAAGCTAAGGGATTATTATTTTTATCCCCAAAAATATTAAACAAAATGTTCAATTTAAGCAAATATCCTTCAAAAGGACAGGTCAATAATAAATTATATTGTGATTGTAATTCCACTCTTCTTTTAAATAAAACAACAGGAGAGGTTGCAATAATGTTATCTAAGTCTTCAATTTGTCTAGAGATTTCATCTAATTCCATTCTTGTCTGTTTATTCAACTTAGCTATATATGAAATAATATGACCACATAAATAAGCTTTTAACATATCCCAAATTACTAACTTTGAGACATTTCCTATATTATTAAGGAGAATAAACTCTTTTATCTGAGTTTCAATAAACTCAACAAATTCTGAACTTTGTAACAAATGTTCTGGAGAACACCAAAGTGGTCTGGTAGAAGCAACATCCTTCAGTTCAAATATTAGGTTTAGAGGAGCATGTTCAGAGATAACAATTGCATCATATTCACATTTCTGAACATGAAATAGAAGTCGAGGGTTGACTATAAAATAGACAATTCTTGAATATTTATTATGAACATGTGAGAAAAAAGAATATTCTGTATCACTAGGATGCATATGCCTCCAAATTTCAAGTAAGCTATAATCAATTAAAAAAGAATTAATAAGAGATACAGAATGATTAGGGTGTTGATGTTTGGATGACGACTTATCCATTAAGCACCCACTAATAAAATATATTCATTTAGATCAGGTAATAGAGCAAAGAGAGCTTTAAAAAAATGAGGGATAATTTGGTCCATAAATATTAACCAAGACCATTTTCCTGTTATGAATTGTTCCTTTTATGATCAAAAATATACCATTAATATCAGCTATAATATCCTCCTGGTTGAAAGGAATATTGGAATCAATAACAATAGAAACACCTCCAATTTAACTTTGAGAGTTTGCATGAAACTGAGAATCCTCCCAAAATTTTAAAAATCGATTTTTATCACATAACCTGATATGCATCTTTTATGCAAAGATTGTATCAGGTTGGAATCGGTTAATAGTTTTAAATGTTTTCTTGCACTTAATAGGATGGCTCCAAGCATGGACATTCCAACTTAAAACATTTAACTGTTTAAATATCATCATGAGACTTTGTATCTAAAAAGAATAGTTAGACGCATGTCAGGATAAGATAATCGAGAATAGCGGAGATAAACAACAGTAATAATAATTAGCGTATGCTCCAGAATTCCATAATGGGGATAAAAAATTTAAAAAGAAAAAAGAAAAAAATCCACCCAAACGACAAAGCCCAGAAATAAGTTGATATCAATCGATGCAAGCCCCAAAGAATGCATACAAAACAATTATAAACTCCACCTGCTAAATAAAAAGTAAAAATGAAAAAAATTCATTTCTTCCTCTTCCAGATATAAAACTCATTACAGTCGACATATAACTCAATATAATTGATTTGGAAGGAACATTGTTTTTTTTTTAAAGAAAAATGACTTTCAATTTTGAGAATAACTTTCATAATATAAGTCCAAAAAAATTCTTGAAATATTTGCACAGAAGAAAAACAATCGCCACCTTTAAATTATCCAATCTATCTTTAAAATGTACAGAAATCCAGATAATTACTTAAAAGATCTTTACAAAAGCATACAGAGCAAAAAAGCAATTAATTCATTTAAATGCTACAAACAGAAAAAACATTCTAGATGTTTCAAAGTTATCTACAGTCTTTCAACAGTTCTCCTGCTATGTCTTCTGAGGTTAAAACCATCCAAACCAGTCTGTTTCAGAGATAAAAGTACATTTTAAGGTAAAGGCTTTCAATAACCATCAAATCTTCTGACTTCATCACTGCTTACATCGTGAGACAATCAAACAGTTGAAATCATCCAAATTCAGGCTTCAGACTCGTCAGGCAGATAATTAATAAAATGCAATGCTTCAGCTGGGTCATCAAAAATATGAACCCCAGAATTTTTGACAAAAAGCCTTAATTTAGCTGGGTATTGAAGTGATGGATACAGCTTTTTTTGATAAGCCATACGCATAGCCGGAGCAAATCCAGAATGTTTCTTAACAAGTTCAGGAGGAAAATCTCGCTTGGAACAACCTGACTGGGTTCCGATCCAGAGTCCAGGTTGATGCTGGGTAGTTCACCCCATTTTACTCTTCCTCTGTTTACAGTAAAGATGCAACTGAGTCACTTGCTGGGTCATTTCAGAGGGTGGTAAATGTCAAACATCAGGGCCTGTGAAAGAAATGCTGCACGGAGAGATCTTTAGTTTCAGGATTTGCCCAGAGTTTGACGTCTGGGTCAGTCCCTGGAGGAATAGGATGGCACGGTGCTGTGTGAGGGCAGCACAGTAATGTAGTTAGCATAACACTTTATAGCACAAGTGATCAGAAGATCAGGGTTCAATTCCTGACATTATCTTTAATGAGTTTACAAGTTCTCCCTGTGATCACGTGGTTTTCCATCAGGTGGTCCGACTTTCCCCCACATTCCAAAAAGACATTCGGGTCAGGGTTGGTAAGCTGTGGGCATGCTACATTGGTGCAGAAGTGTAGCAACACCGGTGGGACGCCCAGCACATGTTCGAGCTGTGTTGGACATTAACAGAAACAACACATTTCATTGTATGTTTTGATGTACATGTGATAAATAAAGCTGATCTACATCTTTCCCCAAAATGACAGGCAATTGCAGGCTGTTGTTGAACTGGAGGAAAGGATGGGACGAGACTGTAGGGACAGGAATGGACAACAGGAAACGGGTGTGTATGTGTGTCTACAGTGCCTGGGCTGTCACGTGTGGGGGGAGACATTGAGAGCTGTAGGAATGTGACAGCTCTCTGCACCACAATGAATAGACCAACGCAGAGCGGCTCCTCAGGAGAGGAAGGAAAGAAAACCCTTTCATATAGACGCAGCTCTCAGGTGGGGAGTCTGCAGCCCACAACTTCTTGAGGTCCGAGTTCAGAGAGGAGGAGGGCAACTTCTGGTGGGCCTGTGAGAATTGGAGGGGTATGGAGACCGCCCTCAATCATAGGCTCAGTGACCAAAGACCCAACAATGAATTCACCAAGGTCAGAATTAGAATCAGTCTTAGTTCACTGACATTCAGTAGATCATGAAATGGTCTCTTTTGTGGCAGCAGTGCAGTGCAAACACAAAACTAACTATATGTTACAAAAATAAATAAATAGAGCAGAAGAGGAATAGTGAGGTAGAATTGATGGACCATTCATAAATCTGATGGCAGAGGAGAAGTAGCTATTCCTGAAATGATGTGTGTAGGGCTTCAGGCTCCTGTACCTCCTTCCTGATGGTAGAAATGAGAAAAGGACATGTTCCAGAGGGTGAGGGTCCTGAATGATGGACTCACCCTTCTTAAAGCACCACGGCTTCAAATTGAAGACCCAGGCCTACATTTCAGGAAATGATTCTTCTTCTCCACCCACCGATTTCTGAATGGTCTATGAATCCATGAACAGTACCTCACTATTCTCTTGTACTGTTTATTTATGGATTTATTGTAACTGAAAGCCCAGAGAACAACAATAAATTCTCCAAGATCCGGGTCCCAAAGGAGGTAGATTTTCACTTTGTGGTCTCCACCGTTTCCCACTCCACCCAGAGCAGAGAGGATGGAGTGGGACCGTGGGAGCAGGAGGAATCTATGAAGGATGAGGTTGTAGGAAAGCACCAGAGGTGCAGTTAAGAAAACTTAGTTGGACTGAGAAGGTCAGGAGGATGGGGGTTGAAAGGAGAGTTAGGTAGGGAGAAGTCGGGGCTTAGGAGAGGTCAGGAATGGGTGTGTACCTCAGCAGAGTAGAGCAACTTTAGTAGAAATGGGCCAGCAGCAATGTCCTCAACAAGCCACCTTCATCTTCAGCGGGGTTCGCAATGGAAGGAAACAGTGGGCAATAATGACTGTTCCTATAATTCCTTGGAATTGAGCCTCAACTCAAAAAACTGAGGGAATATCCTTAGGACCAGGAGGCATTGATCTGGCTCAAAACAGGGTCAATGGACCAACAGACAGACTCTTTCTCCAATTCCCTGAGTTTCCAGTTCTACTGGGCCTCCTACAACAGACATTGGTGAGTTGATGCCGGAAGAGGGGAAAGGGATTTGTGGTGGGATTTGCAAACCATTCCATGGTCATTCCATTGGAGACGTTGATCCCTCCAGCCCCAGCCCCCAGAAGCTGTGCTGGTTGTGGGGAATATCTGGGCTGAAAGGTGGCCTTGCTTGGAGACAGTGATGTCCAGTGTCTGTGGGGAGTGAAGGTGACCGCTGCTCCACCAAGAACACATCTCATGTGTCTTCAGGTCAGTCGAGGACAGACCCCTGATGTAACATTGACTCATGTTGCCACACCCATTTCTCTAGTATGATGGGGGGGGGGGTCATTCCACTCACCATGTGATAATCCATGTACAACCATCTTTCTACAGTTCAAAATCTCATTCACTTTTAATTATTACACAGTGGACTCAGTACAATAAAATTTATTTATTTAAGACACTTTTATTTTATGAATTTTGATCAATAGTACAGTGATTTTCAAGCATGAACAAATTCATAAATAAAGAGCTTTATTCCCACTAAAATATCATATTTATTTCTTGTATAGATGGTTTGAAAAGGGATGTAGCACACAACACTGGCACTGAGTTGCCATTTATAAAGGCAGAAGAGGAGAGACGTGATGCTTCTCTGGTGCTGAGTTAGCCAATCACAGGATAAAATGGGAACTCAAATTGGTGTGTGTGTGTGTGTCAGTGTGCATCCGTGCAAGCACGCACCTGTGTTTCTCTGCTGCATATGTGCTTCAGGTCTGTGTGTGCATGGTTGTCTTTTATGTGAGTGTTTGTGCACATGTGCATCTGTGTATGTTTCTGCTCCACACGTGCTTTAGGTCTGTGTAGTGAGTGCCTATGTGCGAACATGAATTGTGCACATATCCAAGTTCTGTGCCAATCTACTACATGGGTTTTGTATCCGTTAGAGTCTGGTGTACATTGTGTATCTGATCTTTATGTCGAACCTCTACAGATGCAACATGTTAGGACAAAGTCAAGTTCAAATCTGGTATCTCACTGTGACTTCAGGTAAACTCTCAACAATGTTGGCACCAAAGTCATAAATCTCATAAGCAACAGCAATTAAAATAACAGGATATCTGTGTAAAACTTGCTAAAACTTAGCAAAATTCCTGACATTTATTGATAATCACACTCATCATAACAGCAAATATCACACATATTCTTATACAGACTCACTTTCATATGCACACACGTCTAGAATTCCAGTTAGATTCTGCCTTTTTACAAGCTCAGTACAAGCCAAATAATTCTGCTGGTGAGACCACTCCCGCAAAGTAGCTTTCCATTCCTGGCAGTGGGTCTTGAACCCACAATCTTCAGAGCCAGACGCAGAGCGAGAGCAAAAGAGAATGAAAGAGAGAAACTCCGCTGAGAAGAATCTTGTCATTGGGTCATGAATGAGTCTGATTGTATTACTTTATAAGTCTAGATAAAACAAAATGAGATTGCCATTATTTGTCTTGCTCTAGACAAAATTGGGTTAAGACCAACTTTAAGGAGGTAAAATTCTTCTATTCACTGCCCTGGGGGTTCTGCCAGAAGAGTCAAAGCTCCTTGGCATTCATGGTCAGCAGGAGGGCTTGAACGGGAACAAGAACCACAGTGTGCTCATCACCTGTGTTGGCCCAAATGGTCTGTTGGAAAGCTGGTGCCTACTCGTGTGTGGTGGGCAGAGGATGGGGCAAGGCCAAGGTACCTTGCCGAGACCCTGCAGACACCACTCCCAGCAAGGGGAGCAAATTGACTTGTTATTCAATCATCAGATCTCATGCAACAGCAGAGGGCAGCAAAAAGCCAAGTGGAGGCAGAAACAATCTCATTATTTGCATGGATGAGAGTTTCAGCTGTGTGGGTTCACTGTCCATTGTCAGGAGCAGTAACCCCACCAATGTGGGACTTAAATAGGTGGTTCAGGGATGGGGTGTGGGTCTCGAGCTGAGATCATGAGAGGATGTTGTAGGAATCCAGCAGTGTGTCGGGCCCACTATTGTCACCAAGTGATTCACACTCATAGATTTCCTTATCAAGAGACCAATCATTATGGATCAGTCATAACATCTCCTCCTCACTGACAGTCAAGGATGTGTGCTGAGCTCATGGCTCTACTCTGTCCAGTCTCCTGTGGCTAGGCCCTGCTCAAATACCATCTACTTCAGTAGGAGTTTGAGGAGACACAAGAAGGTGCATCCATCTTTAAAGACCCTCAGCATCCGGGACATGTCTCCTTCTTGTTACCACCATCAGGGACGAGGATAAGAGACTTCTATCATCAGATTTTTGAACACACCATGAACTCTATCCAGTTCAATTATTTGGCATTATTTATTTTGTAACTCTTAGTAAGTTTTATGTATTGCAGAGTTCTGGGACCAGAAAACAAGTAATTTCACAACATATGACAGTGATAATAAAACTGTGTTGTAGGGGAAAGAATTGTGAGGGCTAATAATTAATAAATAGTGATGTGTGTTGTCCTAATGTGGAAACAGGAAGCCGCAGACTAAAGTAGTGACATTGAATGCAGCAGCGATGCTGCCCAAGTTTCAGGGACTTCACTAATTATGAAATAGCTTGTCCTCATCATTGTGTCAGAAAATTGGATTTATTGCTATACCTGTGGTAATCATTTTATTCTGCAATCTGGAACTTGTCTGTTCCTCAGTTAACTCTTCGTCTAGATGTTATTCTGTTGTCAAAATGTACTTTTACAGGTAATATCATCAACTGAGAATGTAAGAGTTGCATCAAATTCATGTTCAGCTAGATCAGCTTTGCCTGGTTTCCTGATGTTTAAATGGTTAATTTAATATCAGAGAAAGTATGCTGAATATAGCCTGAAACTCTCACTCTTCACAGACATCCACAAAACAAATTACACCAAGGATTGACTGACAGGAATATGAGAATCCCAATGACCCACCCTCCCCCTCCCATGCACAAGTAAAGGTCCTCCCCCTCAGCTTCCTCCACCACTTGCACCAGCAAAAGCTCTGACACTGCTCCACCTCACCCCCGGCCAACATGCAAGCAATAGAATGGTGTGCGTCGGTTTTTAATCGATTTGCCCATTATTTCAAATACCATCTCTGAAATCTTTCAGGTTGTTACAAGAAACTGATTCTGAAATCTGATGCTGATACAGCACGGCAACAGGCCTCGTCACGAACCAGCCTATACCAACCAGGATGCCCCATCCAAGCTTATCCCATTTCTCTAAAATTTTCCAATCCATTTACATCCAACTACCATTTAACAGTTGTTTTTGTACCTAACTCGAGCAATTCCTCTGGCTGCTCATTCCACATGGATACTACAGTAAATGTGGCTGGTCTGGTTCAGTTAGTTAATGGTGACAGCTCCAGGATGTTGATGGAAGGGACTCAATGACATCATTGAATCTCAGGGGTAAGTGGATTGATGTGCTCTTGATGGAGGGGGCAATTGTGAATTATTTCCCACTTCTCAGCCCATGCCTGATTGGAGGAATGAAGTTCCTGAAACATTCACTCTTTCTCCTTCTACAGATGTCAACAGAGAACCGTTACTGTCATCGACCCGACACTCAGTTTATTTCTGCCTCCGCGGACACAGCCTGACCTTCTGAAGATTTCTGTCCTTCTGGATAAAGCTTCTCACCTCAGTAACGCTCACCTCCACCTCTGTGGACATGTTGGTGATGCTCTTCCGTTTACTGGTCAACCATTTCCGTAATTCAGCAACCACCTTCATTGAAATGAGAATGGTACATTAGTCACACCCAGTTTTAATGAATTTTATTTCTACACAATAAGATTGTTTGATTCTTTGTGCTAATTGTGAATTTGCACTTTTTTCCATTTGCTGATATTTATTTTTGCAAAGGTCCTCTCTATCTATTTTTGTAATGATTATGTAAGTGTCATAACACAGTTATGAGTGGTGAGAGAAATCTTTACACACTAATTATTATTTTGTAGCAAGCTTTAAAGAATTTGTTAATTCCTACCTAGTAGAGTAAAACTATCTTTCAATCACCCTTCAGAGTCCCAAGGCCAAGTAAGAATTACAATTTACGTAGTCACTGTGTCCCATTGGCACCTTCAGTGGATCACTCAGAGAGAAGGAAATCTCCAAGATACTCGGTCAGATAGGATTAGACTTTCCACATTGCCTCCCATGGAAGAAGTTCATGGAACTAATACTGGGACTGAAAAGTGCATTGAGGCTTACAGGAAGCAGCTTGCTCAGGTGTCATGCCCAACCACCAACATCAAAAGAAGAGGATAAATTCACATATCAAAAGTATAAATGAATGTGCAGAGGCAACTTAGGATCCAAGTACATAACTCTCCATGCTATCATCTTCAAGGATTTCTGAAACTGCATGTCAAGGGCTCCTTGTCCCTCAAAATTCTTTCAGAACATATCATTCATTGTGTATATCCCACCCTTACTTGTTCTCATCACTTCACACTTACCATCATCAAATTCCATCTGCCACTATTCTGCCCATGAAATCATGATCTTCGAAAAAAAAAATTACAGAGGCGGAGTGCTTCTGAGTTTGGAGATGAAAGGTTATAAAGAGGGGGATGAAAATTTTTCTTCCCCCCTCACCCTAAATCTATGCCCCCTAGTTCAAGTCTCCCCAACCCTCTGGAAAAGACTTATCACCCTTCTTACACAATATCTGTTTCTCACACTTTTAAACATTTCTGCAAGGTTGACTCTCATTTTCCTACGTTCCAAGGAATAGAGACCTAAGCTGGTCAACCTCTCCATATAACTCAGGCCCTCTGATCCAGAAACATCTTCAAATATTGTCTGAGCTCTTTCCAATTTAACTACTGATAACAGGGTGACCACAAGTATACACAGTATTCCAATTGCATCCTCACCAACAACTTATGAAACTGCAAAATAATGTCCAATCTCCAATGCTCATTGCCTTGACTAATGAAGGCCAGTGTGCCAAATGCCTTTTTCCGAACCCTGTCCAGCTCTGACACTGCTTTCAGACTCATACTCATAGGTTCCTCTGTTTCTTTACATCCCGAGTGCCCAACCATTCACAGTATGTGTCCTTAGGAAAGAGATTCTTACCCGGCGATTGGAAACGCAGTAAATGAGGAAAACAAACAGACCCTGGAGACTGTTGATGACCGTGAATAAGTGGGAGAACACTGCAGTGCTCTTATCAACTTGAAATGTTCCAAAGATCCACGTGGTTCCCAAAACAAACATCCGTACTGCAGCTTTTATGGTTAGGGTTCTGTAGAGAAGAAGAAAAAAGAAACCAGGAGAATGAAAAACACAGGAATGAAGAAATTCCCTTCATGTGGGATCTTTCATACTCTCAGAGTTTTCTCAACAGCCAACAGCATAGTCTTGTGTTTATTGGTTACATTGCTGGGCCCCAGGCATCACTGGAAAGGATATTGCTTATTGCATCAAAACTGCCCTTGAGAAGGCGGTGGTGTGTCACTGCCTGGAAGTGCTGCTTTCCTTCTGGTGCAGGAGCTCCATGAAATGGGGGGAAAATGAGTCCCAGGATTTAGGCCCAGTCACAGCACAGGAGCAGTGATATATTGCCAATTCAGGGATGCTGTGCTACATAAGACAAGAAGCAGGTGTAGAAATGACCACTTTGAATCTTCCCTGTGATTTGGTAAAATCGTGTTTGCTCTAATCTTGGTTTCCACAATACTCACCTGCTCTCTGCAAACCCATTGACTCTCCCATAGCTCAAATATTTGTCAATTTCTGTCTTTCAAATATTCAATAACTCCATATCTGCATCACTCTTGGGTACAGATTTACAATCTTTCAAGGTAAGAAGTCCCTCATCATTCAATTTTCGAAAGTGTCACCTCCATCCGGAAACTGTTCTTTGCTCCAAATGTCCCATCATCTGCTCAACATCTTCTCTATCCCCTTCATAATCATCTGTTTTCAAAGTGGGCCCTTTGTACCCTTATAAACTATACTGAGTGAAGTTCCATTCTGCTTAAATGTCTCTCGAACATCAAGCTATCCTGCCTGGGGATCAGCCTGGTAAACCTTTACCACAGCACACACCTGTCAATTTGTGCACATAACCAAGAATGGATCCTGATCGTGAGTGGGAAGAAGCCTTCAGAGCTACTGAGGATCACCTCATCTGTCTATGTGATCTACCCCCAGAAGGAGTACTTCTGCCATAATGTCCAAATGCCTTCTGAAAACCCAATGATTCCTCCTTCTCAACCTTATTTATTATTAGATTGTCGATAGGAAACGTGAGTTTCCCTTCATGATACAATGTTGGCTCTGCTAGGTCATGCTCAGATTATTGAAGTGCCTTCTGAGTGAGACCTTAATGCTGTGTCCCATCTTCTGTTGGTATCATCAATTTTACATTGTCTTTGCATCCATTCCTGGTCATTGGGTTTGAGAGTTAAGTGGCAGCAACTATGTCTGTCCTGACACTGTTCTCACATGGCATGTACACAAGAAGATTTCCACATGCAATCTCTGGCCAATGATCTGAACTCTGGCTGACTAGCTCCCCACTTCCAGTGTCACCATTGGCAGAGATCAGCACCATGGACAGAAGCCCTTCCTGGGAAACTGCTAATTGTCAACCCACTTACTCACCAGGGATCAAATGTAAAACAATATAATTCTAATATAAAAGATAAAGTCAATTTGCTGTAACAAAACTACAGATATCATGGTATACACCCAGTAGTCACTTAATTAGGCACATCTGTGAACCTGTTCATTAATTCAAGTATACAGTTGAAGTCAGAAGTTTACATACACCTTAGCTAAATACACTTAAACTCAATTTTTCACAATTCCTGACATTTGATCCTAGAAAACATTCCCTGTCTTAGGTCAATTGGGACCACTACTTTAGTCTAGGAATGTGGAATGTCAGAATAATAGCAGAGAGAATGATTCATTTCAGCTTTTATTTCTTTCATCACTTTCCCAGTGGGTCAGAAGTTTACTTACACTTTGCTAGTATTTGGTAGCATTGCCTTTGAATCGTTTAACTTGGGTCAAACATTTTGGGTAGCCTTCCACAAGCTTTTCACAATAAGTTGCTGGAATTTTGTTCCATTCCTCCAGACAGAACAGGTGTAACTGGGTCAGGTTTGTAGGCCTCCTTGCTCACACATGCTTTTTCTGTTCTGCCCAAAAATCTTCTATCAGATTGAGGTCAGGGCTTTGTGATGGCTACTCCAATACCTTGACTTTGTTGTCCTTAAGCAATTTTGCTACAACTTTGGAGATATGCTTGGGGTCATAGTCCATTTGGAAGACCCACTTGCGACCGAGCTTTAACTTCCTGGCTGATGTCTTGAGATGTTGCATCAATATATCCACACAATTTTCCTTCCTCATGATGCCATCTATTTTGTGAAGTGCACCAGTCCTTCCTGCAGCAAAGCACTCCCACAACATGATGCTGCCACCCCCATGCTTCATGTTTGGGATGGTGTTCTTCAGCTTGCAAGCCTTACCCATTTTAATCCAAACATAATGATGGTCATTATTGCCAAACAGTTCAATTTTTGTTTCATCAGACCAGAGGACATTTCTCCAAAAAGTCCCCATGTGCACTTACAAATTGTAGTCTGGCTTTTTTATGGCGGTTTTGGAGCAGTGGCTTCTTCCTTGCTGAGCAGCCTTTCAGGTTATGTCAATATCGGACTCGTTTTAATGTGGATATGGATACTTGTCTATCTGTTTCCTCCGGCATCTTCACAAGGTCCTTTCCTGTTGTTCTGGGATTGATTTGCATTTTTCACCACAAAGTACTTTCATCTCTAGGAGACAGAATGCATCTCCTTCCTGAGAAGTATGACGACTGTGTGGACTCGTGGCGTTTATACTTGCGTACTATTATTTGTACAGATGAATGTGGTACCTTCAGGTGTTTGGAAATTGCTCCCAAGGATGAACCAGACTTGACATCATTTTCTGACCTCAATCCGATAGAAGATTTGTGGGCAGAACTGAAAAAGCATGTGCGAGCAAGCAGGCCTACAAACCTGACCCAGTTACACCAGTTCTGTCTGGAGGAATGGAACAAAATTCCAGCAATTTATTGTGAGAAGCTCGTGGAAGGCTACCCAAAATGTTTGACCCAAGTTAAACAATTCAAAGGCAATGCCACTGTTACATCCGTAGCCCCCTCCTTGTGAGAATCGCAAGATCACTGTTGGGTTTGGTCAAGAGGCCCAGGAAATGAGAGAGAGGCGTGCAGAATGTCTTGTTTCCCTGGCGATGTAAAGCTACAGGACATGGCCATTGTCTCCGGAAGGCAAATTTGTGGATTGGAGACTATGCTACGTGAATGCCCTCAGGCAAAGTGGGCTGGTTGAGGGAGTGATTGCACACCCCCAACCTGATTGACATCTACGACCCTGCGAGTCAGGATAAAAGAGGGTCTGTAGGAACAGTCCCTCAGTCGTACCAGAAGAAACGTTAAGCAACCACGTAACAGCAGGAAGTCATCTGAAGGAGGCCACGTGCGTTCAGTTCCGTTGCTGGAACTGGTGGCTGGAACCACGGAAAACAGCTTTTAGCTAACAACGGGGAAACCCACTCCCCTGACTCAACGGATTGGCATCATAAAAGACCTGGGCAAGTTCAAACCACCTCGCTCTTAAACCCAAAAACGCTGTAGCTTGAATGAACTAACAGTGACTGTCATCTTTCCGTCAGACAATACATTATCGCCCAGACAATGATAGAGCTATTTCTTATTGGTTATTATTATACCCGCGCTTTAGATTTAGTATTGACGATGTATATTATCTGTATGTTTGCATTAATCTTATTTTGTGCTCCTTTATCAATAAATACTTTAAAAAATAGTACCATCAGACTTCAACGGATCTCTCTATCTTTGCTGGTAAGTGACCCAGTTAAGGGGTTTCGTAACACTACCAAATACTAACAAAGTGTAAGTAAACTTCTGACCCACTGGGAAAGTGATGAAAACAATAAAAGCTGAAATAAATCATTCTCTCTACTATTATTCAGACATTCCACATTCTTAAATGTATTCTAGGATTAAATGTCAGGAATTGTGAAAAACTGAGTTTAAATGCATTTGGCTCAGGTGTGTGGAAATTTTTGACTTCAACTGTATTATCAGCCAATCACATTGCAGAAATTCAATGCATAAAAACATGCAGGCATGGTCTAGAGTTTCAGTTGTTAATCAGAGTGGGGAAGAATCCTGATGTAAGTAATTTCAGCTGTAGAATAACAGTTGGTGCCAGATGGGGTGGCTTGAGTATCTCAGTAACTGCTGATATCCTGGGATTTTCATGCACAACAGTATCTAGAGTTTACAGAGAACAGTGCAAATTTTGTTTTATAAAAATCCAGTGAGTGGCAGTTCTGTGGGCATAAACACCTTGTTAATGATAGAGGTCAGAGGGGAATGAGCAGCCTGGTAGAAGCTGAAAGGAACACAACTGTAACTCAAATAACCATGCATTACAAAGGTGATGTTCAGCAAAGGTTCTTCGAACACACAACACATCAAACCTTGAAGCAGATGGGCTACAGCAGCAGAATACGTTGGTGTATGGAATAGACATGCCTAATAAAGCAACCACTGGTATGTCAGTGATAGTAAAGTTTTTCAGTGCTAACAAACCTGATTCTGCTTCTGAAAGGTGAAGAATGTGCAAGGAGATCTTGGTGTTCCGTCCCTATAATTATCCAAAGAGGATGCAAATGCATATATTTACTTTGTAACATCAAGGATGCCTCAGACATTTGGGACCTAGCATCATGGGTCATGTGCTGTTGGCTCTCAGTAGGAGTGTCTCTGTGATTTTACAGGTCACAAACAACAGCAGCTTCCATGCCAGGACTCTGCCCCATGTCAGGGTCCCGAGAGGCTGGGCTAGTGATGGACACATAGTGGAACTTCGAATAGAGGACTGTCACAGTACAGACCCTACAGCCCATAATGTTGTGCTAAACTTTTAATCTACTCCAAGATTAAGCTAACCCTTCCGTCCCACATAGGGCTTCATTTTTGTTTCATCCATGTGCCTATCTATTATTAGCAATGACCATAGCAATAGGATTCTTATAGATCATTTGAATCTACCTATTGAAATTATTACCAAAACCAAATTTTTCTAATACTTTAAACAAATATGACCACTCAACTCTATCAAATGCTTTTCTGCGTCAAGAGAAATAACATATTGGGGTTCCTTAGATAATGATGAATATATAATGTTCATCAATCTTTGAACATTGGAGAAAGAGTAACAGCCTTTAATAAAGCCTGTTTGATCCATAGAGATGATATTAGTTAAACTATTTTCCAAATGGTTAGCCAGTGTCTTAGAGAGAAATTTTGCGATTCATATTTAATAACGCAATAGGATGATAAGATGGACATTCAGCAGGATCTTTATCTTTCTTAAAGATTAAAGAAACAGAAGTTTCATAAAAAGAAGGTAAACTACCCTTCTCAAAGGATTCATGAAATATTTCCAAAAGGTATGGAGAAAGTAATCTTCCAAATTTTTTGTAAAATCCTACCGAATAACCATCAAGCCCAGGAGCTTTACCTGATTGCATTGACAACATAGCTTTCTGAATTTCATGCTCAGTAATTGGAGCATCAAGCATCTGTTGATCTTCAACAGTAATTTGAGTAAATTTAATCTGATGTAAAAAAAAGCCTTCATATCGGAGGAATTTGCAGGAACTTGAGATCTATAAAGATCAGAATAAAAATCCTGAAAAATATTATTGATGACTTCATGGTTACTTGTTTTATCTCTATTTTCCTTATGAATCTTTAAAATTTGTCTCTTAGCTCTAGCTGCCCTTAACTGGGAAGCTAAGGGATTATTATTTTTATCCCCAAAAATATTAAACAAAATGTTCAATTTAAGCAAATATCCTTCAAAAGGACAGGTCAATAATAAATTATATTGTGATTGTAATTCCACTCTTCTTTTAAATAAAACAACAGGAGAGGTTGCAATAATGTTATCTAAGTCTTCAATTTGTCTAGAGATTTCATCTAATTCCATTCTTGTCTGTTTATTCAACTTAGCTATATATGAAATAATATGACCACATAAATAAGCTTTTAACATATCCCAAATTACTAACTTTGAGACATTTCCTATATTATTAAGGAGAATAAACTCTTTTATCTGAGTTTCAATAAACTCAACAAATTCTGAACTTTGTAACAAATGTTCTGGAGAACACCAAAGTGGTCTGGTAGAAGCAACATCCTTCAGTTCAAATATTAGGTTTAGAGGAGCATGTTCAGAGATAACAATTGCATCATATTCACATTTCTGAACATGAAATAGAAGTCGAGGGTTGACTATAAAATAGACAATTCTTGAATATTTATTATGAACATGTGAGAAAAAAGAATATTCTGTATCACTAGGATGCATATGCCTCCAAATTTCAAGTAAGCTATAATCAATTAAAAAAGAATTAATAAGAGATACAGAATGATTAGGGTGTTGATGTTTGGATGACGACTTATCCATTAAGCACCCACTAATAAAATATATTCATTTAGATCAGGTAATAGAGCAAAGAGAGCTTTAAAAAAATGAGGGATAATTTGGTCCATAAATATTAACCAAGACCATTTTCCTGTTATGAATTGTTCCTTTTATGATCAAAAATATACCATTAATATCAGCTATAATATCCTCCTGGTTGAAAGGAATATTGGAATCAATAACAATAGAAACACCTCCAATTTAACTTTGAGAGTTTGCATGAAACTGAGAATCCTCCCAAAATTTTAAAAATCGATTTTTATCACATAACCTGATATGCATCTTTTATGCAAAGATTGTATCAGGTTGGAATCGGTTAATAGTTTTAAATGTTTTCTTGCACTTAATAGGATGGCTCCAAGCATGGACATTCCAACTTAAAACATTTAACTGTTTAAATATCATCATGAGACTTTGTATCTAAAAAGAATAGTTAGACGCATGTCAGGATAAGATAATCGAGAATAGCGGAGATAAACAACAGTAATAATAATTAGCGTATGCTCCAGAATTCCATAATGGGGATAAAAAATTTAAAAAGAAAAAAGAAAAAAATCCACCCAAACGACAAAGCCCAGAAATAAGTTGATATCAATCGATGCAAGCCCCAAAGAATGCATACAAAACAATTATAAACTCCACCTGCTAAATAAAAAGTAAAAATGAAAAAAATTCATTTCTTCCTCTTCCAGATATAAAACTCATTACAGTCGACATATAACTCAATATAATTGATTTGGAAGGAACATTGTTTTTTTTTTAAAGAAAAATGACTTTCAATTTTGAGAATAACTTTCATAATATAAGTCCAAAAAAATTCTTGAAATATTTGCACAGAAGAAAAACAATCGCCACCTTTAAATTATCCAATCTATCTTTAAAATGTACAGAAATCCAGATAATTACTTAAAAGATCTTTACAAAAGCATACAGAGCAAAAAAGCAATTAATTCATTTAAATGCTACAAACAGAAAAAACATTCTAGATGTTTCAAAGTTATCTACAGTCTTTCAACAGTTCTCCTGCTATGTCTTCTGAGGTTAAAACCATCCAAACCAGTCTGTTTCAGAGATAAAAGTACATTTTAAGGTAAAGGCTTTCAATAACCATCAAATCTTCTGACTTCATCACTGCTTACATCGTGAGACAATCAAACAGTTGAAATCATCCAAATTCAGGCTTCAGACTCGTCAGGCAGATAATTAATAAAATGCAATGCTTCAGCTGGGTCATCAAAAATATGAACCCCAGAATTTTTGACAAAAAGCCTTAATTTAGCTGGGTATTGAAGTGATGGATACAGCTTTTTTTGATAAGCCATACGCATAGCCGGAGCAAATCCAGAATGTTTCTTAACAAGTTCAGGAGGAAAATCTCGCTTGGAACAACCTGACTGGGTTCCGATCCAGAGTCCAGGTTGATGCTGGGTAGTTCACCCCATTTTACTCTTCCTCTGTTTACAGTAAAGATGCAACTGAGTCACTTGCTGGGTCATTTCAGAGGGTGGTAAATGTCAAACATCAGGGCCTGTGAAAGAAATGCTGCACGGAGAGATCTTTAGTTTCAGGATTTGCCCAGAGTTTGACGTCTGGGTCAGTCCCTGGAGGAATAGGATGGCACGGTGCTGTGTGAGGGCAGCACAGTAATGTAGTTAGCATAACACTTTATAGCACAAGTGATCAGAAGATCAGGGTTCAATTCCTGACATTATCTTTAATGAGTTTACAAGTTCTCCCTGTGATCACGTGGTTTTCCATCAGGTGGTCCGACTTTCCCCCACATTCCAAAAAGACATTCGGGTCAGGGTTGGTAAGCTGTGGGCATGCTACATTGGTGCAGAAGTGTAGCAACACCGGTGGGACGCCCAGCACATGTTCGAGCTGTGTTGGACATTAACAGAAACAACACATTTCATTGTATGTTTTGATGTACATGTGATAAATAAAGCTGATCTACATCTTTCCCCAAAATGACAGGCAATTGCAGGCTGTTGTTGAACTGGAGGAAAGGATGGGACGAGACTGTAGGGACAGGAATGGACAACAGGAAACGGGTGTGTATGTGTGTCTACAGTGCCTGGGCTGTCACGTGTGGGGGGAGACATTGAGAGCTGTAGGAATGTGACAGCTCTCTGCACCACAATGAATAGACCAACGCAGAGCGGCTCCTCAGGAGAGGAAGGAAAGAAAACCCTTTCATATAGACGCAGCTCTCAGGTGGGGAGTCTGCAGCCCACAACTTCTTGAGGTCCGAGTTCAGAGAGGAGGAGGGCAACTTCTGGTGGGCCTGTGAGAATTGGAGGGGTATGGAGACCGCCCTCAATCATAGGCTCAGTGACCAAAGACCCAACAATGAATTCACCAAGGTCAGAATTAGAATCAGTCTTAGTTCACTGACATTCAGTAGATCATGAAATGGTCTCTTTTGTGGCAGCAGTGCAGTGCAAACACAAAACTAACTATATGTTACAAAAATAAATAAATAGAGCAGAAGAGGAATAGTGAGGTAGAATTGATGGACCATTCATAAATCTGATGGCAGAGGAGAAGTAGCTATTCCTGAAATGATGTGTGTAGGGCTTCAGGCTCCTGTACCTCCTTCCTGATGGTAGAAATGAGAAAAGGACATGTTCCAGAGGGTGAGGGTCCTGAATGATGGACTCACCCTTCTTAAAGCACCACGGCTTCAAATTGAAGACCCAGGCCTACATTTCAGGAAATGATTCTTCTTCTCCACCCACCGATTTCTGAATGGTCTATGAATCCATGAACAGTACCTCACTATTCTCTTGTACTGTTTATTTATGGATTTATTGTAACTGAAAGCCCAGAGAACAACAATAAATTCTCCAAGATCCGGGTCCCAAAGGAGGTAGATTTTCACTTTGTGGTCTCCACCGTTTCCCACTCCACCCAGAGCAGAGAGGATGGAGTGGGACCGTGGGAGCAGGAGGAATCTATGAAGGATGAGGTTGTAGGAAAGCACCAGAGGTGCAGTTAAGAAAACTTAGTTGGACTGAGAAGGTCAGGAGGATGGGGGTTGAAAGGAGAGTTAGGTAGGGAGAAGTCGGGGCTTAGGAGAGGTCAGGAATGGGTGTGTACCTCAGCAGAGTAGAGCAACTTTAGTAGAAATGGGCCAGCAGCAATGTCCTCAACAAGCCACCTTCATCTTCAGCGGGGTTCGCAATGGAAGGAAACAGTGGGCAATAATGACTGTTCCTATAATTCCTTGGAATTGAGCCTCAACTCAAAAAACTGAGGGAATATCCTTAGGACCAGGAGGCATTGATCTGGCTCAAAACAGGGTCAATGGACCAACAGACAGACTCTTTCTCCAATTCCCTGAGTTTCCAGTTCTACTGGGCCTCCTACAACAGACATTGGTGAGTTGATGCGGGAAGAGGGGAAAGGGATTTGTGGTGGGATTTGCAAACCATTCCATGGTCATTCCATTGGAGACGTTGATCCCTCCAGCCCCAGCCCCCAGAAGCTGTGCTGGTTGTGGGGAATATCTGGGCTGAAAGGTGGCCTTGCTTGGAGACAGTGATGTCCAGTGTCTGTGGGGAGTGAAGGTGACCGCTGCTCCACCAAGAACACATCTCATGTGTCTTCAGGTCAGTCGAGGACAGACCCCTGATGTAACATTGACTCATGTTGCCACACCCATTTCTCTAGTATGATGGGGGGGGGGGGGTCATTCCACTCACCATGTGATAATCCATGTACAACCATCTTTCTACAGTTCAAAATCTCATTCACTTTTAATTATTACACAGTGGACTCAGTACAATAAAATTTATTTATTTAAGACACTTTTATTTTATGAATTTTGATCAATAGTACAGTGATTTTCAAGCATGAACAAATTCATAAATAAAGAGCTTTATTCCCACTAAAATATCATATTTATTTCTTGTATAGATGGTTTGAAAAGGGATGTAGCACACAACACTGGCACTGAGTTGCCATTTATAAAGGCAGAAGAGGAGAGACGTGATGCTTCTCTGGTGCTGAGTTAGCCAATCACAGGATAAAATGGGAACTCAAATTGGTGTGTGTGTGTGTGTCAGTGTGCATCCGTGCAAGCACGCACCTGTGTTTCTCTGCTGCATATGTGCTTCAGGTCTGTGTGTGCATGGTTGTCTTTTATGTGAGTGTTTGTGCACATGTGCATCTGTGTATGTTTCTGCTCCACACGTGCTTTAGGTCTGTGTAGTGAGTGCCTATGTGCGAACATGAATTGTGCACATATCCAAGTTCTGTGCCAATCTACTACATGGGTTTTGTATCCGTTAGAGTCTGGTGTACATTGTGTATCTGATCTTTATGTCGAACCTCTACATATGCAATATGTTAGGACAAGGTTAAGTTCAAATCTGGTATCACACTGTGACTTCAGGTTAACTCTCAACAATGTTGGCATCAAAGTCATAACTCTCATAAGCAACAACAATCAAAATAACAGGATATCTGTGTAAAACTTAGAAATGTAGCAAAAATCCTGAAATTTATTTATTATCACACTCATCATAACAGCAAATATCACACATATTCTTATACAAACTCATTTTCATATGCTCACACTTCTAGAATTCCAGTTAGATTATACCTTTTTACAAGCTCAGTACAAGCCAAATAATTCTGCTGGTGAAACCACTCCCGCAAAGTAGCTTTCTATTCTTGGCAGTGGGTCTTGAATCCACAATCTTCAGAGCCAGACGCACAGCAAGAGCCAAAGAGAATAAAAGAGAGAAACTCCACTAAGAAGAATCTTGTCATTGGGTCATGAATGAGTCTGATTGTATTACTTTATAAGTCTAGATAAAACAAAATGAGATTGCTATTATTTGTCTTGCTCCAGACAAAATTGGGTTAAGACCAACTTTAAGGAGGTAAAATTCTTCTATTTACTGCCCTGGGGGTTCTGCCAGAAGAGTCAAAGCTCCTTGGCATTCATGGTCAGCAGGAGGGCTTGAATGGAAACAAGAACCACAGTGTTGGAAAGCTGGTGCCTACTCGTGTGTGGTGGGCAGAGGATGGGGCAAGGCCAAGGTACCTTGCCGAGACCCTGAAGACACCACTCCCAACAAGGAGAGCAAACTGACTTGTTATTCAATCATCAGATGTCATGCAACAGCAGAGGGCAGCAAAAGCCAAGTGGAGGCAGAAACAATCTCACCATTTGCATGGATGAGAGCTTCAGCTGTGTGGGTACACTGTCCATTGTCAGGAGCAGTAACCCCACCAATGTGGGACTTAAATAGGTGGTTCGGGGATGGGGTGTGGGTCTCGAGCTGAGATCATGAGAGGATGTTGTAGGAATCCAGCAGTGTGTCAGGCCCACTATTGTCACCAAGTGATTCACACTCATAGATTTCCTTATCAGGAGACCAATCATTATGGAGCAGTCATAACATCTCCTCCTCACTGACAGTCAAGGATGTGTGCTGAGCTCATGGCTCTACTCTGTCCAGGCTCCTGTGGCTAGGCCCTGCTCAAATACCATCTACTTCACTAGGAGTTCGAGGAGACACAAGAAGGTGCATCCATCTTTAAAGACCCTCACCATCCAGGACATGTCTTCTTCTTGTTACCACCATTAGGGATGAGGATAGGATCACAAATTAAGTAATTTCACAACGTATGTCAGTGATAATAAAACTGTGTTGTAGGGGAATGAATTGTGAGGGCTAATAATTAATAAATAGTGATGTGTGTTGTTCTAATGTGGAAACAGGAAACCGCAGACTAAAGTAGTGACATTGAATGCAGCAGCAATGCCACCCAAGTTTCAGGGACTTCTCTAAATATGAAACAGCATGTCCTCATCATTGTGTCAGAAAATTGGATTTATTGCTATACCTGTGGTAATCATTTTATTCTGCAATCTGGAACTTGTCTGTTCCTCAATTAACTCTTTGTCTAGATATCATTCTGTTGTCAAAATGTACTTTTATAGGTAATCTCATCAACTGAGAATGTAAAAACTGCATGAAATTCATGTTCAGCTAGATCAGCTTTGCCTGGTTTCCTGGTGTTTAAATGGTTAATTTAATATCAGAGAAAGTATGCAGAATATAGCCTGAAACTTTCACTCTTCACAGACATCCACAAAACAAATTACACCAAGGATTGACTGACAGGAATATGAGAATCCCAATGACCCACCCTCCCCCTCCCATGCACAAGTAAAGGTCCTCCCCCTCAGCTTCCTCCACCACTTGCACCAGCAAAACCACTGACACTGCTCCACCTCACCCCCGGCCAACATGCAAGCAATATCATGGTGTGCATCAGTTTTTAATCGATTTGCCCATTATTTCAAATACCATCTCTGAGATCTTTCAGGTTGTTCCAAGAAACTGATTCTGAAATCTGATGCTGATACAGCACGGCAACAGGCCTCGTCACGATCTAGCCTATACCAACCAGGATGCCCCATCCAAGCTTATCCCATTTCTATAAAATTTTCCAATCCATTTACATCCAACTACCATTTAACAGTTGTTTTTGTACCTAACTCGAGCAATTCCTCTGGCTGCTCATTCCACATGTATACTACAGTAAATGTGGCTGGTCTGGTTCAGTTAGTTAATGGTGACAGCTCCAGGATGTTGATGGAAGGGACTCAACAGCATCATTGAATCTCAGGGATAAGTGGATTGATGTGCTCTTGATGGAGGTGGTGATTGTGAATTATTTCCCACTTCTCAGCCCATGCCTGATTGGAGGAATGAAGTTCCTGAAACATTCACTCTTTCTCCTTCTACACATGTCAAAAGAGAACCGTTACTGTCATCGACCCAAGACACTTAGTTTATTTCTGCCTCCGCAGACACAGCCTGACCTTCTGAAGACTTCTGTCCTTCTTGATAAAGCTTCTCACCTCAGTAATGCTCATCTCCATCTCTGTGGACATGATGGTGATGCTCTTCCGTTTACTGGTCAACCATTTCTGTAATTCAGCAACCACCTTCAATAAAATAAGAATGATACATTAGTCACACCCATTTTAATGAATTTTATTTCTACACAATAAAATTGTTTGATTCTTTGTTCTAATTGTGAATTTTGCACCTTTTTTCCATTTGCTGATATTTATTTTTGCAAAGGTCCTCTCTATCTATTTTTGTAATGATTATGCAACTGTCATAACATGGTTATGAGTGGTGAGAGAAATCTTAACACAAAAACTATTATTTTGTAGCATGCTTTAAAGAATTTGTTAATTCCTACCTAGTAGAATAAAACTATCTTTCAATCACCCTTCAGAGTCTCAAGGCCAAGTAAGAATTACAATTTACGTAGTCACTGTGTCCCATTGGCACCTTCAGTGGATCACTCAGAGAGAAGGAAATCTCCAAGATACTCGGTCAGATAGGATTAGACTTTCCACATTGCCTCCCATGGAAGAAGTTCATGGAACTAATACTGGGACTGGAAAGTGCATTGAGGCTTACAGGAAGCAGCTTGCTCCGGTGTCATGCCAAACCACCAACATCAAAACAAGAGGATAGATTCACATATCAAAAGTGTAAATGAATGTGCAGAGGCAACTTGGGATCCAAGTACATAACTCTCCATGCTATCATCTTCAAGGATTTCTGAAACTGCATGTCAAGGGCTCCTTGTCCCTCAAAATTCCTTCAGAACATATCATTCATTGTGTATATCCAACCCTTACTTGTTCTCATCACTTCACACTTACCATCATCAAATTCCATCTGCCACTATTCTGCCCATTTTGCTCACTGATCAAGGTGAGGCTGTAGCCTGAGACTGTGCTCCTCACTATCCACCACACCACCAAATTTCTTTTATCAAAGAGGAATGAAATCATGATCTTTGAAAAAAAACTTAGAGAGGCAGAGAGCTTCTGGGTAAGGGGATGAAAGGTTATAAAGGGGGGGGGGATGAAAATGAAGATTGGAGGTCACAATCACATCAGCCTGATCAGATTAAATGGTGATGAAAACCTAAAGGACCATGTGGCTGACTCTTGCTTCAAATTCATGGTTTAGTAAAAGACTCTCTAACCATTCATCACTATGATGATTATATGTGAAGAGTACGATCAGGAGGAGAAATTCTTCGAGTTCCAGAGTCATAGAGCAATAGTTTGGATAGAGGCCCTTCGACCCAGCAAGCGCATGTTAACCACGATGCCCACCCATTAGTTCCAAATTCCTGTGTTAGTCCATGAGACATTGAAGCAGAATTAGTCCATTCGGCCTTTCAACCTCCATCAATCAAAGCCTCAACCCTCCATGTACATATACAAATACTTCTTAAATTATACTACTGTACCTGCCTCAACCACTTCTTCTGGCAGCTCATTCCATTTACTCACCATCCTCTACCATTCAGGTCCCTTTTTAAATTTTTCCCCTCTCACCCTAAATCTATGCCCCCTTGTTCTCGTCTCCCCAACCTCTGGAAAAGACTTATCACCCATTTTATACAGTATATGTTTCTCATACTTTTAAACATCTCTGCAAGGTTGACTCTCATTTTCCTACGTTCCAAGGAATAGAGACCTAAGCTGGTCAACCTCTCCATATAACTCAGGCCCTCTAATCCAGAAACATCTTCAAATATTGTCTGCACTCTTTCCAATTTACCATGAGTTTCTGATAACTGGGTGACCAAAAGTATTCCAATTGCATCCTGACCAACAACTTATGAAACTGCAAAAATTAAGTTCAATAGCCGATGCTCATTGCCCTGACTAATGAAGGCCAGTGTGCCAAGTGCCTCTTTCATCACCCTGTCCATCTGACACTGCTTTCAAACTCGTACTCCTAGGTTCCTCTAGTCCCTTACATCCCAGTTGCCCAAACATTCACAGTATGTGTCTGTAGGGAAAAGATTCTTACCCGGCGATTGGAAACGCAGTAAATGAGAAAAACGAACAGTCCCTGGAAACTGTTGATGACCGTGAATAAGTGGGAGAACACTGCAGTGCTCTGATCAAAGTGAAATATTCCAAAGATCCACGTGGTTCCCAAAACAAACATCCGTACTGCAGCTTTTATGGTTAGGGTTCTGTAGAGAAGAAGGAAAAAGAAACCAGGTGAATGAAAATCACAGGAATGATGAAGTTCCTTTCATGTGGGATCTTTCATACCCACAGGACTTTATCAACAGCCAACAGCACATTCTTGTGTTTATTGGATACATTGCTGGGCCCCAGGCATCACTGGAAAGGATATTGCTTATTGCATCAAAACTGCCCTTGAGAAGGTGGTGGTGTGTCACTGCCTGGAAGTGCTGCTTTCCTTCTGGTCCAGGTGCTCCCATGAAATGGTGGGAAAATGAGTCCCAGGATTTAGACTCAGTTGCAGCAGAGGAGCGGTGATATATTTCCAATTCAGGGTTCAGTGCTACATAAGACAAGAAGCAGGTGCAGATGTTGCTTCTTTGAACCTTCCCTGTCATTTGGTAAGGTCATGGTTGGTCTAATCTTGGTTTCCACAATACTTTTCAGCACTCCGCAAACTCCTTGACTCTCAATAACTCCATATCTGCATCATCCTGGGGTAGAGATTCACAATCTTTCAAGTGTTATGTGTGATGAACAAACCTGATGGAAATGGGGTCCGGAGCTGACCCCCCCCCCGGGAACTATTCTGCTAATGAGAGAGAGATATGAAGAACAGAGGTAGAGGCATCTGCTACAGATAAGAGAGAGAAAGACGGATGAGTTAAGTATTATGGCTTCTTCACTGATGGAAAGGTAAACAATCTTTTGCTACGAGGACTCTTCTTTGCTTTTTAACATTTTTGCTGAGACAGCAGAGAGTAGACTTGTTTGATGAACATGGACATATTGAGTTGATGGATGGCTGATCTCCTGTCAGTGGGGATAAAAGACGGGTCTGAGGAGACACCCTCAGACACACCAGTGGACACTGAAAGAGTGTTGTGCACCCACAGGAAGGTTGGGGCCTGGAGGATTGGTTCAGGAGAATTGGTCCGGAGTACGGTGGATGAAGGCAGACCGGTGGGTACTTGTGTGTGTGTCCACCCCTGCCTGGGTGACGTGTCCATCACTGAAGAATGATCTAGCCAGGAATGGAACGGTCACAATCGGTGACCCCAACGGTACAATGGAACAAGAAGACGATGGAAGGTTTGCCTGCTGCAGCTGCTCATCTCTTGCTCGCTCTCTCTCTCCAACATTGCAACACAACATTAACTACTTCAGCACGAACTGAACTGAACTGAACTCTATATTCCCTTATGACTATTCTTTTACCCCTAGACTTTGATAGAGCTTGGTTCTGATTCTTATTCTTGCACTTCTGTATTTATCATTGCTAATCTGTTTTATATGTATATTTGCATTTTTGATTCTGTTTTGCTTAGTTTACTAATAAACATCTTTAGTTACAGTACCACCAGACTCCAATGTATCATGCCATTTCTGCTGGTCTGTTAACCCAGTTACATGGTACGTAACATAAGTAAAAGAGTCTCTCCTGATTCCATTTTGTAGTGTGTCACCCCCTATCTGGAAAGTGTTCATTACTCTAAGTAATGAACACCATCCTCTCACACCTTCTCTATCCCCTTCATAATCTTCTATTTTGCAATGTGGGCCCTTCTCACCCTTCTAAACTATAATGAGTGAAATTCCATTCCGCTTAAATGTCTCTCAAACTTCAACCCAGCCTAGGAATCAGCCTGGTAAACCTTCTCCACAGTGCACACCAGTCAATTTGTTCACAAACTGCAACACAAGAATATAAGATCATCTGGTCATGTTGATGTTGAGTAAGTTGGCGTCTTCTTTTCATGAAAAAGCTAGAAGCCAGAGTTTGGGTTTCAGACGTCTGATGTGTCGGACACTCAGGATAGACCAGCAGGTTATTGCCTTTGGCCCCTGAACATCTCTCAGTGTTGATAGACAGGATTAAATCAACTGAATGATAGAGCTCCTAGCTAATAAAGTTTGGAGAGACAGGGCTAGAGATGCTTTACTTGTGTTTAGGGTGACAGATGCATTGGCTGTGTTGCTGCCAAGCACTCCTGGCCCCATAACCAAGAATGGATCCTGATGGTGAGTGGGAAGAAGCCTTCAGGGCTGCTCAGAATCACCTCATCTGTCTATGCAGATCTATATTGCAGAAGGAGTACTTCTGTCATAAAGTCCAAATGCCTTCTGAAAACCCAATGGCTCCTCCTTCTCTACCTTATTTATTATTAGATTCACGATAGGAAACATGAGTTTCCCTTCATGATACAATGTTGGTTCTGCCTGGTCATGCTCAGATTATTGAAGTGCCTCCTGAATGAGACCTTAATGATGTATAACATATAACCATATAACCATATAACAATCACAGCATGGAAACAGGCCATCTCGGCCCTCCTAGTCCGTGCCGAACTCTTAATCTCACCTAGTCCCACCTACCCACACTCAGCCCATAACCGTCCACTCCTTTCCTGTCCATATACCTATCCAATTTTACCTTAAATGACACAACTGAACTGGCCTCTACTACTTCTACAGGAAGCTCATTCCACACAGCTATCACTCTCTGAGTAAAGAAATACCCCCTCGTGTTTCCCTTAAACTTCTGCCTCCTGACTCTCAAATCATGTCCTCTCATTTGAATCTCCCCTACTCTCAATGGAAACAGCCTATTCACGTCAACTCTATCTATCCCTCTCAAAATTTTAAATACCTCGATGAAATCCCCCCTCAACCTTCTACACTCCAATGAATAGAGACCTAACTTGTTCAACCTTTCTCTGTAACTTAAGTGCTGAAACCCAGGTAATATCCTAGTAAATCGTCTCTGCACTCTCTCTAATTTATTGATATCTTTCCTATAATTCGGTGACCAGAACTGCACACAATATTCCAAATTTGGCCTTACCAATGCCTTGTACAATTTTAACATTACATCCCAACTTCTGTACTCAATGCTTTGATTTACAAAGGCCAGCATTCCAAAAGCCTTCTTCACCACCCTATCTACATGAGACTCCACCTTCAGGGAACTATGCACTGTTATTCCTAGATCTCTCTGTTCCTCTGCATTCCTCAATGCCCTACCATTTACCCTGTATGTTCTATTTGAATTATTCCTGCCAAAATGTAGAACCTCACACTTCTCAGTATTAAACTCCTTCTGCCAACGTTCAGCTCATTCTTCTAACTGGCATAAATCTCCCCGCAAGCTTTGAAAACCCACCTCATTATCCACAACACCTCCTACCTTAGTATCATCGGCATACTCACTAATCCAATTTACCACCCCATCATCCAGATCATTTATGTATATTACAAACAACATTGGACCCAAAACAGATCCCTGAGGCACCCCGCTAGTCACTGGCCTCCATCCCGATAAACAATTATCCACCACTACTCTCTGGCATCTCCCATCTAGCCACTGTTGAATCCATTTTATTACTCCAGCATTAATACCTAACAACTGAACCTTCTTAACTAACCTTCCATGTGGAACTTTGTCAAAGGCTTTGCTGAAGTCCATATAGACTTCATATAGAAGTCCATATAGACTGCCTTACCCTCGTCAACATTCCTCATAACTTCTTCAAAAAATTCACTAAGGTTTGTCAAACATGACCTTCCATGCACAAATCCATGCTGGCTACTCCTAATCAGATCCTGTCTATCCAGATAATTATTAATACTATCTCTAAGAATACTTTCCATTAATTTACCCACCACTGATGTCAAACTGACAGGTCTATAATTGCTAGGCTTACTTCTAGAACCCTTTTTAAACAATGGAACCACATGAGCAATACGCCAATCCTCCGGCACAATCCCCATTTCTAATGACATCTTAAAGATCTCCATCAGAGCTCCTGCTATTTCTACACAAACTTCCCTCAAGGTCCTGGGGAATATCCTGTCAGGACTCGGAGATTTATCCACTTTTAAATTTCTTAAAAGCGCCAGTACTTCCACCTCTTTAATTGTCATAGGTTCCATAACTTCCTTACTTGTTTCCCACACCTCAGACAATTCAATATCCTTCTCCTTAGTGAATACCGAAGAGAAGAAATCGTTCAAAATCTCTCCCATCTCCCTCGGCTCCAAACATAGCTGGCCACTCTGATTCTCTAAGGGGCCAATTTTGTCCCTCACTATCCTCTTGCTTTTAATATAACTGTAGAAACCTTTCGGATTTACTTTCACCTTATTTGCCAAACCAACCTTGTATCTTCTTTTAGCTTTTCTAATCTCTTTCTTAAGATTCCTTTTACATTCTTTATATTCCTCGAGCAATTCCTTTACTCCATGCTGCCTATATCTGTTGTAGACATCCCTCTTTTTCCGAACCAAATTTCTATTATCCCTTGAAAACCATGGTGCTTTCAAACCTTTAACCTTTCCTTTCAACCTAACAGGAACATAAAGATTCTGTACCCTCATAATTTCACCCTTAAATGACCTCCATTTCTCTATTACATCCCTCCCATAAAACAACTTGACCCAATCCACTCTCTCTAAATCCCTTCGCATCTCCTCAAAGTTAGCCTTTCTCCAATCAAAAATCTCAACTCTAGGTCCTGTCCTGTCCTTCTCCATAATTATATTGAAGCTAATGCTATTGTGATCACTGGACCCGAAATGCTCCCCAACACATACATCTGTCAGCTGACCTATCGCATTCCCTAACAGGAGATCCAACAATGCCCCATCTCTAGTTGGTACTTCCATGTATTGTTGCAAAAAACTATCCTGCACACATTTCACAAACTCTAAACCATCCAGCCCTTTTACAGAATGAGCTTCCCAGTCTACGTGTGGAAAATTAAAATCTCCCACAATCACCACCTTGTGTTTACTACAAATATCTGCTATCTCCTTACACATTTGCTCTTCCAACTCATGCTCCCCATTAGGTGGCCTATTATACACTCCTATCAGTGTTACTACATCTTTCCCATTCCTCAATTCCACCCAAATAGTCTCCCTAGAGGAGCTCTCTAATCTATCCTTCTAAAGCACCGCCATAAGATTTTCTCGGACAAGCAATGCAACACCTCCTCCTCTGGCCCCTCCTACTCTATCACACCTGAAGCAACTAAATCCAGGAATATTTAGTTACCAATCACACCCTTCCTGCAACCATGTTTCACTAATAGCTACAACATCATAATTCCAGGTATCAATCCACGCTTTAAGCTCATCCACCTTTCTTACAATGCTCCTAGCATTAAAATAGATACATTTAAGATACTCTCCACCTCCTCCTCTCTTTTCATCCCTAACAATGCATTCAAATTTATTATCCTTTTCTTTCTTCTCCCCTACATCTTCGGGCTGAGCGCATCCCTTCTCCATCACCTGCCTTTCCTCCCTCACACACTGTCTAATTACTTGCTCTACTGGTGAACTAACCTCCGCTCCCATAGTTTCCTCAAATTGATTCCCGCCCCCCCATCTTATTAGTTTAAAGTCTGCCCTGTAGCCCTAGCAAACCTCCCCGCTAGGATATTGGTCCCCCCAGGATTCAAGTGTAACCCGTCCTTCTTGAACAGGTCACGCCTGCCCCAGAAGAGGTCCCAATGATCCAGAAATTTGAATCCCTGCCCCCTGCTCCAATCCCACAACCACGCATTCATCCTCCACCTAATTCCATTCCTACTCTCATTGTCGCGTGGCATAGGCAGTAATCCCGAGATTACTACCTTTGCGGTCCTTCTTCTTAACTGCCTTCCTAACTCCCTATACTCTCGTTTCAGGACCTCTACCCCTTTCCTACCTATGTCATTGGTACCTACATGTACCACGACCTCTGGCTCCTCACCCTCCCACTTCAGGATATCTTGGACGCGATCAGAAACGTCCCGAACCCTGGCACCAGGGAGGCAAATTACCATCCGGGACTCCAGATCACCTCCACAGAACCGCCTGTCTGAACCCTTGACTATCGAGTCCCCTATTACTATGGTCCTCTTTCTTCTATCCCTACCCTTCTGAGCTACAGGGCCGTCCTCTGTGCCGGAGACCCGGCCACTGTCACTTCCACCAGGTAGGCTGTCCCCCCCAACAGTACTCAAACATGAGTACTTATTGTCAAGGGGTACAGCCACTGGGGTACTCTCTAGTACCTGCCTCATCCCCTTCCTGACCGTGACCCACCTATCTGCCTCCCGTGGCCCCGGAGTGACCACCTGCCTGTAACTCCTCTCAATCACCTCCTCACTCTCCCTGACCAGGCGAAGGTCATCAAACTGCAGCTCCAGTTCCCTATCTCGGTCCCTCAGGAGCTGCAGTTCGGTGCACCTGGCGCAGATGTGGACGTCCGGGAGGCTCGGAGACTCCAGGACCTCCCACATCCAACACCGAGAACAACAAGCTGCCCTCACACTCATACTTCCCGAATAACTGACAATAACAAGAACTAAAAGATAAGCCTATTGTGCCCTCTTCCATCTAAGCCCCAAGCCCAAGTGCTACACTCTGCTCCCGACTCACTCCGCTGCCCGCAAACGAAGCTGCCCGCTTCTTAAGGCTGCATTCTTTTTATATCTTCCCTCCTTCCCAGGCCCCCTTCACACGCCGGCACAGTCCCGCCTCTCAGAACTCCGATCTGAGACGCAATTGGACAATTTGAAAATGGCCGCTGCCGCACTTCCTCTCAAAGCCTCGCTGTCCTCTTCCAAAAGATGTGTCCCATCTTTTGGTGATACCATCACCTTACATTGTCTGTGCGCCTGTTCCTGGTCATTGGGTTTGAGGGTAAGTGGCAGCAACCATGTCAGTCCTGACACTGTTCTCACATAGCATGTACACAAGAACATTTCCACCAGCAATCGCCGGCCAATGACCTGACTATCTCCGCACTTCCAGCACCATCAGCAGAGATCAGCACCATGGACAGAGACCCCACTCACTCACCAGGATCAACTGTAAAACGAAATACTAATATAAAGGTAGAGTTAATTTGTTGTTACAAATCAACAAATATCATGATATAGTCAGTAGTCACTTTATTAGACACACATGTAAACCTGTTCGTTAATGCAAATATCTAATCAGCCAATCATGTGGCAGCAATTCAATACATAAAAGCATACAGACATGGTCAAGAGGTTCCGTTGTTTATCAGAATGGGGAAGAAATGTGATCTGGGTGACTTTGAATGCGGAATAATTGCTGGTGCCCTGATGGGGTGGCTTGTGTATCTCGGAACTGCTGATAGATATCCTAGGATTTTCACGCAGCACAGTAATTAGATAAGGGAATTTTAACCATAGTTCCATGAGAGGGCACTAGAGATCATGAATAAAAAATAAACATCGTTTTTTGACCTTTGCGCAATGCTTACAGTGGTGAGCAGTGATCAAGCAGCCCCTCCAGCAATCTTGTTCGAGGTCTCTCAGCCCAGTGTGGCATTGCGCAGTCGGACCGTGTTTGTTTGCTTGAGTCCATTCTCAGTTCTTAATGCCATATAAAAGGTGATAAAAGGTGAGCACTGTATTGCGCGGGCGGGAGGATGGGAAGCTTATAATTGGTGAGGGTTGTATTGCGCGGAGGAGGGGATGGGAGGCTGATAAGGAGTGTGAAGTGTGTTATCCAAATATTGAATGAACTCGCCCAATTTGGGCATCCCAAATTACCTCTCCCAACTTCCCCTTATGGGAGTGAACAAAGTCTGCCGGTGTAGTCTAAAATTGGAAGGAAATTGTGGCAACTTTTGAAGACGAGGTGTGAGTTGGGAGAGGAGAATTCTAGGCCTAGCCCTATGAATAATTCTGATAAGATTAATGATGAAGAATTACAATCTTCTGAATCATTTCACTGAAGCAACAATGGACACAAAAGTCCGTCTCTTTTAACAAAACGATTCGAGTCTATTTAAACAACAAATACACAAAGTACAAACATTTACAAAACAGTGAATACATTCAAATTAAAATATGATTATTACTGTCTAAAAAACAGTCTATTCCCTGGGGAGGGGGTAACACCGCTTTCAGAAATCCCCCACTGTACCATTGTGATCGCATGCTCCTTCTCCATGGTCAGCCGGACATGAACGTATCCTCGGTCGAGGGGCGGCAGTCGGCACTGGTGGAGTTCTCGACTTTCCGCCGCCTAGCCCCATTATGGCCATCTTGGCCAGGCTCAGGAGTAAGCCCACCAGGTAAACCCCTCCCGTACTGGGGGCCCGCATACAAGGAGCGCAGGGCTGAAGTGCAAACAGAACCTGAGTAGCAGTTCACTTCAGATACTCAAACAGGGGCTGCAACTTCTCACACTCCACATAAGCCTAGTACACTGACTCCTCCCGGCCACAGAATGGACAGAAAAGGTTCTTTGAACACACAGCACATCAAACCTTGAAGCAGATGGGCTACAGCAGCAGAAGATGCTGGTGCATCTAATAGATATGCCTAATAATGTGACCATTAGTATGTCAATGGTAGTAAATTTTTTCAGTGCTAACAAACCTTATTATGATTCTGAAAGGTGAGGTATGTGCAAGGAGATCTTTGTGTTCCCTCCCTATAATTATCTAAAGAGGATGCAAGTGCATATATTTACTTTGTAACATCAAGGATGCCTCAGACATTTGGGACCTAGCAACATGGGTCATGTGCTGTTGGCTCTCAGTAGGAGTGTCTCTGTGTTTTGCCAGGTCACGAACAACAGTAGCTTCCATGTCAGGACTTTGCCCCATGTCGGGGTCCTGACAGGCTGAGCTAGTGATGGACATACAGTGGAACACAGAACAGAGAACAGGCACAATACAGACCCTACAGCCCATGATGTTGTGCTAAACTTTTAACCTACTCCAAGATTAAGCTAACCCTTCTCTCCCACATAGAGCTTCATTCTTCTTTCATCCATGTGCCTATCTAAGAGTCCTTCAAATGCCCCTAATGTACCCCCCTCTACCACCACCCCTTTTAGTGTGTTCCACACTCACACTCACACTCTCTGTGTGAACAACTTATGTCCAAGATCGTGCTCCACCCCCCGCCAATACTTTTCCTTGAATCACCTTAAAATTATGCCATCTTGTATTAGCCATTGTTGCTCTGGGAGGAAGATGCTGGCTGTCCACTCCATGCCTCATATCATCTTATATACATCTATCAAGTCACTTACTTGGTTTCCTTAAGCTTTGACACCTCCTTGTTGCGCGAGTTGAAATGGCGTCTCAGTAAGTAGA